>NC_091469.1:424558435-425758435 GCF_036971445.1 Narcine bancroftii
TAGAATCTTTCACTGCATGTTTCACTGAGATGACCTACTATTCCAAGATGTTAAATCAGTATGGATCCAATCTGTTTAAATTTTCTTCAGACATCAGAAGAATCAGTAGAGTGAATCTTCTCTGTACTGCCTCCACTATGATCATGCCCTTTCCCAATAATAGATTTAAATATTTTCTTCCAGGCCAGATCCCACAACCTATATTAAATATAACCTGGATATATATATTTTTTTTCATTTATTGTGGGGCCCTAGTTCAACTGCAACATGGTAAATCCTGCACTGGAAACAATTTCTGGGGTGTCCCTTTCTCTTGGTGCTGTAAGCATGTGCTTAATGGTTATTTTTTTAAAGGGTGAAAAACTACAGCATGCTGTTGTGCAGAGGGACTTGGGAGTGCTTTGTGCATGAATCGCAAAAAGTTAGGTTGCAGGTGCAGCAGGTTATTAAGAAAGCAAATGTAATGTTGGCCTTCATCGCTAGAGGAATTGAATTCAGGAGTAGGGAGGTAATGTGGCAACTGTACAAGGTACTGGTGAGACCGCACCTGGAGTACTGTGTCCAGTTCTGGTCTCCATACTTGAGGAAGGATATACTGGCTTTGGAGACGGTCCAGAGGAGGTTTACTAGGTTGATCCCTGGGATGAAGGGGTTGACTTATGATGAAAGATTAAATCGTCTAGGATTGTATTCGCTCGAGTTCAGAAGAATGAGAGGAGATCTTATTGAAACATATAGGATTATGAAGGGTATGGATAGGATAGATGTAGGAAGGTTTTTTCAGCTTGGCCGGGTAAACTAAAACGAGAGGACACAGTCTCAAGATTCAGGGGAGTAGATTTAGGACAGAGATGAGGGAAAATAGTTTTTCCCAGAGAGTAGTGAATGTTTGGAATTCTCTAACCAGGGAAGTGGTTGAGGCTGCTTCATTAAACATTTTTAAAATTTGGTTAGATAAATTTTTACATGATAGAGAATTAGGGGATATGGGGAGAAAGCAGGTAAGTGGAGTTTGGTCATAAATTAGATCAGCCATGATCGTATTGAATGGCAGAGCAGGCTCGATGGGCCATTTTTGGCCTACTCCCTGTTCCTACTTCCTATGTTAATCCAGACCTATTATTGCCTGAAACACTTGTCATTTTTATTCTCAAGCCTAAACATGCAAATGGAGAGATTTATTACCTACCATTTTGTGAATTGAATTCAGTATGACCTCTGATTTCACTATGCAAGGGCAGGTCATTGCTCAATGTTGAATGCCTTTTGGTATTTTGCAGCCAATTGAAAAAGGGGGAGGGATAAAAATTAGACCATGTTTTTTGTTTTGTTTTTTTTAAATTTTTTATTTTTCACACCATAAATCACGTTAGCCATGATATACACTTTTTCTTTTTCACACATATACAGTGACTTTTTCTCCCCCCCCCCTCCCTCCTCCCAAGCCACCCCCCCCACCCCCCCCCTCATCCATTTTAGGTATACAATCTAGGTTGCATTAAGCCAGTCAGACAATGTTGTCATTCAACAAAATACACCAGAAATTCTACTGAGTCCATTCTTTTCTTCTCTTCTCCTTCCATCAACTTAGGTAATGTTTGTTCCCAGTAGGTTTTCGCTATTGTAATTTAATGTAAGGCTCAAAATTTTGGATGATCTCAATCAGATATTAAATGAAAATAACAGAAAACAATATACCAAAGAATCCAGAGATCTTTCTCCTAAGTAACATAAAAAATAAAGAATTTGGAATTGACTTGGAGGATACACAAAAAAGATTTGTTAAGATAGCCCTAGCTATCTAAAAAATGTAAGATGAGCAGAATTGCAACAGGACCATCTTGAAGTTGCAATATATTCTGATCTTGTACCAATCTTTAATCAGGTCATTTCCAAAAATTACATATAGGATTTTAAAAAATACTTTATTTAAATTTTAAAATCACATAACATAACATTAGTCACTACATTTTAAAACAGACATAATGTGATTAGTCATTTATATATAACCCCGCCAACCTTCCCAACCACCCCACTAATACCCTCCCTCTTCCCTTCCGCACCTACAAAAAAACAAAAAGATCATCAATTAGTTCAATCATATTAAAAACTTTTTGTCTGACCGAGAGATCAAATTCTAAACACCAATAGTTTTGATATAAGGACTCCAAACATTATCAAAGAAAATATATTTGTCTCTTAAATTATATGTAATCTTTTCTAAAGGAATACAGGCTTTAATTTCATTATGTCATCTTTTCATACTTAAAATGGAGTCAGATTTACATGTAAGAGCTAAACACCTTTTTAGAAACCACCAAAGACAAATGCAAAATTCAATTTGGTACATAGTCAATCTCAATCTTAAAACTATCGACTTAATATTTCTTAATAAAAACAACAAATTCAATTTGGTACATAGTCAATCTCAATCTTAAAACTATCGACTTAATATCTCTTAATAAAAACAACACTAGGTCAAAGGTAAACTCTGTTTTAATATATGTTCCAAAACCAATTTAATTTGCAACCAAAAATGTTTAACCTTAGGACAAATCCACATCGAATGGAAAAAAAAGTACCTACTTCTTGGTCACATCTAAACATAGATTTGAAGAACTAAGTTGAAAATTTTTCAGTTTATACAGAGTCAAATACAATTGATGTAAAAAGTCATATTGCACTCATCTATAACGTACATTTATTACCTTAGTCATACTATCTTTACACAAATTTCTCCAAACATTTTCATCAATCGTTCTAATCTAAATCCAATTCCCATTTCATTCTTGATTTATGAAGATCTGGTTTAGGCATTTTATTTTGTAACAACTTTATATATTTCAGAAATAAATTGTTTTGAATCATCTTTAGTAAGTAATAATTCTAAAGAAGAATGTCTAGGTTTTTCTAATAAAAAGTTTTTGACTTGATAATAACAAAAAGGTGTTCAGAGGGATTTGAAATTTGTCTTTCATACGATAAAAATACAAAAAAATTCCTTGTTTCAAAGCAATTTTTGACTTTTTAAAATTCTCGTTTGGTTCCAAACTTTCAAAAGCTGATTATCACAGTAAAAGAAAAAAGTTTGTTCTGATATAAAGGTGTTTCCAATGAAATCTTCCCTTTCCCACCTGTCTGATAATCAATTTATTCCATAGCTCAATTAAATGCTTTAAAATTGGTGGGTCTACACCAACTAATAATTTTGAATTCCATTTATAAATAAATTCCATCGTAGATTTTTACATTTAGGGTTCATTATTATGTGGGCTTCACACGAAAGTCAGCATTTAAGACTCATCCCCTGTGTCATAGAATAAAAATGCTCCCACATTGCTGCTGGTTGAAAGTTCCAGGATTTTGACCAGGTTGAAATAAAAACAATGGTAATATATTGCCATCACTAACATTTTGGGTCTGCGCCCTTCCTCGAGGTACCTATAATAATAACCTATAATAAAAATCTATAATAATCGTTAACTCTCTGGGACGTTGCAAGACCAGCTGAGTTCCTCCAGCATTTCTGTGTTTTGATTACAATCATAGTGTTTGCAGACTTTTGTGTTTCACTCTTTTTGCAGTGCTTCTTTTTTTTTAAATGTTTTATTTTTCACACCATAAATCACAATAGCCATGATATACACTTTTCTTTTTCACACATTTACAGTGACTTTTTCTCCCCCCCCCACTCCCTCCTCGCAAAGCCACCCCCCCACCCCCCCCCACTCTCATCCATTTTAGGTATTCAATCTAGGTTGCATTAAGTCAGTCATACAATGTTGTCATTCAACAAAAATACACCAGAAATTCTACAGAGTCCATTCTTTTCTTTCCTTCTCCTTCCATCAACTTAGGTAATGTTTGTCCCCGGTAGGTTTTCGCTATTGTATTTAATGTAAGGCTCCCATACTTGTTCGAATATTTCAATATTATTTCTTAAACTATATGTTATTTTTTCTAATGGAATACATTTATTCATTTCTATATACCATTGTTGTATTTTCAAATTATCTTCCAATTTCCAGGTTGACATAATACATTTTTTTTGCTACGGCTAGGGCTATCTTAACAAATCTTTTTTGTGCATCTTCCAAGTCAATTCCAAATTCTTTATTTTTTATGTTACTTAGGAGAAAGATCTCTGGACTCTTTGGTATATTGTTTTCTGTTATTTTATTTAATATCTGATTGAGATCTTCCCAAAACTTTTCTACTCTCTCACATGTCCAGATTGCATGAATTGTTGTTCCCCTTTTCTTTTTTCTGTTTTGTTTGTTTTTTTTTTGGTTCTCGCTTTAGTGTTTGATGCTCTGGGTTTGGTCTTCTTTTTCATCGAAAACATCTATCAGATACTGTTGGGTCCCATTTATTTAACTTTTGCGGTGTAATGTATAGTCTGTGTAACCAATTATATTGTATCATACGCAGCCTCGTATTTATTGTATTTCTCATCGTTCCAGAACATAATTTCTCCCATGTTTCCTTTTTTATCTTTATATTTAAATCTTGTTCCCATTTTTGTTTAGTTTTACCATTTGTTTCCTCATTCTCCTTTTCTTGCAGTTTAATATACATATTTGTTATAAATCTTTTGATTAACATTGTATCTGTAATCACATATTCAAGGTTACTTCCCTCTGGTAAACTCAAGTTGCTTCCTAATTTATCTTTCAAGTAGGATCTCAGTTGGTAATATGCCAGCGCTGTATCTCCAGTTATATTGTACTTATCTCTCATTTGTTCAAAGGATAAGAATCTACTTCCTGAAAAACAATTTTCTATTCTTTTAATCCCTTTTTTTTCCCATTTTCTAAAGGAAAGGTTGTCTATTGTAAAAGGGAGTAGCTTATTTTGCGTCAATATTAGTTTTGGTAATTGATAATTTGTTTTATTTCTTTCTACATGAATCTTTTTCCAAATATTGAGGAGATGGTGTAATACTGGGGAAGTTCTATGTTGTACCAATTTTTCATCCCATTTATATAATATGTGTTCAGGTATCTTTTCCCCTATTTTATCTAATTCTAATCTCGTCCAGTCTGGTTTTTCCCTTGTTTGATAAAAATCTGATAGGTATCTTAATTGTGCGGCTCTATAATAATTTTTGAAGTTTGGCAGTTGTAAGCCTCCTTGTTTATACCATTCTGTTAATTTATCTAGTGCTATCCTCGGTTTCCCCCCTCTCCATAAAAATTTCCTTATTATTTTCTTTAACTCTTTGAAGAATTTTTCTGTCAGTTGTATTGGCAATGCCTGAAATAAGTATAGTATCCTTGGAAAAATGTTCATTTTAATACAGTTTATCCTTCCTATCAGTGTTAGTGGTAGCTCTTTCCAATGCTCTAAATCGTCCTGTAATATTTTCATTAGTGGATTGTAATTGAGTTTATATAATTGGCCTAGATTTTTGTTTATTTGTACACCTAGGTATCTTATTGCCTGCATTTGCCATCTGAATGGGGATTCCTTCTTAAATTTTGAGAAATCCGCGTTATTCATAGGCATTGCTTCACTTTTATTTACGTTTATCTTGTATCCCGACACTTCTCCATATTCCTTCAATTTCTTATATAATTCTTTTATTGATAGTTCTAGTTCTGTTAAGTACACTATCACATCATCCGCAAATAGACTGATTTTATATTCCCTGTCTTTTATTTTTATTCCTTTTATATTATTATCTATTCTTATCAATTCTGCTAGTGGTTCTATAGCTAGCGCAAACAATAACGGTGATAGTGGGCATCCCTGCCGCGTTGACCTGGTTAAGTTAAATTGCTTTGATACATGTCCATTTACTGTCACTTTCGCTAACGGTCCCTTATATAATGCTTTAATCCAATTAATATACTTCTCCGGTAAACTGAATTTTTGCAATACTTTGAACAAATAATTCCATTCTACTCTGTCGAAGGCCTTCTCTGCGTCTAAAGCAACTGCTACTGCAGGTGCTTTATTTCCTTCTACTGCATGAATTAAGTTAATAAATTTATAAATATTGTCTGTTGTGCGTCTTTTTTTGATAAATCCAGTTTGGTCTAAATTTACCATTTTCGGTACCTGTTCTGCTAATCTGTTTGCTAATAGTTTAGCTATTATCTTATAATCTGTGTTTAGAAATGATATTGGTCTATATGACGCTGGTGAGAGTGGATCTTTCCCTTGTTTTAGTATCACTGTAATTATTGCTGTTTTACATGAATCTGGTAAGTTTTGTGTCTCATCAATCTGGTTGATTACATCCAGGAGGGGCGGTATAAATAGGTCTTTAAATGTTTTGTAGAATTCTATTGGGAGTCCATCCTCTCCTGGGGTCTTATTATTTGGTAATTTTTTTTATTATCTCTTGTATTCCTACTGTTCCAAATGGTTCTGTTAATTTATTTTGTTCCTCTATTTGTAGTTTTGGTAGTTCAATTTTAGTCAAAAATTCATCTATTTTCCCTTCTTTCCCTTCGTTTTCAGTTCGGTATAATTGTTCATAGAATTCTCTGAAGTTTTCCTTAATTTCTTTCGGATTATATGTAACTTGTTTGTCTTTTTTGCTTGTTGCCAATACCATTTTCTTAGTGTGCTCTGTCTTAAGCTGCCATGCTAAGATTTTGTGTTTTTTCACCTAGTTCATAATATTTCTGTTTTGTCTTCATTATATTCTTCTCCACCTTATATGTTTGTAATGTTTCATATTTTATTTTTTTATCCGCCAATTCTCTTCTTTTAGTTGTATCTTCCTTCATTGCTAATTTTTTTTCTATGTTTACTATTTCCCTTTCCAACTGCTCTGTTTCCTGATTGTAGTCCTTCTTAATCTTGGTTGCATAACTTATTATTTGCCCTCTAATGAATGCTTTCATTGCGTCCCATAGTATAAACTTATCTTCCACTGATTCCGTATTTACTTCAAAATACATTTTTAATTGTTTTTCAATAAATTCTCTAAAATCCTGTCTTTTAAGTAGCATGGGGTTTAATCTCCATCTATACATTCTTGGAGGGATGTCCTCTAGCTTTACTGTCAGTATTAGGGGTGAATGGTCCGATAGCATTCTCGCTTTATATTCTGTTTTTCTTACTCTATCCTGCATACTAGCTGATAACAAAAATAGGTCTATTCTTGAGTATGTTTTATGTCTAGTCGAGTAGTATGAGTATTCCTTTTCTTTTGGGTTTTGTTTCCTCCATATGTCCACAAGTTTCATTTCTTGCATTGATTTAATTATAAATTTGGTTACTTTGTTCTTCCTGTTAATTTTTTTCCCCGTTTTATCCATATTTGGATCCAAATTCAGATTGAAATCCCCTCCTACTAGTATGTTCCCTTGCGTATTAGCTACCTTCAAAAAGATATCTTGCATAAACTTTTGATCTTCTTCGTTAGGTGAATATATATTAAGTAGATTCCAATGCTCCGAATATATCTGACATTTTATCATAACATATCTCCCTGCTGGATCTATTATTTCCTCTTCTATTTTAAATGGCACATTTTTGCTAATTAATATAGCCACTCCTCTTGCTTTTGAATTATACGATGCTGCTGTTACATGTCCTACCCAATCTCTCTTTAATTTCTTGTGCTCCAATTCAGTTAAGTGTGTTTCTTGGACAAATGCTATATCTATTTTTTCCTTTTTCAATAAATTTAGTAGTTTCTTCCTTTTAATTTGGTTATGTATTCCATTAATATTTAAAGTCATATAGTTCAGCGTAGCCATTTTATATTTTGTTTATCTTCTCTTTCCGTTTTTCCATCATTACCTTTCCTCCTTTTCCATTTCTGTTTTCTTATTTTCAACTCTTTACAAGACAACATTCCTACAACATCCAACATTTTCCTTATTCTCCTATTTCTATCTTCTTTATCCCCAATCTCCCCTTCCCCTCCTGAGTTGTCCTTTATCCCTTGTCGGACAACCACATCTCCCCTCTCCATTTGGATTTGCGAATCCACTCGCAAGCGTCAACTGATTTTGCAGTGACCGCTATTTTCCCCCACCCAGCCCCCCCCAGAAAAGATTTCACTTTTCATATGTCACAAAGGTCACTCTTTTAATTCCCTCCTTATTCTCTCTATTCCATTACCTTCCCTTATTAATTCTTGTCTATACTATCTATATTTTCCTCTAATTGCAGATACATTCACGTATGCACCTTGTCTCTATTCACTCTTATACCTCTTTACCCACATACATATCAATCGTGATCATTTTTACTCTCATTACCCGTCTTCATCCCTCAGTCTATTTTTGTAATTGTTCTGCAAATTTTCGTGCTTCTTCTGGATCCGAGAATAGTCTGTTTTGTTGTCCTGGAATAAATATTTTCAATACCGCAGGATGCTTCAGTATAAATTTATACCCTTTCTTCCATAAAATCGCCTTTGCTGTATTGAACTCCTTTCTCTTCTTTAGGAGTTCAAAACTTATATCTGGATAAATGAAGATTTTTTGCCCTTTATATTCCAGTGGTTTGTTGCCCTCTCTTACTTTTTCCATTGCCTTCTCCAGTACCTTTTCTCTTGTAGTATATCTTAGGAATTTTACTACAATAGATCTTGGTTTTTGTTGTGGTTGTGGTTTAGAGGCCAATGCTCTATGTGCCCTTTCTATTTCCATTTCTTGCTGTAGTTCTGGACATCCTAGGGTCTTAGGGATCCACTCTTTTATAAACTCCCTCATATTCTTGCCTTCTTCATCTTCCTTCAGGCCCACTATCTTTATGTTATTTCTTCTGTTATAATTTTCCATTATATCTATTTTTTGAGCTAGTAGTTCTTGTGTCTCTTTAGTTTTTTTATTAGATTTCTCCAATTTCTTTTTTAAGTCTTCTACCTCCATTTCTGCTGCTACTGCCCGTTCTTCCATCTTGTCCATTTTTTTCCCCATTTCTGTTAAGGTCATATCTATTTTATTCACTTTCTCTTCTGTGTTGTTTATTCTTCTTCTTAAATCATTGAATTCCTGTGTTTGCCATTCTTTAAATGACTCCATGTATCCTCTAACAAGAGAAAGTATATCCTTTACCTTGCCTTTCCCTTCATCTATTTCACTGTATTCTTCCTCCTCTTCTTCCTCTGGGTTGGCCATCTGTTGTTTCTTTGTTGCCCTTTCCTTCTCTTCTTTCTTGTTTTCATTGTTTTCTGTGGTCTCTTCTTACTGCAGGTGTTCTGCAGCTGTCGTTGCCGGCTGTGGAGATCGACTCCCCAGCTGGTCCCCCCTCCCGTCGGTGAGTTTTTTTTCATGCGCGTTTGCGCACTTTTACTCGGCTCTGCGAGCCATTGTTGTAGTTCTTTTTCTACCGACTTGAGGATGCGGGCTTCTCTCTCCACAGCGGGCTTCTTCGGACAGGTAAGGCCCTCACCTTTTTCCTCCGTTGTCTTCTCTTCCTCTCTTCTTTCCGTTGATTTTGATTTTCTTTTTTTGTCTCCATCTTCTTTCCACCTTTATACTCACTTTTCTTTAACTTTTATTTCTGTGCCTTTGTATTTTCTCTTGTTTTTCCCGACTTTTCTGGAGAGGGCTGGAGTTCTCCATCCGGCCACTACTCCATCACGTGACTCAAAATTAGACCATGTTGACTAGACATATTCCATATGGCTGTAGATACCATTATTGTAGCTATTAAGTACTTTCTTTAAAGATGCAATTCATTTTCAATCATGTTTTAGTCCAGGGTGAGATGCAAAATGAACGTAATTTTCAAATGGTAGGAACTTCAATAGACCAAGAATCAACTATGCACTCAGGGTAAGAATGAACAGGGTTGTGAAAAACTCTGCTTGCAACATTTGAGACATTCAAGGAGGATACCACTATTTGCAATGAAAAATAGGAATTTCTCATCAATTGTAAGAATGTAAGGCTCTGTACATAGTATGCTGAGCTTGCATATGGTCTGGGGTTTTAATTTGATCAGCTTGGTATCTTATTTTTAAATACATCCTGTATAGCCCTTGGTATGAAATAGGGATGGTTCCTTGCCACAAAGGTAACTATAGAGCCAGAGCATGAAATAACAGTTCAGATGTTGCCAGCATCTTTCAGTGCCTCATGGATGCCTGGTTCTGAATTGCTAGCTTTCGTCTGCATCTGACCCTTGTAAGCATTATGACAAGAAATACACACATCAATTATTGAAGCTGTATATGTATAGACCAAGCAAGCTGGGACGTGGCAGCGAGGTCCTTGGGTCGTAGTTTTTATATCGGAGTGGCCTTCTCCTATGCAGGTTTCTTACCCGGGCTGGAGGGGCCTGCCTCCCCTCCTAGGTCGGTCCATACTGCCCGGACCGGGGCCGAGGCCGCCGCAGTTCACCCTGTGCCTGGATTGGGGCCGCCGCCTCCCACTCTCTGCCCGGATCGGGGCCTTCGCCTGCCCCACTCGACCGAGGCCGGGGCTGCCGTCTCCCCCTTTACATGGGTGTAAAGGGTGGGGCCAGTACTGCGCGCACTGCACTCCACCTAAAAGCTCCTTTGCGCAGGCCCGAGGACAGGTCCACGTCCTCCCCCTCCACGTCCTCCCCCTCCACGTCCTCCCCCTCCACGTCCTCCCCCTCCACGTCCTCCCCCTCCACGTCCTCCCCCTCCACGTCCTCCCCCTCCACGTCCTCCCCCTCCACGTCCTCCCCCTCCACGTCCTCCCCCTCCACGTCCTCCCCCTCCACGTCCTCCCCCTCCACGTCCTCCCCCTCCACGTCCTCCCCCTCCACGTCCTCCCCCTCCACGTCCTCCCCCTCCACGTCCTCCCCCTCCACGTCCTCCCCCTCCACGTCCTCCCCCTCCACGTCCTCCCCCTCCACGTCCTCCCCCTCCACGTCCTCCCCCTCCACGTCCTCCCCCTCCACGTCCTCCCCCTCCACGTCCTCCCCCTCCACGTCCTCCCCCTCCACGTCCTCCCCCTCCACGTCCTCCCCCTCCACGTCCTCCCCCTCCACGTCCTCCCCCTCCACGTCCTCCCCCTCCACGTCCTCCCCCTCCACGTCCTCCCCCTCCACGTCCTCCCCCTCCACGTCCTCCCCCTCCACGTCCTCCCCCTCCACGTCCTCCCCCTCCACGTCCTCCCCCTCCACGTCCTCCCCCTCCACGTCCTCCCCCTCCACGTCCTCCCCCTCCACGTCCTCCCCCTCCACGTCCTCCCCCTCCACGTCCTCCCCCTCCACGTCCTCCCCCTCCACGTCCTCCCCCTCCACGTCCTCCCCCTCCACGTCCTCCCCCTCCACGTCCTCCCCCTCCACGTCCTCCCCCTCCACGTCCTCCCCCTCCACGTCCTCCCCCTCCACGTCCTCCCCCTCCACGTCCTCCCCCTCCACGTCCTCCCCCTCCACGTCCTCCCCCTCCACGTCCTCCCCCTCCACGTCCTCCCCCTCCACGTCCTCCCCCTCAAAAGATGCTCACAAACTCAAGCTAGCATGCTGGAACATCAGAACCATGCTAGACAAGGCTGACTGCCACCGACCTGAACGTCGGTCTGCCCTCATTGCACATGAACTCCTCAGACTTGACATCGACATAGCCGCTCTCAGTGAAGTCCGCCTGGCAGATGTAGGCAGCCTCCAAGAACGCGGCGCGGGCTACACACTCTACTGGTCTGGCAAGCCTTCGGATGAACGACGCCTATCTGGTGTAGGCTTCATGGTCAAGAGCTTCATTGCCTCCAAACTCGAAAACCTTCCGACAGGCCTCTCGGACCGAATCATGTCCATGCGACTCCCACTTCAAAACAAGCGTCACATCACCCTCATCAGTGTCTATGCTCCAACCCTCCAGGCGGAACCAGCAGAAAAGAACAAGTTCTACACCGACCTGCGCAACCTCATCCAACGTACCCCTACAGCCGACAAGGTTGTCATCCTGGGTGACTTCAACGCTCGTGTCGGCAAAGACTCAGAAACCTGGCCAGGAATCCTGGGCAAGCATGGCGTCGGCAAGTGCAACGGCAATGGGCGCCTCCTGTTGGAGCTCTGCGCAGAACAGCGACTTGTCATTACAAACACCCTTTTTCAGCAGAGGGACAGCCTTAAGACCACCTGGATGCATCCTCGATCCAAACACTGGCACCTCCTGGACTACATCCTGGTGCGAGAAAGTGACAAACAAGATGTGCTCCACACCAGGGTCATGCCTAGCGCGGAATGCCACACTGACCACCGGCTGGTTCGCTGCAAGCTCAACCTTCACTTCAAGCCAAAGCCCAGGAACAATAAAGCCCCCAGAAAGAGGTTCAATGTTGGAAACCTGCAGTCAGACGAAGCGAGAGGAAGCTTCCAGGCAAACCTCAAAGCAAAGCTCGACGTTGCAACCCGCCTCACGGACCCGTCCCCTGAAACCCTCTGGGATCAGTTGAAGACTACCATACTGCAATCCACTGAAGAGGTACTGGGCTTCTCCTCCAGGAAAAACAAGGACTGGTTTGACGAAAACAGCCAGGAAATCCAGGAGCTGCTGGCAAAGAAGCGAGCTGCCCACCAGGCTCACCTTACAAAGCCGTCCTGTCCAGAGAAGAAACAAGCCTTCCGTCGCGCATGCAGCCATCTTCAGCGCAAACTCCGGGAGATCCAAAATGAGTGGTGGACTAGCCTCGCCAAACGAACACAGCTCAGCGCGGACATTGGCGACTTTAGGGGTTTCTACGAGGCTCTAAAGGCTGTGTACGGCCCCTCACCCCAAGTCTAAAGCCCGCTGCGCAGCTCAGACGGCAAAGTCCTCCTCAGCGACAAGATCTCCATCCTCAACCGATGGTCAAAACACTTCCAATCTCTTTTCAGTGCCAAACGCTCAGTCCAAGATTCCGCCCTGCTCCAGCTCCCTCAACAGCCCCTAAGGCTAGAGCTGGATGAGGTTCCCACCCTGGATGAGACATATAAGGCAATCGAACAACTGAAAAGTGGCAAAGCAGCAGGTATGGATGGAATCCCCCCAGAAGTCTGGAAGGCTGGCGGCAAAACTCTGCATGCCAAACTGCATGAGTGTTTCAAGCTTTGTTGGGACCAAGGTAAACTGCCTCAGGATCTTCGTGATGCCACCATCATCACCCTGTACAAAAACAAAGGCGAGAAATCAGACTGCTCAAACTACAGGGGAATCACGTTGCTCTCCAATGCAGGCAAAATCTTTGCTCGGATTCTACTAAATAGAATAATACCTAGTGTCGCCGAGAATATTCTCCCAGAATTGCAGTGCGGCTTTCGCGCAAACAGAGGAACCACTGACATGGTCTTTGCCCTCAGACAGCTCCAAGAAAAGTGCAGAGAACAAAACAAAGGACTCTACATCACCTTTGTTGACCTCACCAAAGCCTTCGACACCGTGAGCAGGAAAGGGCTTTGGCAAATACTAGAGCGCATCGGATGTCCCCCAAAGTTCCTCAACATGATTATCCAACTGCACGAAAACCAACAAGGTCGGGTCAGATACAGCAATGAGCTCTCTGAACCCTTCTCCATTAACAATGGCGTGAAGCAAGGCTTTGTTCTCGCACCAACCCTCTTTTCAATCTTCTTCAGCATGATGCTGAACCAAGCCATGAAAGACCCCAACAATGAAGACGCTGTTTACATCCGGTACCGCACGGATGGCAGTCTCTTCAATCTGAGGCGCCTGCAAGCTCACACCAAGACACAAGAGAAACTTGTCCGTGAACTACTCTTTGCAGATGATGCCGCTTTAGTTGCCCATTCAGAGCCAGTTCTTCAGTGCTTGACGTCCTGCTTTGCGGAAACTGCCAAAATGTTTGGCCTGGAAGTCAGCCTGAAGAAAACTGAGGTCCTCCATCAGCCAGCCCCCCCACATCTCCATCGGGCACACAAAACTCAAAACAGTCAACCAGTTTACCTATCTCGGCTGCACCATTTCATCAGATGTAAGGATCGACAATGAGATAGACAACAGACTCGCCAAGGCAAATAGCGCCTTTGGAAGACTACACAAAAGAGTCTGGAAAAACAACCAACTGAAAAACCTCACAAAGATTAGTGTATACAGAGCCGTTGTCATACCCACACTCCTGTTCGGCTCCGAATCATGGGTCCTCTACCGGTACCACCTACGGCTCCTAGAACGCTTCCACCAGCGTTGTCTCCGCTCCATCCTCAACATCCATTGGAGCGCTTACACCCCTAACGTCGAAGTACTCGAGATGGCAGAGGTCGACAGCATCGAGTCCACGCTGCTGAAGATCCAGCTGCGCTGGATGGGTCACGTCTCCAGAATGGAGGACCATCGCCTTCCCAAGATCGTGTTATATGGCGAGCTCTCCACTGGCCACCGTGACAGAGGTGCACCAAAGAAAAGGTACAAGGACTGCCTAAAGAAATCTCTTGGTGCCTGCCACATTGACCACCGCCAGTGGGCTGATAACGCCTCAAACCGTGCATCTTGGCGCCTCACAGTTTGGTGGGCAGCAACCTCCTTTGAAGAAGACCGCAGAGCCCACCTCACTGACAAAAGGTAAAGGAGGAAAAACCTAACACCCAACCCCAACCAACCAATTTTCCCTTGCAACCGCTGCAATCGTGTCTGCCTGTCCCACATCGGACTTGTCAGCCACAAACGAGCCTGCAGCTGACGTAGACTTTTTACCCCCTCCATAAATCTTCGTCCGCGAAGCCAAGCCAAAGAAGAAAGATATGTATAGATAAAATAGAAAAATTCAAGAATGATTTTAAATGAAATGAACATTCTCAGACCATAAAGATTACAAATTCTGTTTTACGTAATCTTTTCTAGAGTATATTTGATTTTATTGTTGACCTGTGAAGCATATTGCGAAGTCGCATAACAGAGAGCACTTTTTCAGATTTCTTACATAATACGTGCTTGTGGCCATGATGCAGCGCCACCAGTTTATCCAAAATAGCTAACAAAAAACATTGCTGCACTAAAATCACCAAAGTTGAATTTTGGAGATAACTGCACAGTCTTCAACTGGGAAACAGTTCCTTGGTTGACTGGTGTAACTGTTTCAATAAAAGGTTAAGGAAATACCACAGAATTTGCAAATTTAAAAAATCCAGTAGTTCTTGGCAAAAATGGATATTTAATTCAATCAAAAATTTGTCTTTGTCAGTGACCAACCTCAAAGAGCAATAGCAAAAAAAAAATATTTTCAATTAGGAGACTGATTGTCAAATTACTGAGAACTGACTACTGCTTTCAAGTATAATTTTGGACTTGAATCCAAATGATCTGGACTTGCAATTAATTTCAGAAAGACATGGCAATATTTTCACCCAATATTAACTTAGCCCCGTTGTTCTTAAATCAGTGACATAATCTGTGGATTTTTCCATTTTCAATGGTATATAGACTGAAGTTTGAATTTTGTTATTTGGTGTATCCAGTCACATTCCATGTTGCCCTTTCAAAATTTTTGGACTCAAACATCTGGTGGTTGGTTGATTTGATTAACTTCTAATAAGATTGTACATTCTTGGCAGGGAATGCTTCAATAATGCCGCTTTTCATTTGTTCAGAGAAAGAATCAGTCGGTGCTCAGTCTGGAAAAAAGAATGAAAGGTCGATGTGTTCATATTAAGCTAAGCAGAGTGAAGTTTCTACCAGAAGTGAGACATCGCTTACTAATAGAAATACAATTCAAACTCTAGCAGAAAATAACACCTGTAAAATGGTCTAATATACAAAATGATTTGTACATATTGTGATAATAATCATTGAGAGGTAGCTCCATGTGAAACTTTCTTTTCATTTATTCCCAGAAGAGAGATGATGTAAACTTTAATTATCAGGTAATTTACAAACTATTTATTATGTAGAAGGAGATTGAAGAGTGTAACTCATTAACCAATTGCTAAACTGCTCAATCCAACTCACATACGTGGATTTGAATGTTTTGTAATTGTCTTCATACCAATATTCAGTCGACTTTTCAGATCAATAGGGCATCAGCTCCCTTCAATCTATCCAACTGAATTCCATCTCCTGCATTGATTGGCCTGGAATACTGGAAATACCTTGCTCATAGTCATTTCATCTGGCAAATTCATTAACAGTGGGGCAACAGCAAGATAATTAAAACTGCTGAAGTGGAGAAAAAGTGCTAGGTTAGCAAAGTTCATGACAGTAGCACACTTGCTCTTAATCATGCAAACCAGATGCAAATATTTTATTCAGTTTATTGCAGTTAATAAAATGACCTTCGTACTTCCATTTGACAATCTTGAGGAAACATAATCCACGTTTCTAAATTTGACAATGCCCCATTCCCAGAATTGTGAGAATTAAATAAAAATGCTTAGTTTAAAGTAGGCACAAGTTTTATTTACAAATAAACAGAAATTAATCTCACAAGAATTAAAGTTCCATGACTTGTAGGCAATTATATAAAAAATGCTCCTCATTTCTTTGAATATCAATAACTAGATGCAAGTTGCCCAAATTTCTCCAGTATAAACCTTAAGATTTAGATTGTAATGCACATCATTAATAGAAAACCCTGGAGCATATTTGAAGTACAATGAAAAGGGCAATATAATTATTACACTTCATGTGCAAGTGAGTTTAAAATGCCCTATTCACAATTTGGATTGTATCATTAGTAACCAAGTTCATCTTACAGTCAATAGCAGGGCCATCAAATTGCTATGTACAGGGTTCTTAATGCATTTGAAATTTCATCTGTCTTGTAATATATAAATACTATGCTATACCCTTGATAGAATTAGTATTGTGTTCTCAGTCTTTTATATGGAATCAAAACTAGTTTCATGATAGGGACATGCAGACATCCCATGGCCTGAAACAGAAGTTCATATTTTACAATATGAATAGGTAAAATAAATGTTTACAAGCATATGTAATTGATTTATGTGAATAGAAAAAGTGCACAAAAAATGTAGTGCAAATTATGTTCTTTTGGTTTAGCCTTCTTGACCAAAGTCTTCTGTGAATTTTTTCAATTTCCTCAGATCTTCATCATTAACTGTTGGTTTTGTGTGGGCTAATGATTGCAACATGTCAGGCTGTGGAAACAAAGAGCAAAAAATGATAAGGCATTGTGTTACGAGCCCAAAGGTCCCCAAAACCAAGCAGCAATAGCCATTCATCAAGACAAGTGGCTTTCAAAACAAGTTATTTTTAATCAATTTCAAACAAGAAAATAGAATCGAACTTCAACTTAACTCTATTCTACTATACTAACCCAACTATACTAACCCAAATTACCCCCTTCTAATTCCAAGTGCACGTGTATGTAATGTGTGTGTAAGTTCAAGTAAAGTTCTTTAGTTCACAGTTCAATCTCACTTCTCCTTCTTCCAAGTTCTCTGTTTGCAGGCAATCACCATACTGTGCACAGAATTTAACATGTATAAAGTTCACCAGGCTTGGTGCTTGAAAGGTATATGTTTACCGCTCAGGAAGGTTCTTGTATGATTTGCAGAGAAATATTTGTTGCTCCAGAATTTCCACAATTGAGGTACCACCACTAGTCACCCCAGGGTCTCGCTGGTTAAACTTGCCCCATCAGGGTCTTCTAGATGGTAACCTCTTTCTTCAAGCTACCATTCCTTCCTCTATTTCAAGAGAAACGTCAGATAGACCGCACTTCCAGCCATCTACTGCTCTGGAACTCGCTTTCATCAGTTTCAAACAGTTTTCCCTGGATTGCACTTTTCAGTTACTTGTCAGTGTCCCACATACTGACTGACTGCCTGACTGAGCTGTTAACTCAACTCTCTTTTCCAAATGAAACTCCAAAGAGAGCATGTGACTCATGTTTTGCAAAACTCCCACCTTCCTGAGCAAAACAACAGGAGCGCTTGACGTCCTGTTTTGCGGAAACTGCCAAAATGTTTGGCCTGGAAGTCAGCCTGAAGAAAACTAAGGTCCTCCATCAGCCAACTCCCCACCATGACTACCAGCCCCCCCACATCTCCATCGGGCACACAAAACTCAAAACGGTCAACCAGTTTACCTATCTCGGCTGCACCATTTCATCAGATGCAAGGATCGACAACGAGATAGACAACAGACTCGCCAAGGCAAATAGCGCCTTTGCAAGACTACACAGAGTCTGGAAAAACAACCAACTGAAAAACCTCTCAAAGATAAGTGTATACAGAGCCGTTGTCATACCCACACTCCTGTTCGGATCCGAATCATGGGTCCTCTACCGGCATCACCTACGGCTCCTAGAACGCTTCCACCAGCGTTGTCTCCGCTCCATCCTCAACATTCATTGGAGCGACTTCATCCCTAACATCGAAGTACTCAAGATGGCAGAGGCCGACAGCATCAAATCCACGCTGTTGAAGATCCAACTGCGCTGTGTAGGTCACATCTCCAGAATGAAGGACCATCGCCTTCCCAAGATCGTGTTATATGGCGAGCTCTCCACTGGCCATCGTGTCAGAGGTGCACCAAAGAAGAGGTACAAGGACTGCCTAGAGATATCTCTTGGTGCCTGCCACATTGACCACCACCAGTGGGCTGATATCGCCTCAAACCGTGCATCTTGGCGCCTCACAGTTCGGCGGGCAGCAACCTCCTTTGAAGAAGACCGCAGAGCCCACCTCACTGACAAAAGACAAAGGAGGAAAACCCAACACCCAACCCCAACCAACCAATTTTCCCCTGCAACCGTGTCTGCCTGTCCCGCATCGGACTTGTCAGCCACAAACGAGCCTGCAGCTGACGTGGACATTTACCCCCTCCATAAATCTTTGTCTGCGAAGCCAAGCCAAAGAAAGAAGATCTGTTGTTAGATAAACAGAATCCAGGAGTGACCTTTCTATGAGCACTTTGCAGAAAGGGTACTGATAGACAGCATGACTCCAGCAAGACAATGGTCAAGCATTTTATGACATCAGTTCAATTAACACCTACTTGTGAAAGGTGCTTACATTCTCCAGAGATCCTTCAGTCTTGACAAATAAGATCTGTTTTAAAATGTGTGTATGCATGTGACCTACTCTGACCACCTCACTGACAAAAGGCAAAGGAGGAAAAACCCAACACCCAACCCCAACCAACCAATTTTCTCCTGCAACCGCTGCAATCGTGTCTGCCTGTCCCGCATCGGACTTCTCAGCCACAAACGAGCCTGCAGCTGACGTGGACTTTTTACCCCCTCCATAAATCTTCGTCCGCGAAGCCAAGCCAAAGACTCTAAATCTTATAAATTCTCCCCAAATATTAATATGATTACAACTGATAGGAACTTGCAATAATTCAAGTTTAAAAAAAAAAGTTTTTCACTTGCTTCTCTTGCAGTCTGCACTAATGGAATTGGTTATAAATTTTCCTAAAACCTTTATCTCTTCAACAGATTTTTTTGCTATTTTAATACAAATTACAATTTTATGTACACATACAAATATTTAATTGTAACTGCAAAAACTGTTGCTCTTGCACTGGATTTTAAATGGTTAATAATGAAACATGCATTTTACTCTCAAAATCTGTCTCTAACATTATAACTACATTATTTTAAATGCTGCTTTTATTGAGGAGACATGCCTCCCCTAACATCTGATTTCCCTTTATTTTCATAGGCACATATGGGTGAATGAAGTATTGGAAAAGTAAAAGTGGAACATTTCCTGAAAAGAATGACTAACAAATACAGAAATATGCAAAGCACATAAGAGAAAATATACAAAAAAAAATTGAAGAGCAGAACATCAAATTTAACTGGGAACACTTTTGAAATGGTGAGAAGCTAGGAATGGTGGAAGGTGATAACAATTTAGGGCATCAAATTCAGAAATCACTGAAAGTTGATGGACAAGAACAATACCATAAAAATTACAAACATTTTTATTGGTAAATTAACAACCTTTTGGAGCAATGTTGGATGCGCTGAATTTAGAGGTAATGCCGTGAATTTTACTAATAACACCAGGGCTCAAAATGATGAATTATGAGAACTTTTTATAGTTTGCGTTTACACTTCCTTGAATAAAGATGATTGATGTTTGAGCTTACAGGGCACTAAATATCAAGTATTGAATACCCCATTTCTAAATAGTGCTGTTATGCTCAAGGTTCTTAAAGGGGGCATAGATTAAGAACAAAATCAGTGAAGTTACATATGCAGGACAAGTGTTTGGTGCACCTGATGTACAGATCATAGATGCAAGTATTGTAAAAGGCAGCTGAATTGAAAGCGGTACAAAGCTTAGGGCAGGGAAGAAAACAGATCTGTGGCATTAGGTTCTGAAATAAACAAGTCACAGTAAACAACAGAGAGATAAATGAATGCTTCATATCTGAAATCACTGAGAAAATGATGGCAAAATGGAAAGAGAAAGGAGAAATAATGACACTTCATACAGTACTAGCTTTGACACACTTGATCCTTTATGATTTAGAACTGGTTATAGCACAGCTATGGAAGACTACATTGAAATACGAGGAAAGTAGATGGGTGCTACCCCATCATTTTGCTCCTGTAATCTCTGAATCATAATTAATTTGACTTTTATGGGGGAAATAGAATTTCATGGCTCTTTCTTGAGGGAAAAAAAAGAAAATCATGAAATGCATGCAATAATGTACTCTCTCATAGCTCATATAACCTGACAGAAATTGAGACAAAATCAGAGTCATTGCATTTGACTAGCTCCTTTCACTAAAAAAAAAACATTTTATGCTGACAAGCCAGATGCCCAAGTATTTTAAACTCTGATATTGTAAACTCTGAACTAAATTGCTTCATGAAAATGATTTTTAACTTGAAATTCTTCCAGAAGGGCAACCAAAAAAACCTGAAAGATTTATGAAATGAGGAAGTATATTTGTGGCCCAAAGAGGATTGTGCTGTACTATAATCTGAAAAAAAAACAACTTGCCATGGAGACGACAGGCTCCAGAAGCTTATCACTTGGAACATCTATCCATGTCATCTCCAAAGCATTGGGGTCACCTGGTGAACATGGCGTTAGGAGGTCATTTACAATCACAGATGGATCAGAATGTGAAGGACCTCTGACCTAAAAATAGAAAAAAAAGATTTTAATTTAGTAATTCAATAAATTACTTGCTTTCCTACATAGTAGTTTGAAATATTAAAATGCCATTTACCTAGCACCATTATTGAAAACCTTTTCCAGTCACACATGCATTATCAAACAAATTTTCACATTCAGCTACATTAGGAGATAAGAATTTGGTCTTTCAAGTAGCTCCCAAGAGATGCATTGAACCA
This sequence comes from Narcine bancroftii, assembly GCF_036971445.1. NCBI lineage: Eukaryota > Metazoa > Chordata > Chondrichthyes > Torpediniformes > Narcinidae > Narcine > Narcine bancroftii. Next base: position 424,579,600 of record NC_091469.1, read on the forward strand.
TAAAAGATATGTAGAGGAATTTAGGAAGAATACAAAAGCTGAATGAATGTTCTGGCAGCTGAAAGAACAGTTACTAATGGTGGAGCAATAAAGTTCAGGAATAATCAAGATATAATCACAGGGAGCTACAGGTGAGGAGCTTATAGACCTGGGGGAAGGTCAAAGCCCTGAGGAATATTAAGATAGGGTTGATAAATGACAATGTTTATTGTCATATACATTGTACAATGCAAATATGTACTGAAATTCTTACTTCCTGCAGCTGAACAAATACTTTCCAATTCTAGCAGCTGACTCAGACAAATAAGTGAAAAAAAATACCTTGGCATACAAAAGGTCATGGCATGCAGAAAGAAAAATAATGCAATTTTGTGTTGTACAATTTATAACAATCTATTTTGCAAATAGAATGGCTTCATTACTTCTGAAATTTACTGGTAATTTTGTTGTTTCTTACCTTTTTAAAGTGGGTGGCTGACTGAACTTTCCTGACTGGCTGCATCAGAGCTTCTCGAACTATGATACTGATGTCAGCCCCAGAGTAGCCGTCTGATTTTTTTGCAAGAATCCGGTAATCTTCATCGGACAGACTGTTTTGTGTCGTTCCAAGATGCAATTTAAACATCAAACCACGAGCTGCCTGTTCGGGTAATGGGATGTAGATACGTTTCTCAAATCTGGAATACATCAATAATGGCACAAGGAAGCATTGTTCAGTCAAAGGCATGTGGAAAGGAAATAATCACTTGTGCCAAGGCAATTCAATATTTGGCCAAGGTGTTTATTTGTTGATAAATGCAGTGTTAAACATACAAATCCATTTATTAGAATTGTTTCACTGGATTGGATGTAGGGTAATGAATTCTCATTCATAAAAGCAGAGACAAAATTAAATCCACATAATAATTTCTATTTCTGTTTGACATGCTGTGCCTTCAAATCTCTCTCTCTTTGGCTTGGCTTTGCGGACGAAGATTTATGGAGGGGTAATGTCCACGTCAGCTGCAGGCTCGTTTGTGGCTGACAAGTCCAATGCGGGACAGGCAGACATGGTTGCAGCGGAAAATTGGTTGGTTGGGGTTGGGTGTTGGGTTTTTCCTCCTTTGTCTTTTGTCAGTGAGGTGGGCTCTGCGGTCTCCTTCAAAGGAGGTTGCTGCCCGCCGAACTGTGAGGCGCCAAGATGCACGGTTTGAGGCGATATCAGCCCACTGGCGGTGGTCAATGTGGCAGGCACCAAAACACCAATTTACTAGAAGTTGTTTATATGGAATGAAGCAAGATGCTGAGAACAGTAAAACCCCTGGTAGCTGGCACCAATAGGGATTGGTAGATGCTGGATAATTTTTTTTCCCCGCAGTTGCTTGGGTCTCGCTCTTTCAGTGCCCAATACACCTGCATTAAGAATAAACTGTTTAAAAGACAAAAACACTATACTGTACTTGTAATGAACAAACTTCACTTGCATGAATATATAAACCTTCAAGCATTTTAGTTTATTTTCAGTCACATTCCTTGAAAACATTTAACTGTTGCTGCATCTCTAGGTTCTTCCCCCTCCACAGAGCCACCCAAAAGATGAACAATAACATCATAGTTAACCACTGTCCCCCCAAGTTTACAGATAAAGCCTTACTAATAAACTTAACAATATACTAATAAAGATAAAGACTTTTACTAAGCAGGGATCAGGAGACACTCTAAGAAAGTCATCCTGACAGTGAGAAGCATCAACTAGCTCTTCATCCTGGGTGATGCCATTTTATTCAAATAGCTGCCACAAGCAAAGAATGACCAAAGCACTCCCTGGCTGAATATTTGCTCCCATAGAACCATACAATGTTACAGCACAGAAAACAGGCCAATCAGCTCTTCCAGTCTGTGACAACCACTATTTTGCTGGTCCCACTGACCAGCTCCCACTCCATAACCATCCAGACCTCTCTCATCCATTTATCTATCCAATCTATTTTTAAAACTCAAGATTGAGCCTGCATTCACCATATCAGATGGCAGTCTTTTCCACACTCCCACCACTGAGTGAAGAAATTTCCCCCAATGTTCCCCCTAAACCTTTTCCCCCCTTTAGCTTAAAACTACGACCCCTCATATTTATCTTCCTCAACCTGTGGAAAAAGCCTACTCACTTCCACTCTGTCTATACCTCTCATAATCTTGTAAACCTCTATCAAATCTCCCTTCATTCTTCTTCGTTCCAAGGAATAGTCCTAACCTATTTTAACTCAACTCCTGAAAACCTGGCAACATCCTAGTAAATCTTCTCTGCCTCTTGATCTTACTGGATATCATTCCAGTAGTTTGGTGACCAGAACCGCACACAATATTCCAAATTTGGCCTCACCAATGTTTTAAATAACATTAACATAACATCCCAATTCCTATACTGAATACTTTTGATTTATAAACAGCAAGATGCCAAAAGGTTTCTTTACAATACTATGTACCTGCAACACCATCTTCAGGGAATAATATATCAGTATTCCCAGATTGCCTTGCTCCTCCACACTCCTCAGGAACCCATCATTTACTGTGTATGTCCTACCTTGGTTTGCCCTTCCAAAATGCACCGTACTTGTCTGCATTAAACTCCATCTGTCATTTTTTGGCCCATTCTCCCAATTGGTCCAGATCCCTCTGCAAGCTTTGAAAATCTTTCTCGCTGTCCACAACGCTGCCTATCTTTGGGTCATCAGAAAACTTGCTGATCCATTTTCCCACATTATAATCTAGATCATTGATATAGACAACAAACTCCCATCTTCTTCAAAGCTTTGTGTTACTTCAGAGAACATTGACTTACACCATTTTAAACTTTTATTTATTCCAATTTTTGTTTATTTATTTTCCCTGACTTTTTTTCCCCCGATTACTTGAATTCCAGATAACAGGGGCTTTATTGTATTATGGCCAAATTACATACCAAAATTACATCAGTAGTGAGTAAATATGCTGTAATAATTTTGCAAAATTTAAATAACCTCAAAACTATATATAACCTTTAGTTTTAATTGTAAATAATCTTTAAATCATAATTGAAGATCAATGGGAATATTAGGTCTGATTTTAATTTCATAATATAGCATGAGTGTAGGTCTCAGAAAAATCCCATCAATTCCAAAGCTTCACTTATTTTACAACAAAATATTCTCTTGCACTTGCCAATTAATATCTTTCTTATTCTCCCACCACCCATCTTCATTGGGCCAAGTTACAGTTGCAAATTAACCTAACAATATTGGAGGAAACTCGCACAGTATCAGAGAGAATGTGCAAGCTTCTCACAAGCAATACTGGAGGGCAGAAGTGCGGACTAGAAGGGCCTAATGGCCTGTTTCCGTGCTGTAATTGTTATGTTTATGTTATGTTATGAACCTGAGTTGTTGAAGCACTGCCTGCAGAGTCCCTGTGCTAACCATTTTGTTGATATTTTTGCACTGAATTTCTGGCATTAATTTCAAATTTGTCAGACAAGCTCTGACAATTATTTCCTGAAATAACAGGACATTTATTTCACTGTAGATTTTATGCCTACAGGGAAGGAAACATAAGTTTTATAAATTTTCTTTACAATATTTTTTATTTAATTTAAGGTGGCTTTGATTTTTTAAAATCATATTTAATAGATTTTGAATGCTTCTGGATGTCATATTCAGAAGCATTCCAAAAGCTTGATAGTTTTGTTTGGATGGTAAAGCTACAGGTATGGCTTTGCTATCTGTCAAAAGAATTCCAGTTGTTTTATGAGCAAGGTATGTTTTGGATCACTCATGTTAGCCAATTCTATGGTTGATGGCCCATGCAAGAAATAAAACATCACTGCTCAGCTCCATAATAATCTTGGCCAGCAAAATTGGCTAATTTTGTTGACTGCAGGGAATGCGAAGGGTGACTGCAGATAGTCAGGAAAAAAATGGACAAATAGAGAATATAAAAGAATAACAAATCTATTGCAGCTGTTTTGTTATTTTTCTATCTAATCTTGCAATCCAATCTTTGATTTCTGCCCAAAATACATGATCCAATGGAAAGCAGTTACAGAGGAAAATAAAATGAGAATGTTTCCCTTTTTATGCAGGTTCTAGCATTTAAAAAATGATAAGAAGTAAAAGCTTGTCATGTGCTTTTATTTAAGAATGCCCAGTAAACGTTTGCTGTTAGTTTTTGCTGAAGAGGGAAAACAAACATCACAGCTATGGAACAGAGTAAGTCAACAGCACAGAAAAGGTCATTCATCTTATTACATTCTTGCAGAATTGTGTGCACCCAGCTGTAATAATCTCCTCTTCCAGCACTTGGTCCATAGCCAATTCTGATTCTCCCAGTCTTTGATGCAGTACATTCAGGTACTCACAACCCTCTGGGTGAAAAAAAGATCCACTTCATGGTGGTATTCATTACTCCAAATTAAAGAGTCACACCATTTCATGCAATTATAATACTAGCAGAATGAATTATGCACAGAAAACAGATCTTAAATCTTCCCTTTTGATAACAGAGTAGTTTTAGTAATAATATTGGTCTGTAACCTGCACTCAATTATCTGAATATTTGGTTTGTCAAATAGAAAAGAACATGGCATCATTTTTCCATTCATAGGAGTTTGATTGATCTTTGGATTTGTATTTAATTGACAAAGTGTCATTGAACATGCTAAAGTAATTGCATGAACTATTTTTACCTTCTTCTTATGGCAGAATCAAGAACCCAAGGAATATTAGTTGCTCCAAGTACCAAGATTCCTTCATTATCTACTCCAACACCTGTCAAAAACATCAGAACTTTTAATGTACATTGTGTGTTATGTGACAGGTTATAGATATGTTTTTGGGAGATAAATTGGGGTTGTTTTTTTTTAGTGCAGGTCACATACAAACATTTCAAAACGGATCTCATTTAAAATACTGGAGCTCTGCTCAAGCTAGACAGTCCAGCTCCAAGAGCCTTTGCAAAAGCTTTGGAGAGTACCCAAGAGACTTCACTAATGAAATGTGGTTTTGTAAAGCAACAGACGAAAGAACTTGGAGGAGAAGGTTCAGGAGCTGCAGGCTGTCTGGGAGTGCTGTTTGCTGTTCTAAGAGGATCATGTGGTTTTTACAAGTAGAGAGGGGGGTCAAACAGGCTTTTCTCTGTGTGAGAGAGATCAGTTCTGCAGTTTTACAGACAGCAGCAACAGCTGGGACTGAAACAGGATAAGCTGGCAAGCTTGTGCAAAATCCCATTTAGAAGATGGATTGTGAGTGCTTAGTTCAGCCTGGTCAAAGCCCTTGTGGTTCATACAAGAGGAGAGGACTGGCTACCTAATGTTTCACTTGAAATAAGGGAAACAAAAAGGAACTCTGGTGACCTGAAAAAAAGTTTCTTCGGTAAGACACTGATGTGTCTGATTAAAAGGAATCAATTGTGGATGTCTAGTGAACAACAAATCTCTCTCTGAAAACCGATAAGAACCTTCCTGAGCGGTAACCATTTACCTTTCAAGCATCAAAGCCTGGTGAAATTCATAAATGTTAAATTCTGTGCTCAGTATAAGATTTGCTGGCAACCAGTAAACTTGGAGGAATGAGAAGTGAGATTGGACTGTGAACCAAGAACTTTTCTGAACTTACACACACTACATGCACATGCGCTTAGAATTAGAAGGGGGTTAAGTTAGGTTAGTTAAGTTAATAGCAATAAGTTAAAGTTTGATCCTGTTAAAGATAATTAAAAGCAACTTTTGTTTAAATACTATTGGTCTTAGTAAATATCTATTGCTGCTGGGTTTTGGGGTCCTCTCGGCTCATAACAGTTATATAAATAACTCGACCAAAGTAGGAATTACAATTTTTGTCAGTATTTGAATGCTGGTAGTGAAATTAATCTTTTCAAAAATTGGTCATGTTGAAAATTCTCCACTTAACTCTTAAATTAGGACATGTTTTTTCCAGCTTTTGACAAAAGTACACTGTAGTTGATTTTAAGATTTTTTTTGGAAAATAGCTGGTGCTTTAGAAGAACACTGGTGGTTTTACATGGTGATTATTGCTTGACAAAGAAAAATTTTTTGGGACAAATATTTTTGCATTATACTTGAAAAGAAAAATTCAAGAGCAAACAAGTATGTAATTTTAGCTCAATTTTATATAGTAGTCAGTCAAATATTTCACAAACCTCGGAGCAAAGACTGCTTTGATAACTTTACCTCAAGTCCTTAATTTGAACTGTCATTTCATGCAAGTATATTATGTGGAAATAATAAGAGAACTGAATTTGTTGCAATTTCAGCCACACTATTTAAAATTAATCTGCATTTGATATAAATATAAGAACATTTCTGAATAAGTTACATTGATTTTGACAGAGAAGTCACTGTGCTATTTTAATGTGAAGTTCTTTTAGGTAAATATACAAATAGAAAGGCAAAGAACTACAGATGCTGAAAGTGTGAATAAAGACAGAAAAGGCTAGAAATATTCAAGAGCTCATTCAGCATCTGTAGAATGAGTTATAGAATTAACATTCCAGATTGACGACCTTTCAGTTTTGATGAGTGCTAAGAGAATTTTGAGAATTTTTCCTCAGGAGCTTAATTGGCTAGAATAAATCTGGTGAAATGAACGAGTGTTCTTGATTTCGTTCCTGCAGTTCTCACATTTACTTGCAACTTAACAAATTTCCATAAATAGACTAACCTTGCATCTGAACCAAAAACTCTGTTTTAATGCGCCTTGCAGCTTCACTTTCATTTTCACTCCTTGAACCACAAAGAGAATCAACCTCATCAATGAAGATAATTGAAGGTTTGTGTTCTCGGGCAAGTTGAAATAAATTCTTTACCAACCTACAAAAAAAAAATTCAAAGCTAAGAGCTTTTTGTTTGCATGGTATACGTTCCACAAATATCAATAACAGAAAATAATCTTTTCATATTAATTTGCTATCCACAAACATCTTAGCTTTTACCATCACATTTTTGGGTCAAAATATACTTGTAGTAACATTTTCCACTATCTCAACAGTAACAAAGCTGTGATAGACTCTGACCACCAGTGGGGGTTTATGAAAATTCACTTTCTGAAATCTGAGAACTCTTTTCCACCCTGAAACATACTTTTTAAAGATGTTATCAGTAAGTAAAACCAACCCATTCAAGTCATACAGAGATAAGGCATGGAAATAGACCCTTTGGTCTACCAGGTCAACCACTCATTTATCAATCTTACATTAATCCCATTATTGAGATTCCGTTAGGCAACTCTTAGAAAATGTAAAAAGAGTTTGAAAAAGTCATTCTATGACATTTCATCAAAAGAAAATCAAATTTAATAAAGATAGAAAATAGGAAAAAAACTGAACACAAACAACACATTTTGGGGACTTCAGGACACAGTACAATTGATGCCACTTAATGAAACAAATACTAATCTCTTTACAGCCTCAAAATGTTTAAAATACAGTAGCTCCATTAATCTGGTACTTTTAGGACTGGCAGATTTTTCTTTGCCTATTGGATGTTATTCCCTTTAATAGAGATTTAGTTAGCACCATTATTTGTAAAGACTTAACACATAGTGGTGTAATAAATTTGCAGTGTATCCCAAAAAATTTCAAGGGAGTGAAGAAATAAATCCCCACTGAGTTAGAGGAAGTGCGATAACAGGGCCCTGGTGTGTTCAGGGGAGAATGGGAAACACCCTCTTGCGAAGCGGATGGCAAATTGTGGGGATTCCTGAACAATGGAATAGTGGCTTATCAGAGTTTTACTGGATGAAGAAATCTACCTTCTAAAGATCCAGACAAACTTCAAAGCAATTTTGCCGTTAACTTTATTCTGAATTTCCTAAATGGATCAGATCTGGAGTAACAAGGTATCCAAGAAAATGGATCGGATCTGGAGTAACAAGGTATCCAAGAAAATGGATCGGATCTGGAGTAACAAGGTATCCAAGAAAATGTTTTCTTGTGGAAAAATCTTAATTTTTTTTGTTACAAAGCAAGAAAATATTAAATAGTCCTCATATTCATAAACAGATAGCTATCCAATCATATACCATTTATTCTATGTAAAAGTACATTTTACTTGTTTTACTTTACTAAATATGTACTGTGCACTGAACATCATACAAACCCACTTTTCACTTTCTCCAAGCCACTTAGACACCAGGTCAGAGGAAGAGATGGAAAAAAAGGTAGAATTGTTTGCTTCTTTAGCTACAGCCTTTGCCAGGTAGGATTTGCCAGTTCCAGGAGGGCCAAACAGAAGGATTCCTCTCCAAGGAGTTCGTTTACCTAGACAGCAAATAGGAGCAAGGGTGGGGTAGCAAGAGATTGTTTTACATTTCAATTCTGAAACCCTGTGCAAGATGAAGTTGAATAGAAGGAACATTGGAAATCACATCAGGCAATCCTCAAAGATGAGAAAATCAATTTATTATGTTTAAAATGACTCAGGAGGCATCTTGTCCCATTAAATCCACACCAGCTGCAAGGGGAGCAATCCTATTACTTCCATTTTTTGTTTGCATGCAGTTTATTCTTTCTCACATATACCAATCAACTCCCCTTATATTTTTCCCTTCACTCACCAAGGTGAATTATCGATCCAATTAACCTGCCCAAATGTCTCTGGGACGTGGGAGGAAACCAGAATACCCAGACAAATCCCACTTGTTTACACAGAGAGTGCAAACTCCATGAAGAGAGCCTCCGAACTCAGGATTGAATCCGAATTTATTGACTTGAGGCAATAGTACCAACTACTGTGTTACTATGAGAGAACTGAAGTAGCAATGATTTACTACAATGTTGCACAGTAGCATAACAGAAATTACAGACAATTAATACTGTAACACCAAATTTCACACTTCAAAGAAATCACATAGCATATTCTGAGGGAAACACAGGCCTCCTGCAAGATATAGATGCCAGTATATCAAAACCATCACCAACCTGTGAAGAGATGAGGAAACTTAATGGGTAAAATCACAGCTTCTTTAAGAGCTTCTTTAGCACCTTCTAGACCTGCAACATCATTCCAGCTCACGTTTGGCTTTTCCATAACAATGGCACCTAAAGAGTAAAAAAGAATTTATGAAGACACAAGAGAAAAAAAAAATCAAAAAAGTTGAATTGCAAACATCAAGTAAACAAAGAGAAATTTTCAGTTTAATTCTGTACTTTTACAAAAATATTGAACGATCAAACCAACTTTTCTGTGTAGAGATATCCTCCCCCCCACTTTTAATCATGTTAGAGGTACCAAGGCTAGTTTGTCAATGAACATCATAAATGCTAACTTTATACTGAGAACTAAATGGGTACACCCAATGAGTTCAACAAAATACTAATTTAATAAATCAGTCCAGTCACCTTGTAGTTGGTTCTGTAATTTCTTCTTCTCTGAATTATCAGTTTCACCATCGCTCTCATTCCTGCAACAAAAATACAAATATTGGAAGGCCCACAATGATTTTAACATGACCACCACACAAGTTCTTTATTGAAAGCAGGAGATAAAATGGACATGGTTTATTCAACATATTCCAAACGGCCTAATGCCACATAAATATTTGAGTGCAGGTTCAATTCCCCATGTGCATCATGGGAATGCTCACCATCTCCCAAGGATGAATAAAAGTGCAAAAGCAATTCTTAATACATTTATTCTTCTGATGCCTAATCTTCACTGGCACATGGAATTACTCTTATCCATTGGCAGTGTTATATCAATGAAGGCAAGAAAATAAATATATATTCTCAAATATAATTGTTCTTAGTTGTCATTTGGCCTAAGTATTCAAGTGACATAATAAATAAAATTAATTTTTATTTTCTGTGCCCCAGTAGTATCTGATCCCCAACTTCCAAGGAATTCTCGTATTTTTATTACAAGGGAATCTGTGGGATTCCAGCAAGAAATTGATTAATAAAATTCTAGCTCAATAAAAAACACCCAGTAATCACATCAAAGCATGCCCTTCATTTTTAATATAATTAATCTCACTTTCAGGTCATACATCCAACTTGTATCTTCAACTTCTCTAGCCCTGTGCCCCTGCCTAGTGTCAGCGATTATTCTTCATTTTCTCTGCTTTGTACTGAATCCTTGCTACTTTGTTCTATCCCAATTCAAAATCCAATATTCCTTTTGCTACTTTATCTGATATTCCCAAGTGCTGACCTTCTACATCTCTGTGGTATTCAACAAGTTTTGCAGTGACTCCAAAAATGACTCCAGCGTAACAATTTATTTTTAGAAATTAAGAAAACAAGGATCAAGTGTTGACTTCAAAAGTTTTTACACTTTAAAGCTGCTCTCTGTGTGCAATTATCCTGACATGGATTTGTCAGAGATAGTGAAAGTAGAATGTCTTAAACGATAATAGCACATATACTTTCACAAGGTTATGGAATTCCAGCGCCCAAGTCCCTATCCAAGCTGTTTTAAGGGAGCCAGTTTTGCATTTACCAGAAATTGTTTGCTACATTCACCAAAAAGCCTAACCCAGAGAATTGCATCCTACCTGTCTGCTTTCAATCAAAAGTACAATAAGAATAATGTCCTGAGGCTCTTAAATACACAAGAAATAGAAATAGGGATGGGCCATTCAGCCATTCCTACTTAATCCACCATTGAAAAAAATCATGGCTGAATGTTTACCTCCGTTCCACTTTTCTACATCAATTCCACCTTCCTAGATTCCCTTCACATGTAATAATCTGTTGATCTCGATCTTCAACATACGCAGCCACTGAGCCTCCTGGGTAGAGAATTCCATGTATGAGGAAATTCTTTCTCATCTCAGTCCTGAAATTTGTGATTATGATACTCCTTACCCCCCCCCCAATTGTAGACAGCTATCAGAAATATGGCGATTTAATCTTTGCTGTCGTGTTATAACAATGTTATGAAATGTCATGAAATTCCCTCTCATTCTTCTAAATTTCTAACGATATTGAAACAGACTGCCGAGTATCTCCTCATGTGAGAAACCACTATTCTGGGTATCAAATGGTGAATGTTTTCTGCATTCTCTTTATTGCAAATATATTGCTCCTTTGGTATATAATATTCCAGATTTGGTCTCATCAGGGCTCTGCTCAACTGGAGCATGGTATGTTTGTTTGTCTATGAAATATTTCTGCAACAGTTGCCATCAGGCAGTACACTCTCATAAATTATTTGTTCTAGGTGCATATTAATTTCCAGCATTGTGTAAAAGGACACATGCTTTCTAATGTTTTGTTAACTCCAGAACCAAGAGTTTTGATTAAGAAATTGTTTTGTGGAATGTTAAAGAGACATCAACAATCAACATAACAAAAAGAATGACTCACCTAAAATTGAACTTAGCCAAATACAAAATGCTCCGAACAATGGAAAACAAGGAGCATCTTTCTTTCATGAAGAATTTTCCTTTGGCCAAATAAAAGTCATCAGTTTCAGGTGAGATGAAACATGGATTACAACTCACTCAGTTGTTATCTAACCATACAATTTCCAGGTCATACTGTTCCTTTGAGAACTGTGTATAGTTCTGATGAGGCATGATTCAAGTACAACACTGAAGGTCTCATTCCAGTGTAAATAAGAGCCATGAAGAAGATTCACAATATAGAAAAGATGGAAAGATTGAAATATATGGACCATACAAAAACAAAATATTGCTAATGCTAGAAATCTGAATTAAAATGCAGCACATCAGGCTATATATGTGGAATGAAAAACAGAGTTAAATGTTTCAGTTCTGAAATGTTAATAGGACTTCCTTCCAAGAATGCAACCTGACATTCACATTTGAAGAAAGGGTACCTATATGGCAAATTTATTGAAATGTACTGCTTCCCCCCCCACCCCCAGACCATATTGAGTGCAGGAATAGCAAAGTGTTTTTGTTAGCTAATGATACTTGCAATGAGATGTAAACTGGTGCTGCAAGGTTTCATAGACGTGTGCTACCCATTCACCCTTTGATTCGTGTACACAATAGCAAGGTGCATGAAATCAGAAAGGTTAAATGAAGAATATAAGAATATTAAATAGGGTAATAATTTAAATTAATTTGAATAGGATTTAAGGTCATTCATTTTGATTTCCAAGACACCGAACATACATGACATTTGGTAATAGAACTGGATGCTGAAATGCATATATCTAAATAGGGTAACAGAAGTGAACAAATTTTGTTTATTTGTGTATATGAAAATAAAGGAATCTTGAACATTGAATGAGTGGGGTGTTAACATTTCCTTGGCCAAAAGTGAGCCAACTAGTATTCCTTATTATCCTGAAAATTATCACCATCTACGTTGCCTTGCAGAACTGCAGATATTTCATATTAGAAAAGGAAATGAACCTACCCTTTATCATTACTTGAGTTTGACTCTTCAATAGGCTTCTTACCCTTTTGTGTTTTATTCAGATATTCCTTTAGTTTTTCTGCTCGATCAAGGTATTCTGTACATTTAGCACGAAGGCTTTCTTTTGCTTTTGAGCCCTGAGCTTCATCTAACATTTTTGGAAAAAAAAATTTATTTTCAATCACCCAAAATAACATGATTTAATGACATGAAAATCATCTTGCTGTACTACTTTTTCCCCCCATTATTCTGAATCCTGTAAACTGTAACTGGAAAAATATGAGGGAAATGTTCAGTAAATAGAATCACGCCACTAATTATTTTCCCTCACAGCTCTTTATCAACCTTCCAACAATAACCAAATTAGTTAACGCCATTCTGTGCATGATGTACACAAATGGATCTCATCCCATTCTGAGACCATCTTATCCCCTTCTCTTAATCTAATAAAATACCTTCTGAATTTCCTTTTTAATTTAATGAGCTACAAATCTGGTACTTGGCTTTGGCCTAGCTGAACCTCAAGTGAAAACCCCCATCAAATCTTCAGCCAATTACCAAAGCTTCTTTCTTCAGTCATCATCAAAAAGAAAAGCTACCTGTACACTGGGTGGATTTTCAGATTTCATATTGCACCCTGTCTACATGGGTTATATGTCTTAAATGTAGAATCAATTATAATCGCCTGTTCCAGCTTTCATCCTTTACACAAACAACATTTGAAAGTCTACAAGTGATCCTTTAATAAGATACATTATCAAAAGCATATTTGCTGATTGGATCACAACATTTATCTGTTTGCTAATGATCAGAAAACAAACTACAGAACCGAATGCAGCTCAAAAACAAGCACTTCCCTCTCTTCCATGGACCCCATCTGCAAGTGCCATTCCCCAAGAAAGGCAACCACCATTCTGAAAGACCCATGCACACCCTAGACATACTGTACTCACTTTCACCCCTCCCTTCATGGTGTGAAAGCATGCACCAGGAGGCTTAAAGAAAATTTCTTCCCTGCACCCATCAGGCTCCTGAATGAACCCTACAACAGTGCTCTCTTGCTGCCCCCTGCTTGGTGCTCATTGATCTTCCCTTTCATTATAATCCTACAATCTACAAATGCTGCAGAAGAACCTTTCTCACTGTACTAGGTACTTTGTGATAAATAAACAGTTATCAAAACACTACCTTAAAATTAAGGGACATGTGTAAATTTAACAATGTTACTTAATTTCATTTTGGGATTCTGTAATAAAAAACTTGTGGGAAAATCTGTAATGAATTGTAATGAGTAGACATTTTAATAAAGGTGCTCACATTTAACAACATGCAAAAAGTATTGCACTGCACTCTGGTATAGCCGGAGGGCTTCTTCAAAGTTTCCTGCTTTATCCTCTTGAGCAGCTTTGCTTGCAAGGTCAATACCTTTCTATGAAGGAAAATAAATAGGAATTATCAATATAATCTGAAGCCGTTAATTAAGATGAATGATTCTGTCCAAGGTTAAAAGACTCGATCTTTAATCAAGCATACTATTTCCTACATCAAGAGACAAAACTTCATTTTTTTTTAAATAGATGAAAAATGTTATTCTACCCATCCTTATTGACTTTGAAGAATTCTATTTAGGATTTAATATAGCTTCTGCTGAAAAAAAGATGAGCTGCTTAATACAAAAGGATGAGACAGGAAATTTGAAATAGCTAAACAAAAATGTTGGATACACTGAGCTGCATCTGTAGAAAGAGAAAAACAAAGTTAATATTTCACATCAATGATGTTTCTGATTTCCATTGAATAAAGAGATGGATGTGTGAAACCAAATCACAATATGAAGTTGAAATCTATATAAAATAGAACTAAGCCCCATAATTTTCAGATGAGTGCATTCCTTTAATGCCGGGCTCTCGAGATCTCCAAATTTAATCACAAGTGGCTGTACCTTCTGTGGCAAATGCCTTATTCTCTCTCCATCTTTCTTCCTTTCAAGATGCTTCTTGGAATCTATCTCAAGTCAAACCTTTTATCACAAGCACTAAAATTTCTCAATGTGTCTTCATGCCCAATCAATAAAATTCCTTTGAATGGTCTTGGGGAACATTTGCTGCATTAAAGATGCCAAATTAATAGAAGTTACTGCTTTATAGATCAATTAAATATCTGAATACAAGATGGACTTGGAAAGAATGAATTAACTGAGCCAAAACATTACTTTTGCAGCAGAGTTATTGATCATTCCAAAACAATTAATACAACCAATTTCCAAATGGTTGAGACAGATTTTATCCAATTGGATGGGAGGTAAAAATTGGCCAGAATGTTTTCATTCTCCCAGACAAGAGTGTGAGAGATGAGTAAAACTGATATAAAAATATGAAGATGAGGAAACTAATATAGATATATGGGTAAATGAATAAAGCCAGTATGAACAGGATAAGAAATGGATATTAGAATGTAGGAAGCAGAGTTGGTCTGAATAAGATAAGGGTCTTCTAGCCCTAGATAGAATTAGCAGGTTTTGCATATGTAATTAGTAAGCCCAAGTCAGTATTAGCAAGTTCGACATATGAAGAGGTTGTAGCCCTGAGAGTTGGGAAGGTGTAAATTAGAACAAAGACAGGTTTGTGAATAAGGACAATGAGGATAATGACATGATGAGACACCCACAGGATACCCCCTGGTCCTCCAAGTTCACAGAAACAGCACATAGGTGGGCAGGATTGCCTAATGCTAAACCTATCCAGGAGGCAGAAGAATGTAAGGGGGAGGGTATTCCTATACTGAAATAAACTGTATAAAAGTTGGGTGAGCCCCAGTGTATGTGTGTATTCCCAGGGTAAGGGGAAGCACCCAACTTTGCATTATTGTATAATAAATGTTCTTTATTCTCAATTTTTGTCTCGAGCAATTTCTGTGAAGGTACTTCTGTTTCTAACAAGAGGAAATGGTTTAACATTTTATCCACCCTTCAAAACATTATATTTTCATTTATGCACTGGTGATTTATGAAATCCATGCTCGAGTCTTTGAATTAAACCAAGATATGTTTACATACAGCGTGCATTCCACCCCAATACATCAATTAACCAATAATACCCCTACATTTTTGAATGGTGGGATGAAACCGGAACCGCCTGGGAAAACCCACGCAGACACAGGGAGAACCCGTACAAACTCCTTACAGACAGCGCGGGATTTTAACCCAGCTTTCTGAAGTAAACTTTCTTTTCAATAAGCAGCGAATTGGTGCAGGGCATCAGAAAAAGGGAGAACACCACCCCACCTCCCCCACACTTCCTGTTGTGAAGCAGCAGCATGGGAGACATCCCTACAGGCTACATGACCAGAGCAGTAGATCAGAGAGGAACTCAGTGGCTTTAGGACACATACAGGCTGCGGGCTGTTGGTGACTTGTGGTCGAAGGACTCACACAGGCTGTAAGCAACTGCCGACATGCTTGAAAGACTCTTGCAGGGTGCAGGCTGCTGGATGTTGACTTATGGGAACCAGG
This sequence comes from Narcine bancroftii, assembly GCF_036971445.1. Classification (NCBI taxonomy): domain Eukaryota; kingdom Metazoa; phylum Chordata; class Chondrichthyes; order Torpediniformes; family Narcinidae; genus Narcine; species Narcine bancroftii. The sequence continues at coordinate 424,595,468 of NC_091469.1, forward strand.
TATCTGGATTTGAGAGAGTACAGAGGCCAAAAAATGTCTCCTGAAGTCCTCGGGTGAAGGCTTGCTGATTGTATTGGAACTTTGATCTGGAGATTGGGTTACCAATAGTTTGAAGAGGACTCTGTGAGGCTGGGAGAACACTGGAGGTGAATCCACAAACACTTCAGCGTCTGAAGGGACTCTCTTTTGCTTCTCTTTCTCCTATCGTTAGGTATGCCAGACAATGTATTATGCATAACAGAAAAGGAATCTTGAACCTGGAAGCACTTACACTAAAGGAATCAGGCATTTTTTCAGATTTCAGTGGGCAGATTGGAAATTTATAAAGTATTAAAGTATAATATGTATAAGAAACATGACAACGGCTCTGTATACGCTTATCTTTGTGAGGTTTTTCAGTTGGTTGTTTTTCCAGACTCTTTTGTGTAGTCTTCCAAAGGCGCTATTTGCCTTGGCGAGTCTGTTGTCTATCTCATTGTCGATCCTTGCATCTGATGAAATGGTGCAGCCGAGATAGGTAAACTGGTTGACCGTTTTGAGTTTTGTGTGCCCGATGGAGATGTGGGGGGGGCTGGTAGTCATGGTGGGGAGCTGGCTGATGGAGGACCTCAGTTTTCTTCAGGCTGACTTCCAGGCCAAACATTTTGGCAGTTTCCGCAAAGCAGGACGTCAAGCGCTGAAGAGCTGGCTCTGAATGGGCAACTAAAGCGGCATCATCTGCAAAGAGTAGTTCACGGACAAGTTTCTCTTGTGTCTTGGTGTGAGCTTGCAGGCGCCTCAGATTGAAGAGACTGCCATCCGTGAGGTACCGGATGTAAACAGCGTCTACCGGCACCACCTACGGCTCCTAGAACGCTTCCACCAGCGTTGTCTCCGCTCCATCCTCAACATCCATTGGAGCGCTTACACCCCTAACGTCGAAGTACTCGAGATGGCAGAGGTCGACAGCATCGAGTCCACGCTGCTGAAGATCCAGCTGCGCTGGATGGGTCACGTCTCCAGAATGGAGGACTATCGCCTTCCCAAGATCGTGTTATATGGCGAGCTCTCCACTGGCCACCGTGACAGAGGTGCACCAAAGAAAAGGTACAAGGACTGCCTAAAGAAATCTCTTGGTGCCTGCCACATTGACCACCGCCAGTGGGCTGATAACGCCTCAAACCGTGCATCTTGGCGCCTCACAGTTTGGCGGGCAGCAACCTCCTTTGAAGAAGACCGCAGAGCCCACCTCACTGACAAAAGGCAAAGGAGGAAAAACCCAACACCCAACCCCAACCAACAAATTTTCCCTTGCAACCGCTGCAATCGTGTCTGCCTGTCCCGCATCGGACTTGTCAGCCACAAACGAGCCTGCAGCTGACGTGGACTTTTTACCCCCTCCATAAATCTTCGTCCGCGAAGCCAAGCCAAAGAAAAAAAGAAAATAAGAAACATGAATGTGCAAATTGGGAGCACTATGTTTTGATCTCTGTGTACTAAAAACATGTCTCGACTGCATAAGGTCGAAACAAGATTTTAGTAGAATCATAGGAAAATTGAGAGGTTTTAAATTTGAAGTAAAAAGTGAAAGAGAGATTTTTATTGGGAGAAGATCAAGGTGTGATTTGATCTTTTCAGTTTATGAAATGTTTTGATAGGGTGGAAATATAGAGACTTTTTTTTGAATATTTTTATACCCCCCACCTTAGTTACAGGATGATCAGGGCCACGAGAAAAGAATACAAATCATTAATAAGTCTGACAAAGAATTCAAGATAAACATCTGTAATGAGAACAATCAAATTGTGAAATATTCCAAAAAACATAGAAACATGAGAAAAGTAACTAAGGAATAAAAATAGAAAATGAAGATATGCTTGACAGGCCAGGCAACATCTGTAGAAAAAAAAGAACAAGTGTTAACGCTTTAGGTAGATGACTTAAAGATTCTAAAGACCCAAGAATTCTACTTTCTCTCACATAGGTTGCCTGACTTACTAAGCATTTCAGGTATTTTTTTTTCTTTAGATTTCAGCTATACAGCATTTGATTGTTTTTAAATGTAGGCATTCAGCGTGCATTCCACCCCCACCCCAATGAGCCAATAACGCCCTTAAGTTTTTGAATGGTGGGATGAAACCTGAACCCCCGGGGGAAACCCACGCAGACAGCGCGGGATTCGAACCCAGCTTTCTGAAGTAAATGGGATAGGAAGAGAGAACACTTAAAATGGGGCTGGGATTAACAATAAGATGTCCTTGAGGAGTAAGAATGGGAGGGTGTGTTTAAGGAAATAAAAACACTGGCGTGAAATATCGGATGCCCAACAAGCACTTAACGTGGAGTGACCGACTTTCTTCGCCTAGCCTAGCCCTCGCGTGTACCCCAGAAGTTTTACTCCCTCTCTCGTCATTGTATTTAGACTTCCAGGGCGGGACTGTCACTTTCATCCAGTCTCTCTCCTCAATTCAACCTTCACCCTTCCTGTTTCAGGGCCTTTTAACTCACGTCACCTCGTCCAACCGATGCTGCCCCCTGGACTCTGCCCCACTCAGCTCTCGGCGAGGGGGACCTCTGATTTCAAGGGGCCAGGGCCCGCATTCACTCCCGACCCACTGAACCGGCCGAACCCAGCGCTGCAAGTGAGCGTCCGCCGGCCGGCCACCACCCTTACCTGCAAACTGTTACTGTGGGCAGCCATCTGGCCTGAACTGCGCGTTCAGTTAAAGCAAACGGAATTCTCTACACTTCCCCAAATTTGCGATCACTGTCTTCGCTAGCAGGTTCTTGTCGGCGGCGGCTACTCCTGCAAACCCAAAACACGCAGCACTTCCGCATCCAAAATGGCAGCGCGCTTCCGGCACCGAGCACCGCCCCCGCAGCACGGGAGGACGCACGCAACGTCATCATTCGTGCGGGCACTTCCGGTGTAGCTGCGCGGAGGGCGCCGATGAATGAATTGCCGCTGCTCCACTTCTGGAGTGGTCGATAAATTCTGTGGTTGCAGGCCGTGTCTCAAACGAGCAGTAGGTGTGTGAACATTGTACTGACGAAATAACCACACCAGCAGTGCGAGTATAATTTAATAAACTAATATGTCTCTGCAAGATGAACCTGGAGGGCTCGACAGTTGCTCTGGACACGAGGTTACCGGGCTGACCCCTGGTGACCCAGTGGTGTAATTACAGATCACTACAAACATTTTGCCCTTTGCGTTTCATCTACGTTGGTCTTTGGGACTCGAGGTGTCTGCTTTGGATACAGTGGTGTTCAAACAGAAGAACCATCTTTGCTAAGGACAGAAAAGATTGTATCAGTCTCCATAAAGGATCTCGACTTGACACGTTAACTACTTCGACCCGCCATTTTAAAAAAAAATTGTTTATTAAAAGATTGCATGCCATAATTTAAGAGTAGATGACTAATTTCCAATCAACGTTGTAAAACTTTGTGTCTTTCTACTAGCTTTTTGGAATCAATTAAATACGTGGTTTTGGCACAACGTTTCTTTAAGACACTAGTTCATTGAGACAATAAAATAAACTGTTCTGAGCTATCGAACCCATTTCAGATTCTTTTCTCGTGGTGCAAACGTTTAACAATTACATTTTCCATATAAATGGCAGTATCCAAGTCTCATGTTCTACCTATCATGTTGTTAGAAGCCATCCTTTAGTTTTTTAATGATTTTACGTGAAGGCCAGGAAGAATCCGTGGAAAGATGGAACATTATGGAGCCGACACCCTTCATCAGAGCTGAGAGAATGGAAACATTTTAGTTTTACGTTTCAGAGAGGGTTGGGAGGAAATAGAATGCAAATGGCAAGTTTTGATATGTAATTGTAATTTGGTGTTGTAGGTGTGCAAAACATTGCTTGATATTGTTGAACGGAGGCTTGGGATAAATCTCAGGAGGAAGCCAAACTGCACCCAGTCCTCAGCGCCGTCCCCCGCACAGTGGTGGTTGCCCGGAGACGGAGCCTGTTGCCCGGCGGCCTCACAGACAACGGTGTGTGCGTGGCTGGAGGAGCGAGAGGGCTAGATTATTAGCACACTTAGTTGAAAATCGTTGCAAATATTTCATCCTAATCTTTCAACTTGTGTTCTGAACACTCATTATTCGCAATATTTGAGGAACTTTCTTATCCCATGAGTTTTCTTGTAACAGCAACATACAATGGAATGTAACAGAATTGGACACGTGCGGTCTGATCGAACACAGATGTTTCAACTTGAAATTAATAAACCCCATTTAAAAGTTGTGGCAAATGCTGGGAAAGTTCGAGTTTAATGCAAATGCATAACAGGGATTTCCGACCTGGCGTAACGTTTGTCTATTTCAGAAGATCATTCAGAAGCACCTGTTTAGGTCAGACCAGGTAAAATATTGCCCATTTACTTCCCTCACTAACAATCGTGATTCACGTAGGTTTAAGTGGCAATGATCCGGCAAGTTATAGTTGCAATTAGTTTTATTATTTCTAGAAACCAAACCAGGACATAACTATTATTTGACTTCAGTTAATCAACACTAGAAAGTGTTTTTCCAAAACAAACCAATATAAATAAATATTTAACATCCTACGGTAATTTTCAATGAACCATTTCAAAATACCGACTTTGCATTCCGATCGTATTTATTTTCAGTGGTCTGAGAGATGCCCAAGTTGGGATGAGGGCTGGGTTCCAAGGATGATAGGACCCCCCCCCGTCCAGCGCGGTCCTATCGACAGGCTGCCCGCCCCTGGTCCTCAGCGCCGCCCCTGGTCCTCAGCGCCGCCCCACGCTGAGTAGTGGTTGCCAGGAGACGGAGCCTGTTGTCTGACGGCCTCCCGAGAACAGGAGGGGTGTGCGCGGCAGGCGGTGAAGCCGACCTCAGGAGCCGAGCCCAGGGATGGACAGGAGCTGGGGGCCACGCAGGGCCGTCAGCTTGTGGGCCAGAAGTCCGGAACGCAGGAGCAGGGCCGCTCAGACCAGGTCCCCGGTGGATGGCAAGGTTTGTCTGTGTGCCATGTGATTCGGTAACCCCAGGGACAAGCCGAGCATTTCAAGGCGTTTTACTCGTGGCTGAAAGCCAGGTACATTTGTAATCCACTTCTGCCACGATTCATTCAACTGGAGCGGTGTCCTTTCTGTAAAAATAAAGTTTCCATGCATGCTACCACGTCAATAAATTTAACCCATGGAGACTGCACCAGGAAGATCAATATCCAACCTTGTTCACGAGAGAGTAAAATCTTTCGTGGTTAAACATATCGTGCTGGAGGTATTCAGCCGAAGCAAGAAAAGAACGGTGGGATGTTTCGGGCTTAACGGGGGACCCTAGCCCGAAACGTTGACCCCCTTCTCTATCTCCTCGCAGAGTTCCTCCGGCCGAGTGAGTCTCTCTCTCGCCGTGAACTTGCCTCCAGAAGTAGACTGAGCCGGTGCAAGTTCTTTTTCAAGCCTGATTTTTTTAAAAAAACAGTCCTGGTATGATTTTCTGATTATTTTCCAATTATGTATATTCTAACTGAAATAGTTCTTGTTTCCCCTGTTTAATTCCCCTGTAGGATGTTTTCTTTCAATCTTCTGATGCCTTTGCAAAGCTACATTTATCCTGCCTCTTGTACACCTGACACATTTTCTCTGATTCTGGCAACTTGCAGCCCCTCTATTTCCCAACTATTACTGCCTTTAATTTTATATCCACACCAATCAAATGTTTTTTTTTTAAATTTTTTATTTTTCACACCATAAATCACAATAGCCATGATATACACTTTTTCTTTTCCACACATTTACAGTGACTTTTTCTCCCTCCCCCCTCCCTCCTCCCAAGCCACCCCCCCATCCCCCCCCTCTCATCCATTTTAGTTATACAATCTAGGTTGCATTAATTCAGTTAGACAATGTTGTCATTCAACAAAAATACACCAGAAATTCTACTGAGTCCATTCTTTTCTTTTCTTCTCCTTCCATCAACTTAGGTAATGTTTGTTCCCGGTAGGTTTTCGCTATTGTATTTAATGTAAGGCTCCCATACTTGTTCGAATATTTCAATATTATTTCTTAAACTATATGTTATTTTTTCTAATGGAATACATTTATTCATTTCTATATACCATTGTTGTATTTTCAAATTATCTTCCAATTTCCAGGTTGACATAATACATTTTTTTGCTACAGCTAGGGCTATCTTAACAAATCTTTTTTGTGCAACCAATCAAATGCTTGACAAATTACGACACAGAAGGAGGCTCTTTGATCTATGGAATTCACATTGAAAAACTTATTTCTGTTTCTCTGTTATCTCCACATAGCCCTGAAACTCTGTTCCTCTCCGGCTTTACCTTACTCTTAATTTAGTCTATGTGTGGTCTGAGTCCAGCGTGTTCTTTGAATGAAGTTATAGGAGAAGGTATTCGGTTCAACAGTCAATTTATTACACAGCACAAGAATAAAACTTAACAGAGCTCTGGGTCAATCGTTAGTTCATAGGTCACCTGCACAGTGAGTTATTCCCCAAGACTGACCCCTATTGTCCAGTTGGCTCAGTTTATATAGATCAACCTTATCATACAGAACAAAAGTTGCTTTGCTAGATTTCATTATCGTACAGAACAAAAGTTGTCTTCCTTTGCTAGATCTTTTTGCATAAGGGTTATCACAAGTCGTCTCCTGTTTTGCAGATATCTGGGGTGTAGCGCTCCCATCTTAATCCTCCAGTCCAGACTATCCTGTTGTTTTGATCAGAAATTAATTCATCCCCAGATATTTCTAATCACCATTCTGTTCCTGTCTGGCCAATTTCTGCTGTTCTCTTTAACACCTTCTCATGCCTTAATCTTCCTCCTAGACTGGTTTTCCATTCCCTTTGTTTCTTGCAGGCCCTTCTTTGTTCTGGTCTGGCCTGTTTGTCTCCTGTGCTACTCGCCACCTCCTTCAGTTTGAGCATTCCTCCTAAATCGTTTTATGCATTTCCTCTCCCTGTATTTGGGAGCAGACAATTTTGCTCAGCCAACTTTGCTCCATGCTGTGATTGCCACTTAATCACATTCCTCTTTTTCCCTGAACCATGCAGTACCTATAAACTTATTAATTAATCATTTCTTTCATAATGTTTTAACCCCTAGATTCCAACAGCAGCACAGTACAGGCTCTTTTGCCCATGATGCAATGAGCGATTATATGCCTATTTGGCATCTAAACCTTCCCTACCTCCCACCCAAAACCCTCTATTTTTCTTGCATTCAAGTGTGTTGGAGTCTTTTCAATGTCCCTATAGCACCAGCCTCCACCACCAACCCTGGCAATGCATTCCAAGTGAGTGTATATTAAAAAATATACATACCCCTGAAATCTCCCCAAAATTTTCATGCACTCACCTATACAGATCTCCTCTGGTTCTATTTTTTTTGATGGCCATCTTAATTTTCTATCCTCCGGTTCTAGACCCTTCATTTTTTTTTTCTGTCTACTCTTTGGAGATCCTTCAAATAATTCAATCAGATGAATGTAAGAACTCTGATCTTATTCAGTACTGATGTCTCTGAAATGTATTCCTTTTTCCCAAACATGTCTTTTCTTTTACCATAGTAGACAGAACTATGACTGCATCTATTTCCCACACTCTGCTTTTGCCCTCTCCTGGTCAGAGCAAAGCACAGTTCCTTCTTTCAATCCAATAAATTATCTGTGCTACCATTATCAGATATTATTTGTTCTCCTCATCCTCCACCTATCTTCATTACGTCATTTTCCTCATACTGTAAAGGAGTCTCTGACCTGATGGACTGTTTCTTGGAGGCACACAGGAGACTGCAAATGCTGGAATCAGTCTAATCACACTCTACTGGAGGAACTTGGGTGGTCAGGCAGCATCAATGGGAGAAAAAGAATGGTTAACACTGCAAACTGGATAAAGAGCTTTGACTTGAAATGTAGACCATATAATTCACTGCATTGTGGTTTATGCAGTCTATTGTATGTGGGCTAAGAACAAGGAACTCTTCAATTAAATATAATCCATTAATTAATAGTAATATTATCAAACACTGTAAATACCTGTAAACAATAATTAAAAATATCAGTCACCTTCAAGTCAGGCATTATTTGTAAACAGGATTAAGGTTAAAATTTCAGGTGTGTCATGGAATGATGATGAGATTTCAAATGATCACAATTTGAAAAGGAACAAAACCAGAGGAAAGAATAAAATGAATAATTGAGTATACATTCAGGAAAATAAACAACATTGTGTGCTAATTGATCAGAGAAAAAGAAAGATCACCACAAAAGTTGAGGTGAAAATCATGGAGGAAAGAAAAGGAACTTCCAAATCACTTTGAAAGAGTTCGTCTGATAATAAGACTGAAAAGTAATGTTAACCAGGGTATGTTACGGTACTTCTGTGTGGTGTTGTGATAAATGTACAAATTTTTTTTTCCCCAAAGTATTTGCAATAAATTATTTACAAAAAAAGTCTTTTCACAACCCTCGTGTCAATCATATCTATATAGGACCTTGTTGCTTCTCCCCTGTCTGTTTGAGAAACTTTCCCTTGGTCTCAGCCCCTCAATGCTCAGTAATGGGAGGACTCTTGACTGTGGTCATTCCCCCACAGTGCCCTCATATTGGCTTCCCCAAGCCTCTGTGTATCCCTCAGCACATAGTCCTGCAGCCTGGAATGTGCTAGTCAACAGCGTTTCTGCATTGACATCTCCGTGTGCTGAAAAACAGGTTTCAGGCAGACCAAAGCGCATCTTTCAATCTTTGAGCAGTTCTGGATGTTTCACTGTGCGTTTCTGAGAACAGGCCATAGATCAGAGAGTCCTCTGTCCCGCTGCTGCTGGGAATGAACTGTGATAAGGACCCTTGCATCCTTTTCCACGTACTCATAGCGAATCTGGATTCAGCAAAGAGGTGGATGACTGTCTCCACTCCATGCAGTCATCTCCAGGATAACTTGCGTGGTAGGTGATGTTCCGCCAGCCATGCCAAGTCCTGGTGCCTGTTTGTGAGCCCTGGCAATGAGTTATTCTGCTAGATGATCTGAACCATTTGCTCAGGGAACCACCCCACTGGGTCCATCGAGTCCTTGCCTCTCAGTTTCTACAGGACATTCCATGCTGACCACTGATGGCCTTGTGGTAAAATGTATTGGTCTGGAAAAACTTTTCCACAAAGTCTTTTCATAACCCTCGTGTCAATCTTATCTATACAGGATTTTATTGCTTCTCCCTTGTCTGTTGGTTGAGAAACTTTCCCTTGGTCTCATCCCCTCAGCTTTTCCACAATGTCCCAGGAGACTGGGACATTGTGTGGGAGCAGGGCCAGGGCCATTGTTCACAACACCTGGGACATGTAGAACCTCAACAGATAGTGGCACTTGGTGCCCTCGTACTTTGGTTGCATGCACAGCCTGATGCAGCCACACACAAAAGTGGTCCTCAGGATAAGGGCCACCTTGGGTTCAGCCCCATTTTCTAGCGCCTTGTATATGGCAACCCTACTTACTTCTTGGACTTTCACATGAACTGCAAAGCTACTCTGGTGACCGCCAGGCTGCGCCATGTACACCAGTCCCGAAAACACTTGGCATCTGATGACCAGGTTTCCCCATGCATGCCTCAGTCCCTCCAAACTAGATCTCCAATACCTTCAGGTAGTCAGATCTGACTAAAGAGAAGGGTGGACTGCTCATGCCAGTTACTGAAGACCACTGCTTCGCTCTTGTTCTGGTTTACCTTGGCACCTGATGCTGACCCAAACTGGCTGCAGATGTGTTTGATCAAAAGATAATGACGCTGTCCATGTATAGGGAGACCTTGACTTGAGTGCCTGACAATGTCATTCTTCTTGTGCTCTTATCCCTCCTGATGGTTTTGGCTAAGGGTTCTGTGCAGCAAACAAATAGGACTGGGGAAAGTGGGCAACCTCCAGACTTGATGAGGAAGCTATATATTTCTCACATTCATTTGGACTGCGCTATGCATGTCTGTTTAGAGCAGTTCAATCCAACTTCATACTCCCTCCCCAAAACCCATTTTGGAGAGCACAGTACAGTGGTGCAGGTGCTATGAGGGTTTTAAAGAGCTGAATTTTCGTGTCATCCTATCTCATCCTTTCTTTAAACCATCTAATTAATGATTTTTATCAAATTATTGCAAAATGCATTTCACATAAAAACAGCTGCCAGTAGGAAAAGAAGGGTAAAGAAATCTACATAATACATTTGCTTAATTTCTGGAGGAACACATCATCATCAGATCTGTTTTGTTTGCATGCTGTGTGCATTCATTTTAATTGCAAAACTCTTAGCACTGTGCTTCCTGTAGACTGATTGGCAAGGCAGGAAATCCAGTCATGGCTATTATTTATTGATAGACTGGAGAATCTCTGAGAGACAGATCAAATTTGAAGCACAATTGTCCTTAAGCAACAGATAGGAGACTTTAATCAAATATTCCAGACTTTTTTTGATGAGTGACTGGTGTGAGTGAAATTTCGTTATGGAAATTGAGAGTGATATTAGAGTAAGTTTAGAGCATGTTCAGGGGTTAACATTGCCTTGTCAGGAAAGTCAAGGTTAGAATACCTTATAATATTGCTCTTAAGACAGGAATGTCCTTGTGATATTCCTGAATATAGTTAGCTTCTGGAGAAGTTCAATATATAATTATTGCGCAATGTTTAAAAATGTCTTTCCTGCTTCTAAGTTTTCTATAACTTTCCATAGAAGATTACAGAACAGAAACAAGCCCTGTGACCCTTCTAGTCTGTGCCAAATTATTTTTCTGCCTAGTCCCACTGACCTGCACCCAGTCCATAGCCCTCCATACCCCTTACATCCATATACCTGTCCAAATTCCTCTTAAACGTTAAAATGGAGCCCATATTCACCTCTTCAGCTTGTAGCTCATTCCACATTCCCATCACTCTGTGTAAAGAAGCTCTCTTTAATGTTTCCCCTAAACTTTTCCCCTTTCATATTTAATCCTTGTTCTCTGGTTTGTATCTCACCTACCCTCAGTGAAAAAAAAAAACCTACATTTATTCTTTCTATACCCCTCATAATTTTAAATGCCTCAATCAAATCTCCTCTCATTTTTCTACGCTCCAGGGAATAAAGTCCTAACCTGTTGATCCTTTCCCTGCAACTCAGTTCCTGAAGTCTGGGAAACTCCTAGTAAATCTTCTCTGCACTCTTTCTAACATATTGATATTTTTCCTGTAGTTAGGTGACCAAAACTGCACACAGTTGGGTTCATCAATGTCTAATACAACTTTACCATAACATCCCAACTACCATATTCAATAATTTAATTTATGAAGGCCAATATGCCAAAGCTCCCTTTACAACCCTATTTACCTGTGACACTACTTTCAGGGAATTATGTATCTGTATTTCCAGATCCCTCTGTTCTATCACACTCCTCAGAGCTCTACCATTTACTGTTTATGTCCATTCTTGGTTTGTCTTTCCAAAATGCAACACCTCACACTTGTCTGCATTAAACTCCATCTGCCACTTCTTAGCTCATTTTTCTAGCTGGTCCAGATCCCTCTGCAAGCATTGAAAGCATTCTTCCCTGTCCACAATGTCACCAATCTTTCTGCCATCTTCAAACTTGCTGATCCAATTTACCACATTATCATTCAGATCATTGATATAGATGACAAACAGCAATGGTCCCATCACTGATCCCTGAGGGATCAGACCTCCAGTCTGAGAAGCAATGATCCATGACTCTCTGTTTCTCCATCCAGCCATTGTCAAATCCATTTCACTACTTCACCATGAATAGTTAGCATCTGAACCATCCTGACTAACCTCCCTTGTGGGACCCTGTCAAAGGCCTCACCAAAGTCCATGTAGACAACATCCACACCCTTCCCTTCATTAACTTTCCTGCAAACTTCTTCAAAAAACTCTTATCAGATTGGTTAACTACATTGTACCACACACAAAGCCACGCTGACTATCTGTAATCAGACCCTGGCTATCCAAATACTTGTATATCCAATCCATATAACCATATAACCACTTACAGCACAGAACAGGCCAATTCGGCCCTACTAGTCCATGCTGTAACAAATCCTCACCCTCTTAGTCCCACTGACCAGTACCCGGTCCATACCCCTCCAGTCCTCTCCTATCCATGTAACTATCCAGTCTCCTTAAATGTAACTAATGATCCCGCCTCGACCATGTCTGTCGGAAGCTCATTCCACATCCCTACCACCCTTTGCGTAAAGAAATTTCCCCTCATGTTCCCCTTATAATTTTCCCCCTTCAATCTTAAACCATGCCCTCTAGTTTGAATCTCCCCCACTCTTAATTGAAAAAGCCTATCCATGTTTACACTGTCTGTCCCTTTTAAAATCTTAATCACCTCTATCAAGTCCCCTCTCAATCTTCTACGCTCCAGAGAAAAAAGCCCCAGTCTGCACAACCTTTCCCTGTAGCTCAAACCTTGAAATCCTGTCAACATTCTCGTGAACCTTCTCTTTACTCTCTCTATTTTGTTTATATCTTTCCTATAATTTGGTGACCAAACCTGTACACAGTACTCCAAATTTGGCTTCACTTAGAACACCTACCAATAATTTATCTACTACTAATCTACTTTTATTTGGTTTAAGACAACAAGCACCTGCTCCCCTTTTATCTGTAAAGGCTCCATTACCTCACTGTTTTTCTAACTTCCCATGACTCTAGCAGTTTCCTGAGTAAATATTGATGCAAAAAAACCCATTTAAGATCTTTACCCCATCTGTTTTGGTTCCATATATAGGCATTCTCTCACATTTTCAAGGTGACCAGTTTTGTTCCTTACTATCCTTTTGCTCTTAATACTTACTTTGGCTTCGCGGACGAAGATTTATGGAGGGGGTAAAAGTCCACGTCAGCTGCAGGCTCGTTTGTGGCTGACAAGTCCGATGCGGGACAGGCAGACACGGTTGCAGCGGCTGCAGGGGAAAATTGGTTGGTTGGGGTTGGGTGTTGGGTTTTTCCTCCTTTGCCTTTTGTCAGTGAGGTGCATCTGTAGAAACCCTTAGGATTTTCATTCAGATTGTTTTCAAAGCAACGTCATGTTTCTTTTAGCCTTTCTGATTTCTTCATGTTTACTCAAGTACCTCATTTGCTCTGTATTGCCTTTACTTGCTATGTATCTCTCTTCCGAACCAGATCCTTGAAATCCAAGGTTCTCTATGCCTGTGACCTTTGTCTTTAATCCTGACAGGAGCATACAAACTCTTAAAGTTTCACCTTTGAAGGTCTTCCACTTACCTCGCACTTCCTTACCGGAAATCAACTTATCCCAATCCACACATTCTAGATCCTTTTTCATTTCCTTAAAATTGGCCTTTCTCCAGTTTAGAATCTCACCCTGAGGACCAGACCTATCCTTCACAATTAACCTGAAACTAATGGGATTATGATCACTGGGCCCATTATGTTCTCTTACACATATTTCTGTCACTGTCCTGTCTCGTTCCCTAAAAGGTTATCCAATGTGTACTTCTATATATTGATTTAGAAAACTTTCCTGACATATTTCACAAACTCCAAGCCATCCACCCCTTTTACAGTATGAGAGTCCAGTCAATAGGGGGAAAGTTAAAATCTACTTTCACAACCTTATATTTCCTGCAGGTCTCCTATCTCTCCACAGATTTACTACTCCAGTTCTCGTTGTCTATTGTGCGATCTATAATACTACACCATGAGTGTGATCATACCCTTCCATTCCTCAGCTCCATCCATATTGCCTCAGTAGATGAGCCTTCTGGTCTGTCCTGCCTGAGCACATGTGATATTCCCTGATGAGCAATGCTGCTCCTCCCCCTTTCATCCCCCATTCTACTGCTTCTGAAATGAACAGAAGTCCAGAACATTGAGCTGTCAGTCCTGCCCCTCCTGCAATCAAGTTTCACTAATGGCCAAAATGTCATAATTCCATGAGCCCATCTAAGCTCAGCTGCCTTTCCAACAAAACATCTTGCATTGAAATAGATGCACCTAAGAACATTCCATCACATACAGCCCTCTGACTTCTGATGTTGCATGCAATTTTTAACATCTTTTCCCTCCTCCACTCCCCTATCTGTTCTGGCACTTTGGATCCCATCCTCATGCAAATCTAGTTTAAACCCCCACCTCCCTCAGAGGAGCACGAGCAAATCTTCCCACAAGTGTATTAGTCCCCCTCCAGTTCAGATGCAAACTGTTCTGTCAGAACAAGTCCCACCTTCCCTGGAAGAGAGCCAAATGATCCAAAAACCTGAAGCTGTCCTTCCTGCACTGTCTTTTTTGCCACATTTTGACCTGCATTATCTTCCTATTTCTGACCTCACTAGTGTGAGAAACAGAAGTACCTTCACAGATTTCGCTCGAGACAAAAATTGAGAACAAAGAACATTTATTGTACAACAGTGCAAAGTTGGGTGCTTCCCCTTACCCTGGGAATACACACACATACTGGGGCTCACCCAACTTTTATACAGTTCATTTCAGTGTAGAGGTATCCTCCCCCCCCCCCCTAACATTCTTCTGCCTCCTGGATTGGTTTGGCATTTGGTAATTCTGTCTGCCTACCTGCAGTTTCTGTAAACTTGAAAGACCATGGGGTATCCTGTCTGGGTCCCATCATGTCATTGTCCTTATTCATGAATCTGCCTTTGTCCTTATTCACACATCTCAACCCCCAGGACTTACTAATTCTATGTGCAGAACTTGCTAATTCTTTCTATCACTATAAGACCCTTATTCTATTATACTTGTGTAACCCTTCCTCACACTCTTATTGGAATTCATCCCTACTCAACTTCCTCTAGTCCAGTCCAATATTCCTTATTTCATTCATACTAGCTTTACTTCCTATATTCTATTATCTCTCACACTCTCTTTGGCTTGGCTTCGCGGACGAAGATTTATGGAGGGGGTAAATGTCCACGTCAGCTGCAGGCTCGTTTGTGGCTGACAAGTCCGATGCGGGACAGGCAGACACGGTTGCAGCGGAAAATTGGTTGGTCCTGTTTTTCAACTTTGTGCCTAACTCCCTGAATGCTCTTTTCAAGGCCTCCTCACCCTTCCTATCCACATCATTGGTCCCAAAATAATCCAATTAGCACTTTGATCAGGTGGCAAAGAAACAATGCTTACATGCTTACTGAATGACTTAAAGAATGTCTCTATCAATTTAACATCATAGTGATTTACGCACGATAATAGGCAGTTTGGCCCATCGTGTCCATGCTGACCTAGCTAGTTTCATTGACACATTCAGCCTATATCCTTCTGAACCATTGCTATCCATGTACCTCACAAAATTGTCTTTTCAGCGAAACAACAACCCCTGCCTCTACCACTTTGATAGCTTATTCAATATATCACCGCCCTCTATAAAGAAGTTGCACCTCAAATTCTTTTTAATTTTTTTCTCCTCTCATCTTAAGTTTATTCTCTCTAGTTTTAGACTTGCCTTCCCTGGGGGGGTGGTGGGGGGATTACTTTGACACTGTATCTTAGCTGTGTCTCATGATTTTCTAAATCTCTGTAAGGTCATCCCCTTGCCTCCCATTCTCCAAGGAGAGAAGTCCCAATCTCTCCTTATAATTCAACACCCCACCCCTCCAGTCCTGTCAATACTTTTGTGAATTGTTTTCTGCACCAATTCATGCTGAATGATGGCTTTTTTTCCGATAGCTGGCTGATCAAAACTGCACAATACTCCAGTGGTGGTTTCACCAAAATCTTTGTACAGTTGTAACATGACCTCCATCCTCCTGACTGATGAAGGCAAGCATGTCAAACACCTTCTTCACCATCCTGTCTACCTGGGTCAGCACATTGTGCAAGATGTTGATGCCCTACACAGTTTTAAATCGTGGAGCATGGTGTCACCTTAATACAGTATTTAGAGATATTATACCAATGAAAACATTTATTAGGAATGTTACTTAGAGAACTTTATAGATTTGGGTATTTAGAAATCTTTGGAGAATTTAACAGATTCTTCAAACTTCGCATCAGTGTGATTTCTCCTTTTCTGTCAGCAGGAAGATTTCACTTTTGATACTCAACTTTCACAAATAACTGTAAAATCTAGCTGATGTAGAAAATGTATAAAAGATCAGTGCACTGTGATTTGGATTGGTTTATCATGCTAGGCAGGCCTTTTTACTTTAAACATTTACAATGTTGAAATTGTCAACATCATAAAAATCTTGACTTGCAATTAATCTTTAATTGCAGTTTAAGGCTGTCAAAGCTATTCTCAGGATATTGATTGCATTGGTAAGTAAGAAATGCACTTTTGTTCTTTGTTGTCAATCTTGATCTTGCCATGCACAAATGGACTGGCCAACCTGCCCACCCCACCTTGCCTCAATGATCCAATGTGATAGCAATTTTCTCATTCTTATGTCTTGGAGAAAATATATTGTTCAGAGTTTCTTTGCGGTTCAGAACCAATTACACTGGACAACAATTTTTTTTCAAAAGGTTTGCTTCGTGAACAAAAATTGAGGATTATGATGGACAGCTTCAAGCTGAACATAAAAATAATTTCAGATTTGCTGTATCACATCAAAAGTTGGAGAAACTTTTAATTGAATTTAGCACATTTAATTACATAATAATGCTGACACGTTGCATTAGTTTAAATGACCTAAAAATGTTTTACTGCTAATTTCCGCTTGTAACTCAGCATCTGATGCCTCTCGCGTCAATGCCCAACAATAGTTGGCCAGCATTGATAGATTCCAGTTGCCCTGATATGGCTTCTCTATGTTTGCAATGTCCTGGTGAAACTGTTCACCATGTTCATGTGATGCACTGAGGTAGCAGCAAGCAAGCACAAACTCAAAAGACTGTGCACAGGTTTTATTCAGTAAATGTCTGAACACCTTGGTGGCTCCCCATGTGACTGACTCAGGAGGGGCCAGCTCAGGTTTATATTCAGGCCAGCTGATTGACAGCCAGCCAGGTGGAGTCAGCCCTTAAGTGGTCTTCCTGCAGTTACAGAGATCGCCCCCTGCTGTAGGCTGGTGGTCGTATCACCACAGTTTGTCACTGTCCACCAAGATCAACAGGGAGGAAGTCCAAGTGCAAATGCAGAAAATGAATTTTTTTTTAATTTTTAAAATTTTTTTATTTTTCACACCATAAATCACATTAGCCATGATATACACTATTTCTTTTTCACACATATACAGTGACTTTTTCTTCCCCCCCCCCCCCCCTTTCCTCCCAAACCACCCCCCCACCCCCCCCTCTCATCCATTTTAGGTATACAATCTAGGTTGCATTAAGCCAGTCAGACAATGTTGTCATTCAACAAAATTACACCAGAAATTTTACCGAGTCCATTCTTTTCTTTCCTTCTCCTTCCATCAACTTAGGTAATGTTTGTCCCCGGTGGGTTTTCGCTATTGTATTTAATGTAAGGCTCCTATACTTGTTCGAATATTTCAATATTATTTCTTAACCTATATGTTATTTTTTCTAATGGAATACATTTATTCATTTAAATTTAGTAGTTTCTTCCTTTTAATTTGGTTATGTATTCCATTAATATTTAAAGACATATAGTTCAGCGTAGCCCTTTTATATTTTGTTTATCTTCTCTTTCCGTTTTTCCATCATTACCTTTCCTCCTTTTCCATTTCTGTTTTCTTATTTTCAACTCTTTATAAGACAACATTCCTACAACATCCAACATTTTCCTTATTCTCCTATTTCTATCTTATTTATCCCCAATCTCCCCTTCACCTCCTGAGTTGTCCTTTATCCCTTGTCGGACAACCACATCTCCCCTCTCCATTTGGATTTGCGAATCCACTCGCAAGCGTCAACTGATTTTGCAGTGACCGCTCTTTTCCCCCACCCAGCCCCCCCAGAAAAGATTTCACTTTTCATATGTCACAAAAGTCACTCTTTTAATTCCCTCCTTATTCTCTCTATTCCATTACCTTCCCTTATTAATTCTTGTCTATGCTATCTATATTTTCCTCTAAGTACAGATACATTCATGTATGCTCATTGTCTCTATTCACTCTTGTACCTCTTTACCCGCATACATATCAATCGTGATCATTTTTACTCTCATTACCCGTCTTCATCCCTCAGTCTATTTTTGTCTTTACCCACATACATATCAATCGTGATCATTTTAACTCTCATTACCCGTCTTCCTCCCTCAGTCTATTTTTGTAATTGTTCTGCAAATTTTCGTGCTTCTTCTGGATCCGAGAATAGTCTGTTTTGTTGTCCTGGAATAAATATTTTCATTACCGCTGGATGCTTTAGTATAAATTTATACCCTTTCTTCCATAAAATCGCCTTTGCTGTATTGAACTCTTTTCTCTTCTTTAGGAGTTCAAAACTTATATCTGGATAAATGAAGATTTTTTGCCCTTTATACTCCAGTGGTTTGTTGCCCTCTCTTACTTTTTCCATTGTCTTCTCCAGTACCTTTTCTCTTGTAGTATATCTTAGGAATTTTACTACAATAGATCTTGGTTTTTGTTGTGGTTGTGGTTTAGAGGCCAATACTCTATGTGCCCTTTCTATTTCCATTTCTTGCTGTAGTTCTGGACATCCTAGGGTCTTAGGGATCCACTCTTTTATAAACTCCCTCATATTCTTGCCTTCTTCATCTTCCTTAAGGCCCACTATCTTTATGTTATTTCTTCTGTTATGGTTTTCCATTGTATCTATTTTTTGAGCTAGTAGTTCTTGTGTCTCTTTAGTTTTTTTATTAGATTTCTCCAATTTCTTTTTTAAGTCTTCTACCTCCATTTCAGCTGCTACTGCCCGCTCTTCCATCTTGTCCATTTTCTTTCCCATTTCTGTTAAGGTCATCTCCATTTTATTTATTTTCTCTTCTGTGTTGTTTATTCTTTTTCTTAAATCCTTAAATTCCTGTGTTTGCCATTCTTTAAATGACTCCATGTATCCTTTAATAAGAGCAAGTATATCCTTTACCTTGCCTTTCTTTTCTTCTTCTATTTCACTGTACTCTTCCTCTTCCTCTTCTTCTTCCTCTGGGTTGGCCATCTGTTGTTTCTTTGGTGCCCTTTCCTCCTCTTCTTTCTTGTTTCTATTGTCTTCTGTGGTCTCTTCTTGCTGCAGGTGTTCTGCAGCTGTCGTTGCCGGCTGTGGAGATCGACTCCCCAGCTGGTCCCCCCTCCCGTTGGTGTGTTTTTTTTCATTCGCATTGCGGTTGCGCACTTTTACTCGGCTCTGCGAGCCATTTTTGTAGTCCATTATTTACCGACCTGAGGGAGCGGGTTTCTCTCTCCGCAGCGGGCCTCTTTGGACAGGTAAGGCCTTCACCTTTTTCCTCCTTTGTCTTCTCTTCCTCTCTTCTTACCGTTGCTTTCGATTTTTCTTTTTTTGTCGCCATCTTCTTTCCACCTTTATACTCACTTTTCTGTAACTTTTATTTCTGTGCCTTTGTGTTTTCCTTTGTTTTTCCCGACTTTTCTGGAGAGGGCTGGAGTTCACCGTCCGGCCACTACTCCATCACGTGACTCCTCCAGAAAATAAATTTTCAATGACATGTTGTACTTCATGGCTTTTTTGCTTGAAGATTATTTAAAATTTGACTGGAAATCACAAAAATACGTTATATTTTAAAAAAAGGTACATGATAGGAATTTTTTTTTTTAAAAGGTGATTTTCGTGATCAGCAGCCCAAAGTCCATAAAATACACCCAAAAGTGTTCATGAAGCAAAATATTTGTTGTCCAGTGTTATATTTGGAACAGATGCCTCTTAAAATTTGCTATTGTAACGACTGCCACCACTTAACCTGTGCATCATATCTTTAAACTTCCCTCTTTGAGTTGACATTTCCAACCTTTGGGAAAAAGATTGAATATCTATATTTTGGCATGCAATATTAACATTTTCCCTTCCCTCAGGCCTTCAATCCTCTAAACATTTCCCCCCCACAAAAAAAATGATTTTGATAACTATAATCTCATCTTTGTAAATTTCCATGAATTTTCTGCAGTCCTTGTATATTTGGATATTAAACCAAATGCAATTTCTACTTGGAAAAAGTGACAATTGCAAATAGATTAAGATGCTAGTTGCTATTTAAATTGGCTATTGATTCTAATCCTTAATTTGTGCTTAATTGTTTTCCAAACAGAGTTTCTGAATTTCAGATAAAGTTCTTTTGATGTGCATTAACCAAAATTACAATTGTGCGTGCAGCATACGTAAGGATTATGAAATGCAGATTAGTAATTGATATGATTTGGTTATTTTTTATGATTTAGCTATTGTTTCATCTTCATGAAAAAATCGATAACTGCATTATGTTTTATAGTTTCTATAAAGGAGAAAGAACACAATATCCCAAAACCTTTTTCAATTTACAAAATATCAGAAATGTAGTTGGTTGTGAAATGGAGTTATCACAAACAGTAACATGAAAATGAAAGATAATCTGTTTTCATAGAATTGCAGAAATATGTATCAGAGGAAAACAATGACACATCACATTCATCTAATTTTGACTCAGGTTAAACCAAAATTTACATCTCCTATTAACTTTCTTTTAAAAAGGTGCCAAAGGACCTTTTATCTGCATCACTGGAGCAAGAGTAGGCCATTCAGTGCTTTGAGCCTGCACTATCACGGCTGATCATGGGACTTCAGTATACTATACCCTTTTCTCTCCATGGCGCTCGATCCCTTCAGCAATATGGGCCAGACCCATTTCTCTTTAGAATATGTGTAAGAAACTGGCCTCAATAACTCTCTGGTGGTGAGTTCCACACGTTCACAACTTTCTGAAAAAAGAAGTTTATCCTTATCTGGTTCCTGAATTGTTTACTCCTTACCCTTAAACTGTGACCCCTTGTTTTGGGCTTTCCAACATTGAGAATGTTCTTTCTGTATCTAACCTGTCCAGTTCTTTCAGAATTTTGTGCGTCTCCAAGAGATATATGTTTAACCCTATTCTGTCCAGTGTTTCCTCATGCATTATTGCTGCCATCCCAGGCATCAACCTGGTGAACCTTCATAGCACTCTCTCAATAGCAAGAATGTCCTTCCTCAGATTGGGAGATCAAAACTACATAAGGAGTGGCGTCACCAATTGCAGTTAAATCTGTCATCTTCTACATTCAAAATCTCTCATATTAAAATCCAAAATTTCATTTGCTCTCTTCTTCTATACCTACATTCCACCCCTCAATGACTGGTGGAGAATGACACCCAGGTTTCATTGCACTTCCTTTTCTTAATTTGTCATCATTTGGATAATATTGCCACCAAAATAGATAACCTCACATTTGCCTGCATTGTACTGAATCTGACATGCATTTGCCATCTCTGTGAATCTGTACAAGTCATCCTGCAGCCACTGTAAACTTTAAGACAATTCACACTGCCAGCTTGCTTGTTTAAAAAATTTAAGAGATACAATAAAACCCCTAGTATTTGGAATTCAAGCAATCGGCAGCTTCAAGCAATCAGCAAAATAATCAATGAAAATAAATTAAAAAATTAAAATAAACAAGAATAAAATAATAGTCAATAAAGATCCAAGTTTACAATTGTTCTCTGAAATAACACTTAAACCTTTGGTGAAGATGGGAACAAATATTCAGCCAGTGGAGTACCTTGGTCATACTTTGCTCGTAGCAGCTGTTTGAATAAGGTTGTGTGAAAAAACAATGGCATCGTCCAGGACGAAGAGCTGGTTGATGCTGCTTGCTGTTGGGGGGTGACTCTTTTAAAGTATCTCCTTGTACCTGCTTAGTAAGAATCATCCCAGTCAAATGGTTTATCTGTAAATTTGGGGAGGGAGGTGGTTAATTATCCATAGTATAATGCTATTGATCATCTTTCTGGCAGCTCTACAGATGCAGCCATGATTAAATGTTTTCAAAGAAAGCGACTGAAAATAAATTAAAATGCTTTAAGTTTATATGTTCATGCAAATGCAGTTTGTTCAGTGTAAATATAGTTTAGTATTTTTGTCTTTTGTTTGTTAAACTGTTTATTCTTAATGCAGGTGTATTAGTTAGACCTTGTAAGAGTACCAGTCAATCTCAAGACACCCAAAATACACTTATCTGGCATCTACCAATCCATATAGGTGCCAGATACCAGAGGTTTTATTGTCTTATCTTCAATTCTTTCATGTAGATCTGTAGTCCCCAACCAGTGAGCCACGGGCCACAGTGTGTTTCCATGTGGACAACGGAAATCAGGGTGGATCTGATGTCATGTCTCGGTCCTCCCAGGTGACCTTGGGAGAGGTGGTGAGCAATCTGGCACAAGTCAGGGTGGTCATCTGGCATTTCTCAATATAAGTGGCTTAGCACTCAGCACTCAGTCACATTTCTTATCAGACCTCCACACAAGATAGATTCAGACTGATTCAGAAGTGAGTGTTTTCTGTCTTGCGTCAAGACTTGAGAGGCTCCTGTTTATAAGCTAAGACACATGATATATTTCTCCTTTAAATTATTTTTGCAAAAAATTCATCAAAGATTTACCCTGGATGGGATTCATTAAAATAATTATAAACAGCTGGAGTCCTAGCTCTGAAACGTGTGGTACCTCATGAGTAACTGCCTGTCAATGAGAAAAGGACCCATTATCATTCTCTGCTTTCTGCCTACTAACCAGTTTTCTATTTGCATTGTGCTTTGTTCTTTAATTTTGCACATCAATCTCTTGAATGGAATCTTATCAAAAGTGTTTTGAAAATCCACTTGTCCACTCCTCTGGTTGTAGCCTCAAAAAATTTTGGAAGATTTGTCAAGCATGTTTTCCCTATTATAAAGGATGTTAGGACATCCTCCTGATATCAAGTTGTACTTCTTACAGTGGACAATTCACTCTGTTATGTGCAGAATGTCACCCTTAATTTTGAATATGCCTTGGAGTTGGACTTGAATCCAAATCCCACTCCAGAGGCTTAAGTAAGTGAATGAAGCAGTTAAATTATGGATTTTATAGTGTACAGTCACTTTTTGGATCTGTTGCACAAAATTATGGAGGATGTATGCTGATGCTTTTGGACATGGGCAAAGTGGTTGTTATAGACAAGTTCTAGAAACTCTGAGCCAGAGTGAATTCTCAACTCCATGATATCTATGAATCTATTATTACATCAAGAGTTTTACAGGAGTTACTGATTCTATTCAAACACTCCAGCTAACCCTGATTGAAGATGAGGCATTGTGGCTCTAACAGTTCCAGGAATTAATGCACAAACACCTCACTGAGTATTCAGGATGCATTAATGGAAATGAGAATGCTCTTGTTGGTGAAGTGCTCTTGTGGGCCAAGCAAATATCACCATGGTCTGCAAAGTCTGGATGTAACTGGCACCCATATATTTTTTTAAGAAAAACCTTCCCACTCTTGAGCCAGGAATGCCAATAATTGGATTAGTAAGGTTGCATGAAGAGAGGTTCCAAAATCTAAATTTTTATAGTCTCATCAGGAATGATTCGGGATGGGGGTGGCTCCCTTACGGGTAGGATATGTTGACGGTTTCTCCAATGCACCCTTCCTTCTAATTTTACCAGGTATGACCTGGGCTCCTGGCAGCTCCTTTCGACTATGCCCATACGTCGTAGCCCTGTGGAGTCTGCATCCTTATGATTTGCCATTCTGCTAATGGCACGGACAGCCAACTGTTTCTGCATAGCACCTTTTCTGTATTAGCCTCTTGTTCAGCAGTTGGGATTTAATTTCTTGCGGGTTCTTTAGCTGAGACTCCAAGTGTCTCCTTGCCACAGGCAGAGTCACCCGTGTCTGCCTGGACATGAATCGTTGTGCCGGAGAGCCCAATATGCGTCACTGGGGATGTTCCTTAGGTTCAGCAGGTTTAGGATCACATTAGTATTTTCCCTGTGAGACTTCTCCATGCTTCTCATGGCTCTTTCAGCCAACCTGTTTGACTGTGGGTACTCCAGACTGCTAGTGATGTGGTTGAAATTCCATGTAGTTGCAAAGCGTCTGAATTTCTCACTGGTGAACTAGGTGCCATTGTCTGACAGTGGAGTTTTGGGGCCCCCATGCACTGAGAAGTGTCTTTTTAACTTGATAATGACTGCCGACAAGGTGACGTTGGGTAAAAGGTGTGAATCGTCAAGAACTAAATTCTGTTGACCATGCCATTCAAAGATGTCTGATGCCACGGTTGACCAGAGGAGGTCCGGCACTGCGTGAAGTTGCAATGACTCTTGCTGTTGGTGTGGTCTAAACTGTCTCTAGCCCTGCGTTTGGTTGTTTCTACCCCTGGGTGCCCTCTGTGCAGGATGTGGACATACATGTTTTGCAGTGAACTCTGAACTACTGTTCTAAGGCCTTTCATTATGATTCCATCATCAATAAGTAATTTGTCCCGGATTGGGAATTAGGGTTGCGCTGTCTGTCAGGCCAGCCACCCTTGATAAAAGTGCTTATGGTCCTCAAAGTTGCACCTTCAGCCATGTGCTGTCTCAGTCCACCCAGCTGGGAGGAGGAGATGTGCATTACTGTCATTATATCAAACGTGTCCTCTCCTCAGCTTGCTGGATCGTGCATTTTCTGGGAGCACAAGATAGCGCATCGGCCAAGTGGATTTCTTTTCTGCACTTGTAAATTAAAGTCAGGTTGTATTTTTGAAACCTGAGCATCATTCTCTGTCATCGTGCATGGGCTGCATGGATTGGCTATTTCAGAATTGTGACCAGAGGTAAGTGGTCTGTCTCTATGGTCACTGGTCTAACATAAATGTAGTCGTTAAATTTTGAGCAGGCGAAAACTACTGCCAACAACTCCTTCTCTATTTGGGTGTATCTGGTCTCTGATGGTGAGTGACATGGATGCATAGGCCACTGGGCTTCCATCCTGCAGGCATGCTGCACCCAGACTGTACTGTGATGCATCACAGGATAACATGACTGGTTTGTCATGTCATAGTACGATAAAACAGGTGGGCATGACATATGCCTTTTTTTTTAATTAAAAAAATTTTATTTTTTATTTTTCACATTATGAATCATATTGACCCAAATACACACAAACATTTGCCTCTTGAATATACACAGTGTCATTTTCTCCCCTTTCCCCCCTCCTTCCCTCCCTCCTTCACCCCCCCTCCCCGCGCACTCAACGTTTAACATATATGATACATTAAACCCATTAAACAATGTTGTCACACAACGAAAATAAACAAGAAATTTGTGTCTTGTTCAGTTCATTTCGTCGTCTTCTCCTTCTGTCATTTTAGGTGGTGGAGGTCCACGGTAAGACTTCTCTTTTGTGTTCCATGTACGGTTCCCAAATTTGTAAGAATACTGTGATGTTATTTCTTAAATTATATGTTATTTTTTTCCAATGGAATACATTTATTCATTTCTATGTACCATTGCTGTAATCTCAGGCAATCTTCTGATTTCTAGGTTGACATAATACATTTTTTTGCTACAGCTAAGGCTATCATAATAAATCTTTTTTGTGCTCCATCCAAATCGAGTCCAAGTTCTTTACTTCTTATATTACTTAGAAGAAAGATCTCTGGATTTTTTGGTATGTTGCTTTTTGTGATTTTATTTAATAGCTGATTTAGATCTTCCCAAAACTTTTCCACTTTCTCACATGCCCAAATTGCATGTACTGTTATTCCCGTTTCTTTCTTACAGCGAAAACATCTATCTGATACTGTTGGGTCCCATTTATTTAACTTTTGGGGCGTGGTGTATAGCCTGTGTAACCAACTATATTGTATCATGTGTAACCTCGTGTTTATTGTATTTCTCATAGTTCCAGAGCATAGCTTTTTCCCATGTTTCATTCTTTATCTTTATGTTTAGATCTTGTTCCCACTTTTGTTTGGGTTTACAGCTTATTTCATCATTCTCTTTCTCTTGCAGTTTGATGTACATGTTATAAATCTTTTAATTATCATTGTGTCTGTAATCATATATTCAAAATTGCTTCCTTCTGGTAACCTCAGCCTGCTTCCCAATTTGTCCTTCAAGTAGGTTTTCAGTTGGTGGTATGCAAACATTGTACCGTGAGTTATACCATATTTGCACTTCATTTGTTCAAAAGATAATAATTTATTTCCCGAAAAACAATTTTCTATTCTTTTGATCCCTTTTCTCTCCCATTCTCTAAAGGAAAGGTTATCTATTGTGAAGGGGATTAGTTGATTTTGTGTCAATATTAATTTTGGTAGTTGATCATTTGTTTTTTTTCCTTTCTACGTGAATCTTCTTCCAAATGTTGAGCAGATGGTGCAGTACTGGTGAATTCCCATGTTGCACCAGCTTTTCATCCCACTTATATAGTATATGTTCAGGTACCTTCTCCCCTATTTTATCTAGCTTTAATCTGGTCCAATCTGGTTTTTACCTTGTTTGATAAAAATTTCATAGGTATCTTAATTGTGCTGCTCTCTAATAATTTTTAAAGTTTGGTAGTTGTAAGCCCCCTTGTTTGTACCATTCTGTTAATTTATCTAGCACTATCCTCGGTTTTCCCCCTTTCCAGTAGAATTTCCTTATTATTTTCTTTAGCTCCTTGAAGAATTTCTCTGTTAGGTGAATTGGTAACAATTGGAATAGGTATTGTATCCTTGGGAAGATATTAATTTTAATGCAATTTACCCTTCCTATCAGTGTTAGTGGTAAATCTTTCCAATGTTCTAAGTCATCTTGTAATTTCTTCATTAATGGCTGATAATTTAATTTGTATAGATGGCCTAGATTATTATCTAGTTGAATACTTAGGTATCGGATTGCTTATGTTTGCCATTTAAATGGTGATTCTTTCTTAAACTTTGTGAAATCCGCATTATTCATTGGCATTGCTTCACTTTTATTTGCGTTGATCTTATACCCCGATACTTCTCCATATTCCTTCAATTTCTTAGGTAATTCTTTTATTGATAATTCTAGTTCTGTTCGGTATACTATGACGTCATCTGCAAATAGACTGATTTTATATTCCTTCTCTTTTATTTTTATCCCTCGTATTTTATTTTCTGTTCTTATCAGTTCTGCCAATGGTTCTATAGCTAATGCAAACAGTGAGGGAGATAGTGGACATCCCTGCCTAGTTGACCTGCTTAATTTAAATTGGTTTGATATATATCCATTTACTGTCACCTTTGCCAATGGTTCCTTATATAATGCTTCAATCCAATTAATATATTTCTTTGGTAGGTTGAACCTCTGTAGTACTTTGAATAAATAATTCCATTCTACTCTGTCAAAGGCTTTCTCTGCGTCTAAGGCAACCGCCACTGTTGGCGTCTTGTTTCCTTGTACTGCGTAGATTAAGTTAATGAACTTACAGATATTGTCCGTTGTTCGTCTTTTCTTAATAAATCCAGTTTGATCTAGTTTTACTATTTTTGGTACACAGTCGGCCAATCTGTTTGCTAATAGTTTAGCAGATTATCTTATAATCTGTGTTAAGTAGATATATTGGTCTATACGACGCTGGTGTTAGTGGATTTTTCCCCGTCTTTGGTATCATTGCTGTTTTGCATGAATCTGGCATGTTTGTGTTTCTTCAATCTGGTTCATTACTTCCCGGAGAGGAGGAATTAATAAGTCTTTAAAAGTTTTATAGAATTCTATTGGGAGTCCGTCCTCTCCCGGCATTTTATTGTTCGGTAGTTTTTTTTAATATATCCTGTATTTCCTTTATTTCAAATGATTTTATTAATTTGTTTTGCTCCTCTTCTTGCAATTTCGGTAGTTCAATTTTAGCTAGAAACTCATCTATTTTGTCTTCTTTCCCTTCGTTCTCAGTTCGGTATAATTGCTTGTAGAATTCCTTGAAGTTTTCATTGATCTCTGTTGGGTTATATGTAATTTGTTTGTCCTTTTTCCTTGATGCCAATACCGTTCTTTTAGTTTGTTCTGTTTTAAGCTGCCAAGCTAGTCTTTTGTGCGTTTTTTCTCCTAGCTCATAATACTTCTGTTTTTTCTTCATTATGTTCTTCTCCACCTTGTACGTTTGTAGTGTTTCATATTTTATTTTTTTTGTCCGCCAATTCTCTTCTTTTTGTTGTATCTTCCCTTGTTGCTAATTCTTTTTCTGTACTTGGTATTTCCCTTTCCAGCTGTTCTATTTCCCGATTGTAGTCCTTCTTCATCTTAGTTACATAACTTATTATCTGCCCTCTGATAAACGCTTTCATTGCATCCCATAGTATAAATTTATCTTCAACTGATTCCGTATTTATTTCAAAATACATTTTAATTTGTCGCTCATTGAATTCTCTAAAATCCTGTCTTTTAAGTAGCATGGTATTTAATCTCCATCTATACATTCTCGGTGGGATGTCCTCCAGCTCTATTGCTAATAACAGGGGTGAGTGATCCGATAACAATCTAGCTTTATATTTTGTTTTTCTAACTCTCCCTTGGATGTGGGCTGACAACAGGGACAGGTCTATCCTTGAGTATGTTTTATGTCTACCCGAATAATAAGCATTCCTTCTCCTTTGGGTGTTGTCTCCTCCATATATCCAAAAGTTGCATTTCTTGCATTGATTTAACCATAAATTTGGCTACCCTGTTCTTTCTGCTAGTCTTTTGTCCAGTTTTGTCCATCTTTGAGTCCAAATTAAGGTTAAAGTCCCCTCCTATCAGTATATTCCCCTGCGTATCTGCAATCTTCAAAAAGATATCTTGCATAAATTTTTGATCCTCTTCATTAGGTGCAGATATATTGAGCAAATTCCAAAATTCTGAATATATCTGACACTTTATCATTACATACCTCCCTGCTGGATCTTTTATTTCCTCCTCTATTTTGATTGGTACATTTTTATTGATTAATATAGCTACTCCTCTGACTTTTGAGTTATTTGATGCTGCCGTTACGAGCCCTACCCAGTCTCTCCTTAATTTCTTGTGTTCCACTTCAGTTAGATGTGTTTCCTGCACGAATGCTATATCAATTTTTTCTTTCTTCAGTAAATTTAACAGCCTCTTCCTTTTGATTTGGTTATGTATATTTATAGTCATATAGTTCAACATGGACATTTCATACTTTGTTTATCTTTCCTTTCCGCTTCCTCATCACCACCTTCCCTCCTTATCCATTTCTGTTTTCTTTTTTTGAACACACTGTAAGACAACACTTCTAAAACATAAAATATTTCCACTATTCCCACATCTAAAATTCCCTGAACCCCAAATGTCCCCCCCATCTCAGCCCCTTGTCCCTTGCCGGGCAACTACAACTCCCCTCTCCATTTGGATTGCGAACCCGCTCACAAGCATCAACTGATTTCGCAGTGACTGCTATTTTCTCCCACCCAAACCCCTCCAGAAAAGACTTTTATCTTCACATATAACAAAACTCACCCTCTTAATTCACCCCTTACTTCCTTTCTTCCTTTTTCTTCCCCTTCTTAGTTCTTACTTATCCATTATTTTTCTTCTTTATATGAATTATGTCGTCATTCTTGTTCTTGTTACTTCTCTTCATCTCTCTTTCTGTTTTGCAGGCGTTCTGCAAATTCTCGTGCTTTCTTCAGATCCGAGAACAGTCAAAACTTATGTCTGGGTAGAAAAATTTTTTTTGACTTTTGTATTCCAGTGGCTTTTTGTCTTCTCTCATTTTTTTCATTGCCTTCTCCAATATATTTTCTCTTGTCGTATATCTCAGGAATTTTCCTAGAATGGATCTTGGTTTTTGTTGTGGCTTTGGTTTTGGGGCTAATGTTCTGTGTGCCCTTTCTACTTCTATTCCTTCCTATATTTCTGGCATTCTCAGGACCTTGGGGATCCATTCTTTTATAATTTTTTTTATATCTTTGCCTTCTTCATCTTCCTTAAGGCCCACTATCTTTATATTGTTTCTCCTATTATAGTTTTCCATTATATCCATCTTCTGAGCTAACAACTCCTGTGTTTCTTTAACTTTTTTATCAGTTTCTTCCAATTTTCTTTTTAAGTCGTCCACTTCCATTTCTACAGCTGTTTCTCGTTCTTCCACCTTGTCTAGTCTTTTCCCTATTTCTGTCACGACCAGCTCTAATCTACTCACTTTTTCTTCTGTACCTTATTTTTCTTTTTATTTAACTAAATTCTCGTGTCAGCCATTCTTTTAATGCTTCCGTATATTCTTGAATTTTTAAAAAATCTTTGTACTATCCATTTGCTTTATCTTCTATTTCTCTCTGCAGAGCTTGATGTTTTTCTCCTTCTTCTTCTGTGTCTGCTCTAGGGTTTGTGTTTTCTACTTCTCTTCCTTGTATCTGTGTCTCTTCTGACTTTCTTGTTGGGCTGTTTGTCTCAGTGTGTTGGGGTTTTTTTTGTGGTGTCTTGATGTTGGTCCTCCTGTTCTGGGCTGGTTATCTGCTGTGTCTCTGATTTCCTTTTTTCGTTCTCATCCCTCCTGTTCCCGTTATTTTCTGTATCTTCCCGCAGGGAGCCCTGCTGTCGGGTCTTTCTCAGCTGTTCGAGACTCCACACCTGGTCCCCCCTCCTGTTGGTGTTGTCTTTGTTGTGTGCATCACGCACCTCTGTTTGGCTCCGTGAGCCAATGGTGGGTCGCAACCCTGCCGGGTTTCCACTGACCTCAGGGAGTGGGCTCCTCTTTCCATGGCCGGTCCCTGCTTCTTCGTAGAGGTAAGGCCTTCACCTTTTTCTTCCGGCGTTTTTCCTTCTTTTCTTCCTGTTGTTTTTGGCTTTTCTTTGGTGCCATTTCCTCCACACCTTTATTTTTTATTCGTTGTGATTTGTGTATCTGGGGCTTTGCTTTTTCTTTACTTTTTTCCTTCTTTTCTGGAGAGGGCTGGTATTCTCCTACCAGCCACTACTCCATCATGTTGACATATGCCTTTTTAATGCACGGAATGCGTTTTGTTGTTGCTTCTGCCAGGACCAAACTACATCTTTATGTGTCAACTGCCTTAGTGGGGTGGTAAGATCACTGGTGTTCGGAATGAACTTGCTCAGGTAGCTGACTAGGAAACATTGTAACGCTGTCACCTCTGTCAGTACCAGCACTTCACTGATTGCTTTAGTCTTTGAAGGGTCCACCTTCAGGCCTTCTCCTGTGAAAACATGGCCTACAGAACCGAACTGGTTCAGCCAAAACCTGCACTTACGGGGTGTTGATCTTAAGATTGACCTTCCGGTCTTTGTCAAGTGATGGCACAGGGATAATCCGCAAAGGTTTGCACTATTGATCTTTGAATTACTTTGCTGGCTGAATGGCATTCGCAGGAATCTGTATCGGCCGAAACTCGTGCTGAATGTGGTCAGCAGTGATGACTTATAATCAAGTTTAATTCGCTGGAAGGAATTCTTTGTGTGCAAAAGCGAAAAAACAGTTGCGTCGGCCATCTGCGTGGCAACTTCCTCCATGGTACGAATTGGATGGTGTGGTCATTTTAAAACTGTATTGCGGTCTCTCGGGACGATGCAGATCTGGATCTCCTGTCTGTCTTTTTTCTATGGAGGACACCCACTCGGTGGGCCCGAGGACTGGGGTAATCATGCCCAGGTCCTGCATCCTGTCCAGCTTGGCCTTAACCCTGCCCTTTATTGCTATTGGTATGCGGCTTGTTGGATGAACCCTGGGCCTCACTTCTTCCATAAAAAGGTCACTATCCTCAGAAAAGATTCTGTGCGTCAGATCATCTTTGGCCGGACTTATCTGGTGTACCTCTCTGGTGAACAAACCAAGACCGATGTCCATACTTGCGCTCAAGCCCAGCAGAGGCAGGATGTTTTCTTAGACTATGAAATTTAGTGCAGAAAATGCATGACAGAATAGTCATAAAAGATTCTACAGGTGGAAGCAATTCAGAAACCACAAACAATCTACCTTCACTATTTAACCTGACGTACAGTATTTTCATCCACTGCCTGCAGACATGTACTTTCCAGTAGGGGGCACTGGATACCAGTGAAAATTGAAGCATTCTGAAGCAGAACAGGAAAATTCAACCTGTCAAGTCCATTGCAGTTAAAAAAAACCTTTTGTTATATTTAATTGATTTTTTTGGGGATCTGTGCCACAATTACTCCTGAGAAGGAGAGGGTGCGCTGCTGACTTGAACTGTTTCAATTCTTCTGGTGAAGATGTTGTCACAGCATTATTTAATTGGAAGCTTCAGGATTTGGACTTGGAGATGAAGAACGGTAAAAAAAAAGAAAAATGAAGCAGGAGAGCCCTCCTGGGCCCATCCAGCCTGTCCCACAATTCAATGTGGTTATATCTGGGCTTCCCCAGGCCTCATCTCTCTTCTGGACCAATTTTCTAAAGCCCACTGTTCCCTGATTATTTCAATAACACATCTACTTGCTCTTCATCAGTATCTTACATTCGTGAGAGTTGAATTCCATTTGCCACTGTTTGGCAACCTTCCCAACTGATCTAGATCCTGTTGTAAACTGAAATATTGTTCCTCACTGTCAACTACATCATCAATTTAGGTGTCATTTGCAAATGTACTCATCATGTTAACAACATTGTCATCCAAATTGTTAATGCAGATAACAACTGTGGATCCAGTTCTGACCCCTCCAGCATACCACTGGTTACAGGCCTTCAATCAGAAAAAAAAAATCTCTCTAGCACTTTTGAAATTCAATGGACTACCCTTTCTTGGATCTCCAGTGATCTAATCTTCTTGAGTCTAGACAAACATGTCATGTGGGACATTGTCAAAGTTATTGCTAAAGTCCATATATGTCCTTATTGATCCTTATCATCACCCATTCAGAAAAAAACTCAGATTTATAAGACATAATTTGCCATGCTTGAAGCCATGCTGTATACCTCCAATTAGACCTTGCCTGTCCAAATGCAGGTAGATTCTATGTCTGAATCCCCTCCAGCAATTTTCTGACCACTAACGTCAACCTCGCTGGTATATAATTCCCTGGCTTGTACTTGCTGCCCTTTAGAAATAATGCCATCACATTTTACCACCCTTGAGTCTTCTGGCACTTCACCCAAGCCAAAGGTGATGTAAATATCTCGGCAAGAGCCTCTGGAATTTCTTTTCTACAAGGTGTAAAGATGCACTTTGTCAGGCCCTGGGAATTTGTCTACTTTATAATGCTCTTAGGCTGCCAGTATCCCTGGTATTTCTTGCATGGTCAGAACCTTGCAACTCATTGGCTTCCATGATCATGTCCACAATAAAAATTGATATATAATATTTAAAATTTCACCCATCTTGTGACACCACACAAAGACAGCCATAGAACATTAATATCTGCAGCACAGTACAGGCTCTTCAGTCCATAGTGTTGCTCCAACCTAAAAATCGACATTTAAAAAAAAATATTTTATTTTTGGTTTTCAAACATATATCAAATATACATCTTTTACATAAATAAAATAGTCTGCTTACAGCATTCATGTAAAATATGAGTTTTTCTTAAAAAAACAAATGTTTCATAAATATCTGTATATTAATATAACAAATGCTATTTAAACATATTAACTTAACCAAACAAGTCAAATAAATCAAAATTTTCAAACAATAAGCATTTTAGCCCCCTTTACTTAACACAAAAAAATAGACGAATCCACTGTCGGAGCTTACAATCTACATTCTATTAAAAAAGGTATAAAATCGAGGGAAGACCATGTATTTACAGCAGCATTATTGTATTTCTGCACCAACATAATTCAAGTATGGTTGCCAGATCTTGAGGAATGTATCATATTTTTTTCTTATATATGATCTTTTCTATAGGTATACAACTGTCCATTTCTGATATCCATCGTGCCAGAGCAATTGGTGTAAGTGACTTCCATGTAACTGCTACACATTTCTTGCCTACCGCCAATGCAATCTTAATAAAAGATACTTGAAACTTTGTGAGGTTATTGCTATAAAATTTCCCAATAAATACAGTTCTGGGATACCTGGAAAGTTAACTCCAGTGATCCCTGTTAAGACTTCTGATATTTGTTGCCAGAAAGAATTAACTTTCGTACATGACCATACAGCATGGAGAAATGGTCCTTCCTCTATTTCACATTGAAAGCATCTATCTGATATTTCTGGTTTTGATTTGTGTAGTCTTTGTGTGGTCAAATATAATTGATGCAAAAAGTTAGATTGCACCAAACCATACCACGCATTAATAATTGAGGTCACCCCATCTTTGCACCATTCAGACCAAGATTGTTCTGCTATATTTCCTGCCAGATCTGCTTCCCATCTTTCTCTTTATGTATATAATTCAGGCTTTTTCCCTTCCATTTGTAGGGCATAATATATTCGGGTATATTACCCATCAATAATGTGTTCCAATTAAAAGACAAACAAATTACATATAATCCAAAAGAAATTAAGGAAAACTTCAGAGAATTCTATGAACAATTATACCGAACCGAAAACGAAGGGAAAGAAGGGAAAATAGATGAATTTTTGACTAAAATTGAACTACCAAAACTACAAATAGAGGAACAAAATAAATTAACAGAACCATTTGGAACAGTAGAAATACAAGAGATAATAAAAAATTTACCAAATAATAAGACACCAGGAGAGGATGGACTCCCAATAGAATTCTACAAAACATTTAAAGACCTAATAATACCGCCCCTCCTGGATGTAATCAACCAGATTGATGAGACACAAAACTTACCAGATTCATGTAAAACAGCAATAATTACAGTGATACTAAAACAAGGGAAAGATCCACTCTCACCAGCGTCATATAGACCAATATCTTTGCTAAACACAGATTATAAGATAATAGCTAAACTATTAGCGAACAGATTAGCAGAACAGGTACCGAAAATGGTAAATTTAGACCAAACTGGATTTATCAAAAAAAGACGCACAACAGACAATATTTGTAAATTTATTAACTTAATTCATGCAGTAGAAGGAAATAAAGCACCGGCAGTAGCAGTTGCTTTAGACGCAGAGAAGGCCTTCGACAGAGTAGAATGGAACTACTTGTTCAAAGTATTGCAAAAATTCAGTTTACCGGAGAAGTATATTAATTGGATTAAAGCATTATATAAGGGACCGTTAGCGAAAGTGACAGTAAATGGACATGTATCAAAGCAATTTAACTTAAGCAGGTCAACGCGGCAGGGATGCCCACTATCACCATTATTGTTTGCGCTAGCTATAGAACCACTAGCAGAATCGATAAGAAGAGATAATAATATAAAAGGAATAAAAATAAAAGACAGGGAATATAAAATCAGTCTGTTTGCGGATGATGTGATAGTACTTAACAGAACCAGAACTATCAATAAAAGAACTATATAAGAAATTGAAGGAATATGGAGAAGTGTCGGGATACAAGATAAACGTAAATAAAAGTGAAGCAATGCCTATGAATAACGCGGATTTCTCAAAATTTAAGGAGGAATCCCCATTCAGATGGCAAACGCAGGCAATAAGATACCTAGGTGTGCAAATAAACAAAAATCTAGGCCAATTATATAAACTCAATTACAATCCACTAATGAAAAAATTACAGGACGATTTAGAGCATTGGAAAGAGCTACCACTAACACTGATAGGAAGGATAAACTGTATTAAAATGAACATTTTTCCAAGGATACTATACTTATTTCAGGCATTGCCAATACAACTGACAGAAAAATTCTTCAAAGAGTTAAAGAAAATAATAAGGAGATTTTTATGGAGAGGGGGGAAACCGAGGATAGCACTAGACAAATTAACAGAATGGTATAAACAAGGAGGCTTACAATTGCCAAACTTCAAAAATTATTATAGAGCCGCACAATTAAGGTACCTATCAGATTTTTATCAAACAAGGGAAAAACCAGACTGGACGAGACTAGAATTAGATAAAATAGGGGAAAAGATACCTGAACACATATTATATAAATGGGACGAAAAATTGGTACAACATAGAACTTCTCCAGTATTACACCATCTCCTCAATATATGGAAGAAGATTCATGTAGAAAGAAATAAAATAAATTACCAAATACCAAAACTAATATTGACGCAAAATAAGCTACTCCCTTTTACAATAGACAACCTTGCCTTTAGAAAATGGGAAAAAAAAGGGATTAAAAGAATAGAAAATTGTTTTTCAGGAAGTAGATTCTTATCCTTTGAACAAATGAGAGATAAGTACAATATAACGGGAGATACAGCGCTGGCATATTACCAACTGAGATCCTACTTGAAAGATAAATTAGGAAGCAACTTGAGTTTACCAGAGGGAAGTAACCTTGAATATGTGATTACAGATACAATGTTAATCAAAAGATTTATAAAAAATATGTATATTAAACTGCAAGAAAAGGAAAATGAGGAAACAAATGGTAAAACTAAACAAAAATGGGAACAAGATTTAAATATAAAGATAAAAAAGGAAACATGGGAGAAGTTATGCTCTGGAACGATGAGAAATACAATAAATACGAGGCTGCGTATGATACAATATAATTACACAGACTATACATTACACCGCAAAAGTTAAATAAATGGGACCCAACAGTATCTGATAGATGTTTTCGATGTAAAAAAGAAAGGGGAACAACAATTCATGCAATCTGGACATGTGAGAGAGTAGAAAAATTTTGGGATGATCTCAATCAGATATTAAATAAAATAACAGAAAACAATATACCAAAGAATCCAGAGATCTTTCTCCTAAGTAACATAAAAAATAAAGAATTTGGAATTGACTTGGAGGATGCACAAAAAAGATTTGTTAAGATAGCCCTAGCTGTAGCAAAAAAATGTATTATGTCAACCTGGAAATTGGAAGATAATTTGAAAATACAACAATGGTATATAGAAATGAATAAATGTATTCCATTAGAAAAAATAACATATAGTTTAAGAAATAATATTGAAATATTCGAACAAGTATGGGAGCCTTACATTAAATACAATAGCGAAAACCTACCGGGAACAAACATTACCTAAGTTGATGGAAGGAGAAGAGAAGAAAAAAATGGACTCAGTAGAATTTCTGGTGTATTTTTGTTGAATGACAACATTGTCTAACTGAATTAATGCAACCTAGATTGTATAACTAAAATGGATGAGAGGGGGGAGGGATGGGGGGGTGGCTTGGGAGGAGGGAGGGGGGAGGGAGAAAAAGTCACTGTAAATGTGTGGAAAAGAAAAAGTGTATATCATGGCTATTGTGATTTATGGTGTGAAAAATAAAAAAAATAAAAAAAAAAAAAAAAAAATAATGTGTTCCAATTCACTTACTTCTGGAGGAGTCATGTCATTTCCTCAAATTTCTTTGAGAAAAGGCCTTAATTGCAGATAACAAAGGAAAGTACCATTTGGAATTCCATAGCTTTGCTTCATTTGTTCAAATGACTTTAAGACACTGACTTTATCGCAGTCCGTGAGATGGCCGATCCCATTTTGTAGCCATGTATTTAGAATCCTATTTCCCATTATCATAGGTAGCATTGGGTTATTACATAATGGTGATCTTTATGAAATTCCAGTGTTCCTTCCTTTTGTTTGAAGACTTTATTTAAAATTTTATAACATGAATACAATAAAGAATTACATTTAAAGAAAAATAGAAAAAATAATTTAAAAAGGTATGATTACAATAATTACTTTCAAAAACTACACAAAATAACCCCCCATTAATTGTAACACAATATTAATTGTCTAACTTAAAATTAGTCCAACCCTCCCCCCAAAATAAAGAGTGAAGAGTTAATAAAATTGACAATATTATATATGAAAAAAAATACCCACTTACAAAAAAAAGATAAAACTTAACCTAAAAAAATTCTAACAAAAAAAAATTGTCAATACTAAAATATCACACTTAAACATATATTTAAATCAAACTTAAATGCATATAATTAGCAAACGGAGTCCACTTTAACTTATAAAAAGACATCTTATCCTGAATTGAAAAAGATATCCTTTCCATAGTCAAACAAAATTTCATTTCCAAATACCACTTATCTAAAGTTAGTATATTTCTATCTTTCCAAGTAAGTGCCATACATTTCTTAGCCACAACTAAAGCTAAATAAATAAATGAAATCTGATAATCTTCTAAACCCAAATCAATTAATGATTGCATGTTCCCTAATAAAAATATATCGGGATCTAATACAAGATGAATATTATATAAACTGTTAAAAACAGATTGAATACCTTTCCAAAACTGTTGCAATCGATCACAAAGCCAAACAGTATGCAAAAAAGTATTGGCCGTCTGATCACATCGAAAACAAGAATCCAACTTACTAAAACCAAATTTTTTTAAATTTCTCCGGCGTTAAATATAGCTGATGAATAAAATTATAATTAATCATCGCTAGTCTAGCATTAATTAATTTCCGAATACTATTCTGACAAATTTCCATCCAAGCTTCTTCAGCTATTTTATGTCCTAAATCTTTTTCCCATTTCAACTTATCTTTATCCCAGTCTTTTTTACTATCAATTTCTTGTAAAATACAATACAAATCAGATATATATCCCTTTTTTGGTATTGAAAGTACATATTCTTCAAAACTAGATTCAGGCAATAAAATCATATGTCGACCACATAACTGTTTTACAAAAGATCTTAATTGATAATATACAAATGTAGAATTTGCACTAATACCATATTTCCTTTGTAATTCGTCAAAGGAACAAAAACAACCCTCAGAAAAACAATCAGATAAATTTTTTATTCCCTTCTTTTCCCATTGTTTCAAATAGAAGATACAACAGAAGTGGCATTGGAGACTGTAAAAGGAACAAGTTGATTATTATATAATGGCAATCTTCCAGAATATATATTTTTAAGTCCCAATTTTTAAAGTTTACTTGTCCATAAATTCAATAAATGTTTCAATATTGGCACATCATAAGTTTGTAATAAATTTTTATTCCATCGAAACAAAAACTCATGAGGAAATTTTTCTAAAATAACCGCCATTTCTATCTTTACCCAACTAGGTGGGTCGTCCATATTCATTAATGCACTAAGAAATTTGAATTGAGCTGCTTCATAATAATGCTGAAAATTCGGTAATCTTAAACCTCCAAATTGAAAATCTCGCATCAATTTTCTCATTGCTACTCTCGGAAATTTTCCCTTCCATATATAAATCCTTAAAAAAACTTTAAAAAAAGGAATTGATTGAAACAAATATTGTATTCTAGGAAAAATATTCATTTTTATGGTATTAATCCTCCCTAGTAAACCCAAAGGTAGATCCCTCCACCTAATCAAATCTAATTTAATCCTTTTTATTAAAGGAAAATAATTAATTGAATATAATTCTTGAAATTCCATATTAACATTAATTCCTAAATATTTAATTTGTGTAGTCCACTTGAAATTTGTAATATTTTTATATACTGAATAATCACCTTTACAAATTGGTAAAATTTCACTTTCAGCCTAATTTACTTTGTAACCAGATAATTGGCCATAAATTTCTAAACATTCTTGAATTGCAGGTAAAGAAATATCCGGATCCACCAAATATAATAAAACATCATCAGCAAATAAATTAATCTTATATTCCTCATTCAGAACTCTCATACCTTTAACATTTTCATTTTGACGTATTAATTGTGCTAAAGGTAACTATAGCAAATAAAGCAGGTGACAACGGACATCCTTGTCTAGTAGATCTTGTCAAACTAAAAGATTCTGAAATTTGGCCATTAACAGCAATTCTAGCCTTCGGGCTATTATATAAAGCCTTTATCAACCCAATAAATGAAGAACCAAAACAAAATTTCTCAAGTACTTTGAACAGAAACTTCCATTCCACTCTATCAAAAGCCTTTTCTGCATCCAATGAAACCACTATTGGATAATTCAATTGAAATTTAGATTTATTTATCAAGGTTATTAACCGTAAAATATTATCTGACGCATACCTGTTTTTTTATAAATCCCGTTTGATCACCATGTATAATTTTAGGCAGATATTGAGCTAATCTATTAGCCATAATTTTAGCTACAATTTTATAATCTACATTTAACAACGAAATTGGTCTATAAGAAGAAACCTGTAAAGGGTCTTTATCTTTTTTCGGTATAACCGTAATTATTGCGTTAGAACAAGACTCAGGTAATTGAAAAGTATTGTAAGTTTGTTGTAATACATCCTTATAAATAGAAGATACATCAGCATAAAAAACTTTATAAAACTTTATAGAAAACCCATCTTCACCAGGTGCCTTTCCATTCGGCATGTCTCTTATTGCCCTTTCTATTTCATCTTCTGTAAAAGGTTTATCTAACTCTTGTCTGTCTTCTTGATTCAATTGTGGCAAGTTAATATTTTCCAAGAAAGAATCTATTGCATCTCCAGTTACATCTTTACATTCCGAAGTATACAATTGTTTATAGAAATTACAAAATTCCTCATTAATCTCCTTTGATTAAAAGTAATACCTGATTTCTTTCTAATCGCTGGTATAATCCTAGATAATTGTTCCTTTTTTAATTGCCATGACAAAACTTTATGAGCTTTCTCACCCCATTCATAAAACTTATGCTTAGTTCGATTCATTAAACATTCAAACCGATATGTTTGTAATTCATTATATTTAAATTTTAAATTAGTTAACTGATTCTTTTGCGTTTCGGTAGCATGTTTTTGAAATTCTTTTTCAGTAGCAGTTATCTTTTCCTCTAAGTCTTCAATCTCTTTAATTCTCTCCTTTATTTTAGAGGCATAACTGATAATTTGGCCTCGCAAAAAAGCTTTCATTGCATCCCATAAAACAAAATGACTAAAAACAGAATTACAGTTAATACCAATAAAAATTTCAATTTGCTGTTTTAAAAAACTAATAAATTCTGGTTTTTGCAATAGCATAGTATTAAATCTCCATCTTGAAGCTTTCTGAACATCTTGTGAACTCAAATATTCTAATAATAATAGTGAATGATCCGAAACCAATCTAGCCTTATACTCCACAGATGTAACCCTATCCTGCAAATGTGCTGATATTAAAAAATAATCAATTCTAGAAAAAGAATTATGTCGCGAGGAATAAAAAGAAAAATCTTTCTCTGTAGGATTACTCTTCGCCAAATATCAATTAAATTCAAATCTGCCATCATATTAATCACTTGGATTGCCATCTTAGACTTCTTAATTACTCTTGGGTATTTATCCAATAAAGGCTCCAACACCACATTCAAATCTCCCCCAATCATCACATTAGAGTTCGATTGTCCAAGTAATAAAGACATATCCACAACAAAAGCTGTATCCTCAACATTAGGAGCATAAACATCAAGCAAATTCCATGCCTCATTAAAGATTGTACAATTTAATTTTAATAATCTTCCACCATTTTTCTCTTCATTCTGTAACTGAAATGGTAGATTCTTATGTACCAAAATTGCCACACCTTTTGCCCAACCCGTTCACATTTGAGTTTCAAATGTTCCTTATCTGTTAAATGAGTTTTCTGTAAAAAAGCAACATCAACTTTTAATTTTTTTAAATAAGCAAGTATTTTCTTATGCTTAATAGGATTATTTAAACCCTGAACATTAAGAGAAGCAAACTTCAATTTAGACATTTCTTACACTCAATAAAACACAACAACAAGAAACAAACAAAAAAAAGGAAAAAAAAGAAACCCCCAAAAAAAGAAAAAAAAAGAAAAAACCCCCTTAATTCCCCTTTGAAATTACAACCAAAAACTAAAAAAAATAAAAAAAGTTATATATATAAAAAATTTTAATTATTTAAAAAAGATAATAAAAAAAGCTTCACTCCCTAACCCAAAAATTAAAAAGAAAAAAAAACAGGTCGGAGGTCACAATTACCTCCTCCTGTTTAAACCGCCTAATGCGGTAACTCCCCCAAAATATTGGGTGTGAGATAACTCACACGCAGCTGATGACTTCTGGAAATTGGTGCCCACCCAGTTCCCTCTCCCAACTCCCATCACTATTTAAAATCTTCTCAACAAAAAAGTAATTAAAAAAAAAATTAATCAACTTTGCCATTGCGACCACCATTTCTTCCAGAAATCAGATTCCCTTCTTGCAGCTCTGCCCTCTTTGGAGACCATGGAGGACTACGTCATTCCTGGAATTGCGTAATTGGTAAAGACTGAGCAAAATCCATAGCTTCTTTAGGATTATCAAAGAACTTTGGTTGATATCCATCCTGAAAAATCTTCAGTACCGCAGGGTATCTAAATGTTGCCTTATATCCTTTTTTCCACAATAATTCTTTCACAGAATTAAATTCACGTCGTTGAAACATAATTTCCTGACTCAAATCCGGATAGAAGAAAACACGATTACTCTGAACCATCAAAGGAGATCTGTTTTGCTGTGCATTTCTAATAGCCATACGTAAAATAGTCTCTCTATCACAGTAATTTAAACAGCGAACCAAAACAGGTCTTGGATTCTGTCCTGAAAAAGGTCTCCTTCTCAAAGCTCTATGAGCCCGTTCCAATATTAAACCTTCAGGAAACTTATCTTGTCCCAACACTTGTGGAATCCATTCAGTAAAAAATTTTCTCGGATCTGGCCCTTCTATGCCTTCTGGCAAGCCAACAATTTTCACATTATTTCGTCTAGATTGGTTCTCCAAATAATCAACCTTTTTTGCGAAATTTTTATTCTGAATCTGTAGTGTTTCAATTGTTTTATTCACATCTTGCAATTGATCTTGTACATCAGATAATCCTTGATCACACATCTCAAGTCTTTTAATAGTTTCGACTTTAAAAGCTCCATAATCAGCCATCTGTTGAGTATTGACATCCACCAATGCATTAATCTTAGAAATAAGATTATTCATAGAATCACCTAAATGCATCATTGAAGAAAATATCTTATGTTCAAGACTCTTGAAAAGTATATCAACATCAGTAGATCCAGACATAGTGGGATCCTGCTGTTCTTGTGGAATCAGAGGACCTTCTATCCCTTCTTTTAATTTAGTAGCTTTTCTTGCAGTTTGACTCCGTGTAAGTGCCCCTGCCACAGACCCCCCAGAAGTGTCAGGAGGCTGATGATCAGGGTTATCTTTGATCCAAACCTCCTTTAAAAGCTTTGTTACATCAGTATCTGGAAGAGCTGTTGTAACTGATGGTATAGCAGTCAAATAACAACTCTTTAACTCTCCAACTGGTGGCGCCCCAGCTAATTCAGTAGTCAAAGTCTCAGTAA
Source organism: Narcine bancroftii (assembly GCF_036971445.1). Lineage (NCBI taxonomy): Eukaryota > Metazoa > Chordata > Chondrichthyes > Torpediniformes > Narcinidae > Narcine > Narcine bancroftii. The sequence goes on from NC_091469.1 coordinate 424,638,551, forward strand.
CAGTAGACGTTGTTTGAAATACTGGCAGCCGGCCAGCCCTTTGTTCTAAAGGCTGTTGAAAACGACCTTCAGAAAGACTTACGGATTTAGAGCGGAGCTCCAAGGCCAAATTCTTCGCTTCTTTTCCTGGATCCATTTCACGCTGAGTCATGGCTTTTTGTAAACAAGCAGGCTCAGATAATTTCGGAAAATATAATTTTTTAACAATCTGTTGATGTTTCCTTTTACTTTTTTTAAACAAATGTACCATTAGGTATTAATTCAACACCTCATACTATTTATAAACTTTTTAAAAAAGTTTTAACGGGCACTTAAAGACAAAACAATAAGTTAGAGTCAGGAGAGGACTGGAAGGCACGTCTGTTCCTTACGCCATCTTGCCACGCCTGTTCCTTCCTATATTATCATTAATATCCTGCCAAAGTTTTACCATTTGAATCAACATAGGGTTTGAAGTCTTTTTTCCTAATTAATTTTAAATTCCATTTATAAATAAAATTGTTAATCACTGTTTTATCCATTCCTTATAATCCCATATGCACCTATTTTGGTGGGTTTGTATTGAAGAAAGATGCCAAAAATCTTAATGGTGCAGCCAAGTAATATTTTTTTTTAAATCTGGGAGTTCCAGTCCCCCTAGTTTATGATCCCATGTCAATTTGTCTAATGCTATTCTTGGTACTGTATTATTCCATAGGAATAATAAATTATTTGTTATCTTAAAAAAAACTTTTTTGGAAAATGTTTTGGTATCGACTAGAACAAATATTGAATTTTTGGCATTAATGCCTCTATTAATGTTAGGGGCAGGTCTTTCAATTTTTGTAGGTCTTGATCTATTTTTGCCAGCAGGGGAGAGTCGTTCAATTTATACAAATTATTCAAATTGTTAATCCAGCATAATTCCCAGATATTTGATCCTTTCATTTTCCCATTTGAGAATACTTATTGCTTTATATCGTTCATAATCATGATTTGTTAAAGGTAGAATTTCACTTTTGTCCATATTTATTGTAGACCCTGATACTCATCCATATTTTGTTAAAGTTTCCTGCAGTTTTTCCAGTGATTTTCCATGTTCAGATATGTACATTAATATATCATTGGCAAACAAACTTATTTTGTGTTGACCTTGACTGACCTCAAAGCCTTTAATTTCAGGATCACTTCTGATTATTTCTGTTAGTGGTTCTATCGCCATAATAAATAGAGCCAGAAAGAGAGGGAAACCTTGTCTATTTCATAGGCTTAACGGGAACATTCCTGATATTTGGCTGTTAGTTATTATTTTTGCTTGTGGTTTTTGATATAATGCCCTAATCCAGTTAATAAATCCCAGTCTTATACCCAACTTTTCCAATGTTTTAAACAGAAATGGCCATTCATGTCTATCAAATGCTTTTTCTTCACCTAATGATACTACTATATTAGGATCCTGTCTTGATTGAGCTAAATGTATTATGTTAAACAATCTCGCCAGATTATTTGATGCTTGTCTGCCTTTAACAAATCCCACTTTATCTGTATGTATTAACTTAGGTAATAAAGTCCTAATCTGTTCACCAGTGCTTTTGCTATTATTTTATAATCTATGTTTAATAGTGATATTGGTTGATAGGAAGAAGTTTTAAGTGGCTCTCTATTCTTTTTTGGTAACACAGTAATTATTGCCATTGAGAAAGAGCCTGGTAATGTTTGTGCTTCTACTACTTGCTCTATTACGTCCATGAATAATGACATTAACAAATACTTAAATTCTTTGTAAAACTTGAGTGGAAATCCATCTTTGCCCGGGGCTTTATTAGCTTGAAGAGTTCCTAATGTTTTCTCACTTTCCTCCCAAGTGAAATTTAAATCCAATTCTTGTCTATCGTTATCATTTAGTTTCGGGAGTTCCACACGATCTAGAAGTTCTCTATTTCAGTCTCATCTCCCAGTGAGTCAGATTCATATAAATTTTTGTAATATTGTCTAAATGTTTCATTTCTTTCTTTCTGGTTATACTTGACTGTACTCTTTTCATTTTGTATAGCATTTACAGCTCTTGCTGATTCTGCAGCCTTCAATTGCTATACCAATATTTTATGTACCCTTTCTCCTAATTCGTAATATTTACGTTTTGTGTTTAATATTGTCTTTTCTGCTCTATGTTTGTGTGATATTGAATTTTTAAATTTTCCATTGTTCTATATTTGTCTTGTTCCCGCATTCTTTGACATTCTTTTTCTAATTCTCCTATTTATTTCTCCAATTTATTAACATCTGCATTAAACTTTCTTTTAATCTTTTTTGTAAATTAAATGATTTGTCCTCTTAGGTACTCCTTTAAAGAACCCCATATCAAAAAGCTATTGTCAATTGATCCTAAATTTACTTCACCAATATTTTCAACAATTTTATAAATTGTTTTAAATCCTCCCTTTTTAACAACAGCATATTCAATTGCCACCTGTACATAGTTGTTTCTCTGGTATTTGTATTTTTAAGGTTAGTGTAATCTGGGTAGGTATTCCATTTTTTCTACTCTATCTTTCAGACTCGACGATAGAAAAAAACAAGTCTATTCTTGTATGTGAATCTTGCATTTTAGAATAAAATGAGTAGACTCTTTCTGTGGGATTGGATTTCTTCCATACATCCATCAAATTTATATCTTTCATAAATGAAAGAGTTAGTTTAGCTGCCTTAGCTTTTGTTACTGTTCTTGCTGACTTATCAAATATTAGGTCTAGACAAAAATTAAAGTTCACTCTGATCAGTATATTTTGCCTTCCCTCTGCTGTTTTTAAAAACACATCCTTCATAAAGGGCATGTTGTTGTAATTTAGAGCATAAATATTCATCAACATCCATGATTCTGAATAAATTTTGCCGTTTATCATTATATATCTGCCCGCTTGATCTTTTGAAATATTTTATATAAGAATTGGAACATTTTTATTGATTAAAATTGCTACTCCCTCCTGCTTTTGAATTAAATTATGAAGATAAGACCTGTCCCACCCATAATTGTTTTCATTATCATGTTCTACTTTCATGAGGCGTGTTTCTTGGAGAAATACCACTTCAGCTTTCAGCTTTTTAAAATATGTAAGTATTCTTTTCCTCTTGCCCATGCTGTTCAAACCATTAACATTAAAATTTATAAATTTCAGTGTCTTATCCACAGCAGCATTTTGTAAGTTCTGTGCAAGTAAATAAATATGTAAACAGTTTTATGATTTGTGCCCTTGCATTAAAAATTTTGCAACCTCTGTTCCGACGTTGATGTAGTCAATGAGTCCCTAGGCCTGTGAAGAAAAGCCCACTGAAACCTCCAGGGATGAAGAAGATGAACCCCACCCTAAAGTGCCATCTTTCAAACTAAATTCCCCTGCTGACACCATTATTCCCCCCCCCCTTAAGCCAGAGTTTGAACTGTGTTGTTACCTTCAATACCTTCTTTCCACTTTATGAACTCCCCAAAAGCCGAAGATAGGATGAAACTTTGATATTTCTTATTATAATTAAGATGACCTTCACAAAAACAACTTTACTAGATTCATAAAATATATTTTTTACATTAGTTTTTCCACAGTCAACTTTTCTTCTTTCTGCTTTCTTTTCATCTTCTTCATAATTGTCAAATGAAGTGTTCCACCTCTTCTTTCAATCTTCTATTGCCTTCTGAGATTTCCACTCTCAAAGTTGCTAGGTACAACATCGCATATCTGAAGTTCTTTTCATGAGTTGCCTCTTCACCATGTCAAACTCTCTCCTCTTTTGGAATACCCCATTACTGAAGTCCTGAAAAAACCTAATCTCTATATTGTCCCACTTTATTGGAGACCAGGTATTTTGTGAATGTTTAAATGCAACTCAATATTGTCTCTCTGACTTTGAAGCTTAGTAGCCTTACTAGAATGGGTCAAGGGCTGGTTTCACCCATTCTCCTTGGTCCAAGCGTTCGGTGAGCATGTTCAATGTGGACACGATCGCCGAGTCCATCAGTGTGAAGGACTTGAGCAATCCAAGTCTTGAAAAATTTCACAGCATCTCTGCCTTCTACATCAGGCCAACTATTCTCTCATTGTTTCTCTGACTGATGTTTTCCATGTGATCAATTTTATTTAAAAGATGTTGCTTGTCTATTGTCCATTATTCGGCTTGTTTTTTCAGGTCTTCAATCTGTTCATCATGTTTACAGAGATCTCTCTCAGCGCCGTCCATTCTTTCAGATAGATTCACCCATATCTTTCACTGAAGTGGTGAGCTCTTTCATAGCATTTTCCACACCTGTGAAACATTGTCCCAGTCCTTCAAATTCTTGCAGAAGTATTTCCATCTCTCACATTGGTTGAGAAGTAGAAGCAGCTCCCCCCGCATTGTCCATTGAGATAGCTGGTGAAGCTGGAGCTTCTTTTGTCTTTGGTCTTTGCTTTTTTGCATGTGATCTTCCAGTCATCTTTGACACTTCTTGTTCAAATGTTGTATACACACTTTTTCAAGCAAAAATTCTATTAGAAAACACTTTTTGGTCGTCTTTTAGCACTTTGTCTTGGAGAGCTGGGAAAAACACGTCCGCTCAGCCACTCAGCGTGGCCACACCCCCCATAACTGACTCTTAACAACTACCGGAAATTTCTCTACTGCATAACCATCAATTTTTATAATTTTTATCATTTCCATGTACCTATCAAATAGTCTCCTAAAAGATCCTGTCCTCAAAACTGTTACTGGCAGCAGATTCCAGGCATCTACCACTCTCTGGGTGGAAATGTGGCTCTTGCATTTCCCCCCCCCCCCACCCCCACCCAGGCACTTACTCCGAAGCACGTTAAAATCATGCCTTCTCATTTGAGCCATTTCAGCCCTGGGGGAAAAAAAATCTCTGGCCATCCCGACTATAAATATTTATCATCTTGAACACTTCTATCAGGTCATCTCTCATCTACAGTTGAGCCAATGAGAAAAGACCAAGTTCACTCAACCATGTTGATCTTTAATGGAACAATTTCTCTCTCCCTAGCTACCCTGCAGAATCTCTTTGGATTTTCCTTTATCCTGCCTGCTAGCTCCATCTCATGTCCTTATTTTTCCCTTCTGATATCTCTCTTAGCTGTACAATGACACTTTTTTTTTCTTATTAAGGAATTCATTTAATATAGACAGCTTAAATCTTTTTTCTTGACCAGAGCTTCAGTATCCATAGCCACCCTTTTACTCAATGTACCTGTAGAATCTCTTGAGATTTTACTCAATTCTGTCTCCCAGCTCAATCTCATGTCTTCTTTTGCCCTTCTGATTTCCCTCAAACTTATGCTTGCACATCTTGTACTCATTAATGGGTTCATTTGATTAAGACTGCATACCAGAGCCTCGGTATGCCTTGTCAACCAGTTTTTAAACTCGCCAGCCTTGTCTTTTACCTGAACAGGAACATGCAGTTCCTGAACTCTTGTGACCTCTCCTTTAAAAATGCTTCACTTTTCAGCTGGCCCCTTAACTGCAAAGTTCAAGTACAAACCCAACGAAACAGCACATCTCCGGATCATGGTGCACACACAGACACTCAATACACCCTACACACAATATATTTTTTTTTTCTCTTTGGCTTGGCTTCGCGGACGAAGATTTATGGAGGGGGTAAAAGTCCACGTCAGCTGCAGGCTCGTTTGTGGCTGACAAGTCTGATGCGGGACAGGCAGACACGGTTGCAGCGGCTGCAGGGGAAAATTGGTTGGTTGGGGTTGGGTATTGGGTTTTTCCTCCTTTGCCTTTTGTCAGTGAGGTGGGCTCTGCGGTCTTCTTCAAAGGAGGTTGCTGCCCGCCAAACTGTGAGGCGCCAAGATGCACGGTTTGAGGCGATATCAGCCCACTGGCGGTGGTCAATGTGGCAGGCACCAAGAGATTTCTTTAGGCAGTCCTTGTACCTTTTCTTTGGTGCACCTCTGTCACGGTGGCCAGTGGAGAGCTCGCCATATAACACGATCTTGGGAAGGCGATGGTCCTCCATTCTGGAGACGTGACCCACCCAGCGCAGCTGGATCTTCAGCAGCGTGGACTTGATGCTGTCGACCTCTGCCATCTCGAGTACTTCGACGTTAGGGATGAAAGCGCTCCAATGGATGTTGAGGATGGAGCGGAGACAACGCTGGTGGAAGCGTTCTACGAGCCGTAGGTGATGCCGGTAGAGGACCCATGATTCGGAGCCAAACAGGAGTGTGGGTATGACAACGGCTCTGTATACACTTATCTTTGTGAGGTTTTTCAGTTGGTTGTTTTTCCAGACTCTTTTGTGTAGTCTTCCAAAGGCGCTATTTGCCTTGGCGAGTCTGTTGTCTATCTCATTGTCGATCCTTGCATCTGATGAAATGGTGCAGCCGAGATAGGTAAACTGGTTGACCGTTTTGAGTTTTGTGTGCCCGATGGAGATGTGGTGGGGCTGGTAGTCATGGTGGGGAGCTGGCTGATGGAGGACCTCAGTTTTCTTCAGGCTGACTTCCAGGCCAAACATTTTGGCAGTTTCCGCAAAGCAGGACGTCAAGCGCTGAAGAGCTGGCTCTGAATGGGCAACTAAAGCGGCATCGTCTGCAAAGAGTAGTTCACGGACAAGTTTCTCTTGTGTCTTGGTGTGAGCACACACACATGAAAATACTCTCCAACTTAAAACTGTAATTTGGACGGAAGGATTTGAATTATTTCAGAATGTATATATTTCGGAGTTACGTACTTACCTTGTTAGTCGTCATCCTGGGGTCCGTAGGCTTGTGCAGCCATCTTGATTCCTATGCGCATGTGCGAGCCTTCAGTTGGTGCATGTGCAATGGGCTCGCGTATTGGAGTTCGGTTGGCGCATGCGTAAGAGTTAAGCTTTCCTAATGATATTGAATTTGCACCCTTAACTCTCACGCATGCACCAACTGAACTCCAACTGAATTCCAATTTGAGGAATCAAGATGGACGCGCCCACCCTAAGGACCCCTGGATGCCAAATAACAAGGTAGGTACGCACATTTTGACTCTTACATGCCCTGTAACCGTTATAATCCATCAAATACTACACAAACTGCGTAGATTTTATATTTTTTAAAATAAATTTTCAGTGGTATGTGAGGATGGACGCAGGTCGCATCAGTCGCAAGTCGGTGAGTATATCTATCTATCTATATGGACTTGTCTGACTAACGATGATGTGTTGCGTGTCCAGGATAGGTAATTCTTTAAATGGACAGCAAGGAACTTTGTGTTTCCCTCTCCCTCTCTGACAGAACCTTTGATACTTAGTGGGGTGTGGTCCTTCGTCATCCTGAAGTCCACAATCATCTCCTTTGTCTTGTCCACATTGAGACTCAGGTGTTGTTCTCGATCTGCAGTACAAGTCTATCAACCTCCTCTCTGCAAGCTGACTCATTGTTGCCGATGAGGGCAACTGCCAAATCTAATCAAGTTCTGCATTTCTGCCAAATTGCTCCAAAATCAGCCTTGACGCAATTGAGGACTTTAATTTTTCTCCATAATTACTGTATTTAAAACTAACATAGATCCAGATCAATACAGAATTAAATTAAAATTTAAAATTTAAATTTTAAATTAATTAAAAATATTAGACATACAGCATTGTAACAGGCCAATTCAGCCCTCTGAGTTTGTGCTGCCCAATTTACACCCCATTAACCTACACCCTGGTATGTTTTTGAAGGGTGGGAGGAAACTGGAGCCCCTGGAAAAAACCCACACAGATACGGGGAGAACATACAGACTCTTTTCAGAAAGTGCAGGATTCAAACCCAGATCGGGTCTCAATCGTTGGCGATCTAAATGCATTTTGCTAAATGCTGGGCCAACTGTTCTGAGCAGGTATGATTTAAGAAAACCCATCTCCTGGGTGAACTTGAGTTCACAGATGCCAATGGAAATAACAAAGGACACCTGACCGCTCTGTCAAGGCTTAAATAACAAAACCAAATCTGGTGCAGCAAATGGTCACTCCCAGATGAACTCAATGCTTTTGATGACCGATTTGACCACAGTAACAGGAAGAAGCACTGTTCCACAACCCCACATCCCCTGATGATCTTATACTGTTCGTATCCGGGGATAGCGTGCGGGCTACCTTCAGGAGAATGAATCCGAAGAAAGCATCTGGTCTGGACAGAGTACCCGGATATGTATTAAAAATCTCTGCTGACCAACTTACCAATGTATTCATGGATATCTTCAACATCTCACTCCACAGGGTGTGGTATCCACCTGTTTCAAGTACCCGACGATCATATAATTGCCCTAGAAGAGTGTTGCAACTTGCCTTTATGACTATCAACCAGTAGCACTAACATCAACTGTAATGAAGTATTTTGAAAGGCTGGTGTTGAAGTATATCAGCTCCTGTATGAGCAGAGACATGAATCTGTTCCAGTTCACATATCATAGCAACAGTGGATGCCATCTCACTGGCTCAATATAAACCCTGGAACACCTGGACAGCAAAGATCAATTTATCAGGATGCTCTTTATTGACTGCTGTTCATCATCCCCTCAAAACTGATCAGGAAACTCCAAGACCAGGGACTCAACACCTCTCTGTAATTGGATCCTGGATTTCCTGACCTTCAGACCACAATCAGTAAGGATTGGCAAGAACATCTCCTCCACAATCTCCATTAGTACCGGAGCATCATAGGGCTGTGTTCTTCGCCCTTTGCTCTATTCACTTTACACCTAAGACTGAGGCTCGTCATGACAATAACATCATCTACAAATTTGCTGATGATACCATGGTGGTGGGTTGTATAAAAAAGGCAATGAGTGAGAATGCAGTAGGGAGTTTGAAAACTTGGCTGAATGGTGAACTAACAACAACCTTGCACTCAATGTCACTAAAACCAGAAGTGTACGATCCAGTGATCATTGGGGGAATCAGATTTGAAGAGGATGAGCAAAGTTAAGTTCTTGGGAGTCGCCATCTCAAAGAATCTTTCCTGGACCAAACACACTAATGGCATCATGAAGAAAGCACATCAGTCCCTCTACTTCCTCAGGAGTTTGTGGATGTTTGGTTTGACACCAGAAACCCTGGCAAATTTCTACAGATGTATGGTGGAAAGTGTGCTGACTGGCTCTATCACAGTCTGGTATGGGGACACCAAGACCCCCAAGTCTAAAGCCCTCCAAAAGGTAGTGAACACAGTCGAGGACATCATGGGAAAAACCCTCCTGACTATTGAGAACATCCACAGGGAATGCTGCCGTTGGAAAGCAGCAGCAATCATCAAGGATCCACACCACTAGCACATTCTTTGTTCTCACTGCGACCATCAGGAAAGAGGTATAGGTGCCACAAGACTCGCACCACCAGTTTCAGGAACATCTGCTGTCCTTCCACCATTAGACTATGCAACAAACTCAATCAGGGACTTATTTAAGAACTCTTACTTTTGCACTTTATTGATTTTTTTAAAATTATCTATTGCATAGTCAGTTTGTTTACATTTCATGATCTGTTTTTAGTTCTTTATTTGTTATATGTGTATGTTGTTGTTTGTTTGCATTACCTGTAAGTGATAATTCTGCCTCGCCTGCAGGAAAATGAACCTCAGGGTTGTATGTGATGTCATATTTTTACTCTGACAATAAATCTGAGTTTTGGTCACTGGTCCCAAAATGCTCTCTCTCTGTCCAATCAGTTATTTGCCATATCTTTTTCTACAACATGAGGACCAGTGTTGCACCCACCCTAGTAAGGCCCTCAACATTTTGTGACGGGCCCAGAGGACCCCAAACCCCAGCAGTAATGGAAAATCAAAAGTTGTTTTTAATTATCTTTAAACATGAAAACAGGATCAAACTCTAACATTACTATTAACAACCTAACTGAACCCCCTTCTAATTCTAAGCACGTGTGTATGTAATGTATGTGTAAGTTTAGAAAAGTTCTTTGATTCACAATCCAATCACACTTCTCATTCCTCCAAGTTCACTGGTTGCAAGCAATTCGTATACTGTCCACAGAATTTAACATTTATGAATTTCACCAAGCTTTGGTGCTTGAAAGGTAAATGGTTACTGCTCAGGAAGGTTCTTGTCAATTTTCAGAGAGAGATTTGTGGCTCGTTGGACACCCACAACTGATCCCTTTCGATCAGCCACTTCAGTGTCTTGCTGAAGAAACTTGCCTCATCAGGGTTTTCCAGATGATAATCTCTTTCTTTCAGGTCACTAGAGTTCCTTTTCTGATTCCCTTATCTCAAGTAAAACATTATATAGCCAGCCATCTCATCTGTATTGACCAAAACGGCTTTGTCCAGACAATTCACATGTAATTAAAGTGCATATTCAGATTTTATTCAAGGTTATTTGTATACATTTTGGTTTGACCATGTAGAAATTACAACACTTTTTATGCATAGTTCCCCATTTCGGGGCACCATTATGTTGGGCAAATTTGGCTTCACAGGTATTTGTGAGTACTCGGGTATTGGTGCAGGTATGAGAGAGCTATAATTGCTTCTAAGCTTTTGATCACCTTTGGAGTCTGAAGTTGCCATTTTTCAACATGAGGGCCAGAGCTGTGCCAATAAAAGTCAAACTAAAATGTATACCAAAATGCAAACCAAATGTCTGGAATGTAGACTTTAATCACATGTGAATTGTTTGATTGCAAATTTAAAACTGTGCAGCACAGGGACAAATAAAGAAAAAAAAGTGTTCTTATCTTGAACATTTTGGAGGACACTGTACATCTTTCCTTTTTATGAACTTGGGTGACTTGGTGAGTTTCTCCAGCACTTTTGTCTGTTAATTTATGAATTATTTGGCTGTTTTGAATTTAGGGCATTGTATATTGCAGTGTTTGAATATAAAAGCACTGGAAATAGTTAATGTCTTCCAATACCATAGTTATACCACTAATCTCAGATTGATAAAACGTGATTCAAAATCTACAAAAGTCAGTTTGAATGTTCAGGCAATGCCAGTTATGACTTCACTTTTGGCAAGTGTGACATCCATTGTTTCTAACTGATGAACCGTTTTAATATATTGCGTGAAACACCCGAATTGAGTTGCAGAATAATGTCAAGAGCAGGTAGCAAACATCTCTGGAGACTAAGTATTACACGCATCCTGAAGGTAAGGAAACTTCACGAAAATGAGTATTTTCCTCTTATTTCTTCAAATTTATGTGGGGAAAATAGATTTAAGTTTGGGAAGCAGGACATTGATACCTGTTGCCTGAAAATCTTATTGCCAGTGACTTTGTTTTACCTGGTGTAAAACAATGATTTATGCTTTGAATTAAATATTTTCAACCTCCTAATATTTTATTTGATTCTGTGCCTCAGAGTTGTAAGGAGTCCAGGTACCTGTCTTAAATTGTTATGGAGGAGTAACAACAGCTTCTACTAGAGCTGGAGCAAGGGATTTTTCCAAACTATGTGTTAACTTTATGATCCTAACAGATTTTCTATGTGGTTATGCATGATGAGTGCAACTAACTGCAAGAGTAAGCAGTAATTTAAATCCATCATCTACCTCTATATCGCAATGTATTAAATTAAGTTTTCAGCAGGAGATACCTCTTTAAACAATGGAGGTAAATTTTCTGACGATTGTGATGTCAGCTCCCATGATTCAAAACCATGAGGGTTGCCATTGCAAATGTCCCTAGAGTTTGGTGAGTGGTAGAATCTGCGAGCGCCCTTGGGAATGTGAAGAGAAAAGGTTAAAGTGAGAGTTAGGAGAAATTGGATTGTTCTGTGGACTGGCATAGGGTCAATTAGCTGAATAAAATGAGAGTGCTGCTGGAGGTGCCTTTACAGCAGCCTGCCGCTGGTGTAGACCTGGGAGAGGGGAAACACAGCAATGTTCAACCACCTGGTCCTAATGCTGGCAGCCTGTACAGGCATTAAACAGCTTATGAGCAGAGCCGGTGGAGTTTTTAAACTGTAAATTCGTCTAAGTTGGCATTGCCTGTGTTTGGCAGCGGCCACAAGGGGGTTGCAGGTTTTGGGGACCAGTGGACCGGCACAGGGCATCAGAAACTGAGAGAACACCCCTTGTTGATTAGAAGATGAGCCTACAGGATGGTGACCACAATGGCAGACCAGCAAGAGGCTCAGCAGCTGAGGAACCCACACAGGCTACATGCAACTTCCGGTTGGGGGACCCACACTGGCTACAGGCTTCTGGAGACTAGCTGATGGTCTCCAAATATAGGAGCTGGTTTTGAAATGGTACTGAGGGCAAGAAGGGCTCCTGAAGGGCCTTAGGCACTGAAGACTTCCTGATTGCATCGGAGGTTTGGATCTGTAGCTTGGGTTGCTGATGGATCAAACAGGAGTGTGTGTGTGTGTGTGTGTAGAGGCTGCAGGAGCTCTGGAGGCAAAATCACAGACGCTGAGTGACTCTGAAGCAACTCTCTTTTGCTTCTCTCATAAGGGGTACCAGGAAATACTTATGGTGACTCTATATCTGTGTTACAGCAGGCAGAAGGCAATTGAGTGTAATATTATATGTTCTGTACTATTACATGATAATAAAGGAATCTTGAATCTTGATGAAGAACATAAGAAATAACAGCAGGAGTAGACCATTTGGCCCAATGTGCCAGATTGATCTGTAATTCACTAAGACCATGGCTGATCTCCACTTATCTGCTTATTCCTTATAAACCTTAATTTTGTTATTATTCAAAAATAAATGTATCTGTGTCTTAAATGTATCTAATGAGGCAGCCTCTATTGCTCACTCGGCAGAGAATTCCACAGATTCACTACTATGTGGGAGAAGCAGTTCCTCCTCATCTCTGTCCCCTCCCCTGAATCTTGAGGCAATGCCATATTCTGCTTCTACCGACTATTAAATTCAATCCCTCAAGCAATGAAGGAGCACATCCCATTTGCCACCTGAATGACCTGCTGCATCTGTAGACAAATATTTTCTGATTCATGTACAAGCTCTCTCAGGTCTCTCTGCAAACAACAGGGTGCAGTTTTTCACAATTGAAATAATAGTCTGATTTTCTCATTTTCCTTCCTGAGTGGATAACTTCACATTTACCAACATTATGGTCAAACTGCCAGACCCTTACCTACTAACTTAACCTATTTATATCTCTCTGCATGTATTCTGTGTCCTTCATACAACTTTTGGTTTCCACTCACTTTAGCAACAAACTTAGATATGCTGCACTTGGCCCCCTCCTCAATTTATGTGTATTGTGAATGGTCTCCTGCAATCTTGGAAGGAAATACAAATGGGAAAGATGCATACTTGTCATCACCATTCCATTTGGTTCCCATTCTGGACCCCATAATTGAAGACAGTGATTGTAGGTTCGATTTGCAACTCCCATAATCCCGATTCCTTCATCACAGTCCCAATTGCAAAGGTTAACATCTGACCTTTACATTTCTGCTCCAACCACAGAACACAATTTGATCTGTTTAATTACACTGCTCCTGTTGTCTACAGATTTGAACATTTTTAATGTATTTATGAAACTAATTATAAATCTGTTCAGAAAAGTACTAATGTTGACGTAGTGCCCTGAGATATTCAATTGTTCACACTTTTCCCTGATGACATTTTTTTTTCTTGAGCCAATATTTACCTCTGCTTCATGAATTTGTGACACTAATTTTTGCTTGAAAATTTGTCAAATGTTGTTTGGAAATGAAAGGGAACATCTTCTGGAATTTATCATGGTCAATTTCATTTATTGATTACTTAAAGAAATTGAGGAGGTTGTTTGAACAGATCTTCCTTTAAAATCCACACTGAGAGTGTGGTTGATCCTGATATTTTTTAAGCAAACCAGTCCAATGGAATATATATTTGAAGGTATTCAAATTCAGATTTATTGTCAGAGTACATACACGACACCACATACAACTCTGAGATTCTTTTACCTGTGGGCCAGGCAGAATTTCTACTTATTAGTAGTGCAAAAAACTATTCTCAAGAAAAGATACTTGCACAAAAGAACGAAATGTAAACAAGTTGTGCAATTCACAAAGAATGTTCGGCAATGAACAATGTGCAAAGTAAGAGGCCTTAATGATCAGACTTCTCTGATTGAGCTTATTGTTTATGAGTCTGATGGTGGAGGGTTAGCAACTCAGAATCAGAATTTATTGTCATGAACAAGTCACAAAATTCAGGGTTTTGCCACAGCCTCACAGTGAACATTCCATCTGTTCCTGAAGCTGGTGGTGTGAGTCTTGTGGCACCTATACCTCTTTCCTGATGGCAGCGGGGAGAACAGGACATGCCCTGAGTGATGTAGATCCTTAATGATTGCTACTGCTCATCAATAGAAATCACTATTCATTTACTTTGTCTGGTTAATTATTTATGTCAAATTACTCTACTTTTCATCATGAATACAAAAATAAATCTTCCTGAAATTAAGACAATTAGAAATGGAACCAAGAGGAAGCTTTGTAGCATTTTGATGAGTACAGAAGTATTGCAGTTAAATTATTGGATGAACAAATTGAGACCTGGATTTTTGCTTATTCCAGGGCATCAGAAATGGCTTTCAAGAAGAGACATTGCATTCCACAATATTGAAAATCTATTTTTTTTTCCAAGACATGCAGTTCCCCATCAACTGTGGTCAACAGAGCTATCTTCCAGTTTTCCTTCATTTCTCAGAGTTCTGTCCTCATTCCCCCTTCCCCCAACAGAACAAGGATAGGGCTTCCATTGTCCTCTCCTTTCTTCCTACTAGCCTCTGCATTCAGCACATCATCCTTACTTTCTACCAGCTACAATTGGAACTCATAACCACATCTACCCCTCCCACCCCTTTCTGAGTTCTGCAGGGATCGCTCCCTGCATCCATGAATCCCTTGTCCTCTCATTCCTCCCCACTCAATTCTCTGATCCCCAGTACTTTCCACTGCAATTACAGGAGGTGGTGATGTCCTCTATCACCACCATAAACCACTCTTTTAGGTGAGGCAGAGATTTAAGAGCAACTTAATCTATTGCATTTGGTACTGTTCTACGTTGGTGACCAAGGGCAGACTTGGGGGACTGTGGGGGAGGGGGGCCTGTTTGCAGAGCACTGCAGCTGTCTCTGAGGGCTATCCTGAACTGATTGTACGTTACTTCAACTCCCTTTCCCATTCCAAATCTCTTCTATCTATCCATCCTTGGCCTTCTGCACTGCCAGAGAGAGGCCCTACATAAACTAGAGGGGCAACACCTCGAATTTTGTTTTGGCATTCTGCAGACCAATGATATAAACATTGAATTTTCTCACCAGGTAATGTGTCTCCTCTCTCTTCTTCTAAGCTACTTTTATTCTTCCCCCTTTCTCCTTCTCTTCCCACAATCCCTCTCTCCTCAATCCTCCATCCCTGCCTTCTATTATTGCCACTATTGTTACCTATTTTTCACAGATTCTAGCATGTCATGAGCAGCAATAGGCAATGAACCAGTCAGCTTTTAATTTCTAACTCAAACTATAGTATTTTAAACTATTCTTAACAGTAAATCTATCCCCCAGCTCTCTCTCTCTCTCTCTGTCTCTCTCTCTGTCTCTCTCTCTCTCTCTCTTCTCTCTCTCTCTCTCTTTCTCTCTCTCTCTCTCTCACTCTCTCTTTCTCTGTGGCTGCTATAGACTCACAAATTCTTCTTGCGTTGTCTTTGAAGAAATGTCCATCCACACGAGCTGTGGTCGTAACACTTCTGGTCCTTTTGTAGGCAAGACTTAAATTGGGCGGCCTTGGTCACTCCAAGTAACTTCACTGCTAGGCACAATCAAAATGAAGCACTTTGTTTCCCAGAAAGATCGTGCTGGCACAGGTCAATCCACCGAAAAGACCCAGTCATTCACAGAGCATGCTTTGCCCTGAGTTTCGCCAAAAAAAAAATGGCTGGCCACAAGAGCTGCTTTCAAAGCAGTCAGCATGGTTCTCCTTTGCAAAATCACAATGACACAGGCTGTGACAAACCTTCCCTCAGTTCTTCCAATGTATCGAATTGTCACTGGGCTGTGACTTGTGTTTGGTCCTTGTGTGAAATGTTAACTGTGACCATTCAGTCCCTCTTGTCTATACTTCCCTTACAGTGACAATCCCATTTTACTAAAACTGGAGCTCGTAATACATGCTTTGTGTTCTTCCCTATAACCCACCCACTCTATATGATTCCTCTTCCTCCACCTGAGTCATTTGCCTCTCTTCTCTCTTCTTCTGTCTGGCATCTCCCTGTTAACTGCCTCTGTCTGTTATCCTTCACTTCTCTCTTGTCCACCAATCCCCCACTGTCACTGGTCTACCCCTCCCACCTGTCCTGATTATACCAGCTCTCTCATCTCTGCCCTCTCAGGCTTAATGAAGTGTTCTGGCTCACAATGTTGACAGTTCTTTTTTTCTCTCCCACTGGAGTAACTCGACCCGTTGAGTTCCTCCATCAGATTGCGTTGTTGCTGATCCAGTATTGTGTGTTAAAATCCAACCACAGCAATTTCATGGAATTGAATGAATCTTCAATTAAAAAAAATAGTGTCACTAATGGAGATCATGAAACTGCTCTTCTGTTTTCAAATGAACAATCTGGTTTACTAATATTCTTAAGAGAAAATGCCATTTTATCTGATTTTAAACAAAACAATATGGTTGATTTATTGGTTAACAAGAAAATCTGGGGTCTCATGAAGTGACAGATGCTGAGATCCAGTGAGTTTCTCCAGCACATTTGTGTATTGTGGTTGATTTATATTGAGAAGTGATTTTGAATGAGAAGTGAATGTTGGCCTATCTACCAGTGGCAAATCCTGTGAATTGAAAAACAATAATTAATCTTGTTATTCATTATGAAAATACTGATTTTATCTCAAAAAAGTGCAGAGCAGGAATAGCATTATATGTTAATTATTTTTATGTTATATGTTAATAATTTGGAATTGATGGCTTTGTGGCCAAGTTTGCAGTTGATACAAAGATAGGAGAGGCAGGTAGTGTTCAGTCATCACTGAGTTTGCAGAAAGACTTAGATAGGTTAGAAGATTAGGCAAAGAAATAGCAGATTGAATATAGTGTTGGGAAGTGTATGATCATGCAATTTGCTAGAAGGAATAAAGGTGTGGGGTATTTTCTAAATGGGCAGCGAGTTCTGAAATCAGAGGTGCAGAGGGACTTGGTCATTTTCTTGCAAGATTCCTTAAAAGTTAACGTATAGGTGGAATCCATGTTAAGGAAGTCAAATGCAATGATAACATTCATTTCAAGAGTGAAAGAATATAAAAGCAGAGCTGTAATGTTAAGGCTATATAAGATATTGGTCAGACTGCACTTGGAGTATTGTAAACTTTTTTCGGCTCCTTATCTAAGGAAGAATGTGATGGCATTAACCTGAGTCCAGAGGAGATTCAGTAGAATAATTCATCGAATAAAAGGTTACCATAGGAGGAATGTTCGGCTCTGGGACTGTACTTGCTAATGTTTAGAAGTTTGAGGGGATCTCATTAAAACCTATTGACTACTGAAAGGCCTGGATAGAGTGAACATGAAGAGGTTGTTTTCTCTGAGGGAGAGTCTGGGACCAAAGGGCATAGCCACAAAATACAAAAATGTCCTATTAGAACAGACAAGGGGGAATTTCTTTACCATGGAATTTGGGTTTTTTTTCAATATTTCCAAAACAAACATAGTATCACATCTGGAAAAAAAAATCCTTTTTAACATATTTACACTTTCTTTTAGTATAATTCACTTCTCAGATACAAACACTATATCAGCTTACTTGTAATTTCCTTCCCTCCCTCCAGAATTTTGAAAATAAAACAATTAAAGTGACAAAAGAAAGTAAAAAGATAAGAAAAATTCAGTGTATCACCAGTCTTTCTAATCTACTTCCACTCTTTGTGGTGTATCCATGGAATTTGATGCTGTGCATGGCTGTGCTTTCCAAGTCATTGGATATTTTTCATTACAGAAGTAGGTGAGTTCTTGATTAGGAAGCGAATCAAGGGTAATGTGGAGAAGACTGGAGAATGTGGTTCAAAAGGATAATACATTTGCCAAGATGAAATGGCGGTGAAGACTAAATTGCCGAATGGCTTAATTATGCTCCTATGTGTTATGGGTCCCTCTACATCACCTTTGTTGACCTCACCAAAGCCTTCGACACCGTGAGCAGGAAAGGGCTTTGGCAAATACTAGAGCGCATCGGATGTCCCCCAAAGTTCCTCAACATGATTATCCAACTGCACGGAAACCAACAAGGTCGGGTCAGATACAGCAATGAGCTCTCTGAACCCTTCTCCATTAACAATGGCGTGAAGCAAGGCTGTGTTCTCGCACCAACCCTCTTTTCAATCTTCTTCAGCATGATGCTGAACCAAGCCATGAAAGACCCCAACAATGAAGACGCTGTTTACATCCGGTACCGCACGGATGGCAGTCTCTTCAATCTGAGGCGCCTGCAAGCTCACACCAAGACACAAGAGAAACTTGTCCGTGAACTACTCTTTGCAGATGATGCCGCTTTAGTTGCCCATTCAGAGCCACCTCTTCAGCGCTTGACGTCCTGCTTTGCGGAAACTGCCAAAATGTTTGGCCTGGAAGTCAGCCTGAAGAAAACTGAGGTCCTCCATCAGCCAGCTCCCCACCATGACTACCGGCCCCCCCACATCTCCATCGGGCACACAAAACTCAAAACGGTCAACCAGTTTACCTATCTCGGCTGCACCATTTCATCAGATGCAAGGATCGACAATGAGATAGACAACAGACTCGCCAAGGCAACTAGCGCCTTTGGAAGACTACACAAAAGAGTTTGGAAAAACAACCAACTGAAAAACCTCACAAAGATAAGCGTATACAGAGCCGTTGTCATACCCACACTCCTGTTCGGCTCCGAATCATGGGTCCTCTACCGGCACCACCTACGGCTCCTAGAACGCTTCCACCAGCGTTGTCTCCGCTCCATCCTCAACATCCATTGGAGCGCTTTCATCCCTAACGTCGAAGTACTCGAGATGGCAGAGGTCGACAGCAACGAGTCCACGCTGCTGAAGATCCAGCTGCGCTGGATGGGTCACGTCTCCAGAATGGAGGACCATCGCCTTCCCAAGATCGTGTTATATGGCGAGCTCTCCACTGGCCACCGTGACAGAGGTGCACCAAAGAAAAGGTACAAGGACTGCCTAAAGAAATCTCTTGGTGCCTGCCACATTGACCACCGCCAGTGGGCTGATAACGCCTCAAACCGTGCATCTTGGCGCCTCACAGTTTGGCGGGCAGCAACCTCCTTTGAAGAAGACTTCAGAGCCCACCTCACTGACAAAAGGCAAAGGAGGAAAAACCCAACACCCAACCCCAACCAACCAATTTTCCCCTGCAACCGCTGCAACCGTGTCTGCCTGTCCCGCATCGGACTTGTCAGCCACAAACGAGCCTGCAGCTGACGTGGTCTTTTTTACCCCCTCCATAAATCTTCGTCCGCGAAGCCAAGCCGAAGAGAAGAGGGAGGTAATCACATGATTGGTGTGAGTCTGAGGATTAGTCTTTGGTCCCAGCTATTCACAATTATTTTGAGGCATGAGATTGCAAATGCTGTAATCTGGAGCAAAAAAAAACAGTTGGAGGAACAGAGAGGGTTGAACATCTGTGGAGTGGGGGTGAAAGTAATTGTTAACCTTTCCCGCTGAGGCCCTGCCTCTGCACTGAGAATGGAGAGAAAGCAAACAAGTACAAAGAGGGTGAGGGGATGTGACAGGCCAACAAAGTGGATCGAAGGAGGTAGGGGTGAATAATGGGCAGAAAGAGCCAGGTGGGGGAGGGGGTTATTGGAGATGGAAATTAGGGGCAGTTGGGAGATGGATGAAAGCAGACAAGTTTCAAAAAAAAAAAAGACACATGGAGAGAGGGAAGGGTGAAGTTAGAACAGGCTGGAGGATGATGTGGAGACTCAAGACAATAAATACTGGAATACGATAGGTCAGGAAGGTGATAATAAGAACCATTAAAGGAGAGATGAAGGACAGATGGAGCTAGATGTGGAAGAGGATATGGTCCTTGAAATGATGCACGTAGAAAGAGAGAGTGCAGCAAAGACTGGTTCCTGGGATGGAGGTTTGCTAAATTAGATACAAGAGTAAATTTGGTTTTCTCAAGAGTGTAGAAAAAAAATGAAGGTGATTTCTTTGAAACATAACACTTTCAAAGGGCTTGATGGCATAAATGTGTGACGGCTTGACCAGACACGTGTAGTCTATCTGTGGTTCCAAGCTCCAACTCCTGGATGCCAATCATTGTGATTTCTCCTAACTATTCTCGCAAAGAATTTGCTGACATCAGCCTCATCAATTGCCAGGGGGAGGCCATGCGTGAACCTAAGAAACAAGAAATTGTATTCATCCTGGATAGTCTTTTTTCCAACTTGTAGGTAACCTCTCACCTCTATCTACTGTTTCTATCTCCTCTTTTATATATTCCAGTTCTTAATTTTGTCTTTAACCCTCCTCCCCACCACCCCCCAGTAGTTTCCCCCACCCTGTCTCTCCTCCCATCTTCTGGCCAATACCCTGTAACCTCTTTGCCCCCTCCCAGCGACACGATCCCCTCTTTTTCTACTCCCTCTTGTTATACTTGATAGTACCCCTTCTTATTTTAGTCGTGATAAAGAGTTCTGGCCTGAAGTGCTGTCTGACAATTTCTACCTGTGGGTGCTGCCTGACCTGAAATGTTCCAGCTTCTCTTTGATTGCTCTACCTGATATCCCCCTTTGTAATGTTCCATCACCTTTCCTTTTGGCCACACATTTGGCCTCTCTATACCACTTAGCAAAGTTCTCTCTGCTTACATTAACAAATTTGGAAGTAGCACATTCTGCTATTTTGTTGACATCGCTGGCCTGGATTTGCCTGACAATATTTATAAAACCGCCAGCATTGTGTAATTGTCAGCAATGTGGAGGTTTCCAGGGATGTACACATGAACATCAGCTGTGTTTTTGCCTACCATTTTCCATCCCTGGACTCATTGTGAAATCCATTTAGGATTGGGAAGAAAAAATGGCTTTATTATGCAGAAGAGCAGGATCAGGCTGCCGGATTTAATTTTATCCTTCAATTAACATTTGTACAACAGACTACATGGTAATTAACAAATTGGTGCTGAGGGAGCTTATTCTGAACCAATTGCCTATTGTGTACCCTGCCTTGAAACAATCACTGCACTTCATAAATGCACATGACCTCCACAGCACTTTGAGATGTTTTAAAGTGAGAATTTGCATGTTATTTCCATTATTCCCCAAAATAATTCCTTTGTTCTCTCCCTGTAATAGTGATACAGCCAGAAACGTGTTTGTCACCCTGCTGAGTCTGAGTCACTCAACAAGCACCGTGTTTTTTCTTCCAACTCTTAAAATATTTTATTTCTATTCAATTTACTGCCTACAAAATCAATTTCTACCCTTTTAATATCTTCCACTAATCACAGCCCTGGGCAGATCTTTAATATATCACCTCTGGGCCCATCTCCATCTTATTTCCTCCTTTAGAGATACAGTAGGGCAACAGGCCCTTCTGGCATGTTAATCCTATATATCTTTTCGAGTGTGGGAGGCAACTGGTGCACCTGGAGAAAACCCATATGGACATGGGGAGAACGTACAAATTCATTGCAAACCGGGAATTTGAAACCTGGTCGCTGGCGCTATAATTAGCATGCGCTAATAGTGGCACCTTTTATTTTATCTTGATATTTTTATTTCATCCATGATATTTTCCCTCATGAGCAGTGCCACTGCTCATCAAGGAAAATATCATAGCTATGCACAGGCAGGACAGACCCCTAGAAGGCTCATAAACTGAGGCAATATGGGTGGAGCTGAGGAACAGGAAAGGTAAGACCATATTCATGGGATTGTATTATAGACCGTCCAATAGTCAACGAGAATTGGAGGAGCATATCTGTAGAGAAATAGCAGACAGGAGCAGGAAACACAAGGTTGTGAGGGTAGGAGACTTTAACTTTCCACATATTGACTGGGACTCCCATACTGTAAAAGGGCTGGATGGCTTGGAGTTTGTGAAATGTGTTCAGGAAATCAATATATAAAAGTACCAACTAGAGAGAATGCAATACTGGATCTCCTAATGGGGAACGAGACAGGATAGGTGCAAGAAGTATGTGTAGGGGAACATTCTGCATCCAGTGATCATAATGCCATTATTTTCAAGTTAATTATTGGAAGAGGATAGGTCTGGGCCTCAGGTTGAGATTCTAAATTGGAGAAAGGTTAATTTTGAGGAAATGAGAAAGGATCTAGAATGCATGAATTGGGATAAGTTGATTTCTGGCAAGGATGTACAAGGTAAGTGGAGGACATTTAAAGGTGAAATTTTGAGAGTACAGAGTTTGTATGTTCCTGTCAGGATTAAAGGCAAAGCAAGCAGACATAGGGAACCTTGGTTTTTGAGGGATATTAGGGATCTGGCTCGGAAGAAGAGGGAGGTGAATAGGAGGTATAGGCAACATGGAGCAAATGAGGTATTTGAGGAGTATAAAAAATGCAAGAAAAACCTCAAGAAAGAAATCAGAAGGCTAAAAGAAGACATAAGGTTGCTTTGGCCAACAATGTGAAGGAAAATCCTAAGAGTTTCTACAGGTATATTAAGAGCAAAAGGATAGTAAGGGACAAAATTGGTCCCCTTGAAGATCAAAGTAGTCAGCTTTGTATGGAACTAAAAGAGACGAAGGAGATTTAAATTTTTTTTAAAATCAGTATTCACTTAGGAAACAGGGTGGAGTCCTGGGAAGTAATGAAAACAAGCAGTGAGGTCATGCCACCTATAAAGATTAAAGAGAAGGAAGTGCTTGCTGTCTTTTAAAAAAAAATTCACACTATGAACCCTGTTAACCAAAATACACCTAAACATTTCCCTCTTGAATATACACAGTGTCATTTTCTCCCCTTTCCCCCCTCCCTTCCCTCCCTCCTTCCCACGCCTCCCTACCCACTAAACGTTCAACATATACAATACATTAAACCCATTAAACAATGTCATCACACAATGAAAATAAACAAGAAAATTGTGTCATCTACTTTTACACACTGGGTCAGTTCATTTCGTCTTCTTCTCCTTCTGTCATTTTAGGGGGTGGAGGTCCCTCTCTGTTGTGTTCCATGTATGGTTCCCAAATTTGTTTGAATACTGTGACGTTATTTCTTAAATTATATGTTATTTTTTCCAATGGAATACATTTATTCATTTCTATGTATCATTGCTGTACTCTCAGGCTCTCTTCTGATTTCCAGGTTGACATTATACATTTTTTTGCTACAGCTAAGACTATCATAATAAATCATTTCTGTGGTTCATCCAAATCGAGGCCTAATTCTTCTTATATTACTTAGAAGAAAGATATCTGGATTTTTTTGGTATGTTGCTTTTTGTGATTTTATTTAATACCTGATTTAGATCTTCCCAAAACTTTTCCACTTTCTCACATGCCCAAATTGCATGTACTGTTATTCCCGTTTCCTTTTTACAGCGAAAACATCTATCTGATACTGTTGGGTCCCATTTATTTAACTTTTGGTGCATGATGTATAGCCTGTGTAACCAATTATATTGTATTATGCGTAACCTCGTGTTTATTGTATTTCTCATAGTGCCGGAGCATAGCTTTTCCCATTTTTCATTTTTTATCTTTATGTTTTGATCTTCTTCCCACTTTTGTTTGGGTTTACAGCTTATTTCATCATTCTCTTTCTCTTGCAGTTTGCTGTCTTTTTTTAAAATTTTTTATTTTTCACACCATAAATCACAATAGCCATGATATACACTTTTTCTTTTTCACACATTTACAGTGACTTTTTCTCCCTCCCCCCTTCCCTCCTCCCAAGCCACCCCCCCACCTCCCCCCCACTCATCCATTTTAGGTATACAATCTAGGTTGCATTAATTCAGTCAGACAATGTTGTCATTCAACAAAAATACACCAGAAATTCTACAGAGTCCATTCTTTTCTTTCCTTCTCCTTCCATCAACTTAGGTAATGTTTGTCCCCGGTAGGTTTTCGCTATTGTATTTAATGTAAGGCTCCCATACTTGTTCGAATATTTCAATATTATTTCTTAAACTATATGTTATTTTTTCTAATGGAATACATTTATTCATTTCTATATACCATTGTTGTATTTTCAAATTATCTTCCAATTTCCAGGTTGACATAATATATTTTTTTGCTACGGCTAGGGCTATCTTAACAAATCTTTTTTGTGCATCTTCCAAGTCAGTTCCAAATTCTTTATTTTTTATGTTACTTAGGAGAAAGATCTCTGGATTCTTTGGTATATTGTTTTCTGTTATTTTATTTAATATCTGATTGAGATCATCCCAAAATTTTTCTACTCTCTCACATGTCCAGATTGCATGAATTGTTGTTCCCCTTTCTTTTTTACATCGAAAACATCTATCAGATACTGTTGGGTCCCATTTATTTAACTTTTGCAGTGTAATGTATAGTCTGTGTAACCAATTATATTGTATCATACGCAGCCTCGTATTTATTGTATTTCTCATCGTTCCAGAACATAATTTCTCCCATGTTTCCTTTTTTATCTTTATATTTAAATCTTGTTCCCATTTTTGTTTAGTTTTACCATTTGTTTCCTCATTCTCCTTTTCTTGCAGTTTAATATACATATTTGTTATAAATCTTTTGATTAACATTGTATCTGTAATCACATATTCAAGGTTACTTCCCTCTGGTAAACTCAAATTGCTTCCTAATTTATCTTTCAAGTAGGATCTCAGTTGGTAATATGCCAGCGCTGTATCTCCAGTTATATTGTACTTATCTCTCATTTGTTCAAAGGATAAGAATCTACTTCCTGAAAAACAATTTTCTATTCTTTTAATCCCTTTTTTTTCCCATTTTCTAAAGGAAAGGTTGTCTATTGTAAAAGGGAGTAGCTTATTTTGCGTCAATATTAGTTTTGGTATTTGATAATTTGTTTTATTTCTTTCTACATGAATCTTCTTCCATATATTGAGGAGATGGTGTAATACTGGAGAAGTTCTATGTTGTACCAATTTTTCGTCCCATTTATATAATATGTGTTCAGGTATCTTTTCCCCTATTTTATCTAATTCTAATCTCGTCCAGTCTGGTTTTTCCCTTGTTTGATAAAAATCTGATAGGTACCTTAATTGTGCGGCTCTATAATAATTTTTGAAGTTTGGCAATTGTAAGCCTCCTTGTTTATACCATTCTGTTAATTTATCTAGTGCTATCCTCGGTTTCCCCCCTCTCCATAAAAATTTCCTTATTATTTTCTTTAAGTCTTTGAAGAATTTTTCTGTCAGTTGTATTGGCAATGCCTGAAATAAGTATAGTATCCTTGGAAAAATGTTCATTTTAATACAGTTTATCCTTCCTATCAGTGTTAGTGGTAGCTCTTTCCAATGCTCTAAATCGTCGTGTAATTTTTTCATTAGTGGATTGTAATTGAGTTTATATAATTGGCCTAGATTTTTGTTTATTTGTACACATAGGTATCTTATTGCCTGCATTTGCCATCTGAATGGGGATTCCTCCTTAAATTTTGAGAAATCCGCATTATTCATAGGCATTGCTTCACTTTTATTTACGTTTATCTTGTATCCTGACACTTCTCCATATTCCTTCAGTTTCTTATATAGTTCTTTTATTGATAGTTCTGGTTCTGTTAAGTACACTATCACATCATCCGCAAATAGACTGATTTTATATTGCCTGTCTTTTATTTTTATTCCTTTTATATTATTATCTATTCTTATCGATTCTGCTAGTGGTTCTATAGCTAGCGCAAACAATAATGGTGATAGTGGGCATCCCTGTCGCGTTGACCTGCTTAAGTTAAATTGCTTTGATACATGTCCATTTACTGTCACTTTCGCTAACGGTCCCTTATATAATGCTTTAATCCAATTAATATACTTCTCCGGTAAACTGAATTTTTGCAATACTTTGAACAAGTAATTCCATTCTACTCTGTCGAAGGCCTTCTCTGCGTCTAAAGCAACTGCTACTGCAGGTGCTTTATTTCCTTCTACTGCATGAATTAAGTTAATAAATTTACAAACATTGTCTGTTGTGCGTCTATTTTTGATAAATCCAGTTTGGTCTAAATTTACCATTTTCGGTACCTGTTCTGCTAATCTGTTTGCTAATAGTTTAGCTATTATCTTATAATCTGTGTTTAGCAGAGATATTGGTCTATATGACACTGGTGAGAGTGGATCTTTCCCTTGTTTTAGTATCACTGTAATTATTGCTGTTTTACATGAATCTGGTAAGTTTTGTGTCTCATCAATCTGGTTGATTACATCCAGGAGGGGCGGTATTATTAGATCTTTAAATGTTTTGTAGAATTCTATTGGGAGTCCATCCTCTCCTGGTGTCTTATTATTTGGTAAATTTTTTATTATCTCTTGTATTTCTACTGTCCCAAATGGTTCTGTTAATTTATTTTGTTCCTCTATTTGTAGTTTTGGTAGTTCAATTTTAGTCAAAAATTCATCTATTTTCCCTTCTTTCCCTTCGTTTTCAGTTCAGTATAATTGTTCATAGAATTCTCTGAAGTTTTCCTTAATTTCTTTTGGATTATATGTAATTTGTTTGTCTTTTTTCCTTGTTGCCAATACCATTTTCTTAGTTTGCTCTGTCTTAAGCTGCCATGCTAAGATTTTGTGTGTTTTTTCACCTAGTTCATAATATTTCTGTTTTGTCTTCATTATATTCTTCTCCACCTTATATGTTTGTAATGTTTCATATTTTATTTTTTTATCCGCCAATTCTCTTCTTTTGGTTGTATCTTCCTTTATTGCTAATTTTTTTTCTATGTTTATTATTTCCCTTTCCAACTGTTCTGTTTCCTGATTATAGTCCTTCTTCATCTTGGTTGCATAACTTATTATTTGTCCTCTAATGAATGCTTTCATTGCGTCCCATAGTATAAACATCTTCCACTGATTCCGTATTTACTTCAAAGTACATTTTTAATTGTTTTTCAATAAATTCTCTAAAATCCTGTCTTTTAAGTAGCATGGGGTTTAATCTCCATCTATACATTCTTGGAGGGATGTCCTCTAGCTTTACTGTCAGTATTAAGGGTGAATGGTCCGATAGCATTCTCGCTTTATATTCTGTTTTTCTTACTCTATCCTGCATACTAGCTGATAACAAAAATAGGTCTATTCTTGAGTATGTTTTATGTCTAGTCGAGTAGTATGAGTATTCCTTTTCTTTTGGGTTTTGTTTCCTCCATATGTCCACAAGTTTCATTTCTTGCATTGATTTAATTATAAATTTGGTTACTTTGTTCTTCCTGTTAATTTTTTTCCCCGTTTTATCCATATTTGGATCCAAATTCAGATGGAAATCCCCTCCTATTAGTATGTTCCCTTGCGTATTAGCTACCTTCAAAAAGATATCTTGCATAAACTTTTGATCTTCTTCGTTAGGTGAATATATATTAAGTAGATTCCAAAGCTCCGAATATATCTGACATTTTATCATAACATATCTCCCTGCTGGATCTATTATTTCCTCTTCTATTTTAAATGGCACATTTTTGCTAATTAATATAGCCACTCCTCTTGCTTTTGAATTATATGATGCTGCTGTTACATGTCCTACCCAATCTCTCTTTAATTTCTTGTGCTCCAATTCAGTTAAGTGTGTTTCTTGGACAAATGCTATATCTATTTTTTCCTTTTTCAGTAAATTTAGTAGTTTCTTCCTTTTAATTTGGTTATGTATTCCATTAATATTTAAAGTCATATAGTTCAGCGTAGCCATTTTATATTTTGTTTATCTTCTCTTTCCGTTTTTCCATCATTACCTTTCCTCCTTTTCCATTTCTGTTTTCTTATTTTCAACTCTTTACCAGACAACATTCCTACAACATCCAACATTTTCCTTATTCTCCTATTTCTATCTTCTTTATCCCCAATCTCCCCTTCCCCTCCTGAGTTGTCGTTTATCCCTTGTCGGACAACCACATCTCCCCTCTCCATTTGGATTTGCGAATCCACTCACAAGCGTCAACTGATTTTGCAGTGACCGCTATTTTCCCCCACCCAGCCCCCCCCAGAAAAGATTTCACTTTTCATATGTCACAAAGGTCACTCTTTTAATTCCCTCCTTATTCTCTCTATTCCATTACCTTCCCTTATTAATTCTTGTCTATACTATCTATGTTTTCCTCTAATTACAGATACTTTCACGTATGCCCATTGTCTCTATTCACTCTTATACCTCTTTACCCGCATACATATCAATCGTGGTCATTTTTACCCTCCTTACCCGTCTTCATCCCTCAGTCTATTTTTGTCTTTACCCACATACATATCAATCGTGATCATTTTTACTCTCATTACCCGTCTTCATCCCTCAGTCTATTTTTGTAATTGTTCTGCAAATTTTCGTGCTTCTTCTGGATCCGAGAACAGTCTGTTTTGTTGTCCTGGAATAAATATTTTCAATACCGCAGGATGCTTCAGTGTAAATTTATATCCTTTCTTCCATAAAATCGCCTTTGCTGTATTGAACTCTTTTCTCTTCTTTAGGAGTTCAAAACTTATATCTGGATAAATGAAGATTTTTTGCCCTTTATACTCCAGTGGTTTGTTGCCCTCTCTTACTTTTTCCATTGTCTTCTCCAGTACCTTTTCTCTTGTAGTATATCTTAGGAATTTTACTACAATAGATCTTGGTTTTTGTTGTGGTTGTGGTTTAGGGGCCAATGCTCTATGTGCCCTTTCTATTTCCATTTCTTGCTGTAGTTCTGGACATCCTAGGGTCTTAGGGATCCATTCTTTTATAAACTCCCTCATATTCTTGCCTTCTTCATCTTCCTTAAGGCCCACTATCTTTATGTTATTTCTTCTGTTATAATTTTCCATTATATCTATTTTTTGAGCTAGTAATTCTTGTGTCTCTTTAGTTTTTTTATTAGATTCCTCCAATTTCTTTTTTAAGTCTTCTACCTCCATTTCTGCTGCTATTGCCCGTTCTTCCATCTTGTCCATTTTTTTCCCCATTTCTGTTGTCATATCTATTTTATTCACTTTCTCTTCTGTGTTGTTTATTCTTCTTAAATCATTGAATTCCTGTGTTTGCCATTCTTTAAATGACTCCATGTATCCTCTAACAAGAGCAAGTATATCCTTTACCTTGCCTTTCCCTTTATCTATTTCACTGTATTCTTCCTCTTCTTCTTCCTCTGGGTTGGCCATCTGTTGTTTCTTTGATGCCCTTTCCTCCTCTTCTTTCTTGTTTCCATTGTCTTCTGTGGTCTCTCCTTGCTGCAGGTGTTCTGCAGCTGTCGTTGCCGGCTGTGGAGATCGACTCCCCAGCTGGTCCCCCCTCCCATCGGTGTGTTTTTTTTCATGCGCATCGCGCATGCGCGAGGAGTCGCGCATGCACGGTTGCGCACTTTTACTCGGCTCTGTGAGCCATTGTTGTAGTTCTTTTTCTACCGACCTGAGGTAGTGGGCTCCTCTCTCCACAGCGGGCCTCTTCGGACAGGTAAGGCCTTCACCTTTTTCCTCCGTTGTCTTCTCTTCCTCTCTTCTTTCCGTTGATTTTGATTTTTCTCCTTTTGTCTCCATCTTCTTTCCACCTTTATACTCACTTTTCTTTAACTTGTATTTCTGTGCCTTTGTATTTTCTCTTGTTTTTCCCGACTTTTCTGGAGAGGGCTGGAGTTCACCGTCCGGCCACTACTCCATCACGTGACTCCTCGCAGTTTGCTGTCTTAAAGCAAATAAGGATAGATAAGTATCAAGGCCTGACAAGATATTCCCTTAGACCTTGAGGCAGGCTAGATATTGCAGAGGCTCTGGCAGAAATTTTTAAAATATCCTTAGCCAAGGGTCTGGTGCTGGAGAATTGGAGGGTTGCTCACTTTGTTACGTTGTTTAAAGAAGTCTCCCAAAGTAACCCTGGAAATTATAGGCCAGTGAGCCTGACAGCAGTATTGATAAATTATTGGAAGGTGTTCTAAGTGATATACAATTATTGGATAGCCAGAAACTGATTAGGGATGGTCAACATGGCTTTGTGTGTGGCCAGACATATTTAACCAATCTTATAGAATTTTTTGAGGAGGTTACCAGGAAAGTTGATGGAGGAAGGCTGAAGATGTTGTCTACGTGGTCTTTAGTAAGGTGTTCGACAAGGTCTGACAAGCGAGATTAGTCAAGAAAGTTCAGATACTAGTGAAGAAGATTCAACAGTGGCTGGATGGGATAAGCCAGAGAGCAGTGGTGGATGACTACTTCTCAGACTAGAGGCCTGTCACTAATGAGGTGCCTCAGGCATAGATGCTGGGATCATTGTTGTCTTTATCAATGATCTGGGTGATAATGTAGTAAATTGGATCAGCACGCTTGCAGATGACACTAAGATGGAGATTCTGTGGACAGCGAAGAAGAAGGTTTTCATAGCTTGCAGAGGGATCTGGACCAGCTAGAAAAATAGGCTGAAAAAAATGGCAGATGGAATTTAATGCAGGCAAGTGTGAGGTATTGCACTTTGGAAGGACAAACCAAGAAAGAACATCCAATTATCTGAAATCTGATTCTCCAAAATCCTCAGTTATCTGAAAATTTTTAAAAAATCGAATAAATGAGGATATCTGAAATCCTCATTTATCTGAATTTTTTTGGAGCCAAACTGACCAGGGATTCAGGCTGCCGGTGCTGGCAGCAGCACAATGGACCTTGGGCTCCCAGTGCCGGCAGCAGCGCAGTGAATCTTGGGCTCCCGGCAGCAGCGCAGCGGACCTCAGGCTCCTGGCTTTGGCAGCAGTAGACCTTGGGCTCCCAGTGGCAGCTGCAATGGACCTTAAGCTCCCGGCAGCAGCAGGGACCTCAAACTTCCAAGGCAGGAGTTGGACCCTTTGGCTCCTGGCATGAGCAGGGCCTCAGTGGGCAAGTGTTGGTGATTAAAGGCGGCCAGTATTTTTTTGGTGATAGTTAAATGTTATTTTAATGCTTTAAAAAGCTTTACCTTGTTTGTTGTTGAATAAACACTGTTACAAGTGATTTGCTGTTGCAACTGTGCAGTTTTTTAAAAAGTGGCCTGTTCTCTGAAAAAAAAATGTTTATCCAAAATGGCCCAGTCCCAACCATTTTGGATAACTGGAGTTGTACTGTACATGGTAAATGGTAGGAGTGCATTCAAACAGAGGAATCTGGAATACTGTACATAATTCCCTGAAAGTGGCACCACAAGTGGATAGGGTTGTAAAGAGAGCTTTTGGCATATTGGCCTTCATAAATCAAAGTATTGAGTTGAGGAATTGGGATGTTATAATAAAGTTGTATAAGACATTTGGAGGCCAAATTTGGAGTATTGTGTGCTCTTTTGGTCATATTACGAGCTCCTGTTTTATTTAGTGTGAGTATCACTGAAGGGCTAGTACAGGGTGCAACCATTTACTGCTTTGGAGAGACTGGGTGGCATCAGTTAATACAGGACATTGGGTGCTTTTTTCTAGAGAGACAGGTGGTGAGAGAGTCCTGTGTGTGGAACACTGAAGGAACAGCACTTTATGACCAGCGGCCATCTCATCAAACACTGGGTAGGAATGACTCTCCGTAATAAGGACAATTCAGCTCATTCCTTCTGTCAGGGGAATTATTGGACTCCACTGACTGAACCATACCTGGGTTTTGGAAACATTGTGGAAGTCGTCCGTTTTGTTTCACCTATGGAAGGAAAAGGGGAGTTGTCACAACTGTTCATATGAAAGGATATTTCTTTGGAAGAAAGTCGACAAGGATATACGAGTTTTCAGCAGTCTGATCACTCAGTCACATACACTGACACACACTTACTAGTAGTTATCAATATATTGTTTTAAAAGAAAAACAATAACTGTCTTGGTGAATTTCTATTACTGCTGGTCTGTGATGTCCACAGAATAAGAATTTATTATCATGAACAGGTCACGAAATTCGGTCACCCAACAACAATTGTTGGGACTTCAGGAACTGAATTACAGGGAAAGGTTAAACAGGTTATGACTTTAAGAAAGGGGTGGCCCTTTCTTATTTCAACTCCTGCAACACCACCTCAGCCTCTTTTCGCCAAAACCTCTTGAGTCAAAGTCTTGCCACTCTGACTCCGCCCACTCTGGCAGTGACCGCTCTGCCACACAGTCCCTCACTTTCATAGTGATGTTTGGGTCACCTGACTTTGATTCCCCAATGAATTGCTATCTCTCCCTTTTCAACCCTTTTGTCTTGCACTTGAGCTTGATTCCTCTGTCTTCAACCGTTAAACTCGATTTGAATATTTTTTTTTTGTTTATTGCTTCCAGAATTTGCAGCTTCCTTGCTCACAGCAGAATAATATATAACCTGTTTTAAACTTGGAAAAGGATTGCACAATCTTTGCTGAAAATTGCATTATTTCTATGTACCACTTGTTCATGAGAATCATCTATTTTGTAATTTGATATTTTTTCAGAATATCTTTTATGTTCATAAAGATCATTGTAGAAGAAAATTAGGCACTTGTGTATTGTGCATTTTCTGTTTCTCTGATACACTAATTTATCCTTGATTGACAATAACCCTATATGGTGATTCATTATAAATAGTTGAATTTACTGTTACAGTATAATTACAGCAAGGAATCTGCAGAGGGACTCTAAAAGGTTGGAAAATGGGTAAAAAGTTGCAGATGGAATACAGTGTAGCAAAATGGAAGGTAGAAGAAACTGAGGCATAACTATTTTCTAAATGGGAGAGAATTCAGAAAGGTAGTCCCAAAGGACTTGGTACAGGATTCATGAAGGCTAACTTAGAGGTTGAGTCAGACGTTACAAAGAGGACTAGAATATAAAAACAAGGATGTAATGCTAAGGGTTTAGGCATTGGTCAGTCCATAATTGAATTATTGTGAGCAGGTTTGGGGCCCATATCCAAGGAAGGAAATGCTGGCATTGGAGAGAGTCCAGAGGAAGTTTACAAGAATGATCCCAGGGATGAGACTGTTGAGATATGAGGAGTGTTTGATGGCTATGAACCTGTACTCGGTGTGGTTTAGAAGGTCTGTTGTAGGG
Organism: Narcine bancroftii; assembly: GCF_036971445.1. Lineage (NCBI taxonomy): Eukaryota > Metazoa > Chordata > Chondrichthyes > Torpediniformes > Narcinidae > Narcine > Narcine bancroftii. The sequence goes on from NC_091469.1 coordinate 424,671,623, forward strand.
AGGTGTGGGGAAATCACATTGAAACCAACCGAATATTGGAAAGGGCTGGAGAGAGTGAACATAGAGAAGATGTTTCCAGTGGTCAGGGAGTTTAGGACCAGGGGCACAACTTTGGATAAAAATGGATGTCCCTTTCGAACAGAGATGAAGAGAAATTTCTTCCGACAGAGAGTGTGAATATGTGGAATTTGTTGCCATGGATGGCTGTGGAGGCCAAGAAAGCAAGTCATTGGGTATTTTTAAAGCAGAGTTTGAGGTTGATAGGTTCTTTATAAGAAAGGGTGTCAAAGGGAACGTGGTATTGCAGGCATGACCTAGCTGGACTGGGCAGGCTGGCCTGCCTTCCGTCCCTGTAGTTCTTCCCCATAAGATCCCTAACAAAGGCTGATAGTCCTAGTCTCCTCCCTCATACCTGCCTTGGATGTGAGGCAGCAATATTTAGAGGCATGCCGAGATTTTCTGGTTAATAAAGCCTTTGACTACTTCCTCCATGTCTGCGGATGGTCATTGATTGTGCACAATTTATCTGTCATGGACAATGCTATTAGACTAGAGAAGCTGGAAACCGATCCCAAGGAACCAGAGCCCTCCGTCAAGTTCAAAATGTGGCTACATTTCTTGAAGGTCGACATGAGGTGCCACAAGATCACAGCGGACGGCGATAAATACAATCTGCTCTTTGCAGCAATGGGCCACCGAACATACCAGATAATCTATGACTGTGAAGAGTACAATGAGGCAATAGCCCTACTGCAATGGCAATACAGAGCCCCAATGTATGCCCGCTACCAACTGGTCACCTGACGCCAGGACCCTGGTGAGTCTGTCGATGATTTTGTAAAGGTCATGCGGGAGCTGGGGTGAATCTCTGGGTGCCGGAATGTGACCGCAGCAACCTACCAGGAGGAGTTTATCCACGATGGGCTAGTCGTGGGCTTCCGCTCCAACCACATCCGGGAGCGACTCCTGGAGAAGAGTGACCAGACCCTTCAGGAAGTTCTTGACTGCCGCTGCCACCGCTGCGCACATGAGGTGCAACTGCTGTGGCCAAGGAAAACACCTGCGGAAGTACTGCGCGCGACCTGCTCTAACTGCTGGAGGAAGGGGCACTGCACAAAGGTATACCACTCTGAACCCCCTCCTATCAGTGCCGCATGCGGTCCGCGACCCATGTCACCATCTTAGGCTGATCCACATCTGGCGTCATATCCGGTAGCTGAGAATACAACATTGGGAATAGGAGCACAATGACATGGGATGACATCATATCCGGCTTCTCTTTCAGATTCCACTGTGTGTAATCCATGGGGGTGGCCATCTTCGCATCTATCGGGCAGCTATCTTGGTGGCAGCCATCCCAATGATGGACAGTGAGCTGGCATTGGCCTCCATCATGCTGGACTAGAGCAGGCCACACCAGCTGGGGCAATTGATGATGGACATACCACGGGCTGGCTGTTGACTGTTGACACAGGGAGCAAGAGAGTTTCATACACCCAGGCACGGCCCAATGTTATTCCCTGACTGTGCCCCGGGAAAGTGCAAGGTAGTGGTACCCTCTAAATCCCTCTCCGTGGAAATCTGCAGGTGTGGCACTATCATCCTAACCATGATGGGCATGAAATACAAAAACTTCAAATTGATGGTGATGCCCCACCTCTGCACACCTGTCATACTGGGACCAGATTTCCAGTGCCAGCTTAAGGGTGTGTTGATGCAGTTTGACGCACCTCACCCCTTTCCACCCCCCCCCCTCCCCCAACACCACCACGGTCTGTAATAATTCCTGGAGGGCCCCGCCCATCCTCCCAAACGTGCCCAATCACACATCTGAACACCGTGTAGGTCACCCAACCTGCGGTTTGGCTACCCTCCAGGTCCCTTCCCACTTTCCCACCCACCCCCCCCCAGCCTTTCCAGAACCTCACCCCAGAATACAAACTAGTTGCCACTAAAAGCAGGGGACATGGAATTTATATAAAAAAAACTGAAGTGGGACAATTGCTTGGGGAAGGCATCATAGAACCCAGTAACAGCCCCTGGTGTGAAGAGTGGGGAGAGGCACTGGATGGTCATCAATTAAAGCCAGACCATCAACAAGTTCACCTTATTAGATGCTTTCCCTCTTCCCACATAGCCGACATGGTGAATGAGATTGCCCAGTTCGGGGTCTTCTCCACCATTGACCTCGTTGGCATACCACCAAATTCTGATTCGCCTGGATGACAGGCCTTACACAGCATTTGAGGCAAACAGCCGCCTCTCACTTCCTGCGGGTCCCATTTGACTCACAAGCAGGTTGTCGGTGTTCCAAAGGAAGATGGATCACATGGTGGATGACAACAAACTAAAAGCTACTATCCATATTTGGATAATGTCACCATCTATGGCTGGTACCAGGAGGAACACAACGCGAACCTGTAGGGATTTCAAGCCACCGCCAAATCCATCAACTTCGCGTAAAATCAGAAAAAGTGCGTGTTCAGCACCACGCAGTTGGCAATCCTGGGGTATGTGGAGCATGGTGTCATTGCCTCTGACCCTAAGCGCATGCACTCCCTTCTGGAACTTCCTCTGCCCCAGAACCCCTAGGCTTTAAAAAGGTGCCTGAGGTTCTCATACTATGTCCAGTGGATCTCTAATAATACAGACAAAGCCCAACCCCTGGTGACCACCTTTCCCCCGTAGGTGGAGGCCTGTAAGACTTTCGAGGCCATTAAGGGTGAAATTGCCAAGGTGGCAATCCACACCATTGATGAATCCGTCTTGTTCCAAGTGGATAGCCTCCAACTTTGCCCTGGCCATCACACAGAACCAAGCAGACAGGCCAGTGGCATTTTTCTCCTGAACCTTCCAGGGCCTGAACTCAGGCTCTCTGCCATTGAGAAGGAGGCACAGGCTATAGTGGAGGCACTATTGGGCCGGCAGACTGTTTACTCTGCTGATGGACCAGAGAGCCGTTGCTTTTATGTTTAATAATAAATAGCAGGAGAAAATCAAAATGACATGATTATGAGGTGGAGAATTGAGCTGTCTACTTATAATTACAAGATCTTGTATTGGCTGGGGAAGCTCATTGAGCCACCCGATGCCCTGTCCAGGGGAACCTGCGCCAGGGCACAAGTAGTTCACCTCCAAGCCCTCCACAATAGCCTCTCCCATCCCAGGGTCACCAGTTCTAACATTTTGTGAGAGCCTGCAACCTTCCCTATTCAGTAGAGGAGCTCAGGGAGCTGATTCACAATTGCTCGATCTGCGCAAAATACAAACTGCATTTTAACCATCAAGGCCACTCGCCCCTTTGAATGTCTCAGTATGGACTTCAAAGTACCCCTTCCATCCATGAATTGGAATGTGTATTTCCTGAATATTGTGAACGAGTACTCACACTTCCCATTCACCATCCCCTGCCCAGACATGACCACATCCATGGTCATTAAAGCCCTCCACAACATCCTCACCCTGCTCGGATACCCCAGTTACCTTTACAGTGATCGGGGTTGCTTATTCATGAGTGAAGAGTTACAACAATATTTCCTTTCCAAGGGCAGAGCCACGAGTAGAACCATCAGCTACAAACCCCGTGGGAATGGGCAAGTGGAAAGGGAGAATGGTACAATCTGGAGGGCAGTCCTATTGGGCCTCAAGTCAAAAGGGATTCCCATCTCCCAGTGGCAAGAGGCCCTTCCTGAAGCGCTGAATGTCACCAGGTCCCTACTCTGCACTGCGACTAACACCACCCCACATGAAAAATTGTTCTCCTTCCCTCGGAGGTCAGTGTTGGGAACCTCGCTGCCAGTCTGACTGACGATCCCAGGGCTGGTGCATCTCTGTAAGCATGTTAGGACCCGCAGGTTAAGGAAGTGCACCTCCTGCATGCTAACCCATGGTATGCCCTTGTACGGTACCCAGACAGACAGGATGACACAGTGTTCATCCAGGACCTGGCTCGAGCAGGGGCTTTGGCACTGGAGGTGCACCCAGTTGCCCCCATCAGTGACCAATCAATCCCAGAGACCACTCTTACAAGCAATGAAGTGAACCCACCACCACAGCCCCTCAGGCTGCTGCCTCTCCCCAACCTACAAACAAGTCCCCCAACCCCTCAGAGCAGGTACACACAGTTGAGCCCTCCAGCACTCAGCCTGCCGAAGAAACCACCGTTCTGCAGGAACTGACAACAGAGCTGGTGCTGCAGTGAATGCAGCGCCAGATAAAACCACTGGATTGGCTGAATCTATAAACTGTTATGGACTACACAACCAGTGCTGATGGACATTGCCCCCCATCACCTTGCCAGACTTTATCTAGAAAAAAAAGGGTGAATATGATGGAAAGCAGTATTGGAGGTTTGACCTCACTGTCAGATAGGCCCGCCTTCCATCCATGTAGCTCCTCCCCGTAAGATCCTTAACAAAGGCTGAGAGCCCTAGTCTCCTCCCTCCATACCTGCCTTGGATGTGAGCCAGCAGCATGTAGAGACATGCTGAGGTTTTCTGGTTAATGAAGCCTTTGACTATTTGCTTCGTGTCTGCGGGTGGTCATTGATCATGACACAGGGAGAAAGAAGGAGAAATGGGGTTGAAATGAAAACTACATGAGCCATGCTTTAACGAGTATGTAGTTCCAATGCACTAAATGGGCCAATTCTGCTCTTCGGACTTAATGTCTTACAATACAGCCCAGAAACATAAAACTTGTTATTTCTTTGTGCCATGTCTGAAGTAAACCTTTCTAATTTGAATCATGTGGCCAATTTAGAAATCTACTTCTTTGGAAATGCCAATAGCTTAAGCACATATTTTGTCACAGTTACTGCACTCAGCAAGTCCAGTCTTGTTTGCAGGTTGGTGTATTTCATCATTGTTGACAAGCCTGTTTCAATGGTCATTCAAATACTTATCAGTTCCCTGAAATAAGAGTTCAGGCCATGCTGTTCTCCATGATAGGATTATTGAGGTAGAAACTCTACAATTGCATTTGTTGTCACTTCAATTCTGTATTTTAACATTTAAATCTGGGTCAGGCAGCCTGATGTTAATGGTGCGGAAAGATCGAAAGATACGAAAACAGGACAAAATGGCTTGTTATGTGGAAAAATATGGGTCAGTTAATGTTAGCCTGTAGACAACCTATAAACCATTTTTTTGAATATTTTATTTTAATTTTCATAGACTCATCAAACAAACATTAGCACCTCTTTTAACATTTATCTAACATAAAGAGTCTGTATTTATTTCCCCACCCTCGTACAACTGAAAGTACCATCAATTAAATTACCTCGGTAGCAAAACGAAAAACAACCCATATATTTCCCCCTCCTAATTTATCTTTACACCCACCCCCCCCCACTCCCCACCGGGCACCAATAACTAAGCTATTGGTGCCAAACCCCCTGCCATTTTGAGATGTGCCTAATGCACCCATCACCCCTTGTATCTCCTTCCCTTCCCTTGAGCTTCCCGCATTCATTCTTACTTTTAATATACATTCATCTTTAAGCATTAACATTATGTAAAAATACACATATTCTCCTTGTATTCCTCACAATTACAATATTTACAGTCCATCTTTCCCCTGATTCCCTCTTTCCACCTTATTTACATTTTCATTTAATCCCAAAGTGGTGGCAAGGTTCTCACAAAGTCCATTGCCTCTCTTGGATCTTTAAAAAAAACTTTCTTTCCCTTCCCGCCCTTACTATCTTCAGTGTTGCCATGTGAAGGAGGGTAAACTCAATTCCTTTTTGTTCAAGGCTCCTTTTAACAGGGTCATATTCCCTCCTGCATTTCAATAGTGCCACACTTTTGTCTGGGTAGAATAAAACCTTCTCCCCCTCATATTGCACCGGACCCCCACTCCCCAGTTTTCACACCCACCTTCGTAAAATCCTCTCTCTATACTGGTAGCGAACGAGCCTTACCAGGATAGAGCGTGGCTGTTGGTTTGGCCCCAGAGTTGGGGGGGGGGGGGCACTCGAGAGACTGGTGGGCCCATTCTATTCTTGAATTATTTCCAATTTGTTCCCTCCCCAGTGATCTGGGATCCATTGATCCACTTTTTCAGGATCTCCACCATGTCTCTCCCCTCCTGACCCTCCTTCACCCCCACAATTTTAACTGTATTCCTCCTGCTGATGGTATCTACCTTCTCCCACATCCTTACCCTTTTGATTTCCAACACATCCATTGTGTTCTCTCTCTTATCTCTCTCTTATCCAATCTTTCTTCCACTCTCAATTCTCTCTTCTGTTTCAGATACCCTTTCTGTCAGGTTTTCCAGCCTTTCTTTGCAATCTCCCTGCCCTGCCAACAGTGTCTTCAAAGTTCTTTTTATCTGGCCATTGGCCTCCAGTATCCCTCTGGCAAAGGACATCAGTACCTCTGCCCCCTTTATCTATCTTTCACCTCCCTGTAATGTGCTTCTTTTACTCCTTCATTTCTTCCTCTTCTTCCTCCTCCTCACTTCTAACTTCTCCACCTCACTTTCTGACCCGTCCTGCCCCATTATTTTCCCGCTGAATCCCATATAGCCATGCTACTCCTGGAGACCTCTAGGCCTGACACCTCGAATGCCTCGAAACTGACTACTTTGCGCCCACCGGTTGGAGCAGCCTTACCAGGTAAGTCCTTCTCTTCAACGTTACTTTTTCTTCTAGCCCGCGGGGTCTTTCTCTCTACCGCCGACTCCACCTCAACTTAATTCCTCTAACCTTGGGTCCCAGACTCTTCCGTGCCCGAAAGCGCTCCCATCATTGCCCGCATTGCTGTCTGCTTCTCCTCAGTTCAGTTCCCCTGACCTCGGGTCCCCGAACCATCCGCGCCCAACAGCGGTCTCACTGTTGCCCGCATCACCGTCAATTCAACCTCAGCTATGCCCCCGCAACCTCAGGCCTCTGTCTCTCCCACGCCCAACAGCATTCTCGCCACTTCAGTCTCGTCCTTCCCCCAGCCCCCTGGAGATCCAACCTATCGGGGCCATCCTGTCTCTCCCTCCCGGATGAGTACCATTCCCTCGGGAAGCTTGTGGGCTCCTTTGGCACTGCCACCTCCACCTCTTCCTCCATCCTGTCTCTTCATTCTTTTTCCCATCTTTTTTCTTTCCCTTCTCACTCTTCTATTCATTTTCTTGGTTTCCTTCCTTCTTTTAGTTTTTTTTATTTTACGGGATCTTCTTGTATTTAACCTTTATTCTCTTTTCCCTGGGGAGCTCTTGGTTCATTTTACAAGCCCCTCTCCACCAACTTGGATTCTCAACCTATAAACTAGTGGTTCTCAACTTTTTTTCTTTCCACTCACCTACCACTTTAAGTATTCCCTATGCCATAGATACTCTGTGATTAGTAAGGGATTGCTTTTGGTGGTATGTGGGTGGAAAGGAAAAGGTTGTAAACCACTGTTTTAATTGTACTTAATTGACTCATCATGTACATGGTTTCTTAACTGCAAAGAAAATGGACCAATGACAATTTTTCTCAAACAAAATATTTCAGTAACAATTGGGTCTAGAGCAGTGATTCTCAACCTTTCCTTCACACTCACATACCACCTTAAACAACCTTTTATTAATCACAGAGCACTTATGGCAAAGGGATTACTTAAAGTGGTATGTGAGTGGAAAGAAAAAGGTTGAGAACCACTGAACTATGTGAATAACTCTGATAGGGTGAGTCTGGAGTGGAAGTAAATCATCCTTGACCCCAAATGGCTGTACAAAAAAAAAAAGATGGCCATGTACAAAACAAAGACAACAAATTTCTTCACCAAAGGACTGTTGAAGGATTTTGGCAAATGCGCAGGAAAATAGTACTTTGTCCAAGATCAGGTCCACTGTGATCTTATGCAATGCTCTACCTGAATTATCAAACCAATTAACCAGATAATCATTTCCTCTGTATCACTGGTTAGAGTTGATTTTCAAACTGCCCCCAAACTCACATTCCACCTTCAGCAATCCCTATGCCATAAGTGGTCTATGGATTAGTAAGGGATTGCTGAAGGTGGTTTGTGAATGGGAACAGAAGGTTGAGAACCACTGCTCTAGCGGGTAACATGAACATTTAATTTATCTATCTTTTATATTGCCTCCTTTTTAAATTAATGTATACTGTTGTAGTCTTTTTATAAAATACCCGTTCAGTTGCAGCAAGTAAGAATTTCAGTGCATGTGCACATTGTACAATGTACATGGTGATAAACTTATTATTGTTAGAAAGAGAGAACTATCAAGCAGTGAACCCATTGTAGGTTCCCCTTGTAGTTCACACAAGTCATGCAGTGTTCTTTACGTAACCAATGTTTCGGGCCTAAGTCCTTCAAGGTATGAACAAAAAGCAAGCAGGTGCCTGAAATAAATGGTGGGGGGGAGGGGCAGGGGTAGCAGCACAGGTCTCAGGCAAAAGGTCATAGGTGGATATGGGTGGGAAGGCAAAAGAGAAAAAAGCTGAGAGGTGATGGGGAGAGGGTAGAGCTCAGAATGGAGATGGAAGGGGACAAGGGAGCTGGAGGAAAGGAGACAGAGGAGTTGCCTCATAGAAATTGGAAAAGTCCATTTTTATGCCATCTAGTTGGAGAGTGTCCAGATAGAATAGTAGATGTTGCTCCTCTGGTTTACTGTTGGCCTTGGTTTGGCAATGCATGAGACCATTGTCAGACATGTTGGCTCAGGAGTGGGATGTGGAATTGAAATAGTTGGAGACTGGGAGATTCTTGCCATTGATAAAGATGGACCGAAGGTGCTCAGTGAAACAATCTCCCAGTCTATGTCCAGTCTCTCCAGAAATTTAGAGAAGGCCACATTGGGAGCATCAGATGCAGTAGATGACCCCTGCAGATTCATACGTGAAGTGTTGCTGCACTTGAAAGGACTGTTTGTGACCCCAAATGGTGGTGAGGGAGGAGATGTGGGCACAAGTGCAGCATTTCCTATGGTCACAGGGGTAAGCTCCAAGGGGGAAATTCGTGGGAAGGGATGAATGGAAGAATGAGTCATGGAGGGAGCAGTATATTTTTGTATATTCTTTTTACACATTTTCTTTTGGACAAAATTCTACATATCTATGCATATAGCTCCATTTTAGTCATGGTTCTTCCAAATTATTGTTTCTTACAGAAAACATAACTGTTATCAAGATGAGCAGAACTTGAAAAGTAAAGGTCAAACAACATTTGTTCTGATAATTCATCAGATTTTTTTCTTTTACCAAACACAAATGTTCTGTATTGCAACCTGATTGCCCATTCTTGCGAAAGATTTAATGATGTATTGTTAATCTGTGAAGCTTTGAACTGCTTGCTTGATGATTTTATTTTCTCTCAGCCCATTGACAGAATTCTAATTACCTTACTGATATTTTTAGTAATTTAGTTTGAAATGGAAGGAGCACAATTCAACCTGGGTTGTACAGTCAGGAGTGGGTGATTTTAATTCTGCTGTTACTTGTAATCTTTTATTCAATAAGTCAAAAGTAGATTAGATTTGATCAAAACATTAGCATGAAGTCTTAGCCATTTGGTTATCTGTATTAATTTTCTGTGACTCCAACAAGCAGGATTTAAAGAAATAGGCAAAAAATAAAAGACAAAGAGAAGCTGGAGGGATGAAGTGAATTCAGGCAACATCCATGGAGGGAAGTGGTCAGTCAAATGCTATTGAGACTCAGATAAAGGATCCTGACACAAAACACTGACCAACCATTTCTCTCCGTGGAGATCAGATTCAGATTTATCGCATACAATCCTGAGATTCTTTTTCCTATGGGTGAGGCAGAATTACCATTTTTTGGTAGTGCAAAAAAAACTGTACTCAATGCACACGTAAATGAATGAACAAACGTAAACAACTGACTGTGCCATGCAGAGATGAAAAAATAATCAAACAATAAAATGCAGAAGTAAGAGACCTTAAATGAGTCCCCGATTGAGTTTGTTGTTGAAGAGTCTGATGGTGGAGGGGGAGCAGCTGTTCCTGAACATGGTGATGCGGGTTTTGTGGCACTATACCTCTTTCCTGATGGTAGGAGTGAGCACAGAGCTTGTGCTGGGTGGTGTGAACCCTTGATAATTGGTGCTGCTCTCCGGTGGCAGTTTTCCCATTGAAGTTCTCGATAGTCGGAAAGAGTTTGACTGTGATGTCTTGGGCTGCATCCACTACCTTTTGCAGGTCTTAACACTCGGGGGTGTTGATGTCCACATACCAGACTGTGATGCTGCTGGACAGTACACTTTCCATCACACATCTTTAGAAATTTGCCAGTGTTTCTGATGTCAAGCCAAACTTATGCAAATGTTGGCATGACCTGCTGAATCATTCCAGCTTCTTCTTGTTCAGCAAGATTGCTTTGATTAGTAAAATTACAAACATATTTATGCAATAGAATTTAAATCTACAGAACCATAGAATTATCACAGTGAGTCGTGTGTTGCAAATGGGAAGCGCTGAACAGGAGAAGTTCCAATCCAATGCTGTGAAGATGTGGCAAACCCGTCTGCTGAAGCTTCAGGTGTGGTCAAGCTGTTTTTCAGACTCGACTAGTCAACGTCAGGGGTGTCTGCTGCCAGAGGCCGAGAGGAGAGGATGGAGTGGCAGGCGTCTGGTTGCAACTGGAGCTGCGGAGCCATGCCAGGTTCAAAGGTTTAAAGATTCATTGTCCTGGGTCTCATGGTAATGACTTCGGAGATCTAGAAGATACATTGTTCTGGGCCTTGTGGTGGCAGCGCCAGAGCTATTGGGAGCTCTGTAAACTATGACTGTGAGGTTGCCTGTTTCCCCTAACACTTTTAACAACCTGTCATGGAGAGTTCGGTAAACTGACCTGTGATGACTGCGCGACTGGCAGGCCACAGCAGCCCCTCAGAATCAGGGAATGTTCTCTCCGCTTGAATCGACAGACACTTCTGACATCTAGTTTGCAACCAATCTTTACTTGTGTCTAATCTCTAATTAATTAATTGTATGTAGTACTGTTTTTGTTAAGCAGCTCTTGTAAAATCACTGTGGTCTCGGGAATGTTGTATCATTTTAATCCCGTGCAACATGGTCACAAGATCACAAGATAAAGGAACAGAAGCCGGCCACTAGGCACATCGGGATTGTTCCGTGATTATGCACTAAGCTAAACTAAACTCACACCTGGTTCCAATTACCAGCCTTTTCCCCATATCCCTTGATACCCTTACTAATGAGATACCTATCCATTTCCTCTTTAAATACTCCCAGTGACCTGGCCTCCACTGCTTTGTGCGGCAGTGAATTCCACAGATCCATGACCCTCTGACTATGGAAATTGTTCCTCCTCTCTGTTTTGATTGGATAACCTAATTTTAAGACTATGACCCCTTGTCATCAACTCACCTATCAAGGGGAAACATCCACATTCATTCTGTCAAAACCTTTCAATATTTAAAATGTCTCTATGAGATCCCCCCTCACTCTCCTATACTCCAATGTGTACAACCCAAGAGCTGCCAAACGCTCTCCATACGCCAGTCCCTGCATTCCAGGAAGCATCCGGTCAATCTCCTCTGAACTCTTTCCAACAACATCACGTCTTTTCTAAGATAGGGGGCCCAAAACTGTATGTAGTACTCCAAATGGGGTCTCACCAATGCCCCATAGAGTCTCATTAACACCTCTCTACTCTTTCACACTATCCCTCTCGCATTGAATGCTAGCATAGCATTTGCCTTCTTCACTACCAATCCCACCTGGGCATTAACTTTTAAATCACTCTGCACAAGGATGCCCAGGTCTCTTTGCACCTCCAAGGATTGAATTTTCCCCCCATCTAAATAGTACTCTGCCTGTTTATTTCCACTGCCAAAATGTAGAAACGAACACTTCTCACACTTCATCTTTACACTTCATCTGCCATATATTTGCCCAGCCTCCCAATCTCTCTATATCCCTCTGCCATTTTACAGTTTCTTCAAAGGTTCCGGGTATCGTCCTCGAATTTGGCCACAAAACTATTTAGCCCACAATCCAAATCATTAATATAAATTATAAACAACAGCGGCCCCAAGACCAACCCCTGTGGAACACCACGTTACAGGCAGCCTTTCTGCCTATCAGCCAATTTTCTATCCAATCTAATAGCGTCACTGTAATTCCATGGGCCTTCATTTTATTTATCAGCCTAACATGCAGCACCTTATCGAAAGCCTTTTGAAAATCCAAGTATATAATATCTGCAGCCCCCCTTTTAGCTATCGTACTTGAGATTTCTTAAAAAAAACTCTAATAGGTTAGTCAAACATGATCTACCCTTTAAAAAACTATTTGACTAGGACCAATCATATGCATTTCCAGGTATTTCATAATTTCATCCTTGAGGATTGACTCTAATATCTTCCCCACCACCGACATCAGACTTATTGGTCTGTAGTTTCCTTTCTTTTCTGTTTCCCACCTTTCTTGTACAACCCAATCCCCTGGAACCATGCCAGAGACTATTGATTTCTGGAAGATTGTGGATCCATTGGTGACAATCTCCAAAGCTACCTCTTTGAAAACCCACGGGTGTAATTTCCCCAGCATCGTTTTCTATCAGTCCTATGTCAACACATGTCTCTTTTATTTCTCATATATTTAAAAACTCAGTATCCTTTTTTTTTAATATTGTTTGCCAATCTCCTTTCATAACTCCTCTTTCCTTAAGATTTTCTTTATTTCTTTCTGTAAGTTTTTAAAAGAATCCCTGTCCTCTGATTTCCCACTAGTTTTACCTATCTTAATATGCCCTCCCCTTTGCTTTTATCTTGACCTTAACTTCTTTGGTTAGCCACATTGATACCATCTTTCCTTTGACTACTTTCCTTTTCCTTTTAATATATCTGCATGGCTTTTATCATTTGCAAAAATATCTTCCAATCCTGCTCTGTTCCTCCTACTAGTTTACTTTTTCAGTCGACTTGGGCCAGTTCTTTCCTCATACTACTATAATTTCCTTTATTCCACTGAAAAATTGACAGATATGATAACATTTTTTCCATTTCAAATTTGAAATGAAATTCGACCATGTTCTGGTCACTGCTTCCGAGAGGATATAAGACCTTTAATTCCCTAATGACCTCATATTCATTGCACATGACTCAATCTAGAACTGTGAATCCCCTGGTGGTCTTCTCAACAAGCTGTTCAAAAATCCATCTCTTACGTTTTCTACAAACTCACTCTCCTGCAATCCAGTAAATTCCTGTCCTTCCCAATCCCCTGCCATGTTAAAATCTCCCATAATTATTTTGATATTATTTTTGCGACATGCCCTTTGTATTTCTATCTGTATCTCATAGTTATCTTCCCAGCTGCTTTTTAGGGGCCTGTATATAACTGCTAATATAATCTTTTTACCCTTGGCATTTCTTAATTCAACCCATACTGATTCTTCCATTTTAGACCTTCTTTCTATTGATTTAATGTCATTACTTATCATCAGAGCCACTCCCCCCCTCCTCCTCTACTCTCCTGCCTATCTTTCCTATAGACTGTGTATTCTCGGATATTGAGCTCCCAATCACACACTTGATTGAGTCACATTTTGGTCATGGCCACAATGTCATACCTGTTTAGTTGAATCCAGGTCATCCATTTTATTTTTGATGCTACATGCATTTAAGTAAAGTGTCCGTAAGCCCGTTATCTATGACTTATGAGCTGTATTCCTGTTGAACAGCTCTTTCTCCTGTCTGCTCACCTGCCTTTCCTTTATGTCGTTTTTTTTACCACTTCTTTACTATTAATTCTTCCTCTGATATAACTCCCTGACTCACTGCTATCTTATTTTATTTGCTCTCGTTATGGTTTCCCTCCCCCTGAAAGTCTAGTTTAAACCCTCCCCAATGGCTCTCGCAAACCCTCCTGCCAGGATATTGGTCCCTTTCCAATTAAGGTGCAGTCCATCCTTTTTATAGAGGTCTGATCTCCCCCAGAAACAATTCTAGTGATCTAGGAATCTGAAGCCCTGTCTCCTACACCAACTCTTTAGCCATGCATTCATCTGCCATAACTTCTTATTTGTATCCTGTCTTGCACATGGAACAGGCTCCAATGAATAGATTACCATCCTCGAGGTCATGTCTTTTAACTTTCTACCTAGCTCCCTATATTCCCTCTCAAACCACGACATCCGGCTGCTCTCCCTCCCCTTCCAGAATGCTGCTGAGACAATTTGAGACATCGCTGACCCTGGCACCTGGGAGGCAACATACCATCCGGGAGTCTCTAAGCATTTCAGCAAACTTCCTGTCTGCCCTCCTAATCAACGAGCCCCTTAATGCTCTCCTCTTCTTAGTCCTTCATTTCTGAGCTGAGGAGTCAATCTCTGTGTTAGGGACTTGGCTGCCTCGACTCGTTCCTGGTAGATCGTTCCCACCAGCAGAATCCAAAACAGCATACATATTGTCAGTTGGAACACTCACAGGGGTACTCTGCATTACTGGTCCCTTCCTTTTACCTCCTCTGACAGTCAACCATCTATCTGTATCTTGCCCATGTTGGGTGACTACCTCTCTGTAATTTCTCTCTATGACTGCTTCGGCCTCCTGAATAACCCGCATTTCATGCAATTCCAGCTCCAGTTGCTGAACTCTGTCAGTAAGGAGCTGGAGCTGAATGCACTTCCTGCAAGTGAGGTTGTCTGGGACAATAAAGGCTAACTGACTGACTGACTTCTAGAGTTTTATCATATCTATATGATTGCACCAATTTATCATATTCAAGACTAAAAAAACATGCATTGTCCTTGTAATAATTTTAATTCTAAATATTTTGTGATTTTTTTGCATAATTCATAAAATGTTGCCTAACTTTCATAATTAACGTGCCAATTAGATAGTTTAAAATTAAATTTTAAATTTAAATTTAGACAAACAGCACGGTAACAGGCCATTTCGGCCAAGAGTCCGTGTCACCTAATTCACACCGCATTAACCTACACCCCTGATATGTTTCAAATGGTGTGGGAAAATCGGAGACCCCAGGGAACACCCTCGCAGACACAGGGAGAATGTACAAACTCCTCACAGTGTTGGATTCAAGCCCTGATCTCAATCACTGGCATTGTAACCTGTTGCACCAACCATGCCACCCCCATGACCACTGCTATAAAATATTTTTGTTTGTGTATCCTTATCATTACACACACATAAATATAATTTAAGAACAATAGATGTTTTGCGATAGTAATATTGCTAACATATTGGATGTAGATACTTTAATTTTATAAATTTAGTCAGATAAGAGAGTAACGATGTATAAAATTTGTACATTTTACATCTCATAAACACCTCAGTGTTTACCTTTTGTGAGACCTGATGTGTTAAAAAGATCATTGCAATTTAATTAAAGGATGTGACTTGCAGTTTATCTGTACAGCTGAAATATCAGAGAAAAATATATATGTAAAATGCATTATAATTTGTGCAGGTATCAAAAAAACCCAAATAATTTTAAATAAGGTGGAATGATATTAAGGGAATAAAAATTCAGAATTTAACAGGTGACCCATGTGTTACAGCCATGCAGGTAATGTAAATCTTCCCTTACAGAATTCAGATCATGTCACTACCCAATAATTTGAGATGCAGAATAAAATTCAATCTTACAGAATTTGTACGGAGGGATAGAGAAATAAAGTAAATGCTAATTTTCTTTTCAACTCATTTTTCTTAACATGCACAGATGACAAGGCTTCATATTCTCAAAAATCATAAGATGGACAATCTTCTCAGAATGTAATCCCCTCCATTACCCAGAGAGGTATGGGCTGAACACAAGCAAATGGGAGTAGCTTGAGAAGACAACTTGGTTGGAGAGACTAAGTTGGGATGAAGGATCTGACTGAGTGTGATAAAACTCTATGATTCTATGACATGGAATTCACCTGAAATGGTGTCTTGTTTTTAAGTTTTATAAGTATAAAATTACATGTCTTGCAGCAAAAGCTAAAAGAGGAACGAGAAGCAAAACGGGCCCAGTTGGATGGTAGACATGACTACATATTAGGGGTTGTGGCCTCTTGTCTTGGAGTGGAGAAAGCGGAGGTTGAAGATGCCATTCTCGAGGGTTCCCAGGTGAGCTTTATTGAAATGTTTTCAACCAACAACAAAAATAAAGTGCAAGAAATGGAATTTGTTGCAGTAGAAACTTGGTTGTAAATTTATTCATTATCATTTTAGCAAGTATGTATTGATGGGTAAAATGTTTGTAAATGACAACCAGTCCATGGTGAAGTTTTGGCATTTGTCAGCGCATTAATATTTATGTTTCTGAACTTTGGATTCCCAAACTTGCTTTAAGATTCCACTCAACCTCTTTGCTTTGTATGTCTTCAACAATAGAGAATGAATTTGCTGGGAAACTGTATTGTTGAAGCAAAAACAGTGAATCAATTGATTAAAAAAATATATTTTAATGTTTTGGATGTTTTTTGAACAAAGTCATACTTTTGAGATGTTTGTTTCCCAGAGTTCACAGCTAGGTGAGGCAGGAGAATGGAGAACCCAAATTGCAAGTTTGGATGGTGGATCTTATTTAATAAAATCAAATGATCTACTCCCTAGGTGTAAGCTATGACTATGTTCCTGTGCTCTTTCTTCTTAGAGAGACAGTTGTGGACTCTTGTCCCATCTACTACTAAGATAGGAAGGATTTAAAGGGACATGAGTCAAATATAGGCAAATGGGACAAGCTCCGAAAGACACCTTGGTTGATTCTGTGCAAGCACATAAAGGAAGATGATAGCTCAGATTAATATTCAGAGAATGCTGCACTGTTGGAAATGCCATTTGCATTGGTAAAAACAAATCAGCAAAAAAAATTATGTCACTGATTTTTATTGGATATTATTGTGTGAAAATTGGCTGACATCTTATTTCTAATTCAACAATTACGCACTTCATAAGTAATTTACAGGTATTGATGATACTGGGAACACCCGTCATTATAAATGTGAGTCTTGTGTATTTTTTTATATGAATGAGGGGGAGTGGTTGGTTTATTCTGGTTTCCCTCACTTGTGGAAATATGTATTGCTTTCAGTCTGAAGTCTGACTTCTTTAAATTACTGAACATTTCCCATTCATTAATAATAATGAGTTTATTTTCATATACTTTGTATAGTGCATCTATACACCAAAGTTATTACTTGCTGCCGCAAACAGGCACATGGTAAGTAAAAAAAAACTACAGTAGTGTCACATTAAATTTAAAAAGAGATAATAAATACAAAAAAAATATAATTATTCACAGATGCAATAAAGTGTCATTTCAACAGTGAAGACAGGCCTTTTTGAGATGTCAGTGCAGTTTGTGATGACTGTTGAAAGAGGAGGTTGAAAAGCATGATATCACTTGGAAAGTGTTATTTAAGCTGGAGATGCTGGTTCAGGCTTTTGTACCTTCTTCCAGGTGATGTTTATATTTGTATTACATTTGTAACCATCTAGTTCTGAACACTTTAATATATAAATTACAATAATTATAATTTTTGTTAATTTTAAAGATTGAACGCATAGATTCATTTTTTGCCAAGGGAGGACTTCCACACCTTATGTTTTATTATCAAGAAGTGGAACCAAGTGAAACAGGTGAACAAAATTAATATTAGATTAAGTGAACTGATCATGTCACTCATTTTTTTGTGTAATTATTCAAAGGTCAATGGTAAATACTTTTATTTAATCTGTTTCTTTGGGTCTTAATACTGTATTAATTTAGAAGGCCATGTAAGTGATGTTGATAAGCCAGTGCTTGTCACTGGGTATTAATGCAGAGTTTTCTCATGCATTCAGAAACCATCACCATCATTACACATCATTTTAATGTCCCAATGTTACTTCAGAACATATTTATTGAACTGAAAGTCTCCAATACCTGTAATGATTTGATAAAGCCTCCATTTCTGTGTATCACAATGAGTATTCTCTTTGCTGGACTTCACTCCCTGTGCGCTGATATACTTATGGTCAATTTCCCCTTTCAAAGCCAAAGTAGCTGTGGCCAGTTCATGTTGAAATAAGATGAATAACAAGACCACACCTCCGGTTTCAGCCAGAGAAGAGCAAAAGCATTTATTGACGTGCAGTCAGACAAAGGGTGACCTGGCTTCATGACATTCACATTGAGTAGGCCAAGGCTTCTCCGTAGACCTACGGGTGCTGCCGACTCACTGTGCCAAGTGACTCTAGTGGCTAGTTGCCAGTAGATAGGAGCCTTTTGTGTCTAGCTATCATGAGTTTGGAGCTGTTAGTGCTGGTTCTGTCCACTCCCCCCCCCCCCCCCCCACCCAGCGTACTGCTACACAGCTCCCCCCAGAACCAGTGATAAGCGACCAACTGGCTCAGCAGTTCTTTTTGAATGTAGACGTGAATGCCAACATGCTGTGTAGAACAGTGCAGGGAGAGTGAAACCGACGTGCTGTGTGCATGGCGCTGTGCCAGTGTATCGTGTACTGCGTAAAATCATGCAGGGTACTGGTGCATTGTGCACAAAAACTGCTGGGGAAGGAAGTGTACAATCAATTGGTAAGCCAAAAAACAATAGTTGATAATAAGAATAAGTAGGAATCATATGAGATGCTTATGGTCTGCTAAAGTAATCAAAGACAGTTGTGAAGATCAATGTTAATAACAGTTAAGGCACATGAGAAACTCAACAGTATTTGAAGCTAAAAGTCCACACTGTAAACAGGTTGTTGGTAAATGTGAGAGTCTATAGTGCCAATCTCAAAGTCTGCTAGGAAGAAGTTAAGTTTAGAAGTCTAGTAGCAGCTGAAACCTGCAATGACACACAGGAGCTGGTAGGTGGCGCTCTACGGAGCGATCGTCTGCTACTGTTCAAATTCTGTAGTGTCATACAGGAGCTGGCAAGTGGCGCTCTGCAGAGTGACTGCCAGAGCCGCAAAAAATATTCTGGCTGTCCGCTCGGCGTGTAGGCAATGCTATGTTGAGCAGGAGACCAAACCCTGTTGCAGTTAGTTTTGCCTGCAGTTCGAGGTCTCAGACAAGTGGCTTTTTTAAAAGCCTTCCTTCCATCGGGGAGGGGGGGGCATGGCTGTCTGCCTTCTGGGACACATGATCTCTCAGGGGAGTTAATAGTTGTCCCTCAGAACGTGGCCTTTTTCGCTTGGGTAGGGGTCGCTGGTTGTTCCCAGGTCGAGTAGTTTTCCCTGTGGGATTATGGTTGAAACATGGGTGGGGGGGGGGGTGACTCCCCCCACCCCAGTCACAGCTACTGAGATACAAACGACTCAAGGTCTGAAGAGGCAAGTTTGAAAAGCCTGTGTTGACGACAGTAGACCTTGCTGATTTATGACCCCTTCAGATACTAGAATTTGGGGAGTGTAAACATTTTGTAAAACTGGCTACCATGCTATGCTTTGTTGAGCATTTACACGCAGCTTTTGATGTATGCAAACAGTTTCCCCTAGTCGTTGCGGCTGGTTTCTCAATTTGT
Source organism: Narcine bancroftii (assembly GCF_036971445.1). Lineage (NCBI taxonomy): Eukaryota > Metazoa > Chordata > Chondrichthyes > Torpediniformes > Narcinidae > Narcine > Narcine bancroftii. Next base: position 424,691,075 of record NC_091469.1, read on the forward strand.
GAGGCAGCAAACAACAATTTAGGTTGTATAATTTTATCATTCCAAACCTGCTGTATGTTCAGTCGACCATGTAGGGAAGCGCTGACCTCTTGCTTGATTGATATCTTTGTTGGTGACCTGTTGAAGTTTTTTGTAAAATCTACATTGTGGCAAGCAAACTGCGTTTTGCAGAAATGTTGCAGTCGTTGTTTAGGCTTACAGAGTTCTTTGCTGAGTCTAACTATGGTTAGACCCTTGTCGGGGTCACCAATGTGGCAGATGTAAGTTATGGACATATGCCATCATGTTGAAATAGGATGAATAACATGACCATACCTCAGAGAAGAACAAAAGCATTTATTGATGTGCTGTCAGGCTTGATGTAGACAAACAACAGGTGACCTGGCGTCATGACATCTGGAGTACGTACTACCTCATGATATTCACGTTGAGTAGGCCAGGACTTCTCCGTAGACCTATGGGTGCTGCTGAGTCACTATGTCTCATGGCTGTAGTGGCTAGTTGCTAGTAGATAAGAGCCTGTTGTGTCTAGCTATCATGAGTTTGGAGCCGTTATTGATGGTTCTGCCCACTCCTCCCCCCAGTATACTGCTACATTTAATCGATTCCATTTCTGGTCTCTCGTGTGGGACAAGTCAAGAACCTTGGCATATAATCGAGTGCATTTAAAACAAATTTTCTGGAGAAGCCCATTTTTTTCTTTCCCTATGATAATGTTGAAATGCACAATATCAATGAAACATCAATATTGGGATGAATAGAAACAAAGTTTACCTCCAACATTAATACTGCAAAGAAATAGGCTATTTTACACCTCAATAGATTTTTTTAAATTCTTTTAGTTCACTTCCAATATCTGAAATAAAATTATTAGCACGGGAAGTTTATGCCTGGTCATTTTGAAATCAAAGTTGCTTATTGGCAGAGCTTCATGCTATAGTTTGATTCTGAGTTTCAACTTACCTTGATGTTTAAGTTTGCCTCAATTTAGGAGTAATTTAAATACTTTTCTATATTGATGACTTAATCACAGGAAAAATAATTAAATCTAGAACATAAGTATATTCTGTATTGAATTGTGAAAATTTTTATTTGGAGTTCTAATTTGGAGCTACTACCCAAGCAGAACGTACACATTGTCCACTATATATGGCAACATGTATTTTTTTTTCCAGTGCACATGAACCTCCTTGGAGAAGGAATCAATCGTAATGCAGGACAAAGCAAGAAACCAAAAATATTTATAACTGAAGGGAAGGATGTGGCACTCACTGGTGTTTGCACAATTTTTTTACGGGCTAATACATCCAAGACAATCACTGTTGACAATATACATAAGGTGAGAAGCTGAATGGATTCCAAAAGCTGGTTGCCATGATTTGGTTTTGTGCAACATTTCTTTCTTCCCATTTTATCTTCTTTTCACCTAATGGCACAGGCCAATGGCTCACTGACTTTGATCAATATTGCTTCCAAACCTGTTAAATAGAGGCTCCAAGAAGCCCTCTTGATTTTTTTTTTACTGCTTCCTTGTGAAGATTTTGAATGACTGCACATAGAAACCTCATGTGAAATAGCAGTAACCAGTAACTGCTTTGCCATTAGCTAAAATCAACAAAAACTGGTACTTGCTTTCAAAACAAATGTATCTAACTGTGAAAGGCAGAGACAAGACAACAGCAAATTGTACCCAAATGAAACATTTTGTTGAACTCCAGAGATTCTGGCTTTGCTGCATAGGCTGTTCAAGTTTTATTTCGTATTCTTATGTGGTGTTTTTTTTTAGGAACCAATAAAATTGATTTCAATTAAACTGAAAATGCACAAAATGAGAGATTAATAATGAAAAGCTCAAGATTTTTGTCTTAAAAGTTGTAAGAAAAATGTGTCTGAATGTGACAAATTCATTTTCCCTTTCTTCATCTTTTTAATTCTTATTATTGAAAAATGATAAAATATGCAGAGATATGATACAGGTACTTTGATTAGACCAGCCTTTCAGTAACAAGGACAGTACTATAAATTTCACATCTGTTCAAGGTTCAATGTTCCTTATGTTATCACATAATAAATACTTAAAAATGTAATAAACATGATATACTTAAACTTTTGTCTGCCATAATGCAAAAAAGAGTTGCCATGAGCATTGCCCATTGCCCCTAACAGTAAGAGAAATAAACAACAGAGAATCCCTTCAGAGGCACTGATTCTCCGTGGATTTGCCTCCAGTGCTCCCGCAGACTGTGTAGTCGCACAGACTTCTGTTTAAACCATTGGCAACTTGAGCTCCAGATACTAACCTCCAATACAATCAGGGAGCCTTCAGTGCCTGAAGCACTTCAGGAAAGCTTCTTGCCCTCAGCACCTTGAATCCTGGTTCCGTTACCTGGTTCCCCTGAGTCCGAAGCCTGTGTGGGGCTTTTGATTGCAAGTTGCCAGCAGCCCACAGCCTGAATGGATTCTTCAGCTGCTGAGCCTCTTGCTGGTCCGCTGCGGTGGTCACCTTCCTATAGGACGTCTCCTATGCTTCTTCTCAACAGGGGGAATGTTCTCCCCATTTCTGGTTCCCTGCACAGATTTGTTGCTCCCCCATAGTCTGCACCCCTCATGGTATGCTGCCTAGCACAGGCACTGTCATCTTGGCACAGACTTCCGTGGTTTCAGGATTTAAAAATAAAATACTGTTGACTCCTTTAACAGGCTGTAACAAGTAAAGGAAGTATGAAATCCTTGACTTGGTCACACCTGAAACTTAAGATTTTGAGTTCAAGCCATATCCACGCATCAGAATTAATATTATCAGGTTGACATTTTTGAGGTACAGCTATTTGAATTCAATGTCCACTGTCTTGGGTAAATGCAGATGATTGCATTGAATGACTTTTCCCTTGATGTCTCCTGTAAGCATTCTATTTCTTTCTCATAACAAGTGCAGAGAAGGTTTACCAGAATGTTACCTGGGTTTAAGCATCTAGAGTATAGGGAGAGATTGGACAGATTAGGTCTTTATTCTTTGGAGCGTAGAAGGTTGAGAGGGGATTTGATAGAAGTATTTAAGATTATGAAAGGGATAGACAGAGTGGATGTGGATAGACTATTTCCGTTAAGAGGAGGAAAGATTAAAACAAGAGGACATGAGTTAAGAATTAAGGGGCAGAGGTTTAGAGGTAACATGAGGGGGAACTTCTTTACTCAGAGAGTGGTAGCCGTGTGGAATGAGCTTCCGGGAGAAATAGTGGCGGCCGAGTCAATTGTATTATTTAAGAAAAGGTTGGACAGGTATATGGATGAGAAGAAGATGGAGGGTTATGGGCATTGTGCAGGGAGGTGGGACTAGAGAGGGGTGTTTGGTTCGGTGCGGACTAGAAGGGCCTAATGGCCTGTTTCCATGCTGTAAATTGTTATGTATGTTAAGGACAGGTATCCCCTTGTTCTTACCTACCACCCCATCAGCCTCCGCATCCAATATATCATCCTCTGCAATTTACGCTACATACAATATGATCCTAGTAGCAGACACATCTTCCCCTCTCCACCTTCTGCAGGGAATGCTGCTTCTACCACTCACTCATCCACTCCTCCCTTCCCACTAATTACTCCCTTGGTACCTTCTCTGTGTCCACAGCAAATGCTACATGTGCCCAGACTTCCTCCTTCCACCATTAAGGACCCCAAATAGCCCTTCCAAGTAAAGCAACACTAAATTTGTGAATCTGCAAGAGTCATCCATTGCATCTGTTGCTCCTGTTGTGGTCTCCTTTACATTAGAGAGAGTGGACGCAGACTGGGAGACGACTTTGTTGAGCACCTTCGCTCTATCTGATGTAATAGTGGCAATCTCCTAATGGCAACCCGTTTCAATTCCCCACCCCATTCCCATACAACATTTCTGTCATTGTTCTCATTCACTACCAACTGAGATGACCAGAAATTGCAAGAATATATTCCATCCGGACATCCTCCAAATGGATAGCATTAACGTCAACTTCTCCAGTTTCAGTTAGTTCTCCCCCTCTCTCCTCGTCTCTCTTGTTCCCTATTCCTATGTCTCATTTCTTCCAGCTCTGCATTCACAGAACTACCTTCTCCAGCCACCAATCAATTCTCAGCTTTTTTCTCCTGCCATCCATCCATCTATGGCCTCTTAGCTTTTCACCTGTGCTCCTCCCCATGTCCCTTTATCCCTTCTTCCCCACCTTTTTATTCAGACACCTTTCTACTTTTTGTTCATACCTTGACGAAGGGCTCAGGCCTGAAACATTGGTTTTATATCTGTGCCTCCGATGGACACTGCGAGACTTGCTGAGTTTCTCCAATCACTTTTGAGTGTCTGCAAACTTTCTTGTTTCTCCTCATTGCATGACTTGCAGCTTATTCCAATACTCTTGTCAATATATATCCTCTGATTGATAAGTTTTCATTTATCAACAGAATACTCCAATCTCTTTATACTTTCAATGCTCTTCTCTGATATTATTCACTAATGAAGATTTTTTTCCCCCCAGCATGATGATCGTACATGTGACCAAAGTCTTGTCTTTGGGTGCTGTCTGTGTTGAGTTTATATATTTGCTTTGTGACTGTGTGTATTTACTCTTGCTGCTCTGCTTTCCTCCCACAAGAATATGTTGGAAAACAAATTGGCTTTTCAAACTTACTGCTAGGTGTAGGTTAATACCAAAAATAATCATTGTGGAGTTGATGCGTAAAGTTGAGAGAAAATAAATTGTAGGAGCACTGGGAAATAAGGAGAGAGGGATGTGACTAATAACATTGCTTATTAATAGGTTTATGGGAGTAATAAGTTTTATTTGGGCTGAATAGCCTCCTATATTCTGATAAATATAAGAGCGAGATTACAGGAATTGCCTGATGAAATAATATGCAAAATGCAAGCAGTCATTAAACATATAATGTAATTTTCTTTTTTATATAGGAAGTAAATTTTAGTGAACTTGATACAACTGATGTTGGACTGTTGAAAGCTGTAGAAGATCTCCTCTCAGAAGTATTTGTACCAGCTTTGAAGAAAATGAATGGTGGTTGGGAAGAGCTAAGCAATCCTCAGGCTAGCAGTGTCTGCCAAGACTTCCTAAGTTCATTGGATGGGTTCGTGAGCATTCTGGCAAGTGCTCAGGAAAACCTGATGGAAAAAGTATGCCATTGCTACCAAATCCTATTTCATTTTGATATAACAGATTTTAATACACCCTTTTGATGTATTTTGACAGTTAAATGATACATGTACAAAGATAAATATATTTAAGGGAGGATACTTGTTCCATCTACTTCCTTTTTCCAAATCCCCACTATTGTATGTTATAACTACTTCTGTTATACCTGGCAAGTGAATTAACCAGTTATATGAAGTAAAAATTGGGAAAATCGAAGAAGAGAAATAATAATCTCAGTTATGAAATTATTTTAGTGATGAGAATTGATATTATAAGAGGTAAGGAACCAATAATACCTTTATGGTTGAATGAAGAAATAAAGATAGAAATAAAACTGCAGTGACAGTTGTGCATTAGCCTCTTGTTAGCTGCTGTGAAGTGATAAAATGTACTGTATGCAGACATTAGGTAATAGAGACATTTTAATTTCAAATTAAATTTTAATTTTTAATTCAGATGATTTTAATTTTAATGTGAATTGTGCCAGAAAAATCATGAATTTATTTTGTGTTCAGGATGGTTTATTTGAATAACATGAGTTACTGATAGTCATCTCAGATTTAGAAGTGCAACATTTTTCATTTGGTTACTGTTAGAACATTGTTCTAACAGCTTTTGTAATCGAAGCATGCGCAATTATTGTTTTAAAAGAGAGAAAGAGAAAAAAGGAAGAAACAACATTAAATTACAAGATTTGGATATCACTGAATTAAGTAGGATAAGTCAATGTTCAATGTAAACTTTGTAAACACGATAATGAATAAACAGCAGCAGTGAATGGGAGTCTTCAATTAAAAAGTGTACTTGAAGGAGTTTGTATCACAACCCTGAAAAAGATGGAGGAAACAGGGTAAAATTAAATGAGAAAAAAATCCTGCAATGCAAAACCAAGTACTATTGACTTCTGGCAGAAATGCATGGAGTATCAAAATGAAACAAGACATTGTAAAAAATGCAAAATAAAAGTTTTAAAAAATAAACATGGAAAAGATATCAAAACTGCCATAAAAGATAAACACAGTTAATGAGAAAGTATTCATGAGCAATGTGACATTCTGAAAAACTTTGTTCAATGTTTACATAAAGTTAGAAATGAACAATTTCAATGAGAGTTGATTAATATGGCCTTTTGATAGGTTTGAAATATCAATAGATGTGGCATAGTTTGATCAAGCATTTTACAAGTGTCAATAGGAGAAATTGCATTGTCAGTTTATTAACCAAATCTCCTTGAGAAGCTAGGAATACAAACCAGGTAGAAATTCCTCGAGTCAATGATACAGTGACTGAACATCTTGAAAAGCATAACTGGATCAGAGAAAGTCTTCATGTGTCTCCATCATCTTTTTAAAGAAAAACTGTCAAAAGTAATGGCTGTATGGATTTCTTGCAGAGATTTGAACATGTGAACTCAAAATTTGATGCAGTAACTGGTTGCGTAGCAGGAGAAAGGGAGTAGTTATAAAAGCAGGAACATTATTTGTCAGGATATGGTCAATGTTGGCCTCTAGGATCAGTGTTGGGAGGGGTGCTCAGTTGTTCACTCTAATTTAATGATTATAATGAAGGGAGTCACATATACAAGTTTAATGACCACAAAAGACAGCAGCTGCAGAAGCAGTGCAGATGGGATGGAAAAAAAATAGAAGTGAAATCAACAATTCTTCTTTGGCTTGGCTTCGGGGACGAAGATTTATGGAGGGGTAAAGTCCACGTCAGCTGCAGGCTCGTTTGTGGCTGACAAGTCCGATGCGGGACAGGCAGACACGGTTGCAGCGGTTGCAAGGGAAAATTGGTGGGTTAGGGTTGGGTGCTGGGTTTTTCCTCCTTTGTCTTTTGACAGTGAGGTGGGCTCTGCAGTCTTCTTCAAAGGAGGTTGCTGCCCGCCGAACTGTGAGGCGCCAAGATGCAATTAGAGAATTGGGAAAAGTAAGTATTGTGTACTGGCTTTTCTAAACTGGTGTTATGAGCTTCAGGAACCTTTATTGCATTTGAAAAACAAAAAGTAAATTATTAGTGGTAAAGCCATTAAATTAATCAACAAAGGAATTTAAATAATTTATCATTCATGTTTGACTGTTGTATACAAGTTGATCAATATTTCAACAATTGTTTTTACATTTATGTAACTATAAAACTATGTTTATAGGTGAACTTGGCAGAATGTGGAACTTTTGACCTGAGGCTTCTCAAAGGCCCAACAGATTATTTGTCTGTCGCCAATAACACTGAAGCATTAGAAAAAATTGAAGCCTGTATCAAAGTGTGGATCAAACAAATTGAACAGGTGATATTAACATGTTTTCATTTAAGAAAATTGCTGGGATGTTAACCAAAGCGAATTGATCTAATGCAAATGGTATTACAGTACATATCATCATTTCATTCAAAATACCAAGCTAAATGAATAATCATGGATAGAGAACATCTGAAGATTTTGAACTTTGTTTGTTTTAATGGGTCCAGATTATGCTTGCATTTAATTGATGGTTCTGCAGGGAATTGTGCGCATTTAGCACCTGATGCCCAGAGCATTTTGGATGTTCATGTAAGTGCGATGGATTATATCATATATTGTATATAGATATGTTTTTGAAGGAAATAGATTGTGGGGGTAGTGTAGGTCACAAACAAATGCAAACACTTCACAAAACACATCTCATTTAAAATGCTAGAGCTCTACTCAAGCCAGACAGTCCAGGCTTCAAGTGCCTTTGCAAAAACTTTGAAGAATGCCTACAGGTAGGTGTTAATTGGACATACTGTGGAGGAATGGATTTTTGTTTTTAAAGCAACAGATGAACGGACTCAGAAGTTTGGGTCTGGTGCCACAATCTATCTGGTTGTAGTTTGCTGTTCTAAGAAGTTTCTGGTTTTGCAAGCAGGGAGAGAGAGAGAGAGAGAGAGAGAGAGAGAGAGAGAGAGAGAGAGAGAGAAGAGACCAAACAGGCTTTCTCTAAGAGAGAGAGAGAGAATTAGTTTCTGCAGTCATGGCAAGTTGGCAGCTTGTTGAAACCCCATTTTGAAGACAGGTTGTGAGTTCTGAATTCAGCCTGTTGAAAACCCTTGTGGCTGGCTAGAGAGTTTCACCTGAAATAAGGGAAATAAATTAAACTCTGTGGTGACCTGAGGAAGAAGAGGTTATCATTTGGAAAAACCTGATGGGGAAAATTTCTTCAGCAAGACACTGAAGTGGCTGATTGGAGAGAATCAGTTTGTGTGTGCCAACGAGCAACAAATCTCTCTCTGAAACCAACAAGAACCTTCCTGAGCGTAACCATTTAACCATCAGAGCACAGTGAAAATTCATAAATGTTAAATTCTGTGCACAGTATAAGAATTGCTTGATACTGGTGAACTTGGATGAGTGAGAAGTAAGATTGGACTGTGAATCAGAACTTTTTCTGAGCTTATATACATTAAATACACGTGCGCTTAGAATTAGAAGGGGGTTTAACTTAACAGTAATAAGTTAAAGTTTGATCCTGTTTTTATATTTAAAGAAAATTAAAAGTAACTTTTGTTTAAGTAACCATTTGTCTTGGTGAATTTCTATTGTTGCTGGGTTTTGGGGTCCTCTGGGTCCATAACATAAGGATGTCGCAACATAGAAATTAAAGACAAGCTTCCCCACTCACTCTGAGTCAAGCAGTAGAAAGTACACTGATATCCTGGAGGGAGGCACAGGTGTACTTTGCTTCTCCTCTGCCTTTCACCTTGGTGTTTTGCCAGAGATAATTCACCACTGATCATCACTTCCGTTATCAGGTCCCACCAGTGCTGCCTTGATCATTAGATTTGTTGATGTGTACTCATTGTTGTCTAATTATTAGTTCAAATTTTCTTCTAAAAATTAATTTTCTTCCCTTTGTAGCTGATCAAATGCTCACTACATAAGGACTTGCAGAGTTCCATGGTAAACCCGCCAGTGTGCTCAATCCCAATAGAATTTCCTTTCAGAATAATTGAACAGATATATCTCCTGTCTTGTGATGGGTCAGATTGCTCTGCACCAAGCTCAAACAGACATATATCTTTTGAAGCTGTAGGATTCCTAGTGCAATTAATTTGGGAAGTAGAACCATCAGAAGAGATGTCCATTGTTTCTACCTTAATAATAAATATATTTTTAAAAGATGGAAAGATGGTAGATAATGCATTCAATATATGTAAATAAATCAGAGACACATTAATTGAAGATTAAAAAATTACTGAGCTTTTTGGTGAATGTTATTATGCTATATGCTCTAGCTGTGATTGGGTTAAAGATGCATGCAATGTATCCGCCCTGTCATCCTGGTAAGTTGTGGCAAGTTCTCCAGACTCCATTTAATAAGATTAGAGCCGATGGAATTACAGGAAAGATATTAGATTGGGTGGAAAATTGGCTGATAGGCAGGGAGCAAAGGGTGGGAATAAAAGGATTGTGTTCTGCTTGGTTGTCAGTTACTTATGGTGTTCCGCAGGGATCGGTGTAGGGGGCCGCTTTTTACAATATATTTTGATGATTTAGATTATGGACTGAGTGGTTTTGTGACTAAGTTTGCAGATGACACCAAGGTAGATAGTTGAGTAGAAAGTTTTGAAGAAACCAAAAGGTTTCTTTCAGAATAATTGAACAGATATATCTCCTGTCTTGTGATGGGTCAGATTGCTCTGCACCAAGCTCAAACAGACATATATCTTTTGGAGCTGTAGGATTCCTAGTGCAATTAATTTAGGAAGTAGAGCAATCCACAAGTGGCAGCTAGACTACCATCAAGAAAAGAAAAGAAAAAAAAAAGATAGAAAAGAAGGAACCATCAGAAGAGATGTCCATTGTTTCTACCTTAATAATAAATATATTTTTAAAAGATGGAAAGATGGTAGATAATGCATTCAATATATGTAAATAAATCAGAGACACATTAATTGAAGAGAGAATTGGACAGCTTGACAGAGTGGGCAATGAAATAGGAGATGAGATACAATGTTAAGAAATGTACAGTTGTATATTTTGGAAGAGGAAATAAACAGGCAGATTATTATTTGGATGGGGAGAAAATTCAAAATTTGGATGTGCAAAGGGACTTGGGGGTCCTCGTGCTTCATAACCTAAAAATTAACCACCAGGTTGGATCTGGAGTAAAATAAAAAGTGAATGCTACATTGGCATTCACTTCAAGAATAATAATTATAAGAGTAAAGAGGTATTGATGAGGGCCTATGGGACATTGGTGAGACCTCAATTTGTGTAGTGAATTCAGGTTTGGGCCCCTTATCTTAGAAGGGGTGTAATAATGTTGGAGAGAGTCCGGTGAAGATTTACCAGGATGGTTCCTGGAATGCAGGGGCTAACATATGAGGAACATTTAGAGGCTCTTGGACTATATTCGTTGGAATATAGAAGAATGAGAGGAGATCTCATAGAAACATATCAAATGCTGAAAAGATTGGACTGAGTAAATGTGAATAGGATGTTTCCCTTGGTGGGTGAATCCAGGACAAGAGGGAATGGTCTTAGAATTAGAATATACCCATTTAAAACAGAGATGAGGGTAAATTTCTTTAGCCAAGGGGTCGTGGATTTGTGGAATTTGTTGCCACATACAGCTGTGAAGGTCTGATCATTGTGGGAGTTTAAGGGGGTTATAGACAAGGTATCAAGAGATATGGCGAATAGGGAGGAAATTGGAACTAGAAGTGAGAGCAGGGTGCATTTGCAGAGTAGACTCGATGGGCCAAATGGCCTACTTCTGTTCCTTTATCTTGTGATGTTATTTCATATTTGTCTGTTGCAGTGTATCAACATAAAATGACAAGCTCAGCTGCGTGCATTGTAGTGAACAGACTGACCGTAATAACTAAATGAATTAAAATATTTTTTTAATGACTTGGTATTGATTCTTCTTTGCCATGTTCTTCCACTGTATCTGATTGAGGAATGGTTGAAAATCTGTTCAATGTTCAGGATCAGCATTCAGATAGAAAATCTTTAGAATTCACTGTCAGAATGGATTCAGAAGTTTTATATTTGATGTATTGGTTATAACATGTGGTTGTGCCCAATGGAAATATGGTGAAGAAAATGCCTAAACATCATGGCTTGGAATTTTTGGACTACTGTTCTCACCATCAGGTCTACATTCACCTGCAAACTTCCTAACTAAAACTGACTTTGTTGTCATTGTTAGGGCCCTGAGTAGTGCAGACCTTTCATGTGCTGAGACTGATTAAATTGTATCCCCAGCTATTAACTGGCTGTCGAAACTGACAGTCACAGATAGTTAAAAATTGTTTAAAAAAATAAATCGTGCTACCCTTTATTAAGAGTTATGTCGAATAACAAAAACATTGACGAAATACCTAAATGTAAGAAAAAAAACAAAAACATGATTTATTTAAAATCATGTAAATGACCTTAAATTTTCCTCTCTAATATAATGAATGGAATTTCTCATTCTGCACTTCGACTTTCTGTTCAGATTTCCTGCTGTGCACAACAGGATAGCTCAGCTTGTGACTCATGCATTCACTAATTCTGTGCTGAGTCTTAAGCCTCCTGAAGTTATAGAAGAGAAATAAGATATGGTGTGGATATTTTGGCATGTGGAAGGAAAATCTGTCTGTAGACTTGGTCGAAATAATAGACGAGATTAATAATTGCATATTGGGCTTAGTACTGACAAAATGAGTAATGATTAAAATATGACAAAACAATGTTCTGTGCTGTAAGTGGTTATATGGTTATAAAATCGTGTACTGAATTTGAACTAACTCACTCAACAACTATACAATTGTAGGTCCTCACTGAAAGTGAACAACTGCGTAAGGAAGCTGATGACCTTGGGCCACATGCTGAATTGGATCACTGGAAGAAACGAATGTCAAAATTTAATTACCTGCTAGACCAACTGAAGGGACAGGATGTAAAAGCAGTACTTGGAGTTCTTACGACATCAAAATCTAAATTTCTTAAGGTTTTGATGTTTATCTTTCAATTTTGCCTACATTTAGGAATAGCTACGTGGCAGCAAAGAATTGTCATTGGGACAGGCGGAATAATATTTCAGCATAGACTAGATGGATCAAAGGTCCTATTTTCTGTGCTGTAGTATTCTATAGTTCTAATTTATAGTGAGTGAGAAGAATAGATTAAATGGAAGCCTTTGTAATAAAAGTCTTCCCTTATTTCATTTTTTAGTATGAGATTTGAAAGCATTTGAAATGTATCATTATGGCTCAAAAATGGAATGGGTGGTTGGGGGGGTGGGTGCGGGCAGACTCTTATTCCATTGCTTATGGCTTTTTGCCAAAAAATTCCAGGTAGTAAACTACATGGCTGAATTAAAAATCTTCCAATTTTTTTTACACAGATGTGTCTTTGTGAGTTGAAGAATACCCAAGCTGCTTTGGAAATTACCAAATTCTGTTTATTCTTTATTTCCTATATTACTTTACAGCCAAATTTTAGTCTATCATCAAAAATTGCTGCATGGCTATCCTCTTTGCAAATAATAAAATACATACAATTGAGCCTCCATGTTCTTCTGCTCTTTCTATAATTTGCTTCTCTTCACCACTGACAAACTCCCACCACCCCAATTTCTTTTAACTTCTGGAATATTTGCATCTGATGTTATGTCTGTTTGTACTTTCCATTTGCCAGTTCTTTTTCAATATTTTTTATTGAAATTGAAATTCCACATAAAAAAAATAAAAAAACATAAAAAATGCATTAAAAGTAAAAAAAAAAGAAAAGTACAGAATACATTGCACTCAAATCATACTATTTCATCCACAATACCCTGCAAACAAATTATATTATAGTCATATTTTATTATAAAAAAGAAATTCTAATCCCACTACCAAATCTGAAACTTTTTAGTTTGATGCCGTCCTTTATTTCCTTAGTTATCCAGTGCTGGCTGGCCCCACCCTTATTGTCCTTACTTTTAACTGGAATATACCGCATAAAATTTTTTTGAAACCCTTCCACTGTTCCTCAACTGTCCCTTTATATAGCCTGCATTCCCAGTTTATGCTAGGCAACTCCTCCCTCATCCTATTGAGGTTACCCCTTGTTAAGGCACAACACACTTGTTTTAGACTGAACTATTGTACCTTCCATTTGTGCAATAAACTCAATCATATTGTGATTACTTTTTCCAAGAGATCCCCAACTACAAGATCATTAATTCTGTCTAATTGCACAGGACCAAATCCAAGATAGCATGTTCCCTTGTCTCTGACCACAGGCTGAATTTGTGGCAGCTATTCAAATGGGTTTGACTGCTGTCTGAAACACAGTACCTCTCCCACACCCTGATGTGTTGCAGGTCATCAAGTTTGACCCTGAATTCTTAGAGCAACCAACATTTGATGCAGATCTAGTCATCAGGAACCACATCAGGGTCCACCTGCTTCCACATCATGAAGCTACAACACATCACCTGATCCTGCATGCCTACTTTATTTAATTAACTAATTTGGTGACTTTTATATTACCACTGCCTCCACGCCAAACCCACTCAAGGCAAAGTGTCACTTCTACACTGAGCCACACACACACTGGCTGCTCCACTTTAGCTTCCCCTCTTTTTATTTGTTACTGCCCCTTATCTGTAGTGCTCACTCCCATCAATCACCATTCTGTTTAACATTTAAATTGGCCTCCACTTCCTTTTTAAAGTTACTTAGACAAACCCTGGTCCCAACACTCTCTCGTCTCTGAGTCCTCTTAACTGTGGGGTGGCAGAATTGGCGTAACGGTTAGCCAACACCTTTACAGTGCCGGCGATTTGGACCTGGGTTTGAGTCCCACACTGTAAGGAGTTCATATGTTCTCTCTGTGTCTGCATGGATTTTTCCTGGGGGCTCCGGTTTCCTCCCACCATTTAAAGCATAAATTGGGTGTAAATTGGGCAGCACGGACTCCTGGGTCAAAATAGCCTGTTACTGTAATGTTTTTTTTCGTAACATTCCTGGTTCTTCAATCTGGTATCCTAATTATTATTTCTAAATTTCATGCACTATTTAGTTACCTAATTTGAACCATTTCCTTTCATTAAAAATGTTGATTTAAAATAAAATTTGCAAGTTCTTTTTGAAATTCAATTCTGTAATTTTGCCAGAGAAAATCAGAGCTTTTTTTTTGATTTAAGTTAAAATCCTCAAAAAGGAATAATGAAGAATGGCAAATTCAGCAGTTTTTGTAAACAATAATGAAAAATTAACCCAACATTTAAAAAAAACCCTACTTTTACATGATTTTTATACTTAGTTGAAATCATTGTACATTATATTTGTAGACCTGGCGAGACCTGGATACACGAATCACTGATGCAGCTAATGAGGCCAAAGACAATGTGAAGTACCTTTACACACTGGAGAAATTCTGTGATCCCTTATACCACAGTGATCCTGTAAGTAATTATAGATTGTCTTTTATTGCTTATAAAATGGGTTAAAGTCACAATTTACCTTGCTACAAAGATTTTACAATTTACAGTCTACTTGTTATCAAAGAGCATGAGCTGCCGAGATTGAATATTTCTTTAGATGCATTACGTTTGTTATTGCATTACTTTTCATAGGACGCTGGAGGAAAACACCATTGTTTCTCATTGCTGAGATGAAATTTTGTTACTATGATAATTACCCTGCAATTTAGCTGAGGAGTAATTGATTTTCCATAACCTCTATGATTAAAGTAGCAGGCAACTACAGGTTTCAAGTTTCAGTTCATTGTGAGTGCCTCTTTTGCCATGAATATCCTTTTGATGTAATACCACTCTACATCTTTGAATCCATATTCATCCTGCTACTATTCTACTGCAGTATATTTTTTGTTACACCTGCAAAATGATGAGAAAATTTGGAGAAAAAAGGCCCAAATCTTGGTGGGCCAGGGCTAGATTATGGCTTGTTTTTGTGCTATTCCCTTCAGCTCAAATTTTCTAGGCTGTAAAGTGAACTGGAACTTTGAGGAAATGTGAAATAAAATAGGACATTCTGGCACAGTCAAACCAGTGTAATTAAATAATTGGGAATTAGAGGAACAATGGAGTAAGTTTGATTTGTATCCTTTACAAAAAGAGACATTATAAGATGGGTGTTTGGGGCTGGGGGGTGGTGTTGTTAGATTTGTTAGCTTAAGGGCGAAAGGAAAAAGAGGTAAAGAACATTTTTAAAAATCTTTATTTTTTATTAAAGCTGTGGAAAAACAATTTATTCTGAAGTGTTGCAACTCGTCATGTGTCCTTAATGTTCCAGATTCGATGACATATTATTTGTGAATTTAAAATAATTTAGGACTTTATTTTTCTTTTTCTTAATATTTTGTTTAAAAGTTTTAAACAATAATAATTACATAACATTCAATTCAAAAGAAAAAAGAAAAGAAATAGAAAATTGAAAGAAGACTGGAGAATGCCAAGGGAATAGAGCAACAGTTCTCAACCTTTTTCTTTCCACTCACATACCACTTTAAGTATTTTCTATGCCATCGGTGCTCTGTAAGGGATTGCTTAAGGTAGTATGTGGGTGGAAAGAAAAAGGTTGAGGACCATTGGAACAGAGCATTTACATCATAAAGTCTAATATTGGAGGTTACCAAGAGATGAGATCTTCAGAGTCTTTTAAACATACAAACCCACATTTTGTAAATATGGGCACCATATTTTCCAAAATACATGATACTAATTTTGTAACTAAGTAATTTTCTCAAGTGGCATATAGCTACAAAATTTTGCATGCCATCTTTCCATGCCTAAATCTGTATCTGACTTCCATGATATTGCTATGCATAGTTCATTTTAATTTAGGTCTTATAACCTTAATGTTACTCAATAAAAATAATATTGGATTCTGTGGGAACTTAACCCCCATAAATTGTTCCAAAAAGTTACTGACTTCTGACCAGAAATATTTAACTTTAGGAAACTGCCAAAATCATTCAATTGCACCTAAAACATAAATCTAATAATGCAGGATTCAATCTATTTAGTTTTTGTAGAGTCAAGTATAACTGATGCAAAAAATTATATTGAGCTAACCTATACCTAATGTTTATAATTTTTGTAATATTATCCTTACATAATTCCATCCAATCTTTCTCATTTATTTTTCTATTTAAATCCACTTCCCATCTTAATCTTGATTTATACACCCCTTTTTTGGGGGCTTTCCTTTGAAGTAAATTAAACATTACAGAAATACATTTATTAGATTACTATTACGAATCAATAATTCCAATGTACCCCAGCTAGGTATCATCAAATGGACCTATTTTATCAGTTAAAATACCTTAACGATAATAGCAAGGAAAGTATTATTAGGCACATTAAATTTATTCTTCATTCGCTCAAATGTTATAAATCTTCCAGCTTCTAAACAATCCTCTATCTTCTCAATACCCATCCACATCCAAGTCCTCAAAAATTGATTATTTATAGAAAATGAAGTAAATCTATTTTGACAAAGGGGCATTTTTTATGAAACTAAACCTGTCATATTTATTTCAAAACCAATCTTATTTCCATAACTCAATCAAGTGTTTTAAAATAGGTGTTTCCCTATTCCTACCAACAATTTAGAATTCCACTTATAGATAAAATCCTGTAAATTTATTTCTCCTATTTTACTCGGTTCTATATTAACCCAAGCAGGAATTTTTTTCTAAACTAAACAGTACATTAATAAATCTCAGTTGAGCAGCTTTAAAATAATTCTTAAAACGGGGAAGTAGTATGCTCCCAATTCAAACTTCCAAGTCAAATTTTCCAAAGAAACCTTCGCCATTATGACTTAATTTTTCGAAGGAAGTTTGTGTTATAACAAGGAAAATGAAAGGAATTCAGCTCTGCATAACATATACTTTTAAATGATGATCAAATTACCACTTGAGAGAATTGTCACTACACTTTTATCAGAGCTTAATCAACATGTGTTTTAAACTTTAATGCAGGTTTCCATGATGGAAGCCATCCCAAGCTTGATCAATGCAATTCGAATGATCCATAGTGTCTCCCGTTACTATAATACATCAGAAAAGATTACTTCTTTGTTTGTAAAGGTATGATACTAGTAGTCTGTTTTTAGTTATTGCTAAGGTTCTGTTAAGTAAGAATAAAGAAGAAAATTAACTGAAGGATTAATCATAGTTTTATTTTTACATTTTGTGCATCAAGATAAAATTAAGAAAATAAAGACATTGTTACTTTTTTTTGTTATGGCACATTAATTGCTGATTTACAGGTGACCAATCAGATGATCACAGCATGCAAAATGTATATAACAAATAATGGCACAAATACAATTTGGGATCAACCACAGGAAGTACTAGTTAAAAAATTGAAATCAGCAATTCACTTAAACCAGGTAACAATTCTTTTCTTAAATAGTTTAACATTTTAATGTTATTATTTGGATCAAAGTAAGCGAGTACAAAGGAGCTTTTTGTACGAATTTCCTTTTTGGGCATGGGGCTTTTTGCACTTGATGTTCATGTCAGAAATTTGGGTCACTGGATAATTTAGAGGGAAATTTGCAGATATTTACTGATATTTGCAGATATGTTCTTGACTGTGGTGTCCATCAAGGCAGGTCAATCTGAAGGCTTATGTAATGGTGGTAAAAAAAAAAGTCAAATTGAAGAGTTATAGAATGAATATACCTGTATTATAGATGGTGCATAGACTCCAGATGGTACATATTATGGTCATGTTGATTTGGGTAGTGCAAGGGTGCCAAGTCTTTTGCCCTGTTGTTAGAGCTGCAGTCATCTGATCACCCTTTTGATTTGTGTCTTTTATACAAATTTCATTCCTAATGTTTTGTGCTTCATTTTGAGTATTCCACTCTTTTCAGTTCAATTCTTTGTCATTTAATGTTGTATGTAATAGATAAATATTTTGGGGAATTTGTAAAATTTAGAGTAAGGTTACATACATATGCACACATTTTAAAACCGATCTTGTTTGAAAGACTGAAGAATTCATATTTAGTAACATTGCAGGATATCTGGAGATTGTGATGCACATTTCACAAGTTGGTGCTAATTGAACTGATCTCATAAAATGAATGGACTGGAGACAAACTGGCTACAAGTACCTTTCTGCAAAGTGCTCACAGAAAGGTCACTCCTGGGTTTTATTTATCTAAGACAACATCTTGACCAAGGGGAAGAACTCCTGTTGTTTGCTGAAGAAGGTGGGGTTTTTTGCAAGTGAGAAAGTCACATGGGCTTTCTGGCAGTCTCAGTTGGAGAGAGAGGGAGAGAAAGCAAGCCCTCTCAGTGAAAAACAGCTGAACAGACCAAGCCAGGAAGAGCTGGTTGGAAACAGGAAGTTCCCAAAGCAGTGGATGACTGGAAGTGCTATCTACCTGTTGTTTCTCTTGGAATAGGAGGAACAGAATGGAACTCTGTGGTGGTAGCCTGAAGAAAGAGGTTACCATCTTGAAAACCCTGATGGGGCAGGTTTCATCAGCGAGACCTTGAGGTGACTAATGGTGGTACCTCAGTTGTGGAAATCCTTTCGAAACATTTACCTTTCGAGCACCAAATTCTGGTGAACTTTATACATGTTAAATTCTGTGCACAGTATAAGAATTGCCTGCATCCAGGAAATTTGGTCGAAGGAGAATTGAGATTGAACTGTGAACCAAAGAACTTTTCTTAAATTTATACACACATTACATAGACGTGCACTTAGAGTTAGAAGAGGGTTAAATTGGGTTAGTTAAATATAGAGATAAGTTAAAGTTTGATTCTGTTTTCATGTTTAAAGTTGATTAAAAATAACTTTTGTTTTGAAAACTACTTGTCTTGGTGAATGTCTATTGCTGCTGGGTTTTGGGGTCCTTTGGGCTCATAGCATGTAATATTATTTATTCAAAAGCACTGATATCAAATCAACATTTCATGCTCATTGCGATATGTCTAAGAATGCATAGTTTCAGTGGATGTTAGCATTCTACAAATTGGTAGAAATTCACGCGCAAGCACTTTTTAGGCCAGATTTTTGGATATCAATTTTGCTGCAAGGAGCGGGATTCACCACTTATAAAAGTATTGGGGACATGATGATTTCCAATCATGCCAATTTAATGCTCAAATCCAAAAGTCGCTTTCAGGAATTCAGCAATTTTTTTTAAAAAATGTGCTATTTAGATCCTGATCTACTGCAATGAGGGAGATTACTGGTGTTCATGTGGATTTTCAAGTGTTAACTGTAAAAATTAAATAAAAAACATGCCCATTGTAATACATGAGGTCTAGTCAAGATTCAATAATTTACCAAGCTGTAATGTGCTATACCAAGCTGTAATGTGTAATACTTTATTGCACATAAGTTTCAAAGTATCACAAAATACTGTTTATTTTTCAAGTTCACTAACAATATATTAGTTTTTTTTTTAAACTTCAATCATCTTCACTTAGCACTGGAAATAATGTTTAAGGAATTAACTAAAAGTGATACCTCACTGACTGATTTGTTCTCTCTGAATTCTATGATCAAATTAAGATGTACCAGTGAAGGCAGGCATCAGTAAGTGGCAGGTTTTTTTTTGTCACAGAGATCGCTAAATATTTGAAGGGAGACTTTGAATTTTGTGGAGAGTATTGGTGCTGACCATGAACTTTGGATAACTGCTCAAAGTTGGAATAGCTTGATATCACATTTTGAGCGTACTAAGGATTGGTTTCTCTTCACAGAATTGTCATGGCTCATTTAAATTATTCCCACAGATGCATTTCTGAGCTGTCCTTATTATAATCATCAAATATTACAATTTTATTCCAGAAATATGCATATTTCAGAAATGAAGGTACTTGTTTACTTCTGATCTGTTTCAAACAATAAACATTTAAAATACTATTTTCATTCAAGTGTGGTGTTTCATATTTTGCAGGAATATCAACATTGTTTTCATAAAATAAAAGAAAAACTTGAACAAAATCCAGCAGAACGACAGTTTGATTTCAGTGAAATGTACATTTTCGGTAAATTTGATACATTTCAAAGGCGTCTGAATAAGATTATTAGTATATTTAGTGCCATATCTGCATACTCTGCTCTCCAGGATTCCAAGATTGAAGGAGTTGAAGCATTGTCTGCCCAATTTCAGGTACTTTCTTGAAGCTTGGTTTAGGTTAAGAACTGCTGGCAGATGATTTGCTTTTTTTTTTAATAGCAACTATGTCATTTGTTCCATTTTCAAGATGCAGTGTGGTCAAAGGATGTATTGCTTCTAATTGATGAGAGTAATTTACTCTTTTTAAACATTCTGTCTGGAGAGTATTTGGTTGTGGGCAAGGATAAGGGGTGATATGTGAAAATTGGTCAGGATCTTCTCATAATTGGAAGCTTGATACAGGCCCGTATCAATGGCAAATGGTTGACGAAATTTCAAGCATATTCAGTCGATTCTCTCAAGCTAACAAATAATGGATTGCTGTATTGTTATCGAAGAGAAAAAAAAACTAAAGCATCAGGGTCAACCAGGAGGAATATAAGATAAATTTAATTGCTGATGATGTATCGATATATTTGACAGAGCCGGTAACTTTGTTACAGAAACTGTACTCAAAACTGGTTTATGGGAAAATGTCAGGTTACAAAATAAATTGGGATGAGTGAAATTATGCCACTTATGGAAGGGAATTATACTCAATGCCAACGAGACAACCAATGTAAGTGGCCATTAAATGGGATAAAATATTTAGGAATACATACAGATAAAAATTTGAAGAATTTATATAAATTAAGTTACTCACCTTTGCTTAAAAAGGTTAAAAAAAGACTTGAACAGGTGGTCAGCTTTACCAATAACATTAGTTAGAAGAGTTAATTGTGTCAAAATGAATATATTTCCAAGAGTGCAGTACCTATTTCAAACATTGCCCATTCCATTAACAAATAGGTTTTGTTTCAGGGGTTAAATAAAAATGTCAGAAAATTCCTTTGGAAGGGAAAGATGTCCATAGACTCCATAGAAAATTCACATGGAAATATAATTTAGGAGGTTTTCAGCTCCCAAATTAAAAAAAAAATTATTACCAAGTGGCCCAGATAAGAGTTCTTACGTCCTTTTTTAAGGAAAGAGACAAACCAGCAAGGTTGAAAATAGAACTTGAAAAAGTAGAGAATAACAGAAATTTTATATATAAATGAGAAGAAAAATTAATATCTGGTGAAAAAAGAAGCCCCTTTGTTCAAACATATCATTAATATTTGATATAAAATAAATTATGAGATTGAAACAAAAGGGGTCTATCTCCTAAAACACCTCTGGTTCAAAACAGGCTTATCCCTTTTACAATGGGTAATGAAATTTTAGAGACTTGGTCTTGTAAAGGAATCAGATATATTGCTATGAGCAGGGGAAACTTGTGTCATTTGGACAATTAAAAAATAAATATGGAAACAACATTTTCTGCTATTTTCTAATAAGAGCATACATAAGGGAAAAATTGTGGCCAACAATATTTTTATTGAAGTGTAGTCATGTGGAGACTCTGATTCGAAGGGGAAACACAAAGAAATTTACTTTGGTAATGTATTTCTTACTTCAAACAGGAGCCCCTAAACAGGGGTTTCATAAGACTAGACAGAGATGGGAGTCAGAGTTAATGTAAGTATTGATGAGCAAAACAGGTCTGATTTATGTAAGGACAGTGTGACAAATACAATAAATGTAAGGTATAGATTAGTACAATACATTTTTTTGAGTCAGTTATATCTCACACCACAGAAATTAATTAAGTTAAAGTTAGACATATCAGAAAAATGTTTTTGATGTGGTGAGGAGATAGGAACTTTCTTACACTCGGCTTGGTCTTGTTCCAAGGTGAGACCTTTTTGGGTGGATTTAGGAAAATTTTTAAAACAGATTATTGGAATTCCATTTCCATAAAACCCAGAATTATTTTTAGTTGGAAATATAATGGGGATTGAAATTGAAATTATCTAAATATCAAGTTGAATTTGTTAAAATTGCATTGGCAGTGGGCAGAAAGTGTATTGCATTTACTTGGAAGTCTGACTCCCAACTAGGTATGGCACACTGGAATTCAGAAATACATAGCTGTGTTCCCTTTGAGAAAATCTAAGAAATAAGTGTGACATATTTTTGCAAATATGGAGACCGTATTTACAGATCTCAGGTGTAAATCTTTAGTTGAGTTTCTTCCAGTCCTCGAGTCCACGTTAACCTTCTCCAAAGAAGAACACTAGTTAAATAATGAATTGAAATCCGTGGACTGAATGGCACTTTCCAGCAATCTTTCTTATTTTCCACTCTTTCTTTCTTTTTCTCTTCTCACATACTTTTTTCAGGGTCTTTTGGGTGGGTGGGTGATTGAAGGGTTTGGGTTACAACTATCATGCAGCATAAATTTGTCTACTTATGTATTCGTATTTTTTAATTTTGTATTTGACTACATGTATGGTCTAAAATTTTTTAAATAAAATATAAAAAAAAACTAAAGTAGTTTTTTGAATTATTTTTGTATCATCTTTATTTTTTTATGCATCAGCTTGTTTGGTGTTTTAGGGAGAGAGTGTGAATATCTAATAAATTTTTTAAGTATGTAACTTATGAAAACATAAAAATTTCATGAAACATCTTAAAATTGATCCATTGAAGCAGTTATCCATTGAGAATGATTGAGATTTGTTTTTTCCTCCTCAAAATAATAGAATCTTATGAAAAATGTAACTAATTGAGATTTGAGATTAAATGATAAAATAGATTAGATATAGAATTGGGTTACAGAAAATGCTATCTGCGAGGATTTTATTGATTTTGCTAATGTGTCCTCTCTAGTACTCTGTGTTGTTGTTTCAGGCTGCTGTTATAGCTTTAAAGAAAAAACAATACAACTTCCTAGATCAGAGAAAAACTGATTTTGACCAAGATTATGATGAATTTTGTAAGCAGACTGATGATGTTCATGTAAGTATCAATGATACTGTAAGGAATGAATGACTGTTTCCCGAAATGCTTGTTTCCCATACTACAATTGTTAGACCAAAGTTTCTCTGAGATTGCTTTTCTCAGGTATTGTATTATTCTTGCTTTTTTTAAACCTAGTTTAATGTTTGTCTTTTGGCTTGAAATTAATCTTGAGTCTTTTTCATCTAACTGCAACTTGAATTATCCTAAGCTTTTTGTTCTCTCAAATTATATTTTATAACCTTAACAAATTAGCCTCATTCAGCAATATTCAAATATTAGGTGATGACTATTGTTTTAGTCGAACATTTATGAATGTCTTTGACATTTATTTTACAGAATGCTCCATCATCAAATTGCATTATCTAGGTCACACGTCAAACTCAGGCCCGCGGGCCAAATTTGGCCCGTGATATAATTTGGCCCGCAAGATCATATCAAATATGTATTAGAGCTGGCCCGCTGGCCGCCGTGCCAGTATAGCGCATGCACAGCTAATACTACAAATCCCAGAATGCTTTGCAAATGCATTGGCGCCGGCCCGTCAGCCCACTAATTGCCCCCACCTCCTCTCTTTACTTTCATTAGCATCTGCAACCTGTCGCCGAACTCACACGTAATAAACCCCTTACAAAAAATGGCCAAACGAAAGACAGAAAACAGGACCTTTCAAGACAGGTGGGAGGCAAACTCTGACCCCAGAGTTTGATGAACTCGCATCTAAGAAGAGATGCCAAGTATTTGGTTTAGACCCAGGTGCATCAGAGTAAATCACAGTGTAGCAAGCTAAGCTTGGATTAATATTTTCTTTGGTTAACTTTGGACTGTTCATAGTTGAAAGATTGGATTTTCATTGAAGCAAGTTGTTATTTTTTGACTTGTTGGCTTGTGAAAAAAAAAAACATTTAAAAGGAGCTTAAAGGTTATAAAGAAATATTATTTATTGAATATTTTATTTCTCATTTGTTAATGCTTCTTCTGGAAAGAGTTTAACCAAAACTATTATTAAACATTTATTCTAATAAGAAAAAGTTTAACATTACACATGTTGAAAGAAGAGAAAACATGCAGATTTTGTTGAAAATTTTCAATAAATATTTAGTTTGGCCCAAGACTTAGTCCAAGTTTTTAATTTTGGCCCTCTGTGAATTTGAGTTTGACACCCCTGATCTAGGTCACCTATAATAAGCCTTTGTAAAAAGTTGAAATTATTTAAAAAATAGATTTCAAAGACACACACACTCTTAAACAATTAAAACTTTTAAACTATTTAAATTTCATACTTTTTTTTTGCATTTTTCCTGATTGTTTATTTTTCCCCCTTGATTGAAGTGGGTTCACAATATTACTGGCAGATCTTATGAGGGACATGAATTGAAGGAAGTTTGATTATCCCTTTGGATTCCATGAGGAGTCCATCTAGGTAATGTGAAGGTCTCAGGGCTGCAGCTTCCCATCTGTAATTGTATACAGTAGAAGTACCTCATAATGATTGATTTAATGCATTCTCTTTTCTTAAGTCTATATTTAATTTACATTAAGTTATGTTTTCAATTTGTTCATATCCAGTATTAAACTCTTAATTTAAATATTCTTCTTGCACAGAGCCAGCTGAAGATATTTGTAGAAAGCACTGTTGAAAAAATTAAGAATACAGAACGAGCTTTGACATTACTTAAGAAGTTTGAAAGGTAACATGATTACCTCCCAGATAAGCAGACTTGATTTTTTTGCCATATTAAAGTTAAGAAGGTACAAGTTAGCACAACACTGTTACAGTGCCATTGACCGGGACCAGGCTTCAAATCCCGAACTGTCTGTAAGGAGTTTGTATGTTCTCCACATGTCTGCATGGGTTTCTTCTGGGTGCTCCAGTTTCCTCCCACCTTTCAAAAACATGGGTCAATTTGGTATAATGGGCTCGTGGGGAGAAATGATTTGTTACTGTGCAAAATGTCTAAATTTAAATAACATTTAAATTTGCTTTGAATTTTGGTCCAAAACATTTGCCTTTGAATTGCATTAGTACCATTTTGACAATTATTTTGCCTCATCTGCATCTCAGACATTGTAAGAGAGTAAATATTATATTTCTGCATCTGTATGCAAGTTCTGGAAGACAATCATGAGTGAAAATCTTGATTGAGCATTTGTTGTTAGGCGTATTCCTCTGTGCCATGCAAATAATTAAAACAAAATATTTTTGAAATCCATCACAAAGCACACTGATTCCTTTACACTTACAAGCAAAGAAGACATTATTCTCCCTTATTTAAAAATGTCAAGAGCCTTGTTATGTTATTTATTTTATGTTATTTGGCAGGCTCTTCTTTTCTTGGTGCATGTAACAGAATTTAATTATTCTGTGCTGCCTTAAAATTGCCCCAAATGAACTTGATTTTTACCTTCTGTGGGCTGGATGCTTGATGTAGGTTTCTGTTTTGTGATTTCTGCATCAGTGGAAGTACAGAGTTCAGATGCCTGTACATCTAACATCTCCCTCTGGTCCTGGTCTTTGCACTCGGTCCAGGTAATTCTCTTCTTTTGTGCTTAGAGGTGGGTTATATTTAATATCCTATTAGTATATGCAGAGCACCAGTGTTCATTTGAATTGAGTCATTACCTTACATTATAAAGTTTATCTCCTTTTCTTTATTTGACTATACATTTCCAGTTAACAGAAAAGTGGGCTTTTTTTGTTTTTAATATAACTTAAATTGAATGAACCAAGAAATTAAACATTATTTTATGTCAACTGTTTATAAACATCTGTGAAAGCAGTTTAAAATTTGAACAGTTAGAAGACCAAGGAAGTGGTCCCCCAACCTGAGGCTGAGTTATCCTTCCAATGTCTGCTTTACTTTATGGATCAGCTATGGCTGCAATGCCTTGAGGTTATTGGGAGCCACAAAAGTTTAACATTAGCATAGAAATAGGTGGTGATGGTGGGATTACAGCCATCTGAGAACAAGAATGGAGTTTTACTGATTTTTTTTTCACTTTCATTTGTCCAGACTTGAAATACCAGGTCTTGCTTTGGATGAAAAATACCAGAAAGTTCTTCAAAATTATGGACAAGATATTGAAATGGTATCTAAACTTTACACAAGGCAAAAAAATGATCCCCCCATTTCACGAGACATGCCGCCAATAGCAGGGAAAATTCTATGGGCTCGTCAACTTTTCCATAAGATTCAGGAACCAATGGAACTTTTTCAGCATCAGCCCAACATCCTGCAGACAGCAGAAGCCAAGTGCATTGTTCGCAACTACAACAAAGTGGCAAAAGTTTTACTGGAGTTTGAAGTGCTCTATCATCGAGGCTGGCTGAGACAGGTAACGAATGCTCCAGAACAAAAAAAAATCATATCTCTGCTTTTGACAGCAATATTAATGTCATTCAGGACTACATGGAGATAGTGATTTAAAATGGGCATTTCTCATTAATGAGTACCATGGGGCTTCTGGGAGTAATGTTGCAAAGTCGATTTCTGAATAATCCATTGGAAACAACTGCATAGGGTAAAGTTGAACTAAAATTGATACTCTTCTGAAAATGATATTCAGTTCTACAAAGTCTACCTCACTGCAGTGGAAGGCTGAAAAATAATTATAAATATGGAGAGCAATCGACTTTATTTTTGATCATTCATGTCTTCTCTCACTACCTTTTCCTGACACCAGTGAAAGTTCATATTTATTGTCAGAGTATATAGTTGACATTACATTTAACCCTGAGCTTTTTTTTGTGCAGGCCAGTCACAATTTCTACTTATCGATAGTGTAAACTGCACTCAAGGAAAAGATAATTTCAATGGCATTTTGGATATCTCATAATTCCTCATCCCCATTTCAACATTTACCATATTCCAAATATAAATCAAATATTTCAACAATGGAGTATCCCTTTCTCCAATTATTTTGTGCATATATATATAATATATATATATATATATTATGGTGTGTGTGTGTGTGTGTGTGTGTGTGTGTGTGTGTTTGTGTGTGTGTGGTTTATCTCCCTCTTCAAAGGAAGAGAGAAATCTCATTTGTGCTGCTTTATAATAATTTTTTAAAAATTTAGAAGTTGTTAATTTTTCTAATGAGACCCTCGACATTTTGCCCTTCTAAATAAACTTTCTTACATATTTATTTAATATCTGAAAAAATTCCTGTAGAATAAATATAGGTAGTGTTTGAAAAAATATTCATTTTTATACAATTAACTCTTCCCAATAAAATTATGGGTAATTCAATCTTGAATATAATTTACACAATGAACGTTCCAGTTCCACCAAATAAACTATTATATCATCTGTAAATAAATTAATCTTATGTTCCTCTTTTCCCACTCTTAAACCTTTAATATCAAGATCAGATCTAATCAATTCTGTCAATGGTTCTATTGCTAAAATAAATAAGGCTGATGACAATGGGCACCCTTGCCTACTGGATTTAGTTAGCTGAAAAAAAGAGTCCTTAAATGAGTCTCTGATTGGGTGTTGTTTAGGAATCTGATGGTGGAGGGGTAGCAACTGTTCCTGGATCTGGTAGTACAAATCTTGTGGCACCTATGCCTCTTTTCTGATGGGAGTAGCAAGAACAGAGCATGTCCTGGGTAGTGTGGATCCTGATGATTACTGCTGCTCTCTGATGGCTGCTTTCCATGACAATATTCTAAATGGTAGAAAGAATTTTGCTAGTGATGTACTGGGCTGTGTCCACTCTCTTTTGCAGGGCTTTCAACTCAGGGGTATTGGTGCTACCCTACCAGGCCAGGAATGCAGCTGGTCAGCACACTTTCCACTACACATCTGTTGAAGTTTACCAAGATTTCTGGTGTCATACCAAATCTCCAGAAATTCTTGAGAAAGTAGGGGCACTGATCTGCTTTCTTCAAATGAGTATGTTAGGTGCAGGAAGGGTCCACTGAGATGGTGACTTCCAGGAATTTAAATGTGCTTACCCTCCTCATCTCTTATTCTCCCAATGAACATTGGATCATATACCTCTGGTTTTCACTTCCTAAAGTCTAAAATCAGCTCCTTGGTTTTCATGACATTGAGTGAGGGGTGGTTAATTTAAAAAAAATTTCGGCATACAACACTGTAACAGGCCAATTTGGCCCGACAACTCCATGCTGCCCAATTACACCCCATTATATACCATTCAGCCAAGTTTTCAATTCCCCTCCTGTTTGTTGACTCATAACCCATTTTTATACATGGTGTTGTACTGAGCTACTCAATCTTGGGTGTAAAGAGAGTAGAGAAGGGGGCTAAGTACACAGCTCTGTGATGCTCCATGCTGATAGAGATTGTGGAAGAGATGTTCTTGCCAATCTGCAGTAATTGGGGTTTGGTGGTGAAGAAATCCAGGATCCAATTCTAGTGGGGTATTTAGCCCCATGTCTTGGAGTTTGCTGATTAATTTTGGAAGGATAATGGTGTTGAATGCCAAACTGTAGTCAATAAATAGCATCTTAATGTATGCATCTTTGCTGTCCAGGCGTTCCAAGGTATTGTGTAGAGGCAGTGAGGTGGCATCTGCTGCAGACCTTTTGCTGTGGGAGGCAAATTGGAATGGATCCACGTCACCACTCAGAAATGAGCTGATAGTTTTCAACACAGCATCTGACAGCACTGTCTTTGCCTGCCTTTTTTTTCTATCACTACCTTTTCTTTTCTGAAAGCCCAGATGAATTTTACGTGTGTGGCCTTCAGATACTCATTGAAATAAATCTTTGCTTAAACAAACAAAATACTGCAGAGGGTTAAATAAAAAAAAGAAAATGCTGGAAATATGCAGCCACATCTGAAGAGGAAGAGAAAGGCTGTAGATTGTTCTTGCACCTTTCATTTTATTTTTTTTGTTGTTGCATTAAACAAGCCATAAAGTAAGTTAATGAATCCACTCTAATTGATGATATTTTATCATTAATAATCAGATATATTAACTCTTTTCATCTCTTCACTAATGATGCCTGAGCTACTGAGAATTTCCAGCATTTTATGTGTTTGCAGCCTATTATTTAGAATAAGTTTTGGCAATGTGTTAAAAGATGTTTCATTTGCAGATTATTTTGTTGCTAACTGAAAGTCTCCATGCATGTACAAACAAAACATTATTCTTTGATAATGATTAGGAACTAAGTGGGACTCAGAAATCGAAGTTAAATTAAGGTTAGTAGAAGCCCAAAATAAAAACAGAGAATTCAGGATACACATCATATCAAACAATCTATTTGATCTGAAAAGTTACCTGTTTCATATTCCTCAGATGTTACTTAACCCACTGATTGTTGCAGTTATATTTCTGAGGTACTAATGATCATTGTAATGCTGTGCCAACATCTCTGCTTAAGTTTGCTTAAATAATATAAATTGCAAGTTGGGACTGCTCATCTTTTTAGTTCAAGTACTCATTGGATAATATCACGGTACTTTATGGAAAACATAAATGATGCAGCTATAAGACTAAGTGTCTAACTTTAAACATTAATCTTGGCACAAGTTAAATGGCATTGTCACACTGAAAGGATCTTTGTCTGTTCATTGAATCCAGCCATTAACTCAAAAATAGAAATGTATTTGATTCCAGATCTAAAGCACATAATTTTCTTTGGAAAGCCTTGCTGTGATAGAACTAATGTTGAATTATTCCAATGAGTGAAATGACTTCTTTAATCAACCACATTTATTCTGATATATTACCCTAGATTGAAATCGCAAAAGCAGGATTACAGGCATCGTTGTTGGTGAAAGCCCCAGAGACAGGAGAATTGTTTGTGAACATTGATCCTCAGATCCTAATTTTAATACGTGAAACAGAATGCATGGCCAAGATGGGTCTTGAAATTCCTCCAGTTGCCAAAGCATTTCATCAGAAACAAGATAGACTTAAAAAATATTATAATAGACTCCAGGTAATGTTTCAAGATGTAGTAGAAAAAAATAAAATGTTATTTATACTGTCTATTCCATTAAATCTATTCTCTGTTTGGTACTAAAGGATATCCGAGGTCCACATCCCCCGGGGAGCTATATTTATTTTTTTAATTGGAAATACAACATGTAACAGGTCCTCTGGCAATTGCACTGAGCTTTGTCTTCCTTATGGTTAGATCATTTTAAAATAACTCAAGCTCAGTAATTATCTTGTAGTATCAAATCAATATTATGCATATGACTTGCAGCACCAGGCTAATTTTCATGATTTATAAGATCCCATCTAACTTTTGGATAACCCATTATACTGGTGTAGGAATGAATAGAATATCAAAATGTAGGATTTTTCACACAATGTTGTACTTCCGGACTATGTAAATCCTAGAAGAATATGTTCCCTAGTTATTTAAGAAATGTATTCTGAGCAACTACCCAAAACAAAAAGAAGTATGATTAAAATACTGTATGTATTCTTTATACTTTTCATTGCTAGTCACGGAGGTATGATGATAATGTTGAATACTAGATGAAATGAAAATGTTTTAAAGGAAATTAAACATAATTGAATTCAACTACCCAAAAATATCTTATTTTGTAGATTATTTCTGTGTTTTGTTTATAATCATTTTGCTAACTGTAGAAGTTCAAATTATCTGCAGTGTGCAAGATAAACTGTGCTGTTATTTCATGTGCATTTAGATGATCTTGTCAGAAAACAAAAGAGTAAGATCAAAAATTCAATGTTATTTTGAGCAACTGATGGGTCCTCATTTAGTCCAAGTGGATAATGCATTGCAACCAGGCTTGACTACTCTCAATTGGACCTCTATGAACATTGACAAATTCCTGAACAGAGTTTCTGAAGCTTTAGGTGAGTTTTATTTTCCAAGGTAAAATGTTCTGTTTATTGCCTGGAAAATCCTGTTATTTTTATTCATTTTGCAGCAAATGCGTGATTTTGTTTGTTAACATCAAAATTGCTGACAGTATTCAGAGAAATGGATGATGCCTCAAAATGTATTATTAGGAACTTCTAAAGAAACATTTCAAAAGTCACTCAAAGCAAAGTTGTAGATTGTGATAGATTGTGTAATCTAAAACAGCTGAATTCATGATCCACAACTCTGGAAAAATTGCTAAACTGTAATGCAATTTGTATGGCTCCTTTCACATTTCTTATCACAGAGATTGGCAGGTATTTGATTAGTGAGGGCATCAAAGGTAACAAGGAGAAAGCTAGGGAGTGGGGCTGAATGGGTGGATGAATCAGCTCATGATTAGAATGGCAGAGCAGACTCAATGGGCCAATGAGCCAACTTCTGTTCCTATCTTTTGTGATCTTGTGAAATTTGCCACTTAATGAGCATCATTTCAGTAACCCAGGGCAGGCAGTCCCTGGGTTACAAACAACTCAAACTTACAAATGGGCTGTTCCCCAATTTGTGCAAGTGCATAATGGTGCCCAAATTTGCATATGCGCAAAATGCACATACGCATTGTGCCTCAATTCGCGCATGTACATTATGTTCATAATGTTACCTCATGAATGCTAAATAAGAATCGATAGTACCTGTTCCGCCTTACGTACAAATTCGGCTTATGAATAGACCCAGGTAACAGAACTCGTTCATAACTTGGGAACCGTCTGTATGGCCTTTGCAAGACAATTGTGCAGCATCCAGGAGAAAAGGCAGAAAATTACATGTACTTGCAAGAACTTTCTTTATTTTGATCATTAATGTATGTAGATAATAATAGAATCCTCTTTGAACTGAGAAGGTAGTTAGGAGTCAACTGTAGCAGCCCACGTACGGAGTTACAAACCGGCCTGCAAAATGGCCGATGAGCATGGCGACTACGCGGGCCTGTGGGTGGCACTGGCCATTGTCTCGGGTGACCTCCACATGGTGGAAAGATGGGGAACTCTGGTGGGAATGCTGGCCAATCCCAGGCTGGCGGTCTGATGACGTGGGGCCCTGACATCAGTGCTTGGGGTCCATAAAAGCATGACGGCCAGAGCAATAAACCAGTCTTGTTTTCCAAGGCTTTGGCATGCGTGCCATTCTTCTCCATGCTCGTGTAGCACAAACGCAACATTGGTGATGCCAATAGGTCCAACTGGCAGTTGGTTCCGAAGATGACAGATCAAGCGGAGTTCGTGATAATCCACATGGTCTTTCTCAGGCTCCAAATGCTTTGGGTGTCGCAGCCACATGTGTGGTTCGAACAGGCTGAAGCTCAGTCCAGCTTTGGCACATTGCTACTGGTGACACCTGCTACTTCTACTTCATGAGCGCCCTCAATCAGGACACAGCGGCAAGGGTCATAGATTTTCCTATGGCAGCCTCCAGAGCAAGGCAAATATGCGGCCCTCTTAACCCGCACCTTTGGGCTCTCCCACCTGATTGCTGCATACGTCCTAATGAGCGAGATGCTTGCTCTAACCGAGGGTTACAAGCCTTGCCTGCTTTTTGAGCAGATCTTTCTGGAGCTGCTGCCTGAGGATATCTGACTCTTGCTCATGGACAAGGACTTTGGCGACCCTTGGAGAGTCGTGGCCTGGGCGGACATGGTATGGAGTGTGAAGAAGGACACCAGTGCTGTTGTAGACCACATCAGCAAGTGCCACGAACAGCCGCCTGCGAGAACAAGACCAGCAGAGAGGCAAGTTAATACCCTGGGACAGCTATGCTACTATCATCAGTGATGGGGTGTGGAGGCCTGTCAATGCTTCCCACCCTACGGGTTTCCGACAAACGCCCTGGCCAACCGTTATTGATGGCTGCGGTGATTGGCCCACGTGATAGCCTCCTCCTCGTTTGGGACTCCTTGTTGGGCAGGTATTTCCTGGTCGACATTGGTGCTGAGATGAATGCCCTAAACCCTCCCACTGCCGGAGGCCTCAACACCCACAATGGCAAGCACGGTCCAGCACTGAGGGCAGCCAACAGTTCCTCCATTTGGACTTTTGGGACACACATCATTCCCCTTTGGTTCAGCAACAGCTGCTTTACATCAACCTTCACTCTCATGGCAGTGGCGCAACCACTTCTGGGGGCCAACTTCCTTCGGGCCTACTGCTTGCTTGTCGACCTCAAGGGACAGCGCTTGATGCACACCAATCCTTTCAGACTCTGTCCCTGGGGGAAGCCAAGCTACCCTCCCTCAACCTGGACTCTATAACACTCTTGGACAATGAATTCGCCCACATCCTGGCAGACTTCCCCTCGATAGTGGCACCACAGTTCTCCACGGCTGAGCTAAAGCGCAGGGTAAAGTACCACTTTTGACTGGGCCCCCGCTCCATGCCAGGGTGCAGCAACGCCCTCCCAAGAAGTTCAGCCTAGCTAAGGAGGAGTTTAAGAAAACGGAGAAGCTAAGGATTGCACGTGCTCCAACAGTCCCTGGGCCTCCCCCCTCCACATGATGACCAAATCAAAAGGGGGTTGGAGACTGTGCATCAGCTACTGCCTTTTACAAGCCCAAAGGACCCAAAAACCCAGCAGCAATAGACATTCACCAAGACAAGCAGTTGCTTAAACAAAATTTGATTTTAATTATCTTTAAACATGAAAACAGAATCAAACTTTAACTTATCTGTATTAACTTAACTAACCTTAACCCCCTTCTAATTCTAAGTGCACGTGTAAGTAATGTGTGTTTAAATTTAAGAAAAGTTCTTTGGTTCACACTTCAATCTCAATTCTCCTCCTTCCAAATTTTCTGGATGAAGGCAATTCTTATGCTGTGCACAGAATTTAACATGTATAAAGTTCACCAGGCTTTGGTGCTTGAAAGGTAAATGTTTACCACTCAGGAAGGTTCTCGTAGGGTTTGCAGAGAGAGATATGTTGCTCCAGGATTGCCACAACTGAGGTACCACCATTAATCATCACAATGTCTTGCTGATGAAACTTGCCCCATCAGGGTTCTCCAGATGATAATCTCTTTCTTTCAAGCTCTCACAGAGTTCCTTTCTGTTCTACTTATTCCAAGGAAAACATCAGACAGATAGCACTTCCAGCCATCCATTGCTCTGGAGCTTTCTGTTTCCCACAAGGTTCTCCTGGCTTGTTCTGTTCAGCTGCTTTCAGTGTCTCACACACACTAGCTAAGAGAGCTTGTTGAGCTTGTCTTCTCTCTCTCTCTCTCTCTCTCTCTCTCTCTCTCTCTCTCTCTCTCTCTCTCTCTCTCCAACTGCCAACTGCAAGAGAGCCCATGTGACTCTCTCACTTGCAAAAACATCCATCTTTTTCAGCAAACAACAGGAGTTATCCTTCTTGAGCAAGCTGTTGTCTTAGGTAAACAAAACCCAGGAATGACCTTTCTGTGAGCACTCTATAGGTACTTGCAAACAGCCAGACTCTCTCCTCCAAGACAATGGTCTATTCATTATGACATTATTTCAGTTAGCACTTGTGAAATGTGCATATCATTCTTAAAAGTTTCTGTGAAGTTCCTGAATATGGATTCTTAGTATTTCAAATAAAATCTGTTTTAAAATGTATGTAACCCACTCTAATCTTACCAAATTCTTTCCAATATTTATCCATTACAAACCACCTCAACAAGGCCACCACATCTAACAGATATCCAGTGTTCCACATCCAAAACTTTGCTGCCAACCTGCACAGGGCCACGGGTGTTCTCCAAGGTGGACTTCATCTGAGAGTACCACCAAATCCCAGTTCAACCCCAGGATGTCACCAAGATCTCATTTGTCTTGTTTGAATTTCTCCGCATGCCCTTTGGTCTAAAGTCTGCAGCACAAACTTTTCTGCGGCTGATGGATGCAGTGGGCCAGGACCACCCTTTGCATTTATCTATTTGCCTCAGCGGCAAAGACCACGCCGCTCACCTGAGACAACTGTGCACCCACTTGAGTGAGTTCGGGGCTGATGATCAACCCTGCAAAGTGCCAATTCGGTCTGGACACCATTGACTTCCTGGGGCACAGGATAAACAGACATGGGGCTACACCTCTCCCCGAAAAAGTTGAGGTGGTCCAGCACTTTGCTAAGCCAGGCACAGTAAAATGGCTACAGGAATCCGCCAGTATGATAAACTTCTTCCACAGGTTAATACCAGCAGCTGTATGCATCATGTGCCCCCTCTTCGCGTTGATGACAGATAAGTCAAAGGATACTACTTGTGACGATGAGTCTTCGAGGGCATTCCAGAATGCCAAAGATGCACTGGCCAATGCCACCCTCTTGGTCCACCCCAGACCGGAGGCACCTATCACCCTGAAAGTCAACGCCTCCAGCATAGTGGTAGGTGGTGTGCTGGAACAGCTCATTGAGGGCTAGTGGCAACCCTTGGCCTTTTTCAGCTGGCACCTCCGCCCTCCAGAGCTCAAATACAATGCTTTCGACCAAGAGCTATTGACTATCTACCTGGCGGTAAGACATTTCTGTTACTTTTTGGAAGGCCGGCAATTCAGGGTCTTCACTGATTACAAGCTGCTGACCTTCACCTTCCAAAAGGTATTGGACGCATGGTCTGCCTGACAACAGAGACACTTGTCCTACATGACCGAATTTACCACAGACATACAGCACAGCATGGAAAAAAGCAAATGTTAGCTGATGCTATGTCATGCCCTGTGATCAAGTTGGTACACGCCTGGGCCCAAGGGGTCGACTATATGGCCCTCACCAAAGTTCAGCAGCACGACCCTGAGATCCCTGTGTATAGGACAGCCTTCTCTGGCCTCAGAGTGGAGGACATCCCCATCGGCCCAGGTAACCTGATACTACTGTGCGATGTCTCTACTGGCAGCCTCTGCCCCATCATTCCAGCTGCTTGCAGGCACCAGGTTTTCGATGCCATCCACAATCTGCTGCACCCCGCAATCTGTGTGACAGTCAAAATGGTGGCTAGCAGGGCTTGTCTTGCCCCCATAAACAGGTCAGCCAGTGGGCCAAATCCTGCATAATGTTTGAACAAGCGCAGCACAGGTTCATCCATTTACACATTGACATAGTGAGGCCATTACTGCTTTCCTGTGGGGCAAGATACCTCTTGACCTTGGTTGACTGCTCCACGAAGTTGCCGGAGGCAGTCTTGCTGGCTGATACCACCACAGGGCACTCAATCAACACATGGTTATCCATATTCGGTGTCCAAGAGCACCTAACCTCGGACAGGGGGGGCACAATTCACCTCTGAGCTCTGGGCAGTGCCAGCTAATGTTTTGGGGCACAGCTCCACCACATCATGGCATATCACTCTCAGGCCAATGGGTTGGTGGAGCGCTTACACGGGGACCTCAAGGTAGCCTTGGTGGATGAACTGCTTTGGGACCTTTTGGGGACTTGTACCATGCCAAAGGAGTTCTTTAACACCTCGGCAGCAGAGATGGTCTTTGGCGTGCTTTTGATCATTCCCGGGGAGTTCCTGGCCCCTGATAAACACCGGAAGACCCCATGATAACCTTCGACAACTTGCGGCGAAAAGTGGGGTCCCTGGTCCCGTGGCTACCCCCACCACAAGGCCAGCTCAAACATAAGGTCCGCAGGGACTTAAACATGTCAGGATGTATTCAAGAGAAGGGGCGCACACCAGCCACCCCTACAATGACCCTACGAGGGGCCCTACAGGATTGTCAAGGACAATGGTTCCACCTACGTCCTTGACATTGGTAGTAAGGAGGAGACTTTTACTGTTGACCGCCTGAAATCAGAATATATGGACTGTAATGAGCTGGTCTCCACTCCTCCCCTGCAACGCAGGGGCAGAGCGCCAAAGGCTACCGACAAAGGCCCAGTCTTTGGTTCTGTGGGGTGGGGGAGCTATGTAGCAGCCCACATATGGAGATGAACCAGCCTGCAAAATGCTGATGAATATGGTGACCTTGCAAACCTGGGGGTTGTGTCAGGTGACTGCCACATGGCGGGAAGATGGGAAACTTTGACGGGAACACCGGCCAATCCCAGACTAGCGCTCTGATGATGTGGGGCCCTGATGTCAGCTCCTGGGGTCTATATAAGCACGATGGCCAGAGAAATAAACTAATCTCACTTTCCAAGGCTTTGGTATGTTTGTCATTCTTCTCCAAGCTTGTGTAGCACAAACACAACACAACACAACCACATTAATGGTTTGGATTCAAATATGGCAGGTTTCCTTCCATGTACAATGTCAGTGAACTGGATAGTGTTTTCTGAAATCTGACAGCTGGTCTACCAATTGAATCATTTCACCAATTTACCCAAAACTAAATTTCTAGAAATGAAAGACCTTTTGTCATGATAGAATATACACCTTGACCAATTCTGGACAACTCAGTATACCAATGACAATGGTGTTACATAGAACCATAGAACATTATAGCACAGAAACAGGCCTCTTTGGCCCTTCAGGTGTGTGCTACGCCAATTTTTTTTGCCTCGTCCCACTAACCTGCAATCAGTCCATAGCCTTCCATACCTCTCCCATCTACGTACCTGTCCTAATTCCTCTTAAATGTTAAAATTGAGCCTGCATTCACCACCTCAGCTGGCTGCTCATTCCACACCCCCACCACTCTATGTGAAGAAGTTGCCTCATGTTTCCTCTAAATGTTTCCCCCTTTTCTCTTCACGAATGTCCTCTGGTTTAGTATCTCACCTATCCTCAGTGGGGGAAAAAACCTATCTGCATTTCCTCTGTCTCTCCCCCCATAATTTTAAATACCTCTATCAAATCTCTGCTCCTTCTTCTACAGTCCAGGGAATAAAGTCCTAACCTTTCCCAGAAACTCAATTCCTGAAGTCCAGGCAACATCTCTGCATTTTTTCTATCTTATTGATATCTTTCCTGCAGTGAGGTGACCAAAACTGCACACAATACTCCAAATTTGGCCTCACCAATGTCTTAACATCCCAAGTCCTGTACTCAATATGTTGATTTATGCAAGCCAATGTGCCAAAAGCTCTGTTCACAACCCTATCCACCTGTGTCGCCACTTTCAGGCAATCATGTATTTGTATTTCCAGATTCCTCTGCTCTACTGCCCTCCTCAGTGCTTTACTATGCCTTTCTTGGTCTGTACTTCCAAAATGCAACACCTCACCCTTGTCTGCATTAATTCCATCTGATATTTTTCAGCCCATTATTCCTGCTGCTCCAGATACCTCTGCAAGCTTTGAAAACCTTCTTCACTGTCTGCTGTTACAGTTGCTTAATGGCTTTAAATCTTTGGCTGTATTTATGTCTGAGACTTAATATGTTTGATTGATATATTAATAGATTAATGATTACAGAACTATGATAGATTGGATATTTATTAATGGCAGCTTACATTTAAAAAATGTATATCATAAAATGTATATAAATTTAATAATTTAATTGTTTTATTCTGCATTTCTATTTATTTGTATATCAATCCCATTGTGAAATCTGTTTGAGTTTTTATTCGAGAACCACAAAAGCTGCAGATGCTGAAATCTTGAGCAAACAAAGAAAGGATTCAAACCTGATACATTGAGGTACCATTTCTACTCATGGATCCTGCCTGACCTGCTGATTGCCTCCAGCAATTATTTTGTTTGCTAGAGCTTTAATTTACTTGGTTCCCTCTGGAGAATGGTTATCCTAGTTCACGTGTTGGTTATTTTCCCAATAAGGGAACAGTAGCCTTGTACCTTGAAGCATTAGTTGCATATCTTTGTTTCGTAAGGACAGTACGGGACCTGCTGAATTTCTCCAGCACTCTTCAGATTTCAGATTTGTTGTCAGAGTATACACAACCCTGGGATTCTTTTTCCTGCGGACCAGGCAGAATTACCACTTATTATATTCAAATAAAAACTACACAAAGTACAGAGGTCAACAAATAGATAAATG
This sequence comes from Narcine bancroftii, assembly GCF_036971445.1. Classification (NCBI taxonomy): domain Eukaryota; kingdom Metazoa; phylum Chordata; class Chondrichthyes; order Torpediniformes; family Narcinidae; genus Narcine; species Narcine bancroftii. The sequence continues at coordinate 424,729,962 of NC_091469.1, forward strand.
TAAACAACTGCAATATAGAGAGGAAAAAAAAACAATCAATAAAGTGAAAAAGTAAGAGACCTTAATTGAGTCCCTGATTGAGTTTATTGTTGAGGAGTCTGATGGTGGAAGGGCTGCAGATGATCCTGAACTTGGTGGTGTGAGTTTTGTGGCATCTATACCTCTTTCTTGATGGTAGTAGAGAGAACAGAGCATGTGCTGGGTAGTGTAGATCCTTGATGATTGCTGCTGCTCTCTAATAGCAGTGTTCCCTGTAGATGTTTTTGATGGTAGGAAGGGGTTTGCCTGTGATGTCCTGGGCTGTGCCCACAACCTTTTGCAGGGCTATACGCTGAGAGGTATTGGTTTCCCCACACTAGATCATGATGCAGCTGGTCAGCACACTTTCCACCACTGCTTTTGTGTATTTATTTACAAGAAAAGTCTTTCCAGATCATCTGGCCATGTGAATTGAGTATAGAGCTGATGGTATCTCACCAAAGAAAGGCGTCAGTTGGTTATGCTCCTATTTTGTGTCAAATTGGAGAACCAGTAAAATTGTGGTATGCACCAAATTAATAGTAGTTGCTTTATTTAAAACACATAAACAGTCTTCTATCAAGAGCCACTTTCCTTTTTAATTTTGTGCACGATATCTGCAGAAGAACTTGAACTCCTGTTGAATCGTGTGAATGACCTGATAGAATTTCGCATTGATGCAGTACTTCAAGATATGAGTACAATACAGTTATGTAAACTACCTGAGGAAGATCCTATACCATGTGATGAATTTGTACAGGAAACTAAGGTATGTGAAAAACATTTATGAGCTATCTATATTCAAAATTAAAAAAAACTATTATATCATTATGAAACTTAATTATTTTTGGCTGCATATTTTTGGCTATTAGATGATTACATTTGGATATTCTATATTTTACCAGCAGCTTCAGTGACTTTTCTGCTGATGAATTGGTGATTTGCGTTAGGTAACTTGGTGACATTTCCGATACATAGCAGGCATCCCTTTCAGCTCATCCTAGAGAAACTGTATGGTTCATGACAAGAAAGTTTTTTTAAAAAAAAAGCTTATTATCATTCCTTTTAACATCTCCGTCCTGATAGCAGGCTGTCAGAGTTTGAAAATCCAATAGAAGCAAATTATTTATCAAAACTAGCTTCTCCAATGTTGCATTATAAAACATAAAATTTCAGTAGTTTTCAATATAAAATGAGGCTAAAAGTTAGACTATAATGAAGATTGTATCATTCGGTCACCATAGTACCTTGATTTTATCAACTCTGTCAAAATATTGTTGGTTTCAATTAATCGTTCCTTAGTATAGGGAGTTTTTAAATGTAAGTCATGGCAGATGCATAAATTTGAAATGAAAAGACAATGAGGAAGCATCTGTGGAGAAGAAACAGGCTTAAAATTTAAGATTGATCTCCTTTCATTCAAAGATCACCGATCTGAAACATTAAGTTGCCTGACCTTCTGCTGTTCTCTAGCCTTTTTTACTTGTAATGTTAGAGTGTGGAGATATGCTGTTTGGGGGCGAAAACATGTAAAATTAAACTTGCTATTAAAGTACATGATGAATAAGTTTACAACCTGAACTTCAGAATAGTCAGTGATTTATTGAAGGAAAAGGTCAAATTTGTCAGTGTGCGGGCTGCATTGGGCTGATAGCTGAAAGTTGTAAAGGGAACTGTATATTTGTGTTTAAGCACACTTTGGACTTTTGCTCATGCAAAGAGAATGGCAGAAGTTCAAGAAAAGATAAGCTCAGATACTGGTGAAAACGGTATTAACTTTGTTGCTGTGCATGTCATGGAATCACTAACCCTGTAGAAAAAGTGCAGCTAAATTATTCACTTCTGCTAAATTGTTTTTCATTGTAATATTTTAAATTATTTTGTATTTGTGTGTGTTTATTAAATATATTTGATTAATAATGTTAGGTATTTCTTGCAGAGACATTTCCCTCATTTTCTTTGAAAACACGGTTGACTAGGTCACTGCACATCTGGTTTTACATTGTTTAGCTTTCCATGTTCCAAAGATGCTGTATGGTAACTGTCATTCCAGACAGTTTATTTCCTTCTCTTTTTTTTTTGAAACTACTTTGAAAGGTATGCAAGTATATTAAATCATTGTACTATTAATATTCAGTTTGTTTTGAGATGAATCAATATATTTAAGGTTTACCAACTTAGAACATGGGTATGGCACAGGAACTGACCCTTTGGCTCATGATCCCTATTGAAACTAATTCCATCTGCCTGCTCATTGTCTATATCTTTCTGTTCATATGCATTTCTAAATGCCTTTTAATTATTGCTATTATTCCATCACCTTACTGCCATTATGTTTGAGGCACCTACCACTCTTAGTGTGAAAACAAAATTTGCCTCACCAAACTTTCTCCCTCTCTCCTTAAATTTGACATTTGGGCTCTAGACAAATGACTCTGGTAATTTTATATTCATAAATGACTATCTGATAGATCAGAAGCACTCTTCAGGAGGCAGGAATGGATATGTCAATAACTACTGTCCACAGAAGACTTCATGAACAGAAATACAGAGGCGACACTGAAAGATGAAAACCACTAGTTAGCAACAGAAAGGATGGCCAGATTACAGTTCTCAAAGAAGTATTTAAAAGAACCTGCAGAATTCCAGAAAAAAGTCTTGTGGACAAATGAGATCTAGATTAACCTGTATCAGTGATGGCAAGAGTAAAGTGTGGGGTCATAAAGGAACTGCCCAACACCTTTGCCATGGTTTGCATCTTGCAGAGCAGTTTCTGTATTTTTGTTCATGAAGTATTCTGAGGATGGTAGTTATTGACACATCCACACCTGCCTCCTGAAGAGCATTTCTGATCTGTCAATACGTTTGGGGATTATTCTTCATTATGATGAGAATTCTTCTGTCATCAACTGTGGAGGTCTTCCTTGGAGTAACCTTATCTGGTTATCCCTCTGACATTGCAGATAAAATAATCAAAATTTGTCCAGCTTCTCCTTGCAGCTAATATTCTCTCATCCAGTCAAAATCCTGATGACCCTCCACTCTACTCTCTCCAACATCACCAGATTCATCCTGTAAGGTGGAGACCAAAACTACACACAATAATCTACAGCTGCAGCATGGCTTCCAAATTATTATATTCAAAGACAAGTATGCCCATATACTTTCTTTGCTGACCGATCTGCTTGCAAGGAGCTATGAATTTGCACTCTAAGATTCCTTTGTACATCAATGTTCATCAGGATCCTGTCATTTACTGTACATTTGCACATTTGGCCTCCAAAACTGCAACACCTCGTGTGTCTGGATTAAACTCTATTTTCCATTTTTTCTGCCCATATTTCTAACTGATCTTCATCCGACTGTACCCTTTGACAACATTCACCAATTTTTGTAGAAACAAAATGTTGGAGATACTCAGCAGGTTAAACAGTGTGCTTTATATAGCAAAGAATTGGTTATGTATCTTTATCTTTGCTATATAAAGTACATTGACCACCGCCAGTGGGCTGATATCGCCTCAGACCGTGCATCTTGGTGCCTCACAGTTCGGCGGGCAGCAACCTCCTTTGAAGAAGACTGCAGAGCCTACCTCACTGACAAAAGACAAAGGAGGAAAAACCCAACACCCAACCCCAACCAACCAATTTTCCCTTGCAACCGCTGCAACCGTGTCTGCCTGTCCCACATCTGACTTGTCAGCCACAAACAAGCCTGCAGCTGATGTGGACATTACCCCTCCATAAATATTCGTCCGCGAAGCCAAGCCAAAGAAAGAAGAATAAAGTATAGTTTGACCTGCTGAGTTTCTCCAGCATTGTGTTTTTATTTTAACTGCAGTGTCTACAGACTTGTGTGTTTTACTTCCACCAATTTTTGTGTCATCTACAAACATAATAATCAGCCCACCTGTATTTTCAAACCAAATCATTTAGAAATATCACAATCAATGCAGGTCTGAGAACTGATTCCTATGGAACATCACTGGTCACATTCTGCCAGTCAGAATAATACCCTCCTGCTCAATCTCCTGGCTTCTATGACTGCCAGTGGTGAATTTAATTTGCCAACTCTCTGTGCTTCCCATGTTCTTTGATCTTCTGGATCAGAGAATTTTGTTGAATGCTTTACTGATGTCAATGCTTTACTTCCACAGCCCTTCTCTCATCAGTTATCCTCGCTGCTTTCTTAGAAATTTGTTTGTTAGTCATGATCTCTAAACAACACCATGCTGACTAACCCTCTAATATGTCCAGGCTTTTCCAGGTGTCATGAAATTCTATCCTTAAAAAACATCTCCACTAATTGCTTCAACACTAACGTAAGGACTCACTGGCCTATAATTTCCTGGTTTGCCCCTCCTGCCCTTCAAATCAAAGGAACAGCAGAGGCTATTCACCAGATCTCTTAGCCCTCACCTGTTGCTAAAGAGGATGCAAAGATCTCTTTCAAAGCCCTAGAAATATCCTCTCTTGTCTCACTCAATAATCTGGAATGGATACGATCAGGCATTGGGGACATCCACCTTAATACTCTTCAAAAGACCCCAAATCACCAAAGTGCCCGCGAATATCACCATGCTTCTCCCTGAAATTTCTACTTAAAACACTCTCCCTCCATGTTCTCCTCAGTGACTAACTGCCACTTCAACTGATCCATGAGGTCAGATAATCTGCATTTGGACATATCTCCTTCAGATATACAGTGACCTCCATAATGTTGGAGACAAGGACACTTTTATTCCTTTATTTGCCCCTGTTCTCCACAGTTTTAAATTTGTATTCAAACAATTCACATGCAATTAAAGTGCACATTCCAGATTTTATTCAAGGTTATTTATATACATTTTGGTTTGACCATGTAGAAATTACAGCACTTTTTACACATAGTCTCCTCATTTCAGAGCACCATAATATTTGGGGCATTTGGGTTCACAGGTGTTTGTGAGTACTCACGTATGTTTATTTGCTTCATTAATGCAGATATAACAGAGCTAGGGTCACTTCTAAGCTTTTGATCACCTTTGGAGTCTTCAGTTCCATTTTTCATCATGGTATGCCAATGAAAGTCAAATAAGCCATTATGAGGCTTAAATATAAGAATAACACAGTAAGAGACATCACACAAACCTAAGGATCACTACAATCAACAGTTTGGAGCATAATTAAAAAGAAAGAGCGTACTGGTGAACTCAGTTATTGTAAAGGGACTGGTTTTCCAAGGAAGACCTGGACTGCTGATAGAAAAATTCTCATCAAAATGAAGAAAAATCCACTAATGTCTGTCTGACAGATTAGAAACACTCTTCAGGAGGCAGGAATGGATGTGCCAATAACTACTGTCCACAGAGGACTTCATGAACAGAAATACAGAGGTGACACTGAAAGATGAAAACCACTAGTTAGCAACAGAAAGGATGGCCAGATTACAGTTTTCTAAGAAGTATTTAAAAGAATCTGCAGAAAAATTCCAGAAAAAGGTCTTGAGATCTGGATTAACCTGTCTCAGTGTGATGGCAAGAGTAAAGTGTGTCGTCGTAAAGTTACTGCCCAGCATCTTTGCCATGGTTTGCATCTTGCAGAGCAGTTTCTGTATTTCTGTTCATGAAGTAGTCATTGACACATCCACACCTGCCTCCTGAAGAGCGTTTCTGATCTGTCAATACATTTGGGGATTATTCTTCATTATGATGAGATTTCTTCTGTCATCAACAGTGGAGGTCTTCCTTGGAATACCAGCCGCCTTGTGATTACTGAACTCACCAGTATGCTCTTTCTTTTTAATGATGTTCAACACAGTTGATTTTTGTTATCCTAAAGTTTGAGCGATGTCTCTTACTGTTCTTGTTTTACAGCCTCATAATGACTATTGACTCTCATTGACCCCACTCTGATCTCATGTTGAAAAATGTCAACTGCAGACTCCAAAAGGTGATCAAAAGCTTAGAAGCAAGCATAGCTCTTAGATACCTGCACCAATGAAGAAACCCCTGAGAGCCAAATATCCCAAACATAATGGCACCATGAATTGAGGGGACTATGTAAAAAGTGCTGTAATTTCTACATGGTCAAAGCAAAATGTATAAAAATAACCTTAAAATCTGGAATGTGCACTTTAATTACAAATTGTTTGATTACAAATTTAAATCTGTGGAGCACGGACAAATAAAGGAAAAAAAAAGTGTCTTTGTCCCAAACATTATGGAGAGCACTGTAGATGTCAGGGTCACTTGGAATACCCCCTAACCTCCCACATCTCAAAGGATGAGCAAACTATTCCAGTGCCTGCCATTACTGCCTCCTTTAATAACCTATGCACTAGGGAAATCTTTATTGATGCTCATTTTCCTCACAGAAGCTTGCACTTTGACCTCATTAGCAGCACTCAGATATCAGAACTGTTTTTCAAAAAAAATTGTTGCTCTCATAGAGTCTACCTCACTTTTATTTGATTCCAGACCTCTAGGTAACAAAACAGAACTTGAATTTTGTATTCCGGCAAACTTTATGAAAAAATACCCTGTTGGGTGATAAATTGCTCTGTTTCTTGAGTCTGAGTCTATGCCCCAAGACCTATTTTAACAACATATTAAGATTATTAGATGATGCTGTAAAATATTTCAGATCAATAACTCTTCATTAGAACTGAAAAAGTGAGAGAATAAGCAGGCTTATTTTGAACTCCTGGTTAATGAATGTGCGGAGTTGGAGAAAAAAAACAAGAGGACATTGGAATTATGAGAAGCAAAATACAGCTGTTCCCAGAAATCTGAACCAGAAACTGCTGGAAAGATAGCAAATGGATAGAAAATCAGTTAATATTACAGGTTAAACATTTGTCAGAACTAGAACAGGGAAGTTCGTTTCACGTTGCAGAGAAGATGGGGGAGGAGTGCATTGGACAAAGGGAGTATCTATGATAAATGGGTCAGAGAGGTTGTGGATATTTTGGTTCTATGGTTTTCCAATCTGGTAACCTCCCAGAATTCAGGACATTTTGAAAAATTTCAAACAACAAACAAGTGTGATGAGTTGTAGTCGAGAGGGAAATAAAGACTGAGACAGACAGCTGTGGTGAAACCATTATAATATATTTGCCATATGTAAATAACATGACCTTTTCTTGTTGACCCTGCTCTCACTGTCCAGCTCATGACTCCTCCCCCTTTCTTTCCCATAAAGGCTGTCATGCCACAAGCCAGGCCCCCAGTTTGAGTCTGGGTCAATGTGAGCAACCAACACAGGGATGCTGTCCGTCGCTTGTAAATAAAAGCCTTCAGTCTCAGCAACTTCAGTCTTTGTGTAATTGATTGTGCATCAATGGCTAACTGAAAAATGGTTAGTTCTGATGTAGACAGAGTAAGCAAGCAAAACCAAGGGGATAATTGTGGACTTCAGGAGGAAGTCAGGAGAACACAATCAAGTCCTCATTGATGGCTCATTGGTGGAGAGAGAAAAAAACTGCAAATTCCTGGGTGCCAACATCTGTCCTGGAACTTCCATGTTGATGCAATCACAAAGTAAGCTCTCCAATGGCTATACTTTGTTAGGTGTTTGAGGAAATTAGGTATGTCACAGAAGGCTCTTGAAAACTTCTACAGGTGTACCGTGGAGAGCATCCTACCTAGATGCATCATTGTCTGGTACAAAGGTGCCAACGCTTAGGACAAGAAAAATCTCCAGAGGGTTCTTAACTCGTCTGCGATATCATGGACCCCAGACTTTACTCCATCAAGGACACCTACAAGAGGCAATGTCTTGAGAAAGCAGCCTCTATCCTCAAGGACTCCCACCATCCAAGCCATGTTCTCTTTGCTCTGCTACCATTGGGAAAAAGGTACAGGAGCCTAAAGACGAGCACTCAGTGGCACAAAGTCAGCTTCTTTCCCACTGCCTGAATGATCAATGAACCAAAGACACATTGCCTTATTTTAACTTTTCGTGAACATTTTTTTTATTGTTGTAAGGTGGTTTATTTAACGTTTGCCCTGTGATGCTGCCACAAAATAATGAATTTCGTGACTTGTTCCTAATAATAAATTCTGATTCTGAGTTATTGGAAGTAAAACACAAAAGTCTGCAGACACTGTAGTTGAAGTTATTGGAAGATGAAAAACAAAGTATAGAGCTTGGATCATGGATTTTCTGTTGATTTTTGAGAATGCAGGAAATATCCAGCAGCAAATTCTGTGCTCTAATACAATGAGCACTAGATTCCCAATTAAGTGCCTTTTACACTTGAGTAATATTATTATTTTTTTTTGTCAGGATCTATGTATGAAAGCTGCACAAGTGCTGCACAATAAAAGCTCTTTAGTTGAGGAAGCAACTAATGAACTTATCAACATGTTACTAGACATGGAATCTCTGAGTAAAGAAGAGAAGCAAAAATTCCAACGGAGCAGTAGAAATGAAGAACAAAAAGAAAGTGATAATAAAGGTAAAAAGTAAAATAACAACACAATTAAAACTTGGGAGCAAATTCTTTACAAATTAAAGACTGGCAAAAAAGCCTTGCTTTTTAGGGATGAACTGTGCAGAGATGGCAAAAGAGTTAATATTTATAATAATGTTAACAAGGTTTATTGTAATAAATATTTAAAATCCGATATTTTCCTCCATTAACAAAGCATGAAATAAACGATATTCTTTTTGATATTTGGCTAATCAATAGGAAAAAAGAAACAACAATATCTCTCAAATATCTTTCCAGCTGAAGAAAGAAACTGTGAGACAAGTTCTCTATCTCAGGATGCAAGGCGGCAGATGAGGAGTGGTCTCTCATCAAGAAAGAAAAGGAAAGACTTGGAGTTACTGGAGGAAGCAGCACAGGAACTACTGTGCTATTTCAGCCACCAAAATGTTGATGCGCTGCTGAAGGTCACCCGCAACACTCTAGAAATGATTCGCAAACGCATTCATTCATCTTCATTTCTTTATTTCATAGGTATGAGTCAGTGCAGTGCAAGCATCACACAATGGGTAATATAAATAGGACACTGCTGAGTCAGTAGGTGGTTGCAAAATAATACTGAGTGCTAGCAAGTTTTTTAATATGTGCTGAAGTATTTCTGCAGAGCAATGATTACCAACATAGTGAATTGGGTGATTTTAAAAAAAAATGTGGAATTTCAATAAAAATAATATGTGATGCAAAAGTGAGATTTTTATAATGTATCTCCTAATTTGCCAATTAGAAATTAATGTGAAATCATCTCAGTAACTTTGCTTTCTTCACTCTGTGTCCAACAGCAATGTTGCATTGCAATGGTAAAAATAAAATAAAATTCCTTTTAATGGAGTTTTTATAATCTTAGAGAAGGACTGGTTCTCTTTAACAGTTCACCCTTTAACTGTGTTTTCATTTTTCTTACAGAAAAGGACCATTATAATAAACAGAAACAGTTAAGCCACCCCATCTTCAGAACTAATATCACATTGTCAATTCCTCACATAACCATGATACCTTCACAAGATGAAGTACAACAAGCTCTGAATAAAACAGTGGAGTATATTGTCAGTGTCTCAAGAGCAGTTGGCCAATGGAATAAGGAAAGGATTCCCAAGGTTTATTGATTATTAATAATTGTATCTTCTCATTGAGTATTTTATAATTATTTTATAATTTTCTATTAATGATTGCCTCTTCTTACATGTATAGAGAAAAATGAATGAAAGAAAGATTCGATCTGTGAGGCATGGAAGCAGGGAGAGTGATTGGGAAGATGGAGTTCTAGAAGCTGCAGTCGGAAGTATTTTTGGTAAGATTACAATACCACAAATTATTGCAAAGTGCATGCAATTAGAAGCATGGAGTTAGCTTTCTCCTGTACATTTCTGAATCATATGATCATTCACTTTCACCTTTGAAGTGTTGTTTGGTAAGCATTGGAAACTATCGTCTTCTATGAAGCACAAATATTTAAAGTGAAAAATCAAAGTTGTCGCCTAGTCGGTGGCATATCCTTAAGTTACAGGATCAGTACAGATGGCATGATAATTGGTATTCATTGAATAAAAGGTTTTGATACATTAATGCATTTGTCCACATTCTTCTAAGCTAATTATTTTCACCAGCTTGGCTGCAATCTGGATACAAAATTAGCTTGGTGGTAGGAGGGGGGTGGGGGTGGTTGTTTTTTTCACATTGGAGACCTGTGACCAGTGGTGTGCCACAGGGATTTATGTTGGTTCCTCTGCAATTAGTCAAATACATTTATTATTTGGGTGACAATGTAGGTGGATTAGGAAGTGAATGACACCAAAATTGTGGCATTGTGGTTCGAAAAGAGGTTATCTAAGTTTAGAACAGATGAAACCAAGGCAAGGCTTAGACAACTAATTGCAGGATCCTGGGGAGTGTTGTTAAACAGACCCCTTGACCTACAAGTGTATAGTTCCCTGAAAATGTAAACACAGATAGACAGTGGTGCAGAAGGCATATGGCACTGGCTGAAGCTTTGAAGATCAGATATGTTGCAGTGAACAAAATATTGATAAGGAGTTTTGTATGCCATTCTGGTCAACACACAGTGGGAACTACTTGATTAAGCTAAAAAGGATGCACAAGAATTTTATCAGGATTGGCGAGCTTGAGTTATCAAAGATTGTGTTGGCTCATTTTTTTTTCCCCTATAAAGAAGGAAGCTGAGAAGTAACATGATAGAACTGAGTGATGGAGATAAGCAGCAAATTTTTCCTATGGTAGGGATGTCTAAAACTAGAGGGTAATCTTGAGTTGTACATTTTCACACTGTGTAATTGGTATCAGAAATGAGCTGCCAGAGATGGTGGCAGTGGTAGCAGGAACAGTTACAAGGTATCTTGGCAGGTACTTGACAGAGCAGGACATGAAGAATGTGAAATTAAGTAAGATCAATATGATGGTCAAGTTATTCATGGGAAAAGGGGATTCCTAACATGCAGCAATTATTGAACATAACTTATATTGTGATTACTGGAACCCATATCCTGTAAGTATATAACCATGGCAGTTGTTTTCCTGAGTTATGTAAAATTTACAAAGGGAGCTGCTTCCAACACCGCATTCCATCTTAACCCATTGTCTTCTCCTTTAGATAGCAGCAATTCTGATATTTCTGCAAGTGTGAACTTGTGTATTCCTGTGCAACCAAAGAACTACTACAAATGTGTTGCTGAGAACAAAGAAATCATTAAGCTTGGATCTGTGCTGAGCACAGCTATTAATTCAACAAAAAAGGTAACAACTGGCCGAAGTAAATAACTTTTAAAATTTCCATTGCATAATGTGTGTGTACAGCCCCTTTCACACTTGCGTCCCACTTAATTGGCCATTCAGTGTCCTGGCATAGCAATGGGGGTTTGGCATTTCACACTTGACCATTCCTAACTGGAACCCCTGAACGCTTTCATACTTGCAAGGAGTCATCCATGGGGTTCAGACTGTTCTACCTTCTACCAGTGATGTCATGACATTTCGAGCAATGGTGGACCTGCCCTAAATCCTAATCAATGTATTTTACATTTGAACAAAATTAATCATGCCTAATTATAACATAATTAAGCTTTATGCACAGTACAGTATGAGCCCTTCAGCCCCTGTTCTTGTGCTGACCTATATAAACCTTTATGAGGGACTGTGGGAAAGTGCTAGCAATAAATAGCAATAGCGGACAATTTTTAAAGAGAGTGGGAAAGTTGGTAGCGCTGTAGTGCATATTTTATACAGTGTGGAAAAATTTGAAGCTCGTGCACAATTTATAGTGTTGGAAAGTTGGTAGTACTATCATGTACAATTTATACAGCATGGGAAAGTTGGTATACTATTGCATACAATTTATAAATACCATGGAAAAAAGTGATGACGAACCTGTCCTCCCAGAATTCCATACAGCTGTATGCCCGGCTGCATGCAAGGAGCATTCATGGAGGGGTTTCTCTGTTGCATGGCATTCAGGGAAGTCAGGACTGCCATTGCTTTTTCCCACGGTCTTTATAAATTAAATGCTATAGTACTACCAATTTTCTCATGCTGTTTAAAAATTGACCACTATTGCTATTTATTTCTTCTCTTTCTCCCACTGCAAAGTTTATACCTCTATTTTAATCTTTTCTTCCTTCACGTTCCTGCACTCACGCAAAAACTTGGATAATTTCAATCCCACAATGCAATTACCTGTTTCACACTTGCCTGATTGCAACGCTGGTGTCTGCAGATGTCGGTTTCCAGGCTGTCAATTCCCGGCGTGAGCTGATGTCATCTGACATCATTGTTGAGAAGAGTTTGCTTTCACACTAGATACTTTAAAGGCTGATTGGTGGTTAATTCCTGGGATCATGTCCAAGTGTGAAAGAGGCTTCTGAGTGTGTAAAGGTGTGTGTATGAGTGTGTGTATTTGCTTGTTTATGTGCATGTGTGCATATGTGATTTTGTATTTGTGTCTGTATGGCTGAGTGCGTTGGTGCAGTTGGCTGTGTGTATGTTTGTGCGTGTATGTGTGCATATGTATATATTTGTGTGTGTGTATTAAATGTGTGTATGTATATGTGCATGTGTGCCTGTGTACATTTCTGGGTGTGTATTTAAAAAAAAATCTAAATTAACAAGCAAATAGATCTCTAACTTACTGTGATCATTATCTTAAGCTAATAATATGAATAATCTCAATGTTACTTGCATCTCTTCCCTTTCCTTCAGGAGGTCCTTACTGCTCTCGAACAATTTGCGTGTTACCACCACATCTGGCAGAGAGAGAGGGAACAGGCAATTCGAAATTTTATAAAAGGAAGTCCTCTGCTGTCTGAATTTGAGACACAGATACTTTACTATCGGGATTTGGAAGCAAAAATCAGTTCTGAGCCAGAATATATTTGTGTTGGTGCATTGGCTCTTTACACTGGTAAAGTTGTACACAAAGTTTAAAAATCTATTGAATTGTAATAAATATAATGTTTTTTAAAAGGAAATGTGCTTTGAATGAAAGGAGGAAAAACCCAACACCCAACCCCAACCAACCAATTTTCCCCTGCAACCGCTGCAATCGTGTCTGCCTGTCCCGCATCGGACTTGTCAGCCACAAACGAGCCTGCAGCTGACGTGGACTTTTTACCCCCTCCATAAATCTTCGTCCGCGAAGCCAAGCCAAAGAAAGATCTCAAGATATTTCATAAGATAAATTTAATACTTCAGAGTATGGGATGTTACAGTGATACTCCATTTTGTGTGTCCCTCCTGTAGTCCATAGCTTGATATTTCTGATGAAGAAACCATAACTTGATATTTCTGATGAAGAAATTGACAGTTAGGTTCCAGGGTAAAATAATGACTATTTCTGAATATGCCTTCTCCAAAAACTAAAAGATGCTTCTGATGTTGGTAGCATTTTATTTGAGCCTACTCCACCTTTCAATCATGACTGATTCTTGCTTCCTCAATGCCATTTTCCAATGCTCTCCCCATGTCCACTTAACCTTTCATCTTCCAAAAAATATTTGAGTCTTAGCTTTGAATGAAGTTAATGACTGAATGTGCAGTGTTCTCTGGACTAGAGATTTACAATAATTCATCCCACTTTGTTGAAAGAATTGTTTCTATAGAACAAACCATAGACACAAACAAATTAGTTATTATATCTTGGTGACAGTGACAGCTTCATGTGTGCAAATTGTTGCTGTTTCCTAACATTGCAACTGTATCCACAATCCATTACACATCATTGGCTGTTAAATGTTTTGAGATGATCTTTAGTTGTGTGCCAACTCTTTAACGATTGATCACCGGCAAACATGTAAGTAAGGGGGCGTAGCCATGCTGAGGATCCACAGACACCGGTTGGAGGAGCTCTCCATGAAGATTGATTAAAAGTCTGATTTAAAGTTCTCAAAATAAAAATTTCTTGTGCTAAAAACATAAACGATGCGAAAGAAGAACAAGAACCCAAAAAATAAAACGGAAAAAGCCAAAAAGTTGGCGAGATCATCAACTGCTAGTTCACGAGGGAGTGGGTAAAGAAGATACAGCCATGATGTTGACACAAACCCAAGGAAGTGGGGATCAACTAAAGATTTTCTAAAAAATGAAGGAATCCATAGAGATTCTACGTGGAAGATTTTCCCAAGGTGGAAAATGCACTAAAGGAAATGGCAGGAAATAATAGCAGTGCTGACAATGGCTATCGATAAGTTGAACAATAGGGTGGGCCAGCTTGAAAACTACCTAATAATGACTCAAGAACCTCTACCAACCCTGGTGGAAGATACAGGAAGTGGTAAGCAGATAAACAATTGCTTCTGGATAAAATTGACCACATTTTAGCAGGAGAAATAATATCCGAATCATCGGGCTCAAAAAAGGGACTGGCGGGAATGACCTGGTGAAATTCTTTGAAGATTGGATCCCATCAGCGTTGGGAATTTGAAAATTCAAGGAAAAATTATTTATAGAAAGAACCCATCAGATCTCAGCCCCAGGAGAGTCGATGACCAAAGACCACAAGCGGTCCCGGTAAGATTTTTAAGTGACTGGGATAGGGAGGCAACTTTGAGAGCAGCAGTCGAGTATGCCAGGGAAAAAGGCTACCCAGCTGTGAAGGAAGGAGGAAAGGTGCTATTCTTTCAGGACCGAAGTTCTACTTTGATAGAGCAAAGAATTTGACGGTGTAAAAAGAGGATTAAGAACACAGTGCAGCGTATGGCTATGTGAGCATGGAGAAGGATGACGCGCACACCATAGCCTTGGAAAATGAGACTGATTTATTGTCAGTGCTCCATGTCATTGGAGCACCAGCCTGGGATAGGCTGGTATTCCCTCTAGAGTTCCCCACCTTCCAATCGTGCGGTCACCTGGGATGCTGGCCAGTGTCACCCCTAGGTCTGCGCTATCGCCACGTTTGTCAGCCATTTTGTGGGCTAGTCCACATCTCCGTGTGCAGGATGCTACCACAGAATATAAAATACACAATGCTCTACCCAGCGATGCTCAGGATCGATGTAGTAGAGGGAATCAGAAGATTTTGTAAAACTGTAAAAGTAGAACAATTTCTACAAAATCGGTAAAGGGGACCCAAAATGTATAGCAGAAAGAAGATCAAGAATAAAGATAAAGTGAACTGTAAATATAAAAAAAGGATAAAAAGTATGATAGTTATATTTTTGAAATGTCTTTTATCGGTTATTTAAAGTAATATTGAAGGATATACAGAGAGCCCAACAGAGAGAAAATGCTTGACAGGGTAGAAACAGAGTGGGTGCTCTGACTTAAGGAGGTTACTGGCACTGGAGAGGGAGAACTGTTTCAAAATGGCGCTGAAACTAAGGGGAGGGGTTCTTTCTCAGACAATACAATGGGCTTTTTTCGGGGTTTCTTGATTACGTCAGAGAAATAAATATTAAAATTAGTAAAAGAATACCAGAGAACAGGTTTGAAAGAAAAAAATATAAAACTTTGATAAATAAAAAACTATATATTGCGAACATATAAAATAGAAAAAAAAACTATTAAAATCAAAGCAGTAATATTATGATCTGGGAGATAGAGCGCATAAAGTTTTGTCATGGCAACTAAAGGCAGAAGAGACATCAAGGATAATGAATGCAATTCTTTTTTTTTAAACTTTATTTAAGATTTTATAACATGAATAACATATAGGATTACATTAAAAAAAAATTAAGAATAAAATAATAAAATTGCAATACAATATCAATAATCTAAATAAACTATACCCTCCCCAATAATTATTACACATTAATAACCCAACTCAAATTAGTCCAACCCCCCCTTTCCCCCCCAAAATAAAGAGTGAAGAATTAATAAAGTTAATAATATATGTGAGATAAAAAACCCACTTACAAAAAAAACATAACCGATTAAAATACTAACAAAAAGAAAAGTAATTAATACTAAAATATCAGACTTTAAAAACATATTTAAATCAAACTTAAATGCATATATTTAACAAACGGAGTTAAGATGAAACATATATTTAACTCAAACTTAATATAAAAAATTAGTAAAGTTAGTAACATTATCTATCAAAAATTCTTAAACAATAATCAATTCTTAAAAAAAATTGTAGCATGAAAAAAAGATGAAAAAAAACTTTCTCTATAGAGATAAACCTTCACCAAATATCAACTAACTTCACATCTATCATCATATTAGTCACATAAATCACCATCTTAAAACAAAATTTAAACCTCATTAAGCATTGTACAATTCAATTTTAGTACTCTTCCACTATTTTTCCCTTTTACTCTTAAATAGTTATCCAATAAAAGCTCCAATACCACATTTAAATATTCCCAATCATTACATTAAAATTCAGATATCCGAATAATAAAAGCGCATCTACAATGAAATCTATATCTTCAACAAATGGAGCATAAACCACAAACAAAATTCAAGCCTCATTAAAAATTGTACAATTCAATTTATAACTTTCACCATTATTCCCTTCGTTCTATAACTAAAATAGCAAAATAATATACACCAGAATTACCACTCCTTTCACCTTAAAGTTAAAGAAAAAATATATAAAAAAAACTTATCCATCCCATTCACATTTAAATTTCAGATATTCCTTATCTACTGAATAAACTTTACAAAAAAAACCACATCAATTTTTAGTTTTTTAAACAATCAAATACTTTCTTATGCTTTTTTAAATATATTTAAACAAAAAAACCCCTTCACTCTTTAATCTAATAATACAAAAAAAAAGGAAAAAAAAAACGGGTAGGAGGTTAAAAATACCCCCTCCCGTCTAAACCGCGCAATGCGGTAACTCCCAAAAAAAAGGGGTGTGAGATAACTCACACGTAGCAGACGACTTTCAGGAAATAGTGCCTATCCAGTTCTCTCCCCCAACACTCACTTCATCTTAAACTAACATCATCATTATTTAATATCCCTTTTTAAAAAAAAATTAGAAAAAAAAAGGACAACTCTTCTTTTCATCAGCTCCAACTGCCGAGTCACCATTACAACCATTCCTTCTTGGAGCATGGCTCTTTTCTTCCATCTCTTGTCTCCTTAGAGATCGCGGCGGACTATGTCTCTGTTGAAACTGAGTAATTGGCAGCTCTTGAGCAAATGCTATAGCTTCCTTTGGAGAATCAAAGAACTTTGGTTGGCAACCATCTTGAAAAACCTTCAAAACAGCTGGATATCTAAAGGTTGCCTTATAACCTTTCTTCCACAACAACTCTTTAGCAGGATTGAATTCCTGTCGTTGGAACATAACTTCTTGACTCAAATCCGCATAGAAGAAAACTCGATTATTTTGAATCATCAAGGGCGATTTTCTCTGTTGTGCATTTCTAATAGCCACTCGTAAAATTGTTTATCTGTCATAATAATTCAAGCAACGAACCAAAACAGGTCTTGGACTTTGACCTGAAATAGGTCTTCTACGCAAGGCTCTGTGAGCACGTTCCAGTATTATACCTTCTGGGAAATGTTCTTGACCCAACACCTGCGGAATCCATTCAGTAAAAAATTTTACTGGGTCTGGTCCCTCCATACCTTCCGGCAAACCAATAATCTTTATATTGTTCCGTCTGGATTGGTTTTCCAAATAATCAGTCTTTTTCACCAAATTTTTATTTTGAGTTTGTAAGTCTTCGACCATTTTGATCACATCAAAAACTTGATCCCGTATTTCATCTATATCTTCTTTACACGAATTAAATTTATCTCTCACTTCAAGCTTTAAAAACTCCAAACTCAGCCATCTGTTGAGAATGTATTTTCACCAAAGTATTAAACCTAGTACCAAGTTCAGTCATAATCTTGAATAATACCTGCATTGTATAAGATAATTTAGATTCAAGATTCACAAAAATCTTTTCAATTGGAAGAGATTTTGGCTCAACAGATTCCTGTTTCTTCTCTAAAGGATCTTCTATTCCTTCCTTCATTCTGATTGCTTTCCTTGTAGTATGACTGCGTGTGGAAACCCCAGCCACAGCCTCTCCAGCAATGACTGGAAGACGCTGGCTGGGGTTTTCCCCAGTCCATAATGTATTAAATTCTCCCAGTACATCAAGTTGTATAGGTTCTTGTATCTCAAAAGATGCAGTTTGCAGCGCCACCTCTACAGCTGACAAATGCCTTTGAGTAACTCTTTGTTCTAAAGGCTGTTTGGCGCCCTCTTTAGAGGGCTCTACCGATGTAACATAGAGCTCTACATCCGAACACTGTACCTCTCTCCTGGGATCCATTTCACGCTGAGTCCCGGTGTCTTTCCTGTAGGTAGGCTCCAAAACTTGAACTTTTGGAAAATGTAGTTTTTTGATGATCTGTTGTCGTTTTTTTTTGCTCTTTTCCACCAATTGTACCACCATAAGTTAAATTAACAGCACTGAAATTATCTAAACTTTTAAAGAATTTTAACGGGCATTTCTAGACAAAACAACAAGATAGAGTCAGGAGAGGACTGGAAGGCACGTCTGATCCTTACGCCATCTTGCTATGCCCCTAATGAATGCAATTCAAACATAGCCTAACAAATTAACGTATGACCAAAAGGAAATTAATGATCTTTACACACCAGGGTCATGCCCAGCGCGGAATGCCACACTGACCACCGGCTTGTTCGCTGCAAGCTCAACCTTCACTTCAAGCCGAAGTCCAGGAACAGTAAAGCCCCCAGAAAGAGGTTCAATGTTGGAAACTTGCAGTCAGACGAAGTGAGAGGAAACTTCCAGGCAAACTTCCAAGCAAAGGTCGAGGATGCAATCCGCCTCACGGACTCGTCCCCTGAAACCCTCTGGGATCAGCTGAAGACTGCCATACTGCAATCTACTGAAGAGATACTGGGCTTCTCCTCCAGGAAAAACGGACTGGTTCAACGAAAACAACCAGGAAATCCAGGAGCTGCTGGCAAAGAAGCGAGCTGCCCACCAGGCTCACCTTGCAAAGCTGTCCTGGCCAGAGAAGAAATGAGCCTTCCGTCGCACATGCAGTCATCTTCAGCGCAAACTCCGGGAGATCCAAAATGAGTGGCGAACTAGCCTCGCCAAACGAACCCAGCTCAGCGCGGACATTGGCGACTTCAGGGGTTTTTACGAGGCTCTAAAGGCTGTGTACGGCCCCTCACCCCAAGTCCTAAGCCCGCTGCGCAGCTCAGACGACAAAGTCCTCCTCAGCGACAAGATCTCATTTCTCAACCGATGGTCAGAACACTTCCAATCTCTTTTCAGTGCCAACCGCTCAGTCCAAGAATCCGCCCTGCTCCAGCTCCCTCAACAGCCCTTAAGGCTAGAGCTGGATGAGGTCCTCACCTGGGAAGAGACATATAAGGCAATTGAACAACTAAAAAGTGGCAAAGCAGCAGGTATGGATGGAATCCCCCCAGAGGTCTGGAAGTTCTGGCGGCAAAACTCTGCATGCCAAACTGCATGAGTTTTTCAAGCTCTGCTGGGACCAAGGAAAGCTGCCTCAGGACCTTCGTGATGCCATCATCATCACCCTGTACAAAAACAAAGGTGAAAAATCAGGCCGCTCAAACTACAGGGGAATCACGCTGCTCTCTATTGCAGGCAAAATCTTCGCTAGGATTCTCCTAAATAGAATAATACCTAGTGTCGCCGAAAATGTTCTCCCAGAATCACAATGCGGCTTTTGTGCAAACGGAGGAACTACTGACATGGTCTTTGCCCTCAGACAGCGCCAAGAAAAGTACAGTGAACAAAACAAAGGACTCTACATCACCTTTGTTGACCTCACCAAAGCCTTCAACACTGTGAGTAGGAAAGGGCTTTGGCAAATACTAGAGCGCCTCGGATGCCCCCCAAAGTTCCTCAACATGGTTATCCAACTGCACGTAAACCAACAAGGTCGGGTCAGATACAGCAATGAGCTCTCTGAACCCTTCTCCATTAACAATGGCGTGAAGCAAGGCTGTGTTCTCGCACCAACCCTCTTTTCAATCTTCTTCAGCAAGATGCTGAACCAAGCCATGAAAGACCCCAACAATGAAGACGCTGTTTACATCCGGTACCGCACGGATGGCAGTCTCTTCAATCTGAGGCGCCTGCAAGCTCACACCAAGACACAAGAGAAACTTGTCCGTGAACTACTCTTTGCAGACGATGCCGCTTTAGTTGCCCATTCAGAGCCAGCTCTTCAGCGCTTGACGTCCTGCTTTGCGGAAACTGCCAAAATGTTTGGCCTGGAAGTCAGCCTGAAGAAAACTGAGGTCCTCCATCAGCCAGCTCCCCACCATGACTACCAGCCCCCCCACATCTCCATCGGGCACACAAAACTCAAAACGGTCAACCAGTTTACCTATCTCGGCTGCACCATTTCATCAGATGCAAGGATCGACAATGAGATAGACAACAGACTCGCCAAGGCAAATAGTGCCTTTGGAAGACTACACAAAAGAGTCTGGAAAAACAACCAACTGAAAAACCTCACAAAGATAAGCGTATACAGAGCCGTTGTCATACCCACACTCCTGTTCGGCTCCGAATCATGGGTCCTCTACCGGCATCACCTACGGCTCCTAGAACGCTTCCACCAGCGTTGTCTCCACTCCATTCTCAACATCCATTGGAGCGCTTTCATCCCTAACGTCGAAGTACTCGAGATGGCAGAGGTCGACAGCATTGAGTCCACGCTGCTGAAGATCCAGCTGCGCTGGGTGGGTCACGTCTTCAGAATGGAGGACCATCGCCTTCCCAAGATTGTGTTATATGGCGAGCTCTCCACTGGCCACCGTGACAGAGGTGCACCAAAGAAGAGGTACAAGGACTGCCTAAAGAAATCTCTTGGTGCCTGCCACATTGACCACCGCCAGTGGGCTGATATCGCCTCAAACCGTGCATCTTGGCGCCTCACAGTTTGGCGGGCAGCAACCTCCTTTGAAGAAGACCGCAGAGCCCACCTCACTGACAAAAGGCAAAGGAGGAAAAACCCAACACCCAACCCCAACCAACCAATTTTCCCCTGCAGCCGCTGCAACCGTGTCTGCCTGTCCCGCATCGGACTTGTCAGCCACAAACGAGCCTGCAGCTGACGTGGACTTTTACCCCCTCCATAAATCTTCATCCGCGAAGCCAAGCCAAAGAAAAAATATTTTTAAGAATTTGGCAACGTTAAGGTATTAAAAAGATTGAGAATTGTTTTGTGGCGGGAAAATTTATTACTTTCAGTAGAATGAAAGTGAAGTTCAAGGTGTCTGAGAACACCTGACTTTGTTATTATCGAAATTCTTATGTGAAAAATTTGGTCAGGATCTGCTATTGCCAGAGGAGACAGAGGTGGAGTCATTGTTGTATAATGGAGAGATTTATCTCAGTAATATAGAGGTTGTTACAAAAGAAAGCTTGTCGAGTACGGGTTCATAAATCAAAACAAAGATGGGAAGTAGATTTAAATAAGCAAATAGATAAGTGCAATTGGATTGAGTTATGTAGAGAAAGTATGAAAAGCACAATAAATATGAGGTTATAGCTGCGCGCTACTCGAAGAAAGACACACATGGTTGTAGCGAGGTATAGCTTTGTGTTTTATTGGGGCTGAGGCTCGGCTTTTATACTGTTGGCGTTCCTGTCGTTTTTTCCATCAACTGACATCACTGCCCAGATAACAATAGCAGCTTCCCTTCTTCCATTACAATGCCTTCTTCCCCATGAGCTATCCCCAAGCTGTTGGCTGTGGAGCAGGGCCAGCACCAGGTTAGGGATGCTGGCCCTGATGCTGCCTTAGCAATATGAGCGCCGGTTCGCTAACTGGGGCCAGTGCTGCTACGCGGTCTGCTGGCTCCTGGTTGCGCTCGCCGTCTGGAGGACTGGCCCGATTGCTGTGGTGGTGTGCTGCTACAAGGTATAGGTTAGTACAGTATAATTTTATATGTAAGTTATATTTGTTACCACAAAAGCTAAATAAATTGAAACAGACCTTTTTGGATTTATGTTTTAGATGTGGACAGGAAGTTGGTACATTTCTGCATTCTACATACTGCATTCTGCATACTTGGCTGTGTCCTAAGATTAAACATTTTGGGTTGAAAATAGGTAATTTATTAGAATAAATAACAGGGGTTAAATTCCCATAGGATCCAATGTTTTTTTTACTGGGTGATATTAGTGGAGTTAAACCTAAATTAAAATTGAATATGTATCAAGTAAAGTTTGTTCAAATTGCTTTAACAATAGCTGGAAAATATATTGCTATAACTTGTAAGTCTTATACAGATTTGGGAATGGAGAGATGACATGTGAAAGTTCGGTGTTGTATATCACTTGAGGAAATTACTTATAATTTAAGAGATAAATACCTTATATTTTGGAAAATATGGTGCCCATATTTACAAAGTTTGGGTATGAATATTTAAATGAATCTCAGACATTCTCTTTCTCCTAAAGGTCTCTGTATATCAGAAGAAGCCTTATAAATAGGAGTGCCCCTGTTGAAGATCTCTTGTCCTGTACTTTTTTTTTGCTTTGTAGGGTGTTTGGTGTGTTTGTGTGTGTGGGGGGAGGGGTTTATAGGGGTTTTTTCTTTCTATTCTTTCTCTTTTTTCTTATATACACCACATATTTGAAATGGATTTGTAATATTGTAAAATATGTGATTTTTTTTTGTTGTTTTAAATTAAAAAAAAGGTAAAACCTAAATACATTACAGGCAAATAAGTGACCAGGAGAGGATGGTTTCCTACTGAAGGTTTATAGATAATTTAAAGATCTCGTGATGCCTCTTATTATGGAAGTATTGTATCAGGCGGTTGAAACCAAGACTCTTCCAGAATCCTTCTCAACAGTTATTATTACGATACTACCAAAAAATAAACAGAAACCTGCTAAAATTGTCTTCATAGAGACCTATCATCTTGTTAAATATGGATTACAAAAAATTTGGCAAAAGCACTAGCCAATAGGCTAGGTGAATACCTACCTAAATTGATAAATTTGGACCAGATGGGTTTTGTTTATTAAAAAAAAAACATTCTGCAGATAACTTGAGCAGAGTGTTTAATACAATGAGTTTTGCAAAGCCTGAAGAAAATCCAAGTATAACTGTTTCACTAGATGTACAAAAAGGCATTTGATTGACTAGAATGTCCTTTTCTAAAGTACTAGAAAGATTTGGAATGGGCAGAATATTTATTGATTGGATAAAAACTCTTTATCATAAACCACAAGCTAAAATTATAACCAATGGCCAAATGTCATTGATGTTCCTTTTGAGTAGAACTAGCAGACAGGGTGCCTACTGTCTTCAGGCCTCTTTGTCTTGGCAATTGAACCATTAGCAGAGATTATAAGGAGAGATCCAGATATAAAGGATTTCAGAATTGGCCTGGAAGAGCATAAAATTAATTTATTTGCAGATGATGTGCTGTTATACTTATCATCTGAGTCCTTGACTCAGACTACACTGGAAAAATATGGAAGAGTATCAGGTTTCAAAAATAAATTTGGAAAAAAATAAAATTATGCCATTAACAAATTTTGATTATGAGAGTTATCAAAAAGGAAGCCAGTTCAAATGGAAACTAGATGGAATTAAATATTTAGGAATAATGGTAGATAATAATCTACAAAATTTATATAAACTTAATTATCTTCCCCTGCTTGGACAGATACAGGAGGATTTATGAAGATGGAGGGAACTGCCTATAACATTAATTGGAAGGGTTAATTGTGTGAAAATGAAAATGATGCCATGTCTGCAATACCTCTTCCAATCGTTGCCAATTTCGTTTCCTAAGAACTTCTTTAAGATACTTAATGGTCAAATAAAAAAAAATTTCTATGGAATAATATAATGCCTAGGATCGCCATGCAAAATCTGATGTAGGAATATAGGTGGGGAGGATTAAGATCACTGGATTAAAAAATATATATTATTTAGCAGCCCAGCTGAGGTTTGTCTCATCCTATTTTGAAGAAGGGAACTCTCTCTTACGGATCCAAATGGGTCTACATACAATGAGAGTGGGTGCAGAGAACGATTTCATTTATAAATGAAATGTCAAATTAATAATAAAAAAGTAACCCCATTCTATTGCATATGATTAAAATTTGGCATGATATTAATGAAAGTCTTGGGGGGAATAAAAGTGGGGATATTACCAAAAGCACTATTGTCCATTGTGTAATAACAAACTATTGCCCATGAATTTGGGCAAAATAATTTTAAATATTTTGCATGAGAAAGAAATTAAACATATTGAGGATTTCTATAAAGAAGGGCTACTTATGTCCTTCGAGCAACTAAAACAGAAATATAATCTGTCAAATCGAATCTCCTGATTCAGTTGAGGTCCTTCATGCAAGAGAGAGAGATGGGGCCCCACAATTGTCTCGCCCTCAAGCAAAGAAGTGGAGGAGATGCTTCAATTGGGAAACACACTTAAATTCATAACCAAGATGTATTTGGCGATAGTGTTAAGCCAGGCCTACAAAGGTTGAGGGAGAGATGGGAGTCAGATCTAGGTGTTACAATACCAGAGGAATGCTGGTCTAACTGCTGTTTGGACAGTATCACATCAATGATTAATGCAAGATATAGATTGGTTCAATATAATTTTCTTCATCAATTATATCTCACTCTACAAAAGATGACATAAATCAAAATCTGAAATATCTAAAATGTGTTTTAGGTGTGGCATTCCACATGGTTGTGTGTGAAGGTAGGATCCTGAAGCACTAACAAAAATAACAGAAATGACCTTCACACACGTTGTGAGCAATAAACTAACTAAATTACAAATTTGTTTTGTTAAGGTGGCCTTGGCTATGGCCAAGAAGTGTATAGCAATCACCTGGAAGTTCTACTCTCCTATATTTGTTGCTCTGGGAAGATGCCTAGTTGTATACCCATGGAGAAAATCACATAACTTGAAAAATAAATATGACTCTTTTATTAAGATATGGCCACCATACTTAGACTATATAGGGGTTCAGTTGTAAAAATTTGACCCTTCAATGTATGTAAAGACACGATATCACAGAAAAACTATTAAAAAAGAAGCTAGAGTTCTGATGGTATGCAAAGTTATATTCTTATATTGATGGGTGGGGGAGGGAAAGAGGGGGGAATTTTTTTCATTTGTTTTTTGATGGTAAACATTTAATATATATTTGAATTGTATAAAAGTTTGAAGACTGTATGAATATATTTATGGAAAAAATAAAATATTTTAAAAAATCCCAAACATGTAAGTAATAGACTATGGATCCCTTTTGGGCAGGTGGATGTTTGAGGTTCTTCCTGATGTTTTCCTTTGCGAATGACTAAGCAGAGGAATGAAGTTGTATTTTGAGGTTGCAGATGCAATTGGTCTATACCAGGGTGGCCAAACCATGGCTCGCGAGCCACATGCAGCTCTTTGGCATGTATTGTGCGGCTTGCGGGAAGGGTAGGTGTCGGCAGTGGGGAGGGTAGGTGGCCGCAGCAGGGAGGGTAGGTGTTGGCAGCATGGAGGGTGGCTGTCAGGGGGTTGCCAGCTGACTGTCAACAGCCTGCCCGCTTCTAGGCACCTGAAAGCTGCTAGCCCCTTGCTCCTTTCAGGTGCCTAGGGGGAACTTTTGGTGTGTAGACTTGATTAGAAAAAAATCTTTTGCAAAATTGCTCCCTTTGAAACAGGGCTTCTTCACGATCTGCAGTGTATCAGCATTTTGCAAATGGATGATTTGCAAGACAAGGATTGGAAAATAGTTTCCCTAACAAAACTGTACCGGGGTGGGCAACCTCCCGCGCTGGCCGCCCCAGCCCTATAGTGCCACACTGGCCACCCCAGCACTTGATGTCCCTTGCCGGGGGGTTGTCAGGCAGTGGGGAGTTGTGTCACCAGGCAGCGGGGAGGGGGGCTGTCAGGCACGGGGAGTTGGATCGCCGGCTGATTGTCATCAGCCCGTCCCCTGCTAGGCACCTGAAAGCTGCTAGGCGCTTTCAGGCTGCTGCTTTCAGGTCCCTAGGGGGAGCGTTCAGAAGCAAAGAATATAACTTCCCAAGGTGGGTTGAGTAAGTATACCTTGGGGATGGGTTCTCCACTTTCAGGTGGCCTCCTGATAGCTGCATTTGGGTATTTTAGGTGGCTTTACATTCAGGTATTATGGCCACTTGAAAGGGGCTAACGATAATGTTAGTGGGTGTGGCTTGTGATCACATGATTACTACGGCTCTTAAACATCTGAAGTTTATGGTATGTGGCTCTTATGTTAAGCAAGTTTGGCCACGTCTGGTCTATACGATGATAAACCAACACCAAAAGATAGTTTAGAAGAAGAATTCATGGTGAAAAGCATAGCTGTACATTTTCTCACTTTGTTTCAACCATATCAAAATAACAATCTTTAATATCAAAACTTTACATCGTATTTTTCAGATGATCTTAAAATAGCACTGACTTCTGAAACCAAAGCGTGGATGACTGATTTTGGTCGACACTGCAATAAAAAATATCGGACTGAGATGGAGAACATTTTTACATTCACAGAAGAAGTGAGCAAAAAACTGAATCGACCTATCAAGGACTTGGATGATATCAGAATAGCTATGGATGCATTAAAAGAAATAAGAGAAAAGCAAATTTCCATTGACTTCCAAGTGGGACCTATTGAGGTAACCTTTTTTTATTGGCTTGGTTCCTCCTTATGATTATTTACTTGAGCATCATGTAAAAGAAGTTAAAAAAAATATTTTTAAAGAATGCACAATATGCAGAAGGATTTTCATGTCACGATTGATTTTCCATTGTTGGGAAACCTTATTCTGCAATTAAGGTGAACAACCCAAAATCTTGAATAAGACTGGTTGTTTGAGGCCAGTAATTTGGTAACTGGCATGCTGTCACTAATCCCAATATTTCATCACCAAATCTTACTTTGGTGTCAAATGTTAGTGATTTTTTTTAGAGTTCTATAAATAAGTTATTTAAAAATCTTTGCCAATCCTTTCATTTTGCTTAATATTATGGCAAATGTTGTTTCAGAATAATATTATAGTGAGTTATCAGAATCCTCTAAAGGAAACCATGTCCCCTGATGATCCTTTATTGTCCGTATCTGAGGATGACATGTGGGCTGCCTTCAAATGTACCTCAATCATACCTGTGTGTACAAAGAATTTGGTAACCTGCCTAAATGATTACTTACTAATCACACTCACATCAACTGTGATGAAGGTTTTTGAGAGGCTGGTGTTAAAACATATCAGCTCCTGTTTGAATGGTGTTATGTAATATTTGGAAATGTATTTGAGAGATCAGTTGGTAAAATTAAAGTACATTACATACATATACACACACTTTAAAACTGATCTTATTTGAAATATTGAATAATTCATATTCAGTGACTACTTTACAGAAACTATGGAGAATGCTATGCACATTTCATAAGTAGGTGCTAATTGAAATGATGTCGTGAAATGAATAGACCATTGTCTTGAAGGAATTGGTGGGGGTGGGGGGAGTCCTGTGTTGAACATTTTTACAAGACTTCTGACCTTTCTGCAAAGTGCTCACTCAGATGTTACCTAAAACAATAGATGGGACCAGAAGACTATCTCCTATTGTTTGCTGGAGAAGGAGGGAAGGGTATGTGGCTGGCAGTTGGAATTGGAGATGGACAGAGAACAACTGAAACAAACAGGAGAAACTGGTTGGAACTGAAACACAAGTTCCAGAGTGGCAGATGGCTGGAAGTGCTATCTGTCTGATGTTTTTCTTGGAATAAGTGGAACAGAAAGGAACTCTGTGTAGCTTGAAAGAAAGAGATTATCATCTGGAGAACCCTGATGGGGCAAGTTTCATCAGCAAGACATTGAGGTGACTAATGGTGGTACCTCAGTTGTGGCAATCCTGGAACAACAAATCTCTCTCTGCAAACCTCCAAAGAACCTTTCTGAGTGGTAAACATTTACCTTTCAAGCACCAAAGCCTGGGTGAACTTTATACATGTTAAATGCTGTGCACAGCATAAGAATTGCCTGCATCCAGAAAATTTGGAAGAAGGAGAATTGAGATTGAACTGTGAATCAAAGAACTTTTCTTAAATTTACGCGCACATTACTTACACGTGTGCTTAGAATTAGAAGGGGGTTAGGGTTAGTTAAGTTAATGCAGATAAGTTAAAGTTTGATTCTGTTTTCATGTTTAAAAATAATTAAAATCAAATTTTGTTTAAGAAACTACTTGTCTTGGTGAATGTCTTTTACTACTGGGTTTTGGGGTCCTTTGGGCTCGTAAGAGTGGCGACATGGATCCATTCCATTTTCCCTACCGTAGCAACCAGTCTAGGGCAGAAACCATCTCACTTGCTCTTCCCAAATTCCTGGAAGACCTGGACAGCAAAGATGCATGCATCTGGAAGCTCTTCATTAACTACAGTTCAGCATTTAACAGCATTATCCCTCAAAACTGATCAGCAAATTGCAACATTTGGGCCTCAATACCCTCCTGTGTAATTCACAGTCAGGTGAGGATTGGTAAGGCCATTTTCTTCACAATCTCCGTCAGTACCAGGGTACCACGGGGCTGTGTTATTAGCCCCTGCTCTTTTCACTTTACATCTACGACTGGCTCGATACGACAATAACACCATTCACAAACTTGCTGATGATACCTTGGAAGTGGGTTGTATAAAAGGGGTCAATGAGTCAGCAGGCAGGAAAGAGATGAAACCTTGGCTCAATGGTGTACTAACAACAACCTCATACTCAGTGTCACCAAAACTAAGGAGCTGATTGTGAACTTAAGGAAGTAAACAATCCAGTTACCATTGGGGGGATCAGAGAAGGAGAAGATTTAAATTCCCGGGTGTCACTGTTTCATGATGAAGAGGTTTGGTATGACATCAAAAACCTTGGCAAACTTCTACAGATGCATAGTGGAAAGTGTGCTGACTGGTTGCATCATGGCCTCGTATGGGGTGCCAATACCTCTGAACAGAAAGCCCTGCAAAAGGTATTGGATACAGGCAAAACTCTCTCCAAGAACAACCACATGGAATGCTGCTATCAGGGAGCAGCAGCAATCAAGAATCCACACCATCCAGGACTTGCTCTGTTCTTGTTCCTGCCATCAAGAAAGAGGTATTGATGCCTCATACCACCGGGTTCAGGAACAGTTGCTATCCTCCATACCTACAAGCTCTTACTTTGCACATTATTTGTAATTGAATATTTATTTTCTGCATTGCCCAGTTTGTTTACACTTCATTCTTGTTTACATTTATCTCTTTTGTATATGTATCTTTTTGAGTACAGTGTTTTTCTGCTTGACCGACAAGCAGAAATTCTGCCTAGTCCTCAGGAAAAAGAATCTCAGGATTGCATGTGATGTTATGTACTCTGACAATAAATATAAACTTTGAACTTTTTTTTAGTTTGCCTCAGTGACAGTTGAAAAACTTTTTTTTTAACTTTTGTAGTTTGTAAAATTTTATAGCTCAGCAAGCATTTTTAAATTTTACTAATTTGAAAAGAGTAGGTTGTTATCCCATTTGAAAAAACTGTCTTGATGCATGTGAACATGTTTCAGTACTCACATTTTTGTTAATAGCATTAATGGAGGAAGTACTATTTATTGCATTGATGGCTCTCTCATTCAGTTTTACCATGTGGTATTCCATATGTTGTAATAATTTAATTTTCTTTCATTGACTTTCCATAATTAAGTACTGCTGTGACGTTAAAAATTATTCTTGTCATTATGATAGGAATCCTATGCAATGTTAAATAAATATGAATTGCTTGTGGCCAAGGAAGAGATAGAGAAGGTTGACAGTTTACGATATGCATGGGAAAAACTGTTAATGCGAGCAAGAGAGATTCAGAATGAACTAGTTGCCTTGCAACCAAATTTCAGAGGAGAACTGATCAGCAATGTGAACACATTCATTGAAGACTGTAATGAATTTTATGAAAATTATGAAAAGGTACTAATGAAACTGTGCTCTATTGATTAAAATATTTCCCGTATTTAAAACTTATAACTCTTTCAGGAATTCCTTTTTGAAATCCAGTGTTAAATAACATTGCCTCACCAATCTCCACTAGATGGCACCAGTGTCAACCTCCAATTTCAATTAAATCCCTCCCCTGTCTCTCTTTTCCTACCCCTACCAACTTTCTTCAAGCTTCCCATCCCCTTCTCTTCCTTCTGCTATCAGAACTATCCTTTTTAGACTTCTGCTCTCTTCCTCCCCACCCCATCATCTCAGCTTCTTGATTTTCTACCCATTCCATCTGTATCTGTTAGCTGTGCTGCTCCCCTTCCCCTTCCTCCCTTCTATCCTATCCTTCTGCCCACTCCCCCTATCTTTTCACTCAGGAATCTTCTAATTTTTCCACATTCACAACGAAAGGCTCAGGCCCAAAACGTTGATTGCCGTTTACCTCCTGGGTGACCTGCTGAGATTCACAATTATTTTGTGTATGCAGTATTATACCAAATCAAATTGTTAAAAATATGAAGTAAAAAGTATTTTTCTTTGTCAATACTTCTAACAAACTTTTCATATCCTAACTGTGATTGCACTTTGTGAATAGTTCATCTCTTAACTGAGAACAAATTGAATCTTTACTAAACTTTTCTTTCACTTCCTGTACTGCAGGAAGGTCCAATGATTACAGGCTTGGCACCACAGGATGCTAGTGAGAGGCTCATAATTTTTCAGGTATGTTCTTTCTCACATTTTTATTTATTTTGTTGCCAAGAGATTCATTGGTTTTTATGCCATTTTATCTTGTGGTTCATTTTGAACTCTTTCAAAAATGGTAGGTCTTGCATGATATTATATTTATAACCATTTTCCTTCCCCTCGTGTAAAGAAATATGGGTCTTGACATTAATTGTATGATGCAGCAAATGTGGAGTGGAAGGGATTTTGTAGCATGAAGAAATTGAACAGAATCAACAGTCCACCAGTATTTCTTAAACCCAGGTCCTTCTTCATGAACACAGATGGAAATCATTCATACAAGTCCTCAACTATGTCTGGATTCATGCAGAGATTGCCATTTTGACCCCTACTAGCACCTATTCTTTGTCTGGTTAATCTTTTGCACTTGGTATGCTTTTGGATTTTTTTTGATCTTGTCTGCCAATAATATTTCATGCTTCCTCTTTGCCTCCCTAAGTTTTAAAAGTCATTTCTGTTGCTTCCTTGTTTTTGACTTCACATAGCCCTCCATATCATTTGGCACTCAAGGTAAGTGTTCTTACCTTCTAGCTCCCATCTGACCAACTCAACCCTCCTATGACTCCAACTCCTCGAACCTAACTTCAATGCTTGCCAGTTCTTCATTCTCCCCTCTGACTTTCTCCTTTCTGAGGTGGAATCTTCTGTAATTAGTAGAAGCCTTACCTTTGTTCCCCTGTGCCAACACCTCAATGAGTTCTGCACACACCTCGATACCAAACTATTTTCTGTGCCTACTTTAACAAGGACTCCTTCTCCCACATCAAGCTTTCTTCAGTCTCTTCTGAGCTCTTATTTTATTTTGGGATGACTCTGACTTGCCTGGTGCACAGTCTTTTTTTTTAAATTTTTTATTTTTCACACCATAAATCACAATAGCCATGATATACACTTTTTCTTTTTCACACATTTACAGTGACTTTTTCTCCCCCCCCTCCCTCCTCCCAAGCCACCCCCCCACCTCCCCCCCCTCTTATCCATTTTAGGTATACAATCTAGGTTGCATTAATTCAGTCAGACAATGTTGTCATTCAACAAAAATACACCAGAAATTCTACTGAGTCCATTCTTTTCTTCTCCTTCCATCAACTTAGGTAATGTTTGTTCCCGGTAGGTTTTCGCTATTGTATTTAATGTAAGGCTCCCATACTTGTTCGAATATTTCAATATTATTTCTTAAACTATATGTTATTTTTTCTAATGGAATACATTTATTCATTTCTATATACCATTGTTGTATTTTCAAATTATCTTCCAATTTCCAGGTTGACATAATACATTTTTTTGCTACGGCTAGGGCTATCTTAACAAATCTTTTTTGTGCATCTTCCAAGTCAATTCCAAATTCTTTATTTTTTATGTTACTAAGGAGAAAGATCTCTGGATTCTTTGGTATATTGTTTTCTGTTATTTTATTTAATATCTGATTGAGATCATCCCAAAATTTTTCTACTCTCTCACATGTCCAGATTGCATGAATTGTTGTTCCCCTTTCTTTTTTACATCGAAAACATCTATCAGATACTGTTGGGTCCCATTTATTTAACTTTTGCGGTGTAATGTATAGTCTGTGTAACCAATTATATTGTATCATACGTAGCCTCGTATTTATTGTATTTCTCATCGTTCCAGAACATAATTTCTCCCATGTTTCCTTTTTTATCTTTATATTTAAATCTTGTTCCCATTTTTGTTTAGTTTTACCATTTGTTTCCTCATTCTCCTTTTCTTGCAGTTTAATATACATATTTGTTATAAATCTTTTGATTAACATTGTATCTGTAATCACATATTCAAGGTTACTTCCCTCTGGTAAACTCAAATTGCTTCCTAATTTATCTTTCAAGTAGGATCTCAGTTGGTAATATGCCAGCGCTGTATCTCCAGTTATATTGTACTTATCTCTCATTTGTTCAAAGGATAAGAATCTACTTCCTGAAAAACAATTTTCTATTCTTTTAATCCCTTTTTTTTCCCATTTTCTAAAGGAAAGGTTGTCTATTGTAAAAGGGAGTAGCTTATTTTGCGTCAATATTAGTTTTGGTAATTGATAATTTGTTTTATTTCTTTCTACATGAATCTTCCATATATTGAGTAGATGGTGTAATACTGGAGAAGTTCTATGTTGTACCAATTTTTCATCCCATTTATATAATATGTGTTCAGGTATCTTTTCCCCTATTTTATCTAATTCTCGTCTCGTCCAGTCTGGTTTTTCCCTTGTTTGATAAAAATCTGATAGGTACCTTAATTGTGCGGCTCTATAATAATTTTTGAAGTTTGGCAATTGTAAGCCTCCTTGTTTATACCATTCTGTTAATTTATCTAGTGCTATCCTCGGTTTCCCCCCTCTCCATAAAAATCTCCTTATTATTTTCTTTAACTCTTTGAAGAATTTTTCTGTCAGTTGTATTGGCAATGCCTGAAATAAGTATAGTATCCTTGGAAAAATGTTCATTTTAATACAGTTTATCCTTCCTATCAGTGTTAGTGGTAGCTCTTTCCAATGCTCTAAATCGTCCTGTAATTTTTTCATTAGTGGATTGTAATTGAGTTTATATAATTGGCCTAGATTTTTGTTTATTTGTACACCTAGGTATCTTATTGCCTGCATTTGCCATCTGAATGGGGATTCCTCCTTAAATTTTGAGAAATCCGCGTTATTCATAGGCATTGCTTCACTTTTATTTACGTTTATCTTGTATCCCGACACTTCTCCATATTCCTTCAATTTCTTATATAGTTCTTTTATTGATAGTTCTGGTTCTGTTAAGTACACTATCACATCATCCGCAAATAGACTGATTTTATATTCCCTGTCTTTTATTTTTATTCCTTTTATATTATTATCTATTCTTATCGATTCTGCTAGTGGTTCTATAGCTAGCGCAAACAATAATGGTGATAGTGGGCATCCCTGCCGCGTTGACCTGCTTAAGTTAAATTGCTTTGATACATGTCCATTTACTGTCACTTTCGCTAACGGTCCCTTATATAATACTTTAATCCAATTAATATACTTCTCCGGTAAACTGAATTTTTGCAATACTTTGAACAAGTAATTCCATTCTACTCTGTCGAAGGCCTTCTCTGCATCTAAAGCAACTGCTACTGCCGGTGCTTTATTTCCTTCTACTGCATGAATTAAGTTAATAAATTTACAAATATTGTCTGTTTTGCGTCTTTTTTTGATAAATCCAGTTTGGTCTAAATTTACCATTTTCGGTACCTGTTCTGCTAATCTGTTTGCTAATAGTTTAGCTATTATCTTATAATCTGTGTTTAGCAGAGATATTGGTCTATATGACGCTGGTGAGAGTGGATCTTTCCCTTGTTTTAGTATCACTGTAATTATTGCTGTTTTACATGAATCTGGTAAGTTTTGTGTCTCATCAATCTGGTTGTTTACATCCAGGAGGGGCGGTATTATTAGATCTTTAAATGTTTTGTAGAATTCTATTGGGAGTCCATCCTCTCCTGGTGTCTTATTATTTGGTAATTTTTTTATTATCTCTTGTATTTCTACTGTTCCAAATGGTTCTGTTAATTTATTTTGTTCCTCTATTTGTAGTTTTGGTAGTTCAATTTTAGTCAAAAATTCATCTATTTTCCCTTCTTTCCCTTTCTTTTTCAGTTCGGTATAATTGTTCATAGAATTCTCTGAAGTTTTCCTTAATTTCTTTTGGATTATATGTAATTTGTTTGTCTTTTTTCCTTGTTGCCAATACCATTTTCTTAGTTTGCTCTGTCTTAAGCTGCCATGCTAAGATTTTGTGTGTTTTTTCACCTAGTTCATAATATTTCTGTTTTGTCTTCATTATATTCTTCTCCACCTTATATGTTCGTAATGTTTCATATTTTATTTTTTTATCCGCCAATTCTCTTCTTTTGGTTGTATCTTCCTTTATTGCTAATTTTTTTTCTATGTTTATTATTTCCCTTTCCAACTGCTCTGTTTCCTGATTATAGTCCTTCTTCATCTTGGTTGCATAACTTATTATTTGTCCTCTAATGAATGCTTTCATTGCGTCCCATAGTATAAACTTATCTTCCACTGATTCCGTATTTACTTCAAAGTACATTTTTAATTGCTTTTCAATAAATTCTCTAAAATCCTGTCTTTTAAGTAGCATGGGGTTTAATCTCCATCTATACATTCTTGGAGGGATGTCCTCTAGCTTTACTGTCAGTATTAAGGGTGAATGGTCCGATAGCATTCTCGCTTTATATTCTGTTTTTCTTACTCTATCCTGCATACTAGCTGATAACAAAAATAGGTCTATTCTTGAGTATGTTTTATGTCTAGTCGAGTAGTATGAGTATTCCTTTTCTTTTGGGTTTTGTTTCCTCCATATGTCCACAAGTTTCATTTCTTGCATTGATTTAATTATAAATTTGGTTACTTTGTTCTTCCTGTTAATTGTTTTCCCCCGATTTATCCATATTTGGATCCAAATTCAGATTGAAATCCCCTCCTATTAGTATGTTGCCTTGCGTATTAGCTACCTTCAAAAAGATATCTTGCATAAACTTTTGATCTTCTTCGTTAGGTGAATATATATTAAGTAGATTCCAAAGCTCCGAATATATCTGACATTTTATCATAACATATCTCCCTGCTGGATCTATTATTTCCTCTTCTATTTTAAATGGCACATTTTTGCTAATTAATATAGCCACTCCTCTTGCTTTTGAATTATACGATGCTGCTGTTACATGTCCTACCCAATCTCTCTTTAATTTCTTGTGCTCCAATTCAGTTAAGTGTGTTTCTTGGACAAATGCTATATCTATTTTTTCCTTTTTCAGTAAATTTAGTAGTTTCTTCCTTTTAATTTGGTTATGTATTCCATTAATATTTAAAGTCATATAGTTCAGCGTAGCCATTTTATATTTTGTTTATCTTCTCTTTCCATTTTTCCATCATTACCTTTCCTCCTTTTCCATTTCTGTTTTCTTATTTTCAACTCTTTACCAGACAACATTCCTACAACATCCAACATTTTCCTTATTCTCCTATTTCTATCTTCTTTATCCCCAATCTCCCCTTCCCCTCCTGAGTTGTCCTTTATCCCTTGTCGGACAACCACATCTCCCCTCTCCATTTGGATTTGCGAATCCACTCGCAAGCGTCAACTGATTTTGCAGTGACCGCTCTTTTCCCCCACCCAGCCCCCCCCAGAAAAGATTTCACTTTTCATATGTCACAAAGGTCACTCTTTTAATTCCCTCCTTATTCTCTCTATTCCATTACCTTCCCTTATTAATTCTTGTCTATACTATCTATGTTTTCCTCTAATTACAGATACTTTCACGTATGTCCATTGTCTCTATTCACTCTTATACCTCTTTACCCGCATACATATCAATCGTGATCATTTTTACTCTCATTACCCGTCTTCATCCCTCAGTCTATTTTTGTAATTGTTCTGCAAATTTTCGTGCTTCTTCTGGATCCGAGAACAGTCTGTTTTGTTGTCCTGGAATAAATATTTTCAATACCGCAGGATGCTTCAGTGTAAATTTATATCCTTTCTTCCATAAAATCGCTTTTGCTGTATTGAACTCTTTTCTCTTCTTTAGGAGTTCAAAGCTTATATCTGGATAAATGAAGATTTTTTGCCCTTTATACTCCAGTGGTTTGTTGCCCTCTCTTACTTTTTCTATTGTCTTCTCCAGTACCTTTTCTCTTGTAGTATATCTTAGGAATTTTACTACAATAGATCTTGGTTTTTGTTGTGGTTGTGGTTTAGGGGCCAATGCTCTTTGTGCCCTTTCTATTTCCATTTCTTGCTGTAGTTCTGGACATCCTAGGGCCTTAGGGATCCATTCTTTTATAAACTCCCTCATATTCTTGCCTTCCTCATCTTCCTTCAGGCCCACTATCTTTATGTTATTTCTTCTGTTATAATTTTACATTATATCTATTTTTTGGGCTAGTAATTCTTGTGTCTCTTTAGTTTTTTTATTAGATTCCTCCAATTTATTTTTTAAGTCTTCTACCTCCATTTCTGCTGCTATTGCCCGTTCTTCCATCTTGTCCATTTTTTTCCCCATTTCTGTTAAGGTCATATCCATTTTATTTATTTCCTTTTCTGTGTTGTTTATTCTTCTTCTTAAATCATTGAATTCCTGTGTTTGCCATTCTTTAAATGACTCCATGTATCCTCTAACAAGAGCAAGTATATCCTTTACCTTGCCTTTCCCTTTATCTATTTCACTGTATTCTTCCTCTTCTTCTTCCTCTGGGTTGGCCATCTGTTGTTTCTTTGATGCCCTTTCCTCCTCTTCTTTCTTGTTTCCATTGTCTTCTGTGGTCTCTTCTTGCTGCAGGTGTTCTGCAGCTGTCATTGCCGGCTGTGGAGATCGACTCCCCAGCTGGTCCCCCCTCCCGTCGGTGTGTTTTTTTTCATGCGCATCGCGCATGCGCGAGGAGTCGCGCATGCACGGTTGCGCACTTTTACTCGGCTCTGTGAGCCATTGTTGTAGTTCTTTTTCTACCGACCTGAGGTAGTGGGCTCCTCTCTCCACAGCGGGCCTCTTCGGACAGGTAAGGCCTTCACCTTTTTCCTCCGTTGTCTTCTCTTCCTCTCTTCTTTCCGTTGATTTTGATTTTTCTCCTTTTGTCTCCATCTTCTTTCCACCTTTATACTCACTTTTCTTTAACTTGTATTTCTGTGCCTTTGTATTTTCTCTTGTTTTTCCCGACTTTTCTGGAGAGGGCTGGAGTTCACCGTCCGGCCACTACTCCATCACGTGACTCCTCCCTTGTGCACAGTCTTGATGTAAAACATCGACCATCGCTTTGCCTTCACAGATGTTGCTTGATTGCCCTGTGTGTAACTTGTTGCTTATGCTATTGCCATTTCTAGTGCTACACTTTTTGCCATTGTTTTGTCATTTGACCACCGATCCAACTCTGCTGTTCTCTTTTCTCTTCTAAATATTTTTATTGAGTTTAACATATAAACTTGCATACAAAATTTTAAGGAAAACACATACCAAGTCATCTCATATACATACCCAAAGAACAAAAAAAATGGATGGAACTACATTAGACAGTTCCTTAATCCACATGAGAAACAAGTTATTGAATGAATGTTGAAACCTTTATTTGTCAGATTAATCCAAATAAAAATTGATAAAAGGAAAAAAAGAAAACAAACTAACAAAAAAAAAACTAAATCTAATCTACTCCTACCTCTAATCAAGGTAACCTTTGTAAAAGAAAAGGGAAATGATGGATCGGATAGCGACCTCTAGATGAGAATCTCCAGAACATTCAAAATTCTTAATTCTTCCAATCATGATAGTATTCTATGAATGGCCTCCACATCTTTACAAATTAAAACTTTCTATTCTTAATGTTGCATTTAATTTTCTCCAGGTTCATGCAGGCCATCACATCATGTAACCACTGTGTATGGCTAGGTGAAGAGTCATCTTTCCATTTCAGTAAAATTGCTCATCTAGCTATCAATATGGTAAAGGCTAAAACTTTCTCCTGAGTTGCAGACAGAAGTATATTTGGCTCACATGAAAAACCAAACAAAGCAATTAATGAACGAGGTTCTATTTTGATAAAGTTTGAAAAATGTCTTTACAAAATCTCTCTAAATTGGGGGACTCCCAAAACATATTGATCAGTGAAACTTCAAAAAATTTTACACTTCTCACATCATGGATCAATATCTGCATAAAAACGAGATAACTTAAGTCTGCTGTTTGTTAAGATCATGGATCACCCAGTCTTAGCCTTAACACCCCTTTCCCATTTACTCCCCTTATTCCTTGACTCACTTTCAGTTTAAATTTCTATCATTCTTCATTTTGAATATATTTGATTATTCCACCTCCATAACTGTCTTGTGGTTAGGAGGTGCGGGGAGATAGTCCTTAAAAAAAAATCAAAGACTTGTGACATTTGGAGGGAAGTCATCTTATTTTGAAACCATCCCACATATTTCTACACACACCTCTGAGGGGAAACGACCTCCCAGTATCCACTGTGACATTCCCTTCTGGATTTTGAATGTTTCAATTCTACCCATTGGAGAACTATGGGTAGAGGGCCAACCTCCTTAATCATTCTTCTCAAATTGGCATACTTATGCCAGGAAACAACTTACTGCACCTTTTTTGCATTACCTTCAATGGAAGAAAATTATTCCTTAAATAAGGGGACCAAAACTATTTCAGGTTTAGTCTCAACAGTACCTTTTGAAGTTGTTCAAAGCTTACCAGCATTTATATTCCATACATCTTACAAAAAAGGCCAACATTCTACTTGCCCTCAAGTAGCTGAACCTTCATACTAACTTTTATGTTCTGTTTATTTGGGACTGTTGGGTGGCTTTGCACCAACCCTTTTGAAGTTCTGTTGTGCACTATACAGAATTATAAATCATAAATTTAAGGGTTTATTGAACACATATTTAAATTGAAGTTCAAGGTGTCTAAAATACAATTTCCCTGAATAGTTGCTTATACAGACCAACACTCGAGTAAAATGAGAAAGTTGGGATACTGGAATCAGCCTCTTGAACAAATTCCCTAGTTTTGTACTCTCCATATGTACTCAACTTCATACTGTTGTCCATGTTCAAGTTCAGCCCAAAACTAGTACTGGTGTGGTTGAGTCGTAGTGTATTGTTCTTTGTAGCTTCACTGCATTGGCTTATTATTCATGTTTAACTTACTGTTTTAGTCCATGACAACAAAATAATCTTGAATCTTAATACTTATGAGATTTACATGTCGATGTGATTTCATTTTGCTGCCAGAATCAATTTGACAACCTGTTTCGGAAGTACATCACATACACAGGTGGTGAAGAGCTGTTTGGTCTGCCCATCTCTGAATATCCTCATTTGCTGGAAATAAAGAAACAACTGACTTTACTCCAGAAGCTCTATGGATTGTACAATAATGTGATCAATACTGTGAACAGTTACTATGACATCCTGTGGTCAGAGGTCAACATAGAAAATATTAACAGTGAGCTTATGGAATTTAAGATAAGGTAAGGATTAAAATTTGAAAAGTTGCTATTCGTTGACATTGATCCTTCAAAATTATCCTTTTGTTATTTTCAATTTGGTTGTGAATGTGGGTTAAACAAATTTTTAATGATCATCCCAGCCTCATTGATTAAAGTGGTTTCACATCCCTTGCAATTTCATAATCCTTATTCTTGTCACAAATCCCTTCATTACCAAACTGTTTTCTATTTTTGTCATCTTTCAGCTTCTCGTCTTCCTCTGAAGTCCTTGCTTTCTTTATTGCTAAACCGACTCACCGCTAAGACCAAGAGTCCCAATTAATAACATTTTTTTTTCAAGTTTTATTCCTCCATATCATTTGGCACTCAAGGTAAGTGTTCTTACTTTCTAGCTCCCATCTGACCAACTCAACCCTCCTATGACTCCAACTCCTAGAACCTAACTTCAATGCTTGCCAGTTCTTCATTCTCCCCTCTGAGTTTCTCCTTTCTGAGGTGGAATCTTCTGTAATTAGTAGAGGCCTTACCTTTGTTCCCCTGTTTTTAGATAGATTTTGCGTGATTTTACTGATCTATAGAATGTCCGGCAACCTCTGCACAATGAGCTGTGGCACATTGTTGGGGAGCAAAGGTCAGGGATTTCTTGTGTACCAGCAGGGAGTGCAGTTTCATGCTGGATTTCTGGCAATAGTAGCTTGCAGCACATGGACATATTTTTAACTAGCAGGATACCTGGCATTGCCCAGGAAATAAAACACTCAGTTTTTGACTACAGGTTGAAACAAAATAGCCCCAAAATGTCATGTATATTTTTCAAACACCACTTTTATATTCTTTGTAACGAAGTTGACTTCTGATGTAACAGGGTATGTTGTGTTGGGATATAGATATGATTTTGGGAGATAAAGTGTGGCTTTTTTTTTAGTGCAGGTCACATACAAACACTTCTGAACACATCTCATTTAAAATACTGGAACTTTGCTCAAGCCAGACAGGGTGGCTCCTGGGGGCCTTTGCAAAAATTTTGAGGAGAGCCCAAGAGACTTCACTAGTGGATTGTTGCTTTGAAAAGCAACAGATGAAAGAGATCAGAGGAGTAGTTCAGAGCCACAGGCTGTCTGGAGTGCAGTTTGCTGTTCTAAGAGGTCATGTGGTTTTGCAAGCAGAGAGAGTCAAAAAGGGTTTTTTTCTGAGTGAGAGAGCGATCAGTTCTGCAGTTTTACAGTTCAGCAGCAGCTGGGACTGGAACAGGGGAAGCTGGCAAACTTGTGGCAAACCCCATTTTGCAAATGGGTTGTGAGTTCTTAGTTCAGCCTGGTCAAAGCCCTTGTGGTCCATACAAGAGGAGAGGGCTGACTGCCTAATGTTTCACTTGAAATAAAGGAAACAA
Source organism: Narcine bancroftii (assembly GCF_036971445.1). Taxonomy (NCBI): domain Eukaryota; kingdom Metazoa; phylum Chordata; class Chondrichthyes; order Torpediniformes; family Narcinidae; genus Narcine; species Narcine bancroftii. Next base: position 424,771,009 of record NC_091469.1, read on the forward strand.
AAAAGATCTCTGTGGTGACTTGAAAAGAAAGAGATTATCATCTGGAAAACCCTGATAGGGCAAGTTTCTTCGGCAAGACACTGGCGTGGCTGATCAAAATGGATCAGTTTGTGTCTAGGAACAACAAATATCTTTCTGAAACCCGACAAGAACCTTTGTGAGCAGTAACCATTTTCCTTTCAAGCACCAAAGCCTGGTGAAATTCATAAATGTTAAATTCTGTGCACAGAGTAAGAATTGCCTGCAACCAGTAAACTTGGAAGAATGAAAAGTGAGATTGGATTGTGAATCAAAGTGGTATGTGAGTGGGAAGGGAAGATTGAGAATCACTGCTCGAGACCCAATAGTTACTGAAATATTTTGCTTGATAAAAATTGCATTGGTCAATTTCCTTTGGAATTACGAAACCGTGCACATAACGAGTCAATTACATACAATTAAAACAGTGGTTTTCAAATTTTTTCTTTCCACCCACCTACCACCTTAAGCAATGTCTTACAGAGCACCTATGGCATAGGGAATACTTAAAGTGATAGGTGAGTGGAAAGAAAAAGTTTGAGAACCACTGATGTAGGATCTATTCGAAGGCATTGCAAAAGTCTATGAAGGCAATGCCTACCCCCTTGCCCTTGTAGAAGTTACAGCACTCTAAGGGTAAAAGCACGTAAACAACTCTAATAAAATATACAAGCAAAAATCCCAGACAAAATAGCCTAAAATATTGCTTAGGTGATAAGAGAGACAAAAACATTGCCTTGAAAGGGAACTACCCCTGATAACAGATTCTTGTAGCTAAAGAAAGACTTGCTATGGACATAGAATATAAGAAACAATAATTATAATAACTTGCAATTAACAATATGGTAACAAGACTAGCCAATTAGTGGTGCCATATTTATTATTGGTTGCTGCCTTCAATTTGTATCATGATTGGTCACTTTTCTATGCTAAACGAATTTGATAACATGCATGTAGTTTCTATTGGAGCGGTTTGGTGGCAGTGCTGCTCTCCTTGTGCTGAAAGAAATAAAGTGTGATTTGGAATGAGTGCTAGTTGTCAGTCGTTGATTTCCACTTCATCATCAGTCTTCGTGGTCACTCATTCAAAAACTTAAATCAAATTCATGAGACATGATTTCCCACGCACAAAGCCATGCTGATTATCCCTAATCAGTTCTTGCCTTTACAAATTATAAGTGGATACTATCTCTCAGAATCCACTCCAGTCATATACTACTGATGTTGTTCACTGCCTTAAAGTTTCCAGACTTGCCTGTGCCAATGTAATTTTAAATTAATAAACAGTTAAAGGAACTCCATACTTGGAGGCATAGGTTTAAATAAATATATGATTTAGCTACATTTGTATTGGAAACTACAGGAGAGGGGCACAAAGTAGTCTGTGCCCAAATAAGAGTTTTTTTTTGGAATAGAATCTCAGAACCTTTCTGATTTTGAAATGTGATTTTAGGTTGAAGCTATTAGGTTTTATTCCCATTCTCTGTGACGTGTTTTTCAGCCTTTATGCTGCTGTATAAAATATAAATTCTGAATTGTACCATTAGGTGAAAGTAACATCATGGTTGTCCTCCATATCAACTCAATGCTTTCATGTTTCATCCTGAGTATCAATAGCTTGTGTTTTATTTCAAAATGGCATGAAGCAATCTTCTCCAATTATTATTTTGGTTGGAAAATTCTATAACTTATTTCAATACATGGTGAATACAATGATGTGGGCGGTTGGGTTGAAAGGCTGATTCCACTCTGTTTGATGCTATTTCTTTTGAAGACACTTTAATGAAATGGTTCAGGAAGAAAAAAACTTTAGGGAAGTTTCATTTGTTTATCGTTATGACATGCTGGTTTGCTTCTCCCAGTTTGATCAGTTAGAAATTATGCATATTGATAAACAAATGTCCCAAATAGGCTCCTAAGAAGTAAATATTTGCAGATTTTCCCCTCTTGTTAAAAGTCTAATAAATGCATCTATTTTGGACTCAAAAAGATTGACTGAGAGAAAAGTCCTTAATTCTCATACTTCATCCACTAATGAACACTATTCATTTTTTTTGATCATCAACAAAGAGAAATTAAGAGTTATGTACAGCTGATATCTCTGTTGTCAGCTGATAATGTCACAAGAAACAAGCTGAAATTCTACATTCATTTCCAAACTTTTCTTACTATTCGTCAGATGTCGCAAACTTCCGCGCGCTTTGAAAGAATGGCAAGCATTCTTGGATTTGAAGCAAACAATTGAGGATCTTCATGAATGCTGCCCTTTGTTGGAACACATGTCTAACAAAGCTATGATGCTACGACACTGGAGGCAAATTGCAGAAATCACAGGGCATAGCTTTGATGTAGAAAGTGAAATGTTCAAGTTGAGAAATATGATGGAAGCCTCAATACTGAAATACAAAGAGGAAATCGAGGTATTAGTTTTATGTTAAACGATTGAATGTTTTTGTGCAAAGCATTGTCTTAATAAAATAAAAAATTTAAAAAAAAGAAGCATTGTTTTAATAAAATAAAAAATTTAAAAAAAAGAAGCATTGTTTTAATAAAATAAAAATTAAAAAAAAAAGAAGCATTGTTTTAATGGAATAATGTGAATAGTCAATCATTAGCATTAACTTTATTGCTTCAAATATGAACATCATTGGCTTATTTTAAGATTGTTGACTTTTTTAATTGGAGGTGTCTTCAGATACAAGCTATTAGGAAGTTAGATTCTTTTAAAGAGTTCAATGGACGTCTATCTGCTGATTAATTCTAAAAACTCTGTTCACATTGGATTGTGGCATTACTCCAACCTTAGCATTCTCAAGTGTACTGTTGGGCCTTCGCCTTCAGGGTGGTACAGTTGGTGTAGCGGATAGCGCAATGGCTTTCCAGCGCCAGTGATCAGGACCGGACTTGTGTTCGAATCCCACACTGTGTGTAAGGAGTTTGTACCTTCTCCCCATGTCTGCTTGGGTTTTTTTCTGGGGGTTCTGGTTTCATTACTAGCAGTAGAATGTTATCTAATATTTAAATCACATCTAAATGACAATATTAGAGCATTCATCATGCAAAGTGCATATATGAAAACAAATTTTGGGTTTATGATGGTTATTTCAACTATTTGTATGCACTTATTTCTTTCAAACAAATAAGGTCTTCCAGTTGAGATGTCATTGATGGAAACTGTTTATTGCAGGATATTTGCACAAGTGCAGTGAAAGAGAAAGACATTGAGCAGAAATTGAAACAGGTTATAGCAGAATGGGACGGCAAAACATTTACTTTTGCCAGTTTCAAAACACGTGGTGAGCTTTTGCTGAGAGGGGACAGTACGTCAGAAATTGTTGCCAGTATGGAGGATAGTTTGATGATCCTGGGCTCGCTCATGAGTAGCAGGTTAGTTATGTATACATTTTAATTTTGTTTCTGATTGATCAGAGATGTATTTCATTCATTGATGTACATTTCTTTTAGGAAAAATAGAATGAAGGCTCATATGTCTGTTTAAGTATATTTGTATTTAGAAAAATGTTTATAAATGGGCAGTGGAGGAAATAAATTGTAGAAATCGGATTCCTTTTGGGTAAAGATTGTTTTTCACTCTTATTTCATGGCAGGTTCAATACCCCATTCAAAGCACAGATTCAGAAATGGGTTCACAATCTGTCTAACACAACTGATATTATTGAGAACTGGATGACTGTACAAAATCTGTGGATTTATTTGGAGGCAGTTTTTGTAGGTGGAGATATTGCTAAGCAACTCCCAAAGGTATGGAAGTGGCTGGGTAGTGTTGTTCTTTTCTAAAATTGTAAGGTTTTCTAAATTGAAGACTATGAAGATTAGCATTTTTTTTTTAGTTTTCCATTTTAGCTTCAGAAGCTGTTAACACTGGTTATGATTTCTGAGGAACGAGTATTCCACTATTGTAAAATATATCTGTTTTAATGTAGATATTAAAATTAAAATAGATATATTTTATGATGTTCCAGTACTTATCTTTGGCTTGGGTTCACGGACGAAGATTTATGGAGGGGGTAAAAGTCCACATCAGCTGCAGGCTCGTTTGTGGCTGACAAGTCCGATGCGGGACAGGCAGACACGGTTGCAGCGGCTGCAGACAAGAAGTATATGACAGATTTCTGGAGAAAAATAGTTTGTCTTCCTATTGGCAATCACTTTATTTTCTGTCACTTTGGCTTACCATCCTGCTCTCTTTCTGAACTTTCCATTTGTGGCTTTCTGCACTGTTATAACAAGGCCCAATGTAAGGTTCAGGAATCATGCATCATCTTTGTCTGGCCATGTAGCAGCCTGGAGGACTTGATATCAAATTCTCCAACTTTAGGTAACTCGCTCTTTCTTTTTGTTTGTATCAGGACTAGCCATTTATCCCCTTTGTAATTTTGGTGCAGTTTTTGTGTTGTGTCATCCAACCTTCTATGCATATGCCAACATTGATAAATAAGATTAACCTGATTTTAACTGAAATATCAGTTTATTTGGTCTTGACATGTCAGAGACACACCCTTTGTTTCTCTCATTCATCTTTCTCTCAGCTTCTCAGGAAAAAGAACTTGTTTACTCTCCTTACCCGTTCTGATAAAGAATCCCAGACCTGCAAAGTTGATTCTTTTTCTCACAAGTGCTGGCTGACCTGCTGAGTGTTTCTGTTATTTTCCATGTTCATTTCTGATTTCCAATATCAGCATTTAAAAAAATCTCCTTGGTTTGTTCCTTGGCAGCAAGTTATAATGGATAGGATATAATCTGCAGCATGCTAAGTCTGCCATTTCATCTTGTTCTTCTACTTATACAGAATATTATCTTAAAACACACTGGAATAGAAATTGATGGATAACTTATTCAGGATCTTTGATCTTAATCTGGACATAAAACACTCGAATTTATCATTGACATGGCCACAAACATTGATTTCATAGATAACTGTTGCAGATTTATTTGCAGATATTCAGAAGGAGCAAAGGTTGCTTAAGATCCAAGTTTTGAAGAACCTGTCAGACAATATTGCTCATGCCTTGCTTATTTAAGTTACTTCAGTTTTGGTGTTAAATAAGGAAGAGTGGAAATAGTGTGTATAAAACTAGATAATCATTTAAGAAATAAGAGGTGAGAAAGATCACGTTAAGGTGCAATCAGAAAATGTGAAGGAGAACAATGGAAAATTGGAAGAGATTATGTACATAAAGAATAAGAGAAGATAACGGAGGGGTGTTGGAAGGTTTACAAGAAACAGTGAGGCATTGTCCATGGATAAAGAAGTGGCAAAATTATTAATCTATTTTTCCATTGTCATTCTACTTCAACTCAAGGAAGCCAAACGTTTTTCAAACATTGACAAGTCTTGGGTGAAGATCATGACTCGGGCTCATGAGACCCCAAATGTAGTGCATTGCTGTGTAGGTGATGAAACTATGGGACAACTTTTGCCACACTTACTTGAACAACTGGAAATCTGTCAAAAGTCTTTAACAGGGTAAGTCATCATCTCAGCTGCTGTGAACAGAATTTATTGTATTGATTCAGACCAGGATTTTAATTTTAAAATTTGACTAAGTTCTTTGAAATATGTGAAACACTTAAATTATGAGTTAAGTTTTAATGTTGCATGCTTAATTTGGCCTTTGTGTCCATAGTTTTTTTTGGTTGCAGTCTTAAATAAATAATTAAATCGTTTTATTTAATTTTACACGTTAAAATAAATAAATATTGCTTCTCCAGTTGAGCTAAAAAAATAATCCTCACATTGTGAGAAAGCAGGTTAAATGTTATAATTGTCATTTTCACCATCTTGACTCTCTAATGTCTGTCTCATTGCTTTATATTCTACTTACAGGTATCTCGAAAAGAAAAGGCTGCTTTTCCCTCGGTTCTTTTTTGTATCTGATCCAACCCTTCTTGAAATTCTTGGTCAGGCTTCAGATTCGCATGCAATTCAAGCATATTTGCTAAATGTTTTTGATAACATCAAAACTGTCCGCTTCCATGACCGGGTAAATTGATAATCTGGAAATGAAATTAAGTGTTTATCATTTAATGTAAAAAGAACTGTTAAGCTTAATTCCATTTTTTTGCCATCTTTGGGGCAGTGTATATGGGAAAAGAAGCATAAATACCAGGTGTGTCATGGGGCCTGCTGCTGTTCTTTTCATTCTTTCAAATGAACTGAAAATTGAACGGTCTCAAAAGGTAATTTCTTAGGAAATTAGACCCTTCATCGCACTGAGAAATGGGAATTGAGCTGCAGGGCAGTAGCTAAGCTCCAATGTTCAACACAATATGAAATCCATTATATCTAACTCATTAAGTTGTTAAACTAATAAGGCTTGCTGATATGAATGGAAGTTAGGACTTGGGATATGGTTATGTTGCAAATTGAATTATAGAATTACTGTGCCTTTATTAACAGGTGTATGATCGTATTTTGGCTGTGTCTTCACGCGAGGGGGAAATCATTGAACTGGACAAACCTATTATGGCAGAAGGAAATGTAGAAGTCTGGCTAAATGCTTTACTTTCGGAATCACAGAAATCACTCCATCTGGTCATCCGTTCTGCATCTATGAGCATTCAGGAGACTGCTTTCCAGTTAACCGAGTTTCTTAGTTATTATCCAGCACAGGTATACTTCTTATTTAAACAATGCTCTCAATTTATGTGCATTGAAAATGTGGATTTGGTACCTATACCATTTCATTATGAAGAAATATATTTAGTTAGATTTTCCTTTTCTCTAAATTTTGCCAGAGAAAAGATAAGCAAGAGCCCATTAATGTTTTGAGGGTTCATTAAATAATCTCATATTTTATATTGTTTTTCTATGACTCTCTTTAAAATAAGATTAAAAATACAGCATTTAAATATTTCTACATATGTTTGTTAATTTATATATTTATAGTAACTTGTTGATTCTGTTTATGGTAATGCCTCATGATTGAATAAAAGAATTAATGTTTTATGAATCAATTGTTATAAGAACAAAGTGGGTCAAGTCAATTTATGTATCATTGGGAGGTAAACTGGCTGGCACATTTTTTTCAGTTTACAATTTTATGTTCCTTCTATTGACAACTTCCTTTAAACAAAATGAATGTAAGATCGTATAAATCTACAGATTTTTTTTGTTTCTGAAGGTTGGGTTGCTTGGAATTCAAATGATTTGGACAAGGGATTCTGAAGAAGCATTATCCAATGCTAAGTATGATCGAAAGATTATGCAAGACACCAATCAATCATTCTTAGAATTGTTGAATAACTTAATTGACATGACAACAAAGGATTTAAGTGCTTTTGAGCGGGTGAAATATGAGACTCTTATCACTATCCATGTGCACCAACGAGATATCTTTGATGATCTGGTAGGAATAAGTTAAATAGACAGCCACTAGATGATCTCATAATAATGAAATTCTGTCTGGTTAAACATTTTGAAAATGAAGATGAAGTGTCAAAGTCCTAGGATTTTGACAATGAAGGAAGAATAAAATACATTGTCACCAGTGGTCATCTTAGTTTAATCTATTTTTATAAATTTATTTAAGAGATTGTATGCATTTAGAAAATGAAATCAAGCCAACGATCAACCAAGTAATAGAAACCAGGGTTTAAAATGTTTTGAAAAAAAATTCATTTTTTATTTTTATTATGATTTTTAAAATCCTGCATATTTCCAATTTATGAAGACAATATTTTCTGGAATTCAGTATCTTTTTCGTATTTCATCAATAATCTTCATGTTTGATTCATCAATTGGTGATCCAAAAACTGGAAAATAAAATAAGCTAATGCTAATATTGATAGTGTTAAGGCATTTGGTTTTTTTTTTGGCAAAAAATGAGTATGTCTTGATTTTCAATAAGTTAAACACTAATGTACAATACAACTTAAGTCATTTGCTTTTTATCAATATTCCAAGTACCCTTATTAAACAACAACCAATTTACTTAGCCATGCAACTTTTGCTTAGGTGACTGTATTCAGCTTTTTCCATTATAAATTTCTAGATTTATGCTATCTGTGGAAAAATTGATTGCCAGTCATGTTAACTGAAGTTTAAAAAAAAGGCTGAGAAATGTAATCAGATTGGATTGTGTTTTTAACTGCTATCTTGTTAATTGAAATTGTAATAGAAAATAATTTGTATATTTAGAATGGTAACTACAAGTCCATATTCATTACAATGTGAACTTTCATTGGTAATGTTGAGTATTCAGAGAAAATGTTGGTCTCCTGCAACACTCAACTGGAGGGTTGATTTCCTCGGCAGACTGCAAAAGCGATGATACTTTACTAGCATTAAGAGTGGCAGATCCGTACCACAGAGATAGGCCTTGCACTTGCATAATTTAGAAGGATAAGGATTGTCAGGTCCCTGAAGGTTAGTTGGAGAGTCGCATGTAAATCATTGAACTTCATTTGATGGGCTAAAACAATGCTTTAAGAACTTATTTGCAGAGACTGCATGAGAATATAGTTGCAAGGTGACTTAAAAGTAGCAAGAGTAGAGGGATTTAGAGTGAAGGTGATTTGCCAAGGGAGTCCCAAAGAGGTGGAAAAGCATTGCCTAATCTCTGGAGTCTTTGGGGTGGGATGTTCCAGTTCTCTCATGAGGATTTCCTGTTGATTACAGCAGACATACTATATTCTGAAATCATTCTCTCTTTGTGAAAATCAATGGGATTGTATACAAGCATACTTACATCAAAGGCACTGAAACAAAAAAAAAACAATGGCTTCGTTATGTAGCATAATTTTAGCGGTATTTTATGCTCAATGCAATTTCTATCTTGTTATTTTCTCCATTAGGATGGCACGGTTAGCGTAGCAGTTAACACAACACTGTAACAGTGTCAGTGACCGGGACTAAGGTTTGGATCCTGTGTGGTCTATAAGGAGTTTGTATGTTCTCCCTATGTCTGCATGGTTGCTCTGGTTTCCTCCCACCCTCCAAATGATCAGGAGTTGTTGGTCAATTTGGTGTAATTGGGTGACACGGGCTTGTGGGCTGAAACAACCTGTTATTGTGGTGTATGTCTAAATTTAAATTCATTTCTAAATTTAAAAAAAAAGTGATTTAAATTTCAGAGTTAAAAGATGCAGGAATAACTGAGAACAATATGTGGTTTATGAAATATGCTTCTTTTGCAGTGTCGTCTGCACATCAAAAGTCGCACAGATTTTGAATGGCTGAAACAATGCAGATTTTATTTTAATGAGGACTCTGACAGGATGGTAATCAACATTACAGATATTGGATTCGTGTATCAGAACGAGTTCCTGGGTTGCACAGAGAGATTGGTGATAACACCACTTACTGACAGGTGGGAAACCAAAAAGCTTAATGCTGCTTTGTTTTTTTAAGTAATTTTAATTCACGGAATGTGGATATTGTTGACAACACATTTATTGAGTATCCCTAATTTTCATTGAAAATGTGATGGCAAGCTGCTGCCAGTCTACAAAGTGAAGTTCTTGAATATGAGAAGTTTCAACAGGACAGCTTTTAGGCTAAACTTGGATGAATCCCTATAAAGACACCATTTCTGTAGGTCATGCACACAACTCAAAGCCATGAACAACCCATTAATGTCAATGCAGAGCAAAGGTTGTCACCCTGTGTAAAGAAATTTGTTAAATATTCTTGATGGCTCAGAAAGTCAGAAATTTTCGTACCTGGTGACAACAAACCCCATCTTTTTGGTCTTGAACCAAGTAGTTGTGCATTTGCTTATGACACACGTGACTATGTCATTTAATTCCAGCTGTGTTAGCAGATGAAGGTAACCAGGCATAAATGGTTCAACATCTGGATCACTGTCATTTTTCACAACTGATTCGTGTTTTGTGGCATCTTCACTTGCCTCATCAAGGCTCCATGTCTCTGGTGGCTTCAGAACTGGTAAACTGTTGTCATGTGTCATGGCTGAAGGCATTTTTGGCAGATAAGCAATTGGTCAGAGAGAAGTAATAGTCCTTCATGTGATTCTTCTGTTCTCACTATATCATTGGGACTGCAAATAGTATTGACTTCTGAGTACCTCTGAGCCAAGCTCTTAGGTTGACTGCACTTGTTGCACAACAAATGTGAGAAGCCCGGTGTTTGTCTTGGTTACCAATTTTACAACAAAAGTAGAGGTCATAAGCTTTTTTAATGTGCAGACATGCTGCATCTTTGAACCTTAAGTGTATACTTGCCACAAATGTAACAGAATGTATCTCAGCTGTTGTAACATTGTTGAGACATTTCTGCTTCATTGAATCCTCCTGAAGACAATAAATGCTATTGTTAAGTACACTCACAATGATATTGCCTGAAGAACATGTGCATCAATATGCATTCAATCTATATCAATGTGATGCACAGCATCTGTATATATGAGCTGCTTTTAGAGCCTGTCTACATCTATCCTTGTAATGGACCTGTTGTAGTCATTAAGTTTAATTGTTTAAAAATTTGGTCCAAACATTAAGTTTAATAATTCACAGTTCAGTTCAGATGTTGTTATCCTTGGTCAAAATCACAAGCCGACCTGCTGATTCAGAGAGGAAAGATACCACCCAGCCTCATGCTACCAGTCTGCTGCATAACCCCATCACGCCCCCGGGCTCCCACTCTCGTGAGAGCCCAACCCTCCGAACAATGGTTCGAGAACCAAGTGGCCCGATCTGCCATACTGTTAATATTAATATTTAGGTTAATGTTAAGCCATATTTCATGTAAAAATGTTTTAGTATAGTAAATTATAGAGCATAGATTCTCAAGGTGGGGCATAGGAATATTTTGAGAAATAATTAAAAAGCTGGTTTGAAAAAATAAACTCGTTATGTTGGTATGAAAGGTGTGACTTGGCAAACACTGTCAGTTCAACACAATTGTGGTAACTTCCAAGTAAAATCACTTTGCTCTTTTTATTTTCAAGTGTTTTTGCTCTTCCAATGTTTATCTGTTGTTTCCCAGTTGTTTCTCTTATTTTAACTGTTGTTATCCTTGGTTAACATTATAATTATATTTTTTCTGACCAGTCTTATTATCATCCATTCCAAATTATCTCATTGGTGATGAGGATTCCAAATTATCTCAACAATCATATATCCGTCCATACCCCTTTACCTTTACAGTTCAGTAGTGAGAGAGACCTGTATCTGTATGTATCTTTGTACACTAGCATATTGATGAGGGGGGCATGGGCATGGGTCCACCCCAGGCACCAACCTGAGAGGGATGTCAAAATCGGGAAAAAAAAATTAGGGACCCCAGAGGGGAACGCCAAAATCGGAAAAATTAGGGACCCCAGAAAGTAAAGCATGAGAATAGCGCAGTTTTAATGCACTCTCTGTGAGAAAAAAATGTTAGAAACCACATTAGTGATTTTTTTCTTTTTTTAGGGTTAGTTTCTTCCTTTGATTCAATCATTACTTTTATTAAATTTTCAATTCTAATATATAATAAAATAAAATCTGTTTCAGGGTCCTTGCGCTGTTGTATTGATCTGATTCAGGGAGCTTGTCTGCATCTATCCTTGTAATGGACCTGTTGTAGTCATTAAGTTTAATTGTTTAACAATTCTATATTCAAAATGAACAGACCAAACAAGCAAAAGGTTCATCTATATTCAGAGGAGTTCTTGAAATTTGGGTTTATACCTGCAGTACTTGATGAACGTGCAACTTTTTACCTATTATATCAACAGACTTTGACAAATTAATCAATGAAAGCAGGCTGTCTTGAAGCTCATTTGAGGGTAAAACATCCTAACCATGTCAATTTGAAATTGGAATATTTTAAATCACTAAAAGAGAAATTTGAAAATAGATCAAAGTTCACTTTATTATTTGCTGCACAAACTATAGCCCTGAATCGTACCCTTGAAGCTAGCTATGACATTTATCTGCTGATGGTAAAACATTGGGGAGGAACTGGTTAAACCCACGATATCATTGTTTCTCAAAACAGTTCTGCAAAAGGTTGACAAAGATGTCTGAGAAATGCCATTGAATAATAGTACTGTCTGCAAAAGAATAGGTGACATGAGTCAAGATGTTGAAAAACAGCTTATTGAGTTGAAATCACAGAAGTTCTCAATACAACTGGATGAATCTACCGTGCATGATGTGGCTGTCTAACAAGATCGAAAAGAAATATTCAAACTTGACTACTTTAGCAAGGGAACTATTGATACATTTTCCATTGTCTTATTTATTAGAATGTGGCTTCAGTGTTGTTAGTGATTTGCTACAAGTGAAGAGAAACTGACTGGAAATTACAAAACATGGAGATTTAAGGTTGAAACTAACTAAATTAGTCCATTGAATAAAAAAAATCTGCAAACACTATCAGGGGGGAAGGTTGACAACAATTGTTTAATGTGTGTTTGAGATAGTTGACATAATGAAGTAGTAGTTGAATATGAAATGTGTTTCAGTGTATTCCCGACCTTAATTGCATTGAAATACACTTACAGTAAATAATTTAATTAAAGCTTTTGAATATATAACTTTTTTCTGCTAATGGTAAGGCATATGATTTTTGAAAAATTAAAGTGGGGATTATGGCAAAGAGGTTGAGAACCACTGTTATAGAGTTAAATGTATTTCTAGTGATGGAATTGTGGGCTGGTACAGGTTCAGACACAGATCACAGCACATTTACAGAGAACCACTGTAATCCGAGAGAGAGAGAGAGTTAATTTTTGAGAGTCCACGTGTCCAGAATGCAGAGCCATGATGGAACAGAAGTGTTATTAATTGAAACTCAAGTACCAGGTGTGGTTCTTAAAAGCAATTAAGCCACTTGAACAGAGATGAGGTCAGAGGTTGTTATGGATATGGAGTGGTTTTGGAAAAGGCAAGAAGTTTTGCAGAAATGAAATTTAAAACTGCTAAGGATTCCAGCAAATGGTTTCCAAGGATTGAGACTGACCTCATTGATGATGGGAATGTCTCATGATTTGGAGAAATATTTTATCAAATTAAGAAATTTTTGGATCAGTTCGGAAGAATAGGTGTGGTTACGTTTTACTCTTAATAAAAGGGAATACAGAAAATAAGTGGATTTCAAAATGGAAACCATTTTCCGACTGCTCTTTTGAAAATGAACAGTGCAGTCTCATCGTGGAAGAAAACTCCATGACTGTTAAGAAGAAAACTGAAGAGGAAGAAAACTTGACTTCCTCAAAAGACAGGACTTGTATTATCCTATTCACAGGAGATACAACATAAGTGTCTTTTAAATAAGTAAGACCTCTTCTCATTTTTTGCTCAGAAGATGATCACTTCTGTTCGATAAATATCTCCTTGAAAGACAATTCATCAAGAGAATTGTGAGTTGAAAGAAATCTGAAAATATAATGTTTAAAAGTGCTTGATAATTACTTCTGATCTGCATTTTAAAAGGATCCTGAAGTCAACAAGATATTTGAAAGTGGACTTTTAAAAGTGTCTTTTTCAAAATCAAATTTAAACTGTGATAGTTTAGAGATATATCAGAAATGTAACATTATGAATGGTTTAATAAAAACTATTAATTTGAATTTACCATCGTCAGGAGTGTACTGACAATAACCACACCAGCAGTGCGAGTACAAGACAGTTTTAATAAACTAATATGTACACTAAGGGGTCTTGTTTCTCTGCAAGACGAACCTGGAAGGCCAGACTGTAGCTCTGGACTGCTTTATATACAAGGTCACCCTCCCCTTAAAAAATTGTTATTTCCCCCCCCCCCCACCATCCTCCTTCCCTTGTTTGTAAGTTCATAAGTCCAAAATTTTTCGTGCCTTCTGTTACCTTCTGGACCTCCTCGGTAGTGGCATAGGGGTGGGGAGTGTGGTCTGCCTGGAAGAAGCATTTTAAATTCGTGTCATGATCCTCCTGATTGTGGCCACAGATTGTCACGTTGTCAAAGTAAGGGAACACTGCTTTCAACCAGGGGCTGGTGCTCTGCTCTGTGATGCCCTCCTGTAGTAGCCTGTGGACTTCTGTCCTAATGAAGGCTCTGTCCCTTGGGCGGTACCTCCTGCTCTTTGTGGCTATTGGTGTGCATTCTGGGGTCAGGTGTGTGAACAGCGGAGGGGGTTCTATGTTCAGCACAGACAGACAGGCTCCAGTGTTGTTTCTTCATAAGGCGTAGTGGGGGGTGAGGCCCGTTGTGCACTATTGTAATGCTTTCTAACTGGCACTGAAAATCTAACACCAATAGTATCGGGGCACAGAGGTGAGGGAGTACTTCGTATTTTGTGCCTTGGATTTCTAGAGTAACCCTGCAAAACTGTTTTACCTCAGCCGCAAGGCTGCTGGCTGCTCACTCAGGAATGTGGGGAGGGCAAGGCGGTTGACTAACCCTAGTCAATAAAACTTTCAGTCCTTCCACTATCCATTAAGTAATTTACCCTCACATCATTAATTTTGATGCACACAGTGGCGTCAGATAAATTGTGTGGACTCGCCTGATTCATGCGTAGGGAAGCAAGTCTGGCGTATCCTTCCATCCGATAGTACTCGACGTCATATTAATCTCCTGAAGACTGTGTCCTCTGCTCTGTAGCATTTGTCCAAGATGGCCAGCTGCACATGGCATTTTACTTTTGTTTTTCTGTGGACAAAGAAAGCACCCCAGAGCCCTCTGCCCTGCCAGAGAAAATGTCTGTTCCAACTGTGGAAAACGTGGGCATTATGCAAAAGTCTGCAGAAGCCCCAAGGCCACAGCCAAGGCCCATTTTCATGCTAATGAGAGGCGGGAAAGCTCGTGACAATCTGTGGCCATGCTCAGGAGGATCATGACACAAATTTAAAACCCTTCTTCCAGGCAGCTGAGGAAAGGAACCTAACATACAACAGGGACAAATGCGTCTTTAGCGCCAGGAAGTTGCCAATCCTGGGCTACGTAGTGCAGAACAGGGAAATTAGCCCAGACCCAGCCCATATGTGCCCTCTCCTAGACTTCCTAGTGCCACACACGCTGAAAGCACTAAAAAGGTGTTTGGGACTGTTCAACATTTGAAAGCTAATTAAAAGGCTTAACATGTGTGTGGATAAACAACAGCAATCAGTTTTGATAAATGTTTGACAATATCAATCTGTGTAGATTTGAAAGTAGAGACTTGGTTAAATGGTGCAAAATTTGCAGCTGATTATGTTTTAAACACCAAAATTAAGTGTGGGCCAAGCTAAATTTTCCAAATGGATATTAAAAGTTTTTGGAATCACCAAATTTGTGGATTTGAAAAGGCAAAAAAGGAGTTGTTGCTTATCGCTAAAGAGTTGAAACATACCGAGTTAAAAGTGTCAATGAAGAAAATTGTCATACAAAGAATTATGACTGACTATTATGTAAAATAGGGTACTTTTGAAAAGAAGGTGTTGGAACAATTTCCTTCCTGAGAGTATATCGCTTGAGTAGCAGTTACAGCTGGCTGAGAGAGGGAGTTAAAATTAGAATTGAGTGAGAGAGAGAAAAAAAACAATAAACAGCATGAGCTAAAGAGTGAAAAACTTAGAATAGAGGGAGAGAGAAAAAAATAAATAAATTAAGAGTTAGAGGAAACAACAGCAAAAGAGATTTGAGGTGGAAGAAGCCAGGAAGCAAAGGGAGTTTGAGAGACAAATTCTGTTAAATTTTCAGCTGATTAAATGTTAAATCCAGAGGTTAAATTAAAGCCAAGTGAAACTTTTCCAAAGAAACAAAATTTTTGCTTCTCATTTGATGAATCTCTTTGAAAGACACCTCATCAAGAAATCATGAGTTGAAAGAAATCTGAAAATATAATGTTTAAAAGTGCTTGATAATTACATCTGAACTGCTTTTTAAAAGGGTCCTGAAATCAACAAGATATTTGAAACTGGACACTTAAAAGTGACTTTTTCAGAATCAAGTTGAAACTGATGGTTTTGGACACACACACATTTACATTTGGACATAGTGGGATTAAATTAAAAGTTAAGTTTTGAGATAAGTAAGAAATGTTATGTTATTAATGGTGAATTTTCCATTGCTGTTCTTTTGTTTGTACTAATAAAGGGTTTAATAGTTTGTAACAACATCTCTAAGCATGCCCAGGCCTAAGGCTATATTTGCATAGCACGAACACTAAGTGGATTGACCAAAAACAGCTTGCTTTGTGGGCAATATACTAGTAGCCTTTAAATATGACAGGAAATCACAGAAATAGGTTATATCTAATAAATAGTACATGATTGGAAAATTTCAATGATTTTCGTGATCAGCAGCGAAAAATCCACAAAATATACCCATACATATTCAAGAAGTACTCGTTGTCCATTGTAATTAAGTGGTTTGAATATTATGATCTACATCAGCCAAGACTCCTTGCTGGAGTTGGTTAATCCTGTTTCTTTCTTGTTGATAGGGCATTTCATGTCAATTTTCCACAACTTGTGGAATTGGAGCCTGTTTGTAGCTATTAGTGATTAACCTAAAATGTGAACTGTTACTTTCTCCATAATTGTTTACCGGCCAGCTGAGCCTTTCCAGAATTTTATTTAATTTTGATATTTATTTCTCATGTAAGTTTCATAACATAGTGTCAGAGTAATCATTGCTTTCATGTGTTCTTCTGAAGTATTAATTGTTCAAAATTTCTGTTTCTCCACAAATATTGGATGATTTGCTGAATATTTCTATTTTACCAGTTTTCCAACAGTTTTTCTTCACAAATTAACTCATTTTGCATGGAGCAAGATTCCTTAAGAAAATTGAGTGAGCACAGTTGATAAGAGCACTCAGTGGTGTCATGGATCTTTAAAATCCAACTGAACCTCGTATCAGCTCAGGCAGTGCAACAATGTTTCATGAACTCTGGATTGTAAACCAAACTCATTCTAAATTCCACAGATTCTTGATGCAGTGTCATTATTAAAATTCCAATCTGTTATTGAACAAGCTAATTCCTTGTCACATACACTTGAACAGTACTATTTTATTTTCATTTAGATGTTACATAACTCTCACTCAGGCACTTGGAATGAACATGGGAGGAGCACCTGCTGGACCAGCAGGGACTGGCAAGACTGAAACTATAAAAGATATGGGAAGGTGCCTCGGGAAATATGTGGTGGTTTTCAACTGCTCAGATCAAATGGATTTCAGAGGTCTTGGCAGAATCTTTAAAGGTGACAAATTACGTTTCAATATATGCTACTGCATTATCAAATTCACTTTGCTGGATTGAAAATTGGTTGTCTGACAGGAGGCAGAGAGACAGGATAAGTGGGAGTTTTTCAGGTTGGCAGAGAGTGGTAAGTGGGGTGCCGCAGGGGTCAGTGTTAGGCCCACATCTGTTCATCATTTACATTAATGACTTGGAGGAGGGGACAAAATGTGGTGTAGCCAAGTTTGCGGATGACACCAAGTTGAGTGGAAGAGCAAATTGTAATGAGGATGTGGAGAGTCTGCAGAGGAATATAGTTAAGCTGGATGAGTGGGCAAAGGTCTGGCAGATGGAGTACAATGTTAGTAAGTGTGAGGTAATCCACTTTGGCAAGAAAAATAAAAGAGCTGAATATTATTTAAAGGGTGAAAAACTACAGCATTCTGTTGTGCAGAGGGACTTGGGGATGCTTGTGCATGAATCGCAAAAAGTTAGGTTGCAGGTGCAGCAGGTTATTAAGAAGGCAAATGGAATGTTGGCCTTCATCGCTAGAGGAATTGAATTCAGGAGTAGGGAGGTAATGTTGCAACTGTATAAAGGTACTGGTGAGACCGCACCTGGAGTACTGTGTCCAGTTCTGGTCTCCATATTTGAGGAAGGATATACTGGCTTTGGAGACGGTCCAGAGGAGGTTTACTAGGTTGATCCCTGGGATGAAGGGGTTGACTTATGATGAAAGATTAAATCGTCTAGGATTGTATTAATTCGAGTTCAGAAGAATGAGAGGAGATCTTATAGAAACATATAGGATTATGAAGGGTATGGATAGGATAGATGTAGGAAGGTTTTTTGAGCTGGCCGGGGAAACTAAAACGAGAGGACACAGTCTCAAGATTCGGGGGAGTAGATTTAGGACAGAGATGAGGAAAAATAGTTTTTTCCCAGAGAGTAGTGAATGTTTGGAATTCTCTAACCAGGGAAGTGGTTGAGGCTGCCTCATTAAACATATTTAAAATTTGGTGAGATAAATTTTTACATGATAGAGGAATTAGGGGATATAGGGAGAAGGCAGGTAGGTGAGGTTAGGTCATAAATTAGATCAGCCAGGATCGTATTGAATGGCGGAGCAGGCTCGATTGTCCATTTTTGGCCTACTCCTGTTCCTACTTCCTATGTTCCTATGTATAGTGGCCTCCATAATGTTTGGGACAAAAGCATTTTTTTTTTTCCTTTATTTGCCCCTGCGTTCCATAGTTTTAAATTTGTAATCAAACAATTCACATGTAATTAAAGTGCACATTCCATATTTTATTCACGGTTATTTATATACATTTTTGTTTGACCATGAAGAAATTACAGCACTTTTTTATACATAGTCCCCTCATTTCAGGGGTCCATAATGTTTGGGACATTTGGCTTCACAGGGGTTTGTGAGTACTCAGGTATGTGTAATTGCTTCATTGGTGGAGGTATAAGAGAGCTTGACTTACTTCTAACCTTTTGATCACCTTTGGAGTCTGAAAGTGCTATTTTTCAACATGAAGGCCAGACGTGCCAATGAATCAAATAAGCTATTATGAAGCTGAAAAAAAAGAATAAACCAGTAAAAGACATTGCTCAAACCTTAGGATTACCAACATCATCAATTTGGATCATCATTAAGAAAAAATATACTGGTGAGCTCAGTAATCGCAAAGAGACTGGTATCCTAAGAAAGACCTCCTGATGTTAATATGTCAATAACTACTGTCTGCGGAAGACTTCATGAACAGAAATACAGAGGATACACTGCAAGATCCAAAGCATGTGGTATGCTTTGAATCTTGAGCAGTTTCTGTACATCTTCACACTTTGCTCTTGCCATCCCTCTGTTATGGGTTAATCTTGATCTCATCTATTCACAAGACCATTTTCCAGAATTCTGCAGTCTCTTTTAAATACTTCTTTGAAAACTATAATCTGGCCACCCTCTTTGTGGCGAACTAATGGTTGCATCTTGCAGTGTACCCTCTGTATTTCTGTTCATGGTCTTCTGCAGGCAGTTTTTAATCCACACCTGCCTCCTGAAGAATGTTTTTGATCTTTTGCACATATGTTTGGAGATTTTTCTTCATTATGATGAGACTTCTTCTGTCATCAACCGTGAAGATCTTCTTAGGAATATCAGTCTCTGATTACTGAGCTTACCAGTATGCTCTTTCTTTTTAATGATGTTCCAAATTGTTGATTTTGGTAACCCAAAGGTTTTGGTGATGTCTCTTACTGTTTTATTCTGGTTTTTCAGCCTCATAATGACTTATTTGACTTTCATTGGTACAACTCTGATACTAATGTTGAAAAATGGCAACTGCAGGCTCCAAAGGTGATTAAAAGTTTAGAAGAAAGCCGAGCTCTGTTATACTTGCACCAATGAAGCAAATAAACATACCTGAGTACTCACAAACCCCTGTGAAGCCAAATGTCCCAAACATTATGATGCCCTGAAATGAGGGGACAATGTATAAAAAGTGTTGTAATTTCTTCATGGTCATACCTAAATCTATACAAAGACCTTGAATAAAATTTGGAATGTGCACTTTAATTACATGTGAATTGTTTGTTTACAAATTTAAAATTGTGGAGCACAGGGGCAAATAAAGGAAAAAAAAAGTATCTTTGTCCCAAACATTATGGAGGATTTTGTATATGTTTTGTTTATTGTAGATTAGCAATTTTCACTATAAAGTTTCAAAGGAAATCTGTGTTTTCTAACCTTTGAAGGTCCATCAATTAAATATAACACACTGTATAATATGTTATCATTTTCATAGGCCTTGCACAGTCTGGATCCTGGGGTTGCTTTGACGAATTTAATCGCATTGACCTACCAGTTCTGTCAGTGGCAGCTCAGCAGATTGCAATTGTATTAACATGCAAAAAGGGACGCAAGAAAAAATTCATTTTCACAGATGGAGATTCTGTAGAAATGAATCCTGAATTTGGAATATTCCTCACTATGGTAGGTGAAATTCAGTTCCTGAAAGCATAGCAGAAGAATATTATAAAATGGGTTGTCAAAAGCCTTTGAACAAATGGCATAATTAGTTGGAGAGTCAAGAGATCACAGACACTGGACAATACTGGTGAGCATTTTGAATCAAAACATATGCTTTCCCCCACTGATGCTGCTCGACTCACTGAGTTCCTCCAGCAGATTCCATTGGCTTCATTTAGCTAATTTGTTTTAACCAGGGTGCTCATTGTCAC
The DNA here is from genome assembly GCF_036971445.1 of Narcine bancroftii. Classification (NCBI taxonomy): domain Eukaryota; kingdom Metazoa; phylum Chordata; class Chondrichthyes; order Torpediniformes; family Narcinidae; genus Narcine; species Narcine bancroftii. Next base: position 424,791,390 of record NC_091469.1, read on the forward strand.
ATTGTAGCGTGAATAAAAGCTCTCACAACTGGAGGGAGAACAAACACTTTTATTAGCTTATACCAATAGGTAGGGTCTCACAGTAATCTTCAGAAGGGTCCTGGATTAAGGTGGGAATCCAGGGTTATATGTGAGCAGATGGTGCAGAGCTGGGAGGCGGGGCCAGCCATCAGCACAATACACTACCAGTGAACCCCAGTTCATTGAACACGTGATACTAATTTGGATTTTTTTCAATATGTAATAATTAACTCTTGGATACAAGTGTGAACTTTGACCAGTTCCTTTCTTCTTAGCCTTATTCAGGAATACCAAAACTGCTTGTGGTGGCTTAAACCCATTTTTATTAGTATCTTACTCACCAAGAACTAGGGATTGAAAATAAACAAAAAAGATAGGAGCAGGAATTTCCAGTCTGGGACTTCATTATCCATTTCACCATTCAGTATGATCAATGCTGATCTGCCCAGGGCTCAAGTTATCTTTTGTGGCATTTCTCCATGGTATGGAATTCCCCAATCTTTCAAATAGTTAAGTAGCATTTCTTTAAATATCTCTAGTAATGTAATGTCCACATGCCTCTCTGTAATAGAATTCCAAAAATTCAGAACTGAGAGAAGAAATTTTCATGCACCTCAATGTTAGATAACTGCTTCCCTTATCTTGCAATAATGTCCATTTGTCTCCAGCTTTCCCACTAGCAGATCTTCGATGTCTGAAAAACTTCACACCTCTTTCTTCTTAACTCCAAAGGATATAGATCTCATTTCTTTGGCTGAACTGATAGGACAACCCTCTTATCCCAGGAATTATCTGAGCAAATTTCTTTGTGACTGCCTCTTAAATAAGGAAGACCAAAATTGTGCACAGTGTTCCAGGTGTGACTTCACCATTTCCCAGTGCAATTGTAGCAATATTTTCCTATTTCTAAACTCCAACCCTGCTTGCAATAAAGACCAATATGCCATTTGCCTTCCCAACTGCTTGCTGCACTTACTTGCTAACATTTTGAGATTTATACTGAAGAACATCCAGATTCCTCTGTGCTTGACATACTGTAATGCAAGTCATTGAAAGCTTTTTGTTTGCAGTAACTTTTATCTGAAGCATTCATTGAAGAAATCAGACCCCACAGCCAAGGAGCATGGCCTCTTCTATGAATTCAGTCAGTGATGAAAAGGATTCTGGATCAATATTTATTTGTGATTTTTTTTTACATTTTAAGTTTTCATGAGTTTCTGATCCAAAATCACAAAAGAATGTTTTGACTACTTGTTGTTGTCAAGGGAGTTCTTTTTTGGTACAATTTCTGATGTAAGCTTGTTTTATTTAAGTCTATATATTGTTATTTTATTAGAAATAATACTGTCAATTACCTTTTTCTTGCAAGTTTTTCTAAGTCTTGGCTCTGAGCAACAAGGTTACTCTCATCTTGATGTATCATGCTTCCATATTAATCACTGGTGATTTTCTAACTGGCCCTGACCTTGTATTACTTCATCTTTTGGATGATTATGTTTTGGTCTTAGCTTCCATTTAGATGTTTCAGAACTGTTCTATAGGTGTTGTCTGCAATACCCATCCATTTCAGTGTTGTCTGTAATATCCATCCATTCATGCTCCTAATATTAGAATATTAGCTGATTTCTTTCCTCTTTTGATTTCCAATTTTGTACTCACCACAGAAAGATATTAGTTAATACATAATGAATTAATATTTATCCATAATTATCTATAGTATAAACTGAGCAATTTTATGTAGATAATTACATTATATTTGGTAAATCTTAATATAATAGATGATTCAACTAATCTATTCAATTTCAATGTATCAAAATGGCTTTTTGGTCACATAAGTACTGAGTAATAATGATGGGAAGTATGCCTCTTGATAAGATGTTCAATGATCAACAGAGACCCTTGAGTTTCTGAAATGTACTTTTGAATTTGTAGAACCCTGGCTATGCTGGACGCCAAGAACTGCCTGAGAATCTGAAAATTAACTTCCGCTCTGTGGCTATGATGGTACCAGATCGTCAGATAATTATTCGTGTTAAGCTTGCTAGTTGTGGATTTATTGACAACATAACTCTTGCCAGGAAGTTTTATACCCTATACAAATTATGTGAAGAGCAACTCTCTAAACAGGTTAGTTGTGCATGTGAAATTTCACGCAGACTGTGATTTATGACATCTTTCATTTCAACGAAAGTGTAAAGTTGCAATTTATCACATCATACAATGGTGAATGTTTGTTTGCATATATTCTAATTTATTATGCATTTTGTTCTCTTGTGGGAGTAGCATCTGCAATATCAGGGCTGTTTAAGATGATGCTGTGTTTTCCTCCTTTGAGCTTACCATTAAAACGCTTGAGTTAGTTTTTGAAGGTGGATTGCTCTATAATTCTTTCATTATGCACATAATGACTGTGTGCATTATTTAGCATTTACTATATATTGTTGGCACTGCTAATTAATCACAAAAATGTTTAATATTACAGCTATTATTTGTACGCAATCTACAATGTTTATAATTTAAAAGCTACAAGAAACATTTTTAAAGCTGTTTTGGTGAACTTTGCATGAGAATTTTAGGAAAGTGAGTAGCTGCATAATTTTCAGATTTTAATAAATTTTAAATTGGCATGTAGCAGGAAGTTGCATCTGAAATGAGTGCAAATCAAATAATATGCAATACAGTTTTGGAATGTCAGCGATCTGCTCTTCATGAGAAGGCAGCCTACTATCCTCTGGATTAATGAATTTAACTTAAATATGATCTAAAAGTAAGTTTTTGCATAATTTTCTCTCACTAGGTACATTATGATTTTGGTTTACGTAACATCCTGTCCGTACTGAGGACACTTGGAGCTGCAAAAAGAGCCAATCCCAATGATACAGAGTCTACTATTGTTATGCGTGTACTTCGTGATATGAACCTCTCTAAACTGGTAAAGTCTTCTATTTTGTTCTAGTTTGATATAAAACAGATTTGTAGAAATGACTTGAGAACCTAACCTAAAACTGACTTTGTATTTGTCTTGGCCAGAATTAAATGAGTTTGAGGAAATGTCAGCCCAAAGATAAAGCACAATTATTAGTTTTTGTATATTTTGTTGATTATTTGTTGGATCTTAAAGCTGATAATCTACAATTTTCTGCTATGAAAATGATCACACAGTTTTGTAATTCCTAGCATTTCAAAGCAATAAATAATAATGTCAATTTTTTTAAAAATTTCTTTGTGAAAGTAGTAAATTTCTACCTCAATATAAACTAATTATTTTAAATTAAAGCTATTTTATGTTTTAATTGTTACTCGTCTACTTCAAATATGCCTTTAACTGGGAGAATATTTACTTTTTAGATTGATGAAGATGAACCGCTTTTTCTCAGTCTGATTGAGGATCTATTTCCTGGAATTCAGCTGGACAAGTCGGGATATCCACAACTAGAAGATGCCATAGACAAAAAAGTGAAGTTTTACCAATCTCTTATCATTTTGCTAATATCTGATGTGAAGTGCTTTCAAAATCTTGTTTCAAAACATTTCTAGCCATTGATGGAACAGCTGATTCTCCTGCATCTATAAATGTAAAATATCACAAGAATATATATGATCATTAGTTGTTGTTTGACATGTATCATTTCTAAAACATCGTAATTCTACATCTGTTCACCAGCCCAAGCTTCATGGCAGTAAATAGCATCGTAATCATTTACCCTCTCACAAATTAACATTATGGTGGCAAATGGACAAGAATTCATTTTGGTTAATCATGCGGGGCATTTGAGAAGTTGTTGCTCTCACTTACCATCTACAAGGCAAAGCCAAGACTGCAGATTATTCTGCACTTGCATGAAGGAGAGCATACAGCAATCACGAAGCACAAAGCAGCTCATAAGACAGCTTGCTTGCTCTCTAGAGAGGCCACACATCGTCTTAAGCAGATTCCCTTTCCAGGACTGTTGCACGTTACACAGTGATTGCAAACAGAATATAATAAAACAACACGCCAAGGTTTCTTTAACAGCAACCATCAACACAGCCAAATCATCTGTCTTGATCAATGAAATCAACCAAATTATTGATATATATTGTGGAAAGATTAGAGCTAAAGTACTGAAACCTGCTACTCGCAGCATGCCAATCAATGAAAGATCAGTTTATTTATGCTCATTGCTTACTGTCTCATAATCAATTCTCAATCCATATCAGTATATTGCTGCTCTAACTCTGTATGTTCTATCCTTGTTGACTAACTGACTGTGTGGGATTTGATGAAAATCGGTGAAAATCCAAATTCACCACATTCAGTCATTTCTTTCCTCTTCACCCCCCCCCCCCATAAGAAAACTCCCAATAGATAAATAAAATACTATTTTTCTTTCAGAAATCTTTGCTGACTGCCTATTCCCATGATTCCTTTCCAGGCATGATTATATCATTCATTATTAAAATCCAAATACTTTCCTACCACTATCATTAGACTAACATTTTCACTTTGCTTCTCTCCTTAAATACTGGGTTAACACTTTCAGTTCTCCCTTTCACAAATCTTGAATCTACATAATTTTGAAATATGAATTCCACAACATTCAAGAGCTTTATAGTTGCATCTTTCATAATTCTGAGCTGTTGATTATCTGTCCTTGATATTTATTGAATTTCAAGCTCACTAGGCTCTTGTACTATTGTTTGATTAATATTTAGTTCCTTCGGTTTTCTATTCCTTTGACATCCTCAGTCTTCTCTGACTTTGCATCTTCTGCTGTGAGGAAAGAATCAATGTAATTGTTTACTTATTCTGTTAATTGTCATTGTTAATCTTTTCCTTTTTACATGGATAATGTAGCTCTTGCACTTGTCCTTTTACCTTTCTTGCCAACCAGCTCTCATATTCTAACTTGCCTTTTTACCGATTTAAAATAGACCTGTACAGAACAGCAAGAGACCCTTCAGGCCACTGTCTATTCTGACCATGATGCCAGTTTAAACTGCACATCTGCCTGCCATAGTTATTTCTCTCCATTCCTTGCTTGCTCATGCATCTGTCTAAAAGTCTCTTAAATATTACCATCGTATCTGCTTCCCCCATTCTCTGACGTGCATTTCAGACATTCACCACTCTTTTTAAAAAAACTCTCTTAAATCTTCCTTTAAATGTTCCTCCTCTTAATACACTGCTCTCTTGTATTTCATATATCTGCCCTGGTGAAAAAATAATGATTGTCTACCCTAATCTATGCTTCTTGGAATTTTATAAAGTATCAGATTGTCCCTCTGCTGATGACACTCCAGAGAAAATAATCCAAGTTGTCCAACCTCTCCTTATAGTGAATACTCTTGAATTCAGGCAGCATCCTGGTGAACCATTCTGTACCCTCTGCAAAGCTTGCACAGCCTTGTTCTATGTACATTTGTCATTTGTGTGTAGGGTTCTAACCTACACTATGGTGTGCCTGTACTCATCCGGAGACGCTCTTTTTTGTTGAGTTGTGTGTCATATAAAATCAGATGACAATAAAATTGAATTTGACAATAACATTGAATTAACATTAAACACATTCTCTTTTTGTGTTATATGTGGCTTATCATTAACCCATCGCCTGGTCCTATCTTTCAGTTTCTTGTAACTGAACTGCTCTCTTCTATTCAGGTCTATCTGTAGCATGTAAAACAGATTTCTAATTTTTCTTTAAAGAAGCTTAGAATAATAACATGGGAAAAATGGTTAATGTAGTTTCAAATTTATTTAATCAGAAGGATTATACACTATAATTAATGCCACCTGTTCACGACGAGACTTAAATTTCTAAAATTGCTTCAAAATATGCAAATCTGCCTCATTGATAGGCTGATGTGCAGAGGTCAGTTTCTCGAAAATGAAGAAAATAAATTGTTTACGAATTGTGAAGTATCTATCTTTGCACCCAAAATAAAAGATCTCAAATGCACGAACTTAAAGGCAAGCAAATGAGTTATAAGAGATGATTGAGTCATTTTTGAGGGCATGCTCGTGTGGGCATTCTAGCATTATAGTTTTAAAACTAACATTGATGAAATCAAAAACTCAATTTGTGTTGAATGTAATGTGTTTCAAATCCATAGTCCAATATACCAGTTATGCCAATACTGAAGAAACTGTGCTCAATAAACATTGAGCACTCAAACAGAAACCTTTGCCCATAGCACGGAAAGGAGGCCCTTCAGCCCTTCTAGCTTGTGCCAAACTATATTCTGCCTAATTCCAGTGACCTGCATCCAGTCCATATCTCACCATACCCCTCCCATCTATGTACCTGTCCAAATTGTTCTTAAAGGTGAAAATTAAAATGCATTCTCCACTTCAGCTGGCACCTCTTTCCACACTCCCACTACTCTCTGTGTGAAGAAGTTCTCCCTAATGTTCCCCCAAACTTTTCCCCTTTCACCTTTAACACATGTACTCTGGTTTGTTTCTCATCTACCCTCAGTGGAAAACGTTTAGTTGAATTTTCTCTGTTTATGACACTCATAAATTTGTATATCTCCATCAAATCTCCCCTCATTCTTTTATGCTCCAGGGGATAAAGTCTTAATCTGATTAATCTTACCCTGTACTCAGTTCCTAAAGAATCCTGGCAACATCTGAGTAAATCTTTCTATCTTTCCTGCAGCCAGGTGACCAAAACTGCACACAATATTCCAAATTAAATATATGTAAAAATATTTATGGGTTTCTAGGATTGTTCAACAGTCTCACAACCTGCGGGAAGAAGCTCTTTCCCAGCCTGGCAGTTTTGGTTTTTATGCTCCTGCACCTCTTCCTTGAAGATAGTGTTGCAAAGATACTAAAGGCTGGATTCTCTGATTCTCAATGATTCTCTGAGCTTTCTTTGAGCACCACTCCTTGTAGATATCATTGAGAGAAGGAAGGGTGACCTCAGTGATCTTCTCAGCCATTTTAATCACCCTCTACTGACCTCTGATCTGATGCTTTGCAGCTACCATTCCACACTATGATGCAGCCAGCCAGGGGATTCTCTACTGTGCTCCTGTATGTATAGTGGCAACTCAGGTTAAAGTACACATTTTATCTGAATAAGCAAGGCATTCATAACCAAATGGATCAGTGCTTGGTATGAACCAATGCTTGGTAAATGGGTATAATTTATTAGTCAGTACAGAGACATAAGTGCAAAATTTCCAAGATGGCTAACTACTTTTCTGGGGATTTTGACTTTTCAGGAAGTTAATTTGGGATTGCTTTGATAATGAAGAATGACAATAATCTAAATTTTAAAAAATTGGGGTGTTTTGGTCAAGGCAGGAAATAACAAAAAAGTAAATTGCCTGTGGAATGATCATTATACATTGGTCAAATTATCCACAAATATGAAGCTTGAGGTACATATATTCGTACAAGTTAAACTGTCAAAAGTCTACTGAAGGATGCATTGAAGACAGTTTTATAAAACATTATGTTGTAAATCTAATGGAAAAAAGCAGATAATTTAAAAATTGATCTTCTCTAATTAAACAGAATTAGTGAATCAATAGTAAAAGATCCTTTGGAAATAATAGCATTTCTGTTACAGTTTTAGAATGACAAAAATTCAAATTTTGGACCTCAAATAAAATGATTTGGTTAGAATAGTTTGCAGATATGTCGTAGCGATATTCAAGAAATATTTACCGTAATTATGTGAAAACCAAATGACTGTTAACCCAGACACACCTCAAGGATGCATGCTTAGCCCACTGCACTACTCACTAAACTGTGTTGCCAGGCACAATTCCAATTCTATCAACAAATTTGCCGATGACATCACAGTTATTGGGAGAATCAAAATGGCAATGAGGAATAGTACAGGAGGGAGACAGATCAGTTCATTGAGTGGTGTCACACCAACAATCTTGCACTCAACATTAGCAAAACCAAGGAGATAATTGTGGACTTTAGGAGGAAGTCAGGAGAACACGACTCTATCCCCATCCAGGACTCAGTAGGGGAGAGGGTGAAGAACTTCAAATTCCTGGGTGTCAGCGTCTCCAAGGATCTGTTCTAGAGCCTCCATGTCGATGCAAACCTGAAGGCTTGCCAATGGCTATACTTTCTGAGGTGTTTCAGGAGATTCGGTAGGTCACCGAAGACTCTTCCACAGGTGTACAGAGGAGTGCATTCTGGCCGGGTGCATCACTGTCTGCTACAGAAGTGCCAATACTCAGGACAATAAAAAAAAACTCCAGTGTGTTGTTAACTTGACCTGTGACATCACAGGCACCAAACTTAACTCCATTGAGGACATCTACATGAGGTGGAGTCTTAAGATAACAACCTCTATCCTCAAAGACTCCCACCACCCAGGCCCTATTCACTCTGCTACCATCGGGAAAAAGGTACTGGAGTCTAAAGACATGCACAGGGACAGCTTCTTCCCCACTGCCATCAGATTCCTGAATGATCAAAGACTCTACCTTATAGGGTTGTTATATTTGGTGCCAAACAGCAGAAATTTGACACTTTCTTGAATCGGTTGGCAGCAGGAAGTGCCATTTTGCCTTCTTTTTGGTTCTGTTGATGCTTTTTACAACTTTTTTAAATGTTTACAATTTTAAAATTTGGTGCAAAATCTGCAACTCTGCTACCTTTGACTGTTTGTGCACCATTTTTATTTAATTTTTGCAAGGTGGTTTATATGAATGTCTACACTATGATGCTGCCACAGAACAACAAATTATGATAATATATTCTGATTCTGAATTCCATTGTGGAATAAAGACCCGAGGTAAGGGAATAGAACAAGTTTTGGATGGCATTCACTTAGAGGAAAGGACTGAATATATTCAAGTGTATTGATGAAACAAATAGGTGGGAAAGCAAGTTGTGAGGAGGATGGGGGAAATTGATAAAGGCATATGGACAGGTTAAGTGAATGGAATAAAATATAACAGATGGAGTAAAATCAGAGGATTATGAGGCTATGTGTTTTGATAGGAAGAATGAAAAACAAGAACATTTTTTAGTGTCCTAATCAATGAAAAGAATAAGCATGCATGGGTAGCAAGTATTGAGATTGTAAATAAAATATTCTTTATGTTTAAAGGATGATTAAAAGTCAGGAAGACATCTCAAGAGATTATATCTTGAGTATTAAAGTTTGGAATGCTTGTTTAGGGATGAAACTGCCTGATTGACTTTGACCAATCCAGAAATGCAATGGTTATTAAGCATATCCATATCAAAAATTATGAAGACCAACAGGAAAGTGGCCCAGATTAGTGGCTAAGACCAATATTGAACAGTGGAACCGGAGACCAAATAGTATTTTGCTGCTTGTATTTTTGAACTTGTTCACAGCACTTTTCAAACCTGGTGATGTATGATGTGGAGCAGAATGTGTTTAGTTTGAAAATGCACTTTCAAATAGGCACAATTTTCAGACAAAATTTTTGTCTGAACTTGCCAACTTTACCCTATTCTGTAGATTTATTCATTTTTTTTGTCTGCATTTTGGGTTATCCAAAATATGGACATTGTAGAAATATTATTTTAAAATAACTAGGGATCATTTAAGTCCTGAATTTCTGATTCATTAAAGGAAAAGTATGTATTTACTATTAGAAATTTACAGTATTCTGAAAATATATTTGCTTCTATTCAGATTGAAGAAGCAGGACTTGTCAGTCATCCTCCATGGAAACTCAAAGTTATTCAGCTGTTTGAGATACAAAGAGTCAGACATGGAATAATGACTTTGGGACCCAGTGGAGCTGGGAAAACCACTTGCATCCACACATTGATGAAAGCCATGACTGGTAAAGTGGAAATTGATAAAAATTTGATTATATCTTTGAGTGATTTTTATTTCTAATTAAAATGTATTTTATTTGTAACATTTAAAAAATAATTTGAGGTGATTTTTTGGATGGATGAAAAACATAAGAACCTTTAATTGTACCAGGTGTAAATTTGTGGCAATAACTGCAGTAAGTCAAAAAATGTAAGATGAGCAGAATTGCAACAGGACCATCTTGAAGTTGCAATATATTCTGATCTTGTACCAATCTTTAATCAGGTCATTTCCAAAAATTACATTTAGGATTTAAAAAAATACTTTATTTAAAGTTTAAAATCACATAACATAACATTAGTCACTACATTTTAAAACAGACATAATGTGATTAGTCATTTATATATAACCCCCCCAACCTTCCCAACCACCCCACTAATACCCTCCCTCTTCCCTTCCGCACCTACAAAAAAAGAAAAAGATCATCAATTAGTTCAATCACATTAAAACTTTTTGTCTGACCGAGAGATCAAATTCTAACACCAATAGTTTTGATATAAGGACTCCAAACATTATCAAAGAAAATATATTTGTCTCTTAAATTATATGTAATCTTTTCTAAAGGAATACAGGCTTTAATTTCATTATGTCATCTTTTCATACTTAAAATGGAGTCAGATTTACATGTAAGAGCTAAACACTTTTTAGAAACCACCAAAGACAAATGCAAAAATTCAATTTGGTACATAGTCAATCTCAATCTTAAAACTATCGACTTAATATTTCTTAATAAAAACAACAAATTCAATTTGGTACATAGTCAATCTCAATCTTAAAACTATCGACTTAATATCTCTTAATAAAAACAACACTAGGTCAAAAGGTAAACTCTGTTTTAATATATGTTCCAAAACCAATTTAATTTGCAACCAAAAATGTTTAACCTTAGGACAAATCCACATCGAATGGAAAAAAAAGTACCTACTTCTTGGTCACATCTAAACATAGATTTGAAGAACTAAGTTGAAAATTTTTCAGTTTATACAGAGTCAAATACAATTGATGTAAAAAGTCATATTGCACTCATCTAAAACGTACATTTATTACCTTAGTCATACTATCTTTACACAAATTTCTCCAAACATTTTCATCAATCGTTCTATCTAAATCCAATTCCCATTTCATTCTTGATTTATGAAGATCTGGTTTAGGCATTTTATTTTGTAACAACTTATATATTTCAGAAATAAATTTGTTTTGAATCATCTTTAGTAAGTAATAATTCTAAAGAAGAATGTCTAGGTTTTTCTAATAAAAAGTTTTTGACTTGATAATAACAAAAAAGGTGTTCAGAGGGATTTGAAATTTGTCTTTCATACGATAAAAATACAAAAAAATTCCTTGTTTCAAAGCAATTTTTGACTTTTTAAATTCTCGTTTGGTTCCAAACTTTCAAAAGCTGATTATCCACAGTAAAAGAAAAAAAGTTTGTTCTGATATAAAGGTGTTTCCAATGAAATCTTCCCTTTCCCACCTGTCTGATAATCAATTTTATTCCATAGCTCAATTAAATGCTTTAAAATTGGTGGGTCTACACCAACTAATAATTTTGAATTCCATTTATAAATAAATTCCATCATAGATTTTTACATTTAGGATTCATTATTATGTGGGCTTCACACGAAAGTCAGCATTTAAGACTCATCCCCTGTGTCATAGAATAAAATGCTCCCACATTGCTGCTGGTTGAAAGTTCCAGGATTTTGACCAGGTTGAAATAAAACAATGGTAATATATTGCCATCACTAACATTTAACTCCTCTGGACGTTGCAAGACCAGCTGAGTTCCTCCAGCATTTCTGTGTTTTGATTACAATCATAGTGTTTGCAGACTTTTGTGTTTCACTCTTTTTGCAGTGCTTCTTGAAAGTAGTGCCAGTAGTGAAATGAATGTTTAGGGTGGTGGACTATTTTATCTTGGATGGTGTCAAACTGCTCAAGTGCAGTTGGAACTGCACTTATCTAGGGAAATGGAGTTCATAATACTTCTGATTGGTGTTTTATAGATGATGGAAGTGCTTTGAGGAATCAGGAGGTGGGTCTGTTCCACCATACAGCAAGATCTAAACTAATTTTTTTAAAAATTAGGAACACAGCACAGTAACCAGCCTTTCTACCCCACATGTCCACACTTCCCAAATTCACCCATGTGACTGATTAACCTACTAACCTGTATGTCTTTGCAACATGGGAGGAAACCAGAGCACCCAGAGGAAACTCACGTGGTCATGGGCAGAACATACAAACTCCTTAAAGACTGTGGCAGATTTGTACCAGGGTCCACCTGTTTCCCATTGCTCTTAGCTCCCTTGTTTTCGATTCCTCAAATGTATTCAAAGATTTGGCCTCCATGGCTCTCTTAAGGAGAGCCTGCCAATGACCTGCATCCTCTAGGAGAAGCAAATCTTATATCTACTGTACTTTAAATTGCCAGACTCTTATACTGAAACTGTATCCCAGAGTTTAGATCCCACCAATAGGGAAAACATCTTCACAGTAATCTACCTTGTCAAGCTCTCTCAGAATTTTCATAAGATCATGTCTCCAACGTTTAATCTCCATTAAGCACACAGTCCCGATGTTGTTCACCCTTTCCTCAAATAATATCTCTTCATCCCAGAATAAAACTTGGAACTGCCTCCAGTGCAAATACATCTTGTTAAATAAGGTTCTCTGCACGTGGTGTCGTCAACAAACTGTGCAGTCTTTTGCAATAAAAGCCTACGTTCCAATTGGCATCTTAAGTATGGGTGACTGCATTCCAAATTATTGTATTTTATGTTGGAGAATGCCCAATGACATTGTGTAGTCTTGCTGCATTCAAACAATACTCTGCTTTTCTATTCTTTCTGCCCAAGTGGAAAATGCCTTTTTAAAAATCTCCTCATTGAAACAATCTGCCAAATCCTTGGTCATTGTTTTCACCTATCAATATCCCTCTACACACTTTTATGTCCATGACTTTTTGTTCCAAAGTTCAGAGAATCAATTAATTAATAATGTAATTAATTAAAAGGAGTATACTGAAGAACAGAGTGTGAATGTGTATTATTATTTTCATTTCATCACTAATCTTCTCATTTTTACAGATTGTGGTAAGCCACATCGTGAGATGAGAATGAATCCTAAAGCCATCACTGCACCTCAAATGTTTGGCCGGCTGGATGTAGCTACAAATGATTGGACGGATGGTATCTTTTCAACTTTGTGGAGGAAAACTCTGAGAGCAAAGAAAGGTAAGCAAGTAACCATGCAAGGGACTAGAAAGTGTAACGCTGAACAAATCTTGTGAATGAATCTCCTTGAGCTCATCCACCTGACATTTGGTCTTTGAATGGGAATAGCAGATTGTCTTAACCACTATCTTGCAAACACAATCAAATCTCCTCTCAAATTTCTTTCCCGTTTACAACTTTTTAAAAATGGGTGAGCAATATGGATTAGCTCGAAGCACGAGAAATTTGTGGGTGCAAAATCAAGAAGAGAAATCCATTTGACCAGGCAGTTGCACATATTTGTTCTTTCATTATTTTGGGTCTGAGCACTTCCTCAAGAACTTCAATTTAAAAAGTCACCGTGATCTTGGGAATACATTGCAATTACAAAGAAGAGATCAAAGGGTTGCACCACACCTCATGGAAGCTACGTGCTCAAAGAGATCCATGCTATATTGAGTAATAGATTGTACATTAGATGTAGCTAGCTTGACTATGAAGTGAAGGTGAAGGAGCCAATTGTTATATGTGTGGTACAGGATTTTGTTTAGTATATGTGAAAATATAGTTGCATCGTCTTATAAATGTTTTCCACCATTGGAAATTTTAGACATGCCTTATCATTCTTTCACTCTGTGGAACTTCAGTTAACCTGAGCTTAACAAAGTGATGTGCATACCGTTAAATTTAAATTTAGACGTACAGCACGTTAACAGGCCTTTATGGCCCACGAGCCCGCACCACCAAATTGCACCCAATTGACCTACAGCCCTGGTACTTTTTGAATGATGGGAGGAAACTGGACCACCCAGAGGAAATTGGAGTACCCAGAGGAAACCCAAATAGATATGGGGAGAACATACAAACTCCTTACAGACAGCTTTCAAATTCCTTTTGAATCCCAGTTGCTGGCGCTATAACGGTGTTGCACTAATCGCGATGCTAACTCTGCTGCCTGCTGCCCCTAGCCAGACATCTATAGATTCTGAGAGGGTTCACAGAAAAGGAAAATATGTGCATCGTGTTTCTAGATTCTTTCACCATTTTTTGACAAAATATTCATGAGATTTTTTTTAATTTTGGGCTTTTCTAAGCATAATGTATTCAGATCCCTAAAAAGGGCTCCAAATTACTGTGGTTAAGGTGTTGTTGAGTTAGCATTAATATTTTCCACATGCACCATGAATATCACCACTGTAATTTTAGAAAATATTGTGTTGAAAATATTTTGAGATAAAGCAGGAACATATTAGAATCAGGCAGTAAGGAATGTAGTAGTAAGGTTTATTAGAATCAGGCAGTAAGGAATGTAGTAGTAAGGTTGATAAGCAGGGGAGAATAGATAAAGATGATCATTTTATGTCAAACCAGCTTGAAAATGCCAGGAAAGATTCATGCCAGTTGCCTTTTTGAGATAGAATAAGTGCAAATGCAAAAGACATGAGTACCTTGGTACGACAATCCAATTATTAACCACCTCAGATCTTAGATATGGTCCTGTGTAATGAAGTGAATAAAATTATTGATCTCAAAGAAAGGGCTAGCCATGATATTGAATCTTGGAGCAGGCTCGATGCTCCAGATGGCCCACTCCTGCTGCTATTTCCTGTGATCTTTTGTGGATTCTGATGATCAAGAAGAGTTTTCCTCTGTCGCTCTGTTACTCCATAACTCACTATGGAGGCCTCTCTCCAGTCCATTTATCAAATCAAATTAACACCTTTTGTCTGTTGGTCTGTACTCCTCCCCCTCCCATTGTTCCCATTTCATCAGTTTTTTTAAAGATAGGCCCCTGCCTAGTGTTTGTTTGTCCCTTGAGGAAGGGCTCAACCCCAAAATACTGGTAATATATTTTAACCCCCTATGGATGCTGTGAGACCTACTGAGTTCCTCCACCATTTCTGTGGGTTTTTTTTACAACAATCATCGCATCTGCACATTTTTGTGTTTTACTGCATTGTTTATGTACCTGACACCAAGGTTCCAGAAACTGGTATCATCGACACAGGAAATGCTTGAAGCCTCCTTTGAAGAAATGTAACATTCCAAGAGCTATGCTTCCTCCTTCCTTCCCTCCCTCCCTTTCCCAATATGGAGTTTCATCCAGCCCTCAACACAAAGACCTCTTGAACATTCCCAGTGTAAATTTGGAAATATGAATATTCTCAACACCAGCCCACAAATGAGTGAAGTTAAAGAATTCAATAGACATTATAATCACCCTGAGACTTGCAATGTGGTTTGGGACATGCATATTTAGCTTCATGATTCAGTCTTCATTTGCATTGATAAATTAATTAGAATGGGCCCTTTCAGATTCTTTGTAAATGGGTCCTCCTCGCAAAGTTTTTTTTCTTCCCTACTACCTCTTCCTAGTTCTTGCAAATAGTCCAGGTCCATGATCTGCCTTTATTATGCAAAGCATCCCATGAACTCCAAGAAATGGCTACAAATGTTTCCATGTCTGACAGCAGCAGTTTTAAAGTCATTTTATTTCGCTCAGAAAGTAATTCAGACAGTAAATGCAGCAATCAAAGCAATCAGCTTTCTTTCCATTCATTATCCAAGAAAGCTGAAAGTAATTGAAAATCATGTGTTGATTGGAAGCAGTGTTCTTGCAGATGAATTTCAGTTCAACATTGTATGAGAATTGACCATGCTGCACCTAGACATCATACTTCGATCTATGTCTCGTGGCCTGTTTGGAATGGGTTAAAATTTTATTGTGTGCACAACATGCATAATCCAGTCTAATAGGCAATTGTGGCATCAAATAACCAGGAGCAACTATATGTAGCCCAATTTTGAAGCCTTGTAGAAGCACTAACACGCTCGAGAGTAAGCACTTTACATAATTGTTACAAGTATTTCTGCTGAGGTTTATCAAGATAAATTATATTTTAATTTTTTTTACTTACAACATGGTAGAAGCCAATTCCAGCCTTTTAAACTCTTGCCACTCAATTACACCCAATTAATCCTGTACGTTTTTGGATGGTGGGAGGAAACTAGAGCACCTGGGGAAAACATAGGGAGAAGGTACAAACTCCTTGCAGACAGCTCCGAATTTGAACCCAGATCACTAGCGCTGCAACAGTGTTGCACTAACCGCTACGCTAACTGTACAACCCTTGTAAGTTGATTATATATGATCTAATTTTGGTAAGACTTCATTGTCGGTATTCTTGTGGCCTTGTGATGCAATTCACAGGTTGGAGAGTGAGCATGTGTCATCCTTTAGATTGATACAGTAAATAAAGGGTCAGAGGCCTATACTGTAATTAAAAAAAAATGCAGTTTTAATATTTTGAGAGAATATCTCATGACAAGCTATAGTGTTCATAGTAGTAAAATAAAATAGTACTGGTGCATATGCATATCTTTGTGTACTAATTTGCATCTCATTGCAGGAGAACACATCTGGATTGTATTGGATGGGCCTGTTGATGCTATCTGGATTGAAAATTTAAACTCTGTGCTTGATGATAATAGAACTCTTACTCTGGTAAATGGTGATCGGATTCCCATGGCTGCAAACTGTAAAATTGTATTTGAGCCACACAACATCGACAATGCATCACCTGCAACAGTTTCACGCAATGGCATGGTCTTCATGAGTTCATCAGTCTTGACCTTCATCCCTATTCTTGAGGTATATGAATGATTTTTAAATGAGATTGGATAAGATAGTGAATTTTTTTCCAAACTATTTTTAGGCAGATACTTACAAGTAAGTTGAATTTCACTTGAGATAACTTTGAAAGATTTGGAGAAGAGCATAAATGCTTTCTTCAACTCTTCCCGTTGATCTCCTGTAGAAGTTGTGGCACGTCCTTGGGCACAGAATCAATGATTTTATTTGGTACATAGGTAACATTGCAAGTTCAAATTATTTCTATGTCTGCAAACAAGGTTAATAATTCTGTGCAGAAATAACTGGCTAGAATTTTCAACCAGCAAGGAAATAATAGAAGGTATGGTAAATTTGATACTTTGCCCATTTCAAGTTAGGGGGACATGATCAGCTTCCACGTGACTGAAGTTAGAATTCTATTCAGTATCTCTCCAAGTTTGTGTATGAATTCATAAAATAACTAAAATGTGTTATAAATTCTCAGTTGTGTGTATCCTGATAAATTCCTCATTTGGTTTGTTTGGTTTAGGGTTGGCTGAAGAAATTGTCTTCACAGACAGCTGGGGTCCTACGAAAGTTATTTGCAGAATCCTTTGCAGAGCTGTTTTGTTTCAGTATCCAATCACTGGAATACAAGATGGAAATGCTGGAGGCTTTTGTCATTATGCAAAGCATTAACATGCTTAATGGGCTAATTCCCCCAAAAGTGAGTAAATGGTTCAATTTTTGCCATGAAGCTCTGTAAGATGAGATAAAAATTCTACTCGACAGTGATTTTTGTTCATGCGTAAAACATCAAAAATTCAATTAAAACTCTCTGCAGGTTGGATTATGTTTACGTTGAACCACAGACACGAACTCACTTTATCTCTTTTGCATTAATCTATTTTTTTAAAAATAGTGTATTTACTGAAATGTAATTTATAGCAATTTTGCACCTGTAATTCACAATAATGCTACCAAAAAACAACAAATTTTATGACATATGTTCATACAATAAATTCTGATTACCGTAAGACATAGGAGCTGTAATAGGCTATTGAGCCCATCATGGTCAATCAAGCCCATCAAGTCTGCCCCACCATTCAATCATGAGCTCATCCATTTTTCCACTCAGCCCCACTACTGGCCTTCTCCCTGTAACCTTTGATGGCCTGGCTAATCAAGAAGCTATTAATCTCTAAAATGACTGGCTGTGGCAACATATTTCACAGATTTTCCACCCTCTGGCTTAAGAAATTCCTCTGCATTTTTGTTCTAAACGGAAGCCCTTCAATCCTGAAGTTGTGCCCTCTTGTCTTAGACTCTCCCACCAAGGGAAACAACCTTTCTACATCTTCTCTGTCCACACCTTTCAGCATTTAAAATGTTTCATTGAGATTCCCCCCTCATTCTTCTAAATTCCAACTAATGCAGACCAAGAGCTGTCAAAATTCTCTTCATATGATAACCCTTTCATTCCCAGAATCATCTAGTGAACCTCCTTTGAACCCTCTCCAATTTCAGCACATATTTTTTAAAATAATGAGCCCAAAACTGTTCACAATTCTCCACATGAGGTCTCACCAGTGTCTTATCAAGCCTCAACATCACATCTGTGCTCTTATATTCTGTTCCTCTTGAAATACAGCATTGTATTTGCCTTCTTTGCCACCTTCTTAACATGCAAGTTTACCTTCAGGTTATCCTGCTTGGTGACTTTCAGGACCCTTTGCAGCTGAGTATTTTCAATTTTCTCCCCATTTTGGAAAAAAAATCTACCTGTTTATTTTGTTTGAACAAAATGCATGACTGTACACTTTCTGGCATTATATTTCATTTGCATTATATTACATTCCAAATGATCTGACATGCTTTGCTGCTCAACTTCCCAGTGGATTCTCTTCCAAATGGATTATCTTAAGAGTGGCTTCTGACCCTCCATAACAGTATAACCTGACTAACTTTAAAAAAAAATTTATTGTCATATCTGCAACTTGGGGCATGCTATATCTTTGGAACATGCTGTTGGAAGAAACGTAAGAGCAGGCACATTTCCAATATTCTAAAGCTATTCAGACAGATTTATATATCAGAAGAGCTTGGAAGGATATGGAACAAATGCAGGGAAATGATACCAGTTTAGAATTCAACTTGTTTGTTGTGGATGAGTTGGGCTGAAGAGCCTGTTCTGTGGTATGATATGACTATGATACAAGCAAAAGGAGTGCCTCCATCACCTCTCTGTACCGTGTTCCTATTTTCACCGTCTTCTTGCATTGTTTTCATTTATTCCCTGCCTGTTCCTCCCAGTGGCAAGGCCAGCATTTACATCCCACCCCGTATTGTCCTCAAGGAAGGCGTGACAAGTTGGATTCTTGTATTGCTGCTTATATCTGAGGTGAAGAATTGTAGAAATTTCCAGGGCTCAGGTGAAGGGCCAAAGAGACATTTCCAACTCAAGGATGGAGGATGCTTTTTAAAAATTAAGAACTGTAGATATTGAAAATTTGAAAGAAAAACATCTGTGGAAAGTGAAACAGAATTCAAATCAAAAACCCTTCAATTGCATCTGAATTTTTTTGGTGGGGTGGGACTTTGTTTGCAGTGCACTCCACTAATAAAGCTTTACCTAGCTGTTTGTAGTTTATTTTTTTATAACCGAATATCTATTGACATTGAAGAGATTGTGATAGTCAGTGACTGTTGATTGTACAGCAAGCAGAACCCATTTTACTCAGAAAAGAGAGTCTGTACGAGAACATAGAAATTAAAATTTGTGCATGGAACTTTTTTTCTCATCAAAAACAGTTTTTATATCTACAGAAGATTGCAGTAAGTAGAAGCTTGTTTCTTATCAATTGTGTGTATGAAGCATTCAAAGATTTGACCTATCTTGATAAGTAGCAGTATTACTCCAATGTGGTGCTCTTCTTTAAAGCAGTGATTTTTAAAAAAATATTATCTTGGAATATCCCAGGGTGTATTATTTCTACATACTTTTGCAATATATTCACTGTCTTATGTATATGAAACACATAATTTCACCCGAGTTCACCAAAGCAGCAGTAACAAAAGACAGTCCGTTGTTTGCTCATGCCTTGAAGAAGGGTTCAGGCCTGAAATGTTGGTTACCCTTTGCTTCCTATGGATGCTGAGTGACATGCTGAGTTTCTCCAGCCCTTTTGCGTATTGCACTTCAATCAGTGTCTTCTGGTGTGACATGACTCCTATGGTTGCATTACCTGCATGCTGCATCAAGAAAACCATCTTAATAAATTCTGCCTCTTCCAAACCTCTGACATGTCCATTCAATATTGGACAAATTAAAGTTTCCCACTATGACAATGTTATTGCCCTTACACCTTTCTATATATCTGTTCTATCTCTCAATGGCTATTGGGAGGCCTATAATATAACCCTATAAGAGCAATTATTACTTTCTCATTTGGTTGTGGATTTTCACTAATCAAAATCGCAATTTTTTTGGAATTGATTAAAATATTACATGCAAACAACATTATATATTATGTAAAATATCTCAAAAAATTGTTTTGGTCTAGTTCGTAAATCTGATTTTTACTTTAGGAGCAAGGTGGTGAAGCAAACCACGAACATTTGGAGAGATTGTATGTCTTCTGTCTCATGTGGAGTATTGGGGCCTTACTTGAATTAGAGGACAGAAAGAAAATGGAGTACTGGCTGCGAACACATGAAACTATTCATTTAGACCTGCCATCAATCCCACCAGGAAGTGAGGACACAATGTTTGACTATTTTGTGGATTATGATGGTCAGTATCAAAATAACCCAGCAAAGAAGAATTGAAATTAGTTTGGGAGAATATCTTGCAGTACTCTTGTCATGTTTCTGAAAAATGTAGCCTATAGACTTGGCCTGATTTTTCAAGCACAATTTTGCTCAAAATTGAAGTTTATTACAGAATCCAAGAATTAGATTGAAATTGAGGAGGTTTTCGAATGGTAATTATGACTGATTTGTGTTTGATATACAATTGTATTCTTAATAAAATTACTGGGTTGAATTCAGCCTAGCTTCATGCATAATTCAATGGAAAATCCTATTAATTTTGTAATTTATGTGATTCGCAAAGATAATTATGCTGGTCATGAAACACACCAACAATTTTAGAGAAAAGTTAAGTAATTAACCATAGCAATAGTTCATTAAGTATATTGCTAATGTCTTAAAATAGAAGAAACATTTAATTTTTCTGATGTTGTTGTGAGAAAGCTCATTAGGCTTAAATGAGATGTAGAGAAGTAGTCTTCTCAGGGATAATCAGCATGGCTTAGTGAGAGGAAGGTCGTGTTTCACAAGCCTAATTGAATTTTTTTATGGAGGTTACAAAAGAAAATGATGAAGGTAGGGCAATAGATGTATATATGGATTTCAATAAGGCATTTGACAAGGTCCCCCATGGGAAACTCATTCAGAAAGTCATGAGGCATGGGATCCATGGAACTTCGGCTGTGTGGATTCAGAATTGGCTTGGTTGTAGAAAGCAGAGAGTGTAGTGGATGGGAAGTATACTGCCAAGAAGTCAGTAACTAGAGGATCTGTAATCTGTGAGTTCTGTAGGAATCTGTTCTGGGTTCCCCTGCTCTTTGTGATTATTATTAAATAACCTGGATGAAAAAGTAGAGGGATGGGTGAGAACATTTGTGGAGG
Source organism: Narcine bancroftii (assembly GCF_036971445.1). Taxonomy (NCBI): domain Eukaryota; kingdom Metazoa; phylum Chordata; class Chondrichthyes; order Torpediniformes; family Narcinidae; genus Narcine; species Narcine bancroftii. Next base: position 424,812,749 of record NC_091469.1, read on the forward strand.
TTGGAGGTGTTGAGGGTAGTGTTAAAGGTTATCAGTTATAACAGGATATAGACAGGATGGAGAGTTGGACCGAAAAGTGCCAGGTGGAATTCAATCCAGATAAGTGTGAGATGATGCATTTTGGAAGGTTAAGAGTACATACTTAACAGTGTGGAAGAACAGAGGGACTTTGGTGTTCAAATCCATAGATCTTTCAAGGTTGTGCAGGTTGATAGGATAGTTAAGAATGCTTTTGGAAAGTTGGGCTTCATTCATCTCTATAAATCTCTGGTGAGACCACACTTCAAATATTGTGTTCATATTTTTGTAATAAAATTTGATTCCTTTTCATGTTTGGCCTTTATGAGATTGGGAGGCTCAATTTACACATGTTGCTCGATGTCTGTGTTCTGTATATGTTAACTGTTGTTAATGCAATCCCGATCTCTTTGTATCATTCTTATATTTATTAATCTGAAACTTAATAAAAAGATTGAAAATAAAGAATATTGTGGTCACAGGAAGAATGTGGAAGTTATGGAGAGGGTGTTGTCTTGGATAGGAAAATATATCTCATAAGACAAGGTTAACAGAGCTAGGGCTTTTCTCTTTGGAGTGAAGAAGGATGAGAGGTGACGTAATAGATGCTGACAAGATTATCTTTTTTCCCAGGCCAGGAATAACAAACACCAGAGGACACCTGTACAAAGTGAAGGGAGGGAAGTTTACGGGAGACATCAGGGATAGTTAGAGTTGTGGATACCTGGAATGCCTTGCCAGGGGTGGTGGTGGAGGCTTGAACAAGAGGTGCATTTAAGATACTCTTAGACAGGCACATGGATGAAAGAAAAATAGAGGGTTATGAGGTGGAAGGGTTTAATTCTTTTTGGGTAGGTCTGTATGACATTTTGGGCCAAAGGGGCTGTACTGTGCTGTAATGTTTTATATATTAAGTAATCTGTTTTGTATGTGCCGTGAGCGTGGAATCCATAATCTTTCAATAGCATTTAATGTATGCTAATACCATCACTATGGTATCTGACACCTACAATTAATTAATCTTTGAAAAATAGTAGAGATCAATTTCTAATTGTTAACTGGATACTGTTTCAACAATTGAGATTTTTTGTGCTATGATACAAATTGTAAATGAACAGTGGAGCTAAGTTTAACTAACTAAAGTTGTAAAGAATTCAAAAAAATTCGGTGAAACATTCATTTCTCAATAAATAATAATGACTGTGCAATATGTTAAACTAGGAAAATGGCTCCACTGGAATACAAACATTGAAGAATATTCTTATCCTACCGAGAGCAGTCCAGAATACAGCTCCATCCTTGTTCCTAATGTCGATAATGTGAGGACAGATTTTATCATCCGTACAATTGCCAAACAAGGAAAGGTAAGACATTTAAACCATAGAACTCTGCAACTTGGAAAGAGACACTTCAGCTTATCTAGTCTGTGCCAAACTATTTTTCTACCTACTTCCGTTGACCTTCACCTGGACCATCCAAATTTCTCTTCAATATTGAAATCAAACCCATATTCACCACTTCTGCTAGGCGGTTCATTCCACAATCTGAGTAGGGTGACCATTCCAAAAGGAGGACATGGCCATAGGTTATTATATTTACATATATATGTACAAACAGTGTGTTTACATTTGTTGATTTTTGCAATACAGTTTAAATCTTATGAAAAAATCTATTTTTGAATGACCACCACTGAGTGAAGATCCCCAATGTTCCCCTTAACCATTTTCACCTTTCTCCCTTGTTCCCCTTAAACATTTTATTTTTCTATTTTTCACCCTTCACCCGTGTACTCCCTCAATTCTATACACTTCCGTCAAATCGTCCCTCATTTCTCCAATACTCAAGGGAATAAAGTCCTAACCTCTTTCATCCCTATAACTCAGTTCCTCAAGAACTGGAAAAGTAATTTTTTTCCCACACTCTTTCAAATGTATTGACAAATAGTTGATCCATGCTGCACTCCAAAATTTGCCCTCATGGATGTCTTAGAGAACTTTGATATAATGTCCCAACTCCTGTACTCAATACTTTAATTTATGAAGGTCAATATGCTAAAAGCTCTCTTTACAATCCTATCTACCTATTTCTCCACTTTCAAGGAATTATGTATCTGCATTCCAAGGTCTTTCTATGTTTCTGTACTTCGTAGTGCCTGAGTGTTTAATGTACGAATTCTTCCCTGGTTTGTCCCCCCAAAGTGAAAACCTCACACTTGTCTGCATTAAATTTGATCTGCCACTTTGCAGCCCATTTTTCCAACTGGTCTATATCCACTGAAAACTTTGAAAGGCCTCTTCACTGTCCACTCTCAATCTTAGTGTCATTGCCAATTTGCTGAATCAATTTACCACATTCAGATCGTTGATATAGATGACACTCAACAATAGACTCCGCACTGATCCCTGAGGCACACAACTAGTCACAGGCCTCCAGTCAGTGAGGTATCTTCTCGCAAGTGGGATCTTGTCAAAGGCCTTGCTAAACTCCATGAAATCAACATCCACTGCATCTCTTCATTAATTTTCCTGGTAACCTCTTTTAAAAACTTTACAAGATTGTGTCCAATCTACCTGATCTACCTTGCACAAACCCATGTTGGCTGTTCCTAGCTGTCCCTGTCTATCCAAGTACTTGTACATCCAGTCTCTTAGGGCATCTTCAAATAACCTATCCAAGGCTGATGTCAGGCTCATCGGCCTATAATTATCTGGGTTATTTTGAGAGTCTTTCTTAAACAATTGAACAATATTAACTTTCCTCCAATCCTCCAGCACCTCACCCATGGCTAAGGATGTTTCAAATTTCTCTGCTTCGGCCCCTGAAATTTCTGTACTCGCCTGCCTAAAGGTCCAAGGGAACATCTTGTCAGGCTGTGGGAATTTATCCTTTATTTCCCTCAAGACAGTCTCCACCATATCTCTTCTCAAGATGACATCTTCCAGTCCAGATAATCTCAAATGTCCCTCTTCCATCACCATCAACTCAGCCCTTACCCACATTTCTCCATTTTCCACTCATCTGCCCTGGCCCTATCTACACCCAGACATAATTAAAACAGGATTCCTCTTGTCCTCACCTACCACTCTACTAGCTGCTGCATCCAACACATTATTCCTCCATAATTTCCGCTACCTACAACATGATCCCACCACCAGACACTTCTTCCCCTCTCCTCCTTCTGTAGGGACCACTCCCTCCGTGATTCCCTCGTCCACTCATCCCTTCCCACCAATTGTCCCCTTGGCACCTACCCTTGTGGCCACAAGAAAAGTCACTCTTGCACCGTGACTTTCTTCCTCATGACGATCCAGGGCGCTAAACAATCCTTTCAAGTGAACCAACACTTGAAGTGTGTATCCGTGAGAATTATCGACAGCGTCTGGTGCTCCCTTTTGTGGCCTTCTCTACAGTGCAAACTGGGAGATTGCTTTGCTGAGCACCTTTGCTCTGTCCATAATAACTGCATTATAATCACGATCCAAAATGATCCCTTACGCTAATTTCCATCACTTGCCCTGTCGCATTCCCTAATAGGAGATCTAGTATTACATTCTCCCTTATTGGGACAATCCTGGCAGTCACCAGTTGCTTCCTTGGAGTGATTGCCTCCCTGTAGCTCCTGTCTATCTCTTCTCTATCACCTGCCTCCTGAATGATCCAGAGTTCAAACAACTTCAGCTCCTTAACAATCTGCAAGGAGTTGCAGTTGGATGCACTTTTTGAGGTGAAGAAATCAGGGGCATTAGTGGCTTCTACATCCTCCAGGAGAAGCATACCGTGGCCCTGGCTACCACTCCATTGCTCACTCTGTGCAACAAGAAAAAGTCCTTAGCTCACTTGCTCTTACCTTCTTTCTCCTTGAGGGCTGTCCAAATTTATTGTCATCTGATTGTACAGCCCGACAAAACAAACTCTTGTAAGACCATGGTGGCTACAGAAAGCACACAATACACAGTACATAATTATCACATAAGTAATCAAAATAAATATTTGGGATGATTTGCATGGTAATGGGATACTGTTCATAAGTCTCACAGCCTGCAGGAACCCCAGCCTGGCAGTCTTTATTTTGATGTTTTTGTACCTCCTCTTTGATGGTAGTGGTTTAAAAATGCTGTGCGCTGGATGGAAAGGGATTCTAGAATTTCTTGAGCCCTATTTGTATTCAGTAAATGTCATCAATAAAAGATTTTTTCAGCATTTTTGATGATCCTCTGTATTGACTTCCAGTCTGATATATTGTAGCTGCAATACCATGGATAGCAATCAGACGGAATGTTCTCAATTATGCTCCTGTAAAAGTTTGTCAAGACGAGGGCCCTCCTTGCCCTCCTCACCTTCCTTCCTGCTGCACCTTCCTGACTAACGAGGAGGTGTGAGTCCAGGATATTTCTTAAATGAGGAAAAACTTGAAAATACCCAGATGCAAAGAGAATTGGGAGTCCTCGTTCAGGATAGCCTGAAGGTAAACTTGCATGTTGAGACAATGGTGAAGAAGGCAAATGCAATGCTGACATTCATTTCAAGAGGAATAGAATATAACAGTAGGGATGCGACGTTGAGGCTTTATACGGTACTGGTGAGACCTCACTTGGAGTATTGTGAGTGGCTTTGGGCTGCTCATTTGAGAAAAGATGTGCTGACCTTGGAGAGGGTTCAATGGAGATTCACTTGGATGGTTCTGGGAATAAAAGAGACATCATATGAGGAGCATTTCACAGCTCTTGTCCTGTATTCATTGGAATTTAGGAGAATGAGGGTGTATATCATTGAAACATTTCAAATCTTGAAAGGTGTGGCAGAGTTGTTTACCATGGTGGGAGGGTCTTGGATAAGAGGGCACAACTCCGGATTGAAGGACATCAGCTTAAAACAGAAAACTGTAGGAATTTCTTCAGCCAAAGGGTGGAAAATCTATGAAATTTGTTGCCACAGGTGGTTGTGGAGGGCAGGTCATTGAGTGTATTTATGATAGAGATTAATAGCTTCTTGATTAGCCAGGGCATCAAAGGTTATGGGGAGAAGGCCGGACAATGGAGCTGAGTGGGAAAATCGATCAGCTCATGATTAAATAGCAGACTCGATGGGCTGAATAGCCTATTTGTGCTCTTGTGTTTTATGCCCATTATGACCTCCATCAGCTTGGCCACACAGACTTTCAGCATGCATCCAGGTATGTTATTGTGGACCTGCTGCTTTGTGTATCTATTATAACTACCAAAATCTGTACCTCTTCTCACAAAAGCCTTACGAGCCAAAGCCTTTATGTTCCACTCTTGCACTGTGCCACACTCAGTGGATGCACCACTTAAGCTTCCTTTCTTTTGTTGGCTACACTTATTCAGTTAATTAGTGATTTTTACTGACACTTTTTGAAGTGTCCAACTCTTACCACAACTCCTATTGCTGGAAAATAAACTTACCAGCTGAGCAGTCACCTTTTTGGTGTCCCTCCCTCTTGCACCAAAATGCCTTTGGCTCACTGTTTATAAATGTTGCTCACAGAGGTATGTGATAGTACAGATTCTATCACCAATGTGTATATGTACATATGTACAGATAGTAGTGTAGGATGTCTGTGATTGGCTGAGAATGTAGCCACACCTACTGGCAGGTCTTAAAGGATTGCTCCTAGCCAGACCAGGTCATTCTGGACTGGTCAACCTACTTGTGATATGCTCCAGTCTTTTAGTTAATAAAAGCCTTGGTTTGGATCAACAAGTCTTTGGTTCTTTCAACGCGCACTACAAGGTATTCTTAAAAGTTGTTCAAATAGATTTATGTAATTTCTAAAGAAGTTATTGAAATAAATAGGAAGCGCCTTAGACTATCGGCAAATAATTTAAAGCATTTTATGTAAATGAAAATTTTGTGAACTACTTCATGTGCTTCTCTTCACCAAGTCAACACATCCATCTAAACCAGTGGTTTTCAACCTTTTTCTTTCCATTCACATACCACTTTAGTATTCCCTATGCCATTGGTGCTCAGTGATTAGTAAGGGATTGCTTAAGGTGGTATTTGGGTGGAAAGAAAAAGTTTGAAAACTACTGTTTTAATCAATTCATAACTCCAAAGGAAATGGGCCATTGACAATTTTTCTCAAGCAAATATTTCAGTAACAATTGGGTCTAGAGCAGTGATTCTCAACCTTCCCTTCCCATTCACATCCTATTACGAGCCCAAAGGACCCCAAAACCCAGCACCAATAGACATTCACCAAGACCAGTGGTTTTTAAAACAAAAGTTATTTTTAATCAATTTCAAACATGAAGGGGGGGGGGGGCATGGCAAGATGGCGTAGAGGGCAGACGTGTGATCCCACCCTTCCTCAGCCAGTTTTTTAAGCACCTGTCTTTAAAGTTTATCTAAGTGATTAAAAGTTGTATATTTATTTTTGGGAACATTAGTGGGTCATAATGGCAACTAATGTTAAAAAAACGAAAGTTCAATTACAGAAGAAATTACCTTTTAAAAGTGCTGAAGAATTGAGGCCTACCAGTTCAACTGAAGCCACGGAATTGTCGTTTGGAACCTCCAAGGCACAAAGAACTCCTGCCAGGCTGAATATTACACCAGCATCGACCTTGTATCCACAAGATGGTGCCGGAATGATGACGAGCTCGGCCGGAGTCGATCTATGTGTTCACAATGTCGGGTGCACAGGTGACCCGGCTGAGAGAAGAGCCCTTGAGCTTGGGCTACCGTTGAGTGGGCCTGGATGCGCAGAATTGTGTCGGAAGCCACCTCTGCGCAGTCCTTGGCCTTACCAGGCATGCGCGGTGCTTCAAGGGTCCATGAGCTACTGGACCGTCGTGTGTGCAGACCTGCACCAGGAAGGGCCTGACAATGCTGGAAGAAGAGGAAGACTTACCTTTAACGAGCAGTTCACAGGAACAATTGAAGGTGGAGTCTAGAGAAGGTAGGCCTCAAAATGTGGAACTGGAATCTGGAATGGAGTCTGTTTGCACAGTCTTGGAAGGGCTTGACTATCAAATGGACGATATGTTTAAACAAATGACTCAAGGATTTCTGGATGTGACAACTAATATGACAATCTAATATGTCTGAAGATATATCTACAATTAAGAGGGATGTCAGTAACTGTATTAAATCAGTTAATACAGTGCAAGAAAATTTTTTAAAAATTGAAACTTGAAAATTAAAAAATTGCTTTTTCTGAGTGTAAAATTCAAATTGAAAATAACAATGAAAAAAATAGAGAAAGTAGAAGATTCGTTTGTGGATTGGGGAAATCAGAAGAAAGACTTACTGAAAAAAATTGATTAATTGGAAAATCAAAGTTGGAGAAACAATGTGAAAATTGTGGGTCTTCCAGAAGACATTGAAGGGTCTGATCCAATAAAATTTTTCAAGAATTGGATTCCCGAGGTGTTGGGCAAAGAGTTTTTTTCGGAAGGTTTAGTATTGGAGATGGCACGTAGAGCATTACGAAAGAAACAGTTACCGGGACAACCGCCACGGGCGATCTTAGTTTGGTGCCTGAACTACCAGGACAGAGAAGTGATATTACGGTTGGCGGGACAGAAGGCTCGACAAAGTCAATCTCTAATGATGATCCAAAATAACAGAGTATTTTTTTATACAGATCTGAGTCAGGAAATTATTAGGCGACAACGAGAATTTAATTTGGCTAAACAAGTACTGTGGCAGAAGGGTTATAAATTTTCTTTTCGATACCCTGCTGTGTTAAAAGTCTTTTATGGCAACTTTCAATCTCAGTTTTTTGAGAATGACCATGATGCATTAATTTTTGCTAATTCATTACCGGATTTACGAGGACATGGAAGAGTTTCACCACCGTCGCCTAAAAAGAGGGCAAATGGAAATGGAAATGGGCAGAATGGAAAGAAAGAAGTTTTAACACAAAGTCTTATTGACATTGAAGATCCGGAATAATCATTGGGAATGGAGTCATTGGGTTAAATATATTTACGGTACTGGATTGCATTGATATGAATGATGTATTTCTGGCTGGATGGGGCGGGGGGGGGTGGATAGCACTGAAATCTTTGATAGTCATCTGCCACTAGTGGGGTTTACCACACCCAGTTTTATAGGGCATTTTTTGGGGATAATTAAATTTTTTAATATATTTTCTTTTAAAAAAATATTTAGGGGAGGGAGAGTGGTTTGAAGTTACTAGAAGGGGAGTGATATTTTGTAGTAAGTGATTATATTGTTTGTTTATAAGGATGTCTAATTTGAAATTTGCAACTTTTAATGTTCAGGGGTTAAGTAATCTGATTAAGCGAAAGCGAGTTTTGGCTTATATCAAGAAAATGAAAATTGATAATGCCTTTTTACAAGAAACACATTTGACTGAAAAAGAACATTTGAAATTGAAGAGAGATTGGGTTGGACATGTTTTTTTTTTCATTTAAATCTAAGGCAAGAGGAGTAGCAATTTTAATTCATAAGAATTTGCCTTTTGAATTGCAAACTATGGAAGGGAATGCTGGAAGGGTTTTAAGGGTGAATTGTAAAATTTTTACTGAATCTTGGTCTTTGCTTAATCTTTATGCACCTAACATGGACGATGAGTGTTTTATTTCGGATGCTTTTTTGTTATTAAATCAAGCTAATGAAAATATTTTAGTTGGGAGAGACTTTATTTGTGTCTTGGATCCTTTGTTGGATAGATCCTCAAAAAATATAAAGAAATCAAAGATAGTGATACAAATTGGGGCCTTGATGAAGGATTTAAATTTGGTAGATATTTGGAGTAGGGTTAATCCTACAGAGAAGGATTTTTCTTTTTACTCCTCTCGATATGATTCATTTTCTAGAATAGATTTTTTTTTTAGTGTCGGCACATTTACAAGGAAGGGTACTACAGGTGGAATATAAAAGCAGGGTTATATCAGATCGTTCTTTATTATTTTTTTCTTGCCTAAGTTCAGAAGTGGTATGTTCATCTTATAGATGGAGATTTAACACAATGTTGTTGAAAAAACCAGAGTTTGTTACCTTTCTTAAAGAACAGATTACTTTCTTTTTGTCTGAGAATGCTAATTTTGTGTTATGGGATGTATTAAAAGCTTATTTAAGAGGACAGATTATTAGCTATACCACTAAAGTTAAGAAGCAGTATGTGGCAGAAAGTTTAGAATTAGAAAATCAAATTGATGAATTGGAGAAGGAATTTCAGAAGGAAGTGACAGAAGATAAAAAAAAAACTGCCTTTGACTAAACTGAAATTGCGTTATAATATGTTGCAGACTTATCAATTTGAACATTTAATTAATCGATCTAAGCAGCGTTACTATGAGTTGGGTGAGAGGGCACATAAGGTACTTGCATGGCAGTTAAAAATGGAACAGGTTTCACGGACTATTAATGGTGTAAAATAGAATTCAATAGTTACCTATAAACCTCAGAAAATTAATGACCAGTTCTATTCATTTTATAAAAAATAATATACTTCTGAGGGGAAACAGGAGAGTGGTCTATTGATTCTTATTTATCTAAGTTAACGTTACCAGCATTAGAAGAGGAGGATGTTATGGATCTGGAAGCTCCATTTACAGAATTAGAGATTAAGTTGGCTAAGTTGGAGATGCATTATGGGAAGTAACCAGGTGACGATGGGTTTTCGGTGGTATTTTATAAAACTTTTTATGAAGATTTATCTTCAGTGTTTGAGGAGGTATTACAACAAGTGATTGAACAGCATGAGTTACCAGAATCTTGCTCTAGTGCTTTAATTACTGTAATCCCGAAAAAAGATAGAGACCTGTTGTAACTGTCTTCATATGGACCTATTTACCTAAATTGATACATGTTGATCAAACAGGTTTTATTAAAAATAAAAATGCTTCAGATAATATTCTTTGATTGATTAGTCTGGTCAATGCATATCGACAGCAGCCCAACCATCCAATGGTGGTTGTGCTTGATGTGGAAAAAGCCTTTGATAGGGTCAAATGGGATTTTTTATTTAAAGTATTTGAGAAGTTTAAATTTGGCCCTTTTTTTATTGGTTGGGTTAAAGCTTTATATACGAACCTGATTTCTATGGTGGTGACAAATGGTCAAGTCTCATCATCATTTAAATTGGCGCGTTCAACTCGACAAGGCTGTCCATTGTCACCAGCCCTGTTTGCATTGGCTATTGAACTGTTAGCTCAAAAAATAACACAGAATGAACAGATAAGAGGGATGAGAATTATGGATGAAGAGTATAAGATTAATTTATTTGCAGACCATGTTTTGATATATTTAACAAACCCAGAACAATCATTGCCACATTTGCGGGAATGTTTATTACAATATGGAACATTATCTGGATATAAAGTTAACTGGGACAAGAATGAAATTTTGCCAGTTGGAGAAGGAGACTATTCAGAGTATAAAAACATTATAAAATTGAAATGGTCTGATAAAATTAAATATTTAGGAATAATTGTAAATACTGAGTATCAATCTTTATATAAGTTAAATTATGTTCCTTTATTAAAAAAGATTAAAGCAGATTTAATTAAGTGGAAAGATCTTCCGTTAACTTTAATTGGTCAAGTTAATTGTATTAAGATTAATATTTTTCCTCGTATTCAATATTTATTTCAATCAATACTGTGTTCTCTTTCAAGGGTTTTTTTTTGGGGATTTAAATAAAGTCACAAGAGAATTTTTATGGAAAGGTAAATTACCACAGGTAGCATTATATAAAGTTACTTGGAAGTATGCGTTAGGTGGGGTTCAATTACCCCATTTTCAAAATTATTATGAAGCAGCTCAGTTGAAATTTATTAGTAGACTGATGGATTTGGACCAACCCCTGAGTTGGGCTAAAGTTGAGATGGCTTGTATTTCTGAAGTCGAGGTGTATCAATTTATATTTTGATGGAATGTAAACTTGTTGAGGGAATATAATATGCTGATATTAAAACATCTATTAAAGCTATGGACTAAAAAAAATAAGATTTTAGGATCAAAAGGTAAATTGTCAATTTTAACTCCACTATATAACAATCAGCTTATTTCTTTTTCAATGTTTAATAGTCATTTAAAGAGCTGGGATTCTAAGGGTATTAAAAGATTACAGGATTGTTTTGTAGAAAGACAGTTTCTTTTAATCAATTGAAAAAGTGTTTTGATATTGCTCAGAATTCTTTATTTGTTTATTATCAATTTCGAGCTTTGGTGAAAAATATGTTTGGTAGAGAGATGATTTTACCTGTATTGACGGAATTCAATTTGAAGACTACTGGGCAGATATGTGTGGTGATAGTGTTACTAAATTGACGAATGTGTGGTATGGAATGGTTAATTATAACTTTTTAGATCAGGTGTATTTAACCCCAGAGAAATTGAAAAAATATGGTTTTAGTAATTCGGATTCTTGTTTTAGATGTGGTGTATATTTACTGGAACTTCTTTATATGCTGCTTGGTCTTGTGTTCATGTACAACCATTTTGGGAAGAAATTAGGTTAATTTTGGAAAAATCATATAAAATTAAATTACCGTTAGATCCATCTGTTTTGTTAATGGGTTGTATGATTCCTTTAAAGGGATTAGGGTTGGATAAATTTCAAATTGCATTTGTATATTTAGTATTGTCTGTAGCTCAAAAATGTGTAGCAAGTACATGGAAAGATAACAGTGATTAATATAATTCGACGGTTTAATTAATTGAAAACTTGTATTGTTATGGAAAAAATTACATATAATCTGCATGATAATTATTCTTTTTTGTTAATAAGTAGTTACCATATTTGGAATATATGTATTTAGATGTATTTTGATTTATTGTATATTCTTAGTTTCTCTTTATATATTTTTGGCTCTCCTGAAGAGAGCTGGCTGATGGGGTAGGAGAATGGGTGGGGATTTGATTTAACTTTATATATATATATTTTTTTTTATATATATATTCAAATAAATTTTTCTTTATGGAATATTCTGTATTACTATTAATGATCCTTTAAATAAATAAAGTTAAAAAATTCAAACATGAAAATGAATCAAACTTTAACTTATCTCTATACTTATACTATACTCTACACCAGGGGTGTCAAACTCAAATTCACGGAGGGCCAAAATTAAAAACTTGGACTAAGTCGAGGGCCGAACTAAATATTTATTGAAAATTTTCAACAACATCTGCATGTTTTCTCTTCTTTCAACATATGTAATGTTAAACTTTTTCTTATTAAAATAAATGTTTAATAATAGTTTTGGATAAACTCTTTCCAGAAGCATTAACAAATGAGAAATAAAATATTCAATAAATAATATTTCTCTATAGAGGATTGGTCAAATGTTGCTAGTGTGCTGTCGAATAGTAAAATCTGAGGGCTATTAAGAATGTGGGAGAATAACGTGATTCCTGAAACAATCAAATGGGTGACTGATTGTGGGCATGAACTCTAGCAGGGTTATTTGCCATGCCCTTTTTCCATTGGTACAGATATCCTTTGATTTACACACTTTTCAAGTTTTACGCCTAATGAGCTTGTATCCAGATGCAGGACCATTTTTAACCAGGAATATATTTATCACTGTGACATGAAACTATTGGAAGATCGTTTTATCCTGAGATTAAAGTTCATAATCCTTACTCAGGCCTGTGTGCGTGAGGGCGGGGTTTGCGGGCGATCGGGTTGGACAACGACAGTGCGGGGGCATCGGCTCTCGCTGCAGGGCGGCATCTCGGCAGATCAGCGGCTCCGTCACCGTGAGTCGTGGGTCGGCCTGCGGCAGGGAGGGGGAGTGGGCAACGGTCCTGGCGAGGTCAGGCCCCCCCTGAGTTTCTGCTGGACCCCCCTTGACCTGCTGAGTTTCTCCCGGATCCCCCTTTGAGTTTCTCCCGGACCTCCCTTCACCTGCTGAATTTCTCCCGGACCACCCTTGACCTGCTGAGTTTCTCCCGGACCCCCCTTGACCTGCTGAGTTTCTCCCGGACCCCCTCCCCTTGACCTTCTGAGTTTCTCCCGGACTCCTCCCCCTTGACCTGCTGAGTTTCTCCCGGATCCCCCTTTGACTTGCTGAGTTTCTCCCGGACCCCCCTTGACCTGCTGAGTTTCTCCCGGACCTCCCTTGACCTGCTGAGTTTCTCCCGGACCCCCTTTTCATTCCGTGCCAGTGTCCCAGGACCTTTCCAGGGCAGTCTCCGCGCTCAGGACCACGCTGGGATCCCGGTCAGCAGTGGAGGAGCAGGCGAGCGCGACTAATCCCGATCCAGCCCACGCCACTCCCGAGATTGACGGGGGATTCCACCCTATCTGCCCGTCTAGCCTCGCTCTCCATGTGTACTCCAGGCACCCACCGCTGGTCCGGTGTTAAGGCGCAGGGCGGCCGGCGCCCCCATCGCCCGGCGGGGAGCCCCAATCTTCCCTCCGGCGTCCCGACTCCATCTGCAGCTCCAAGAAACGCTGTGCCACTGGGGTTCCGGGCGCTGGGAAGCGGCCTTGGTTCCCCTGACACCGGCCAGGCCGCACTGCAATGGGCGGGGGGACACGACAGCGTGTTTATAAAACCACCCACCACTACTTTTCAAGGACCAGGATTTTTCTCTCTCTCACCCTGGGACACAGCGGTTACTGTGCATGTGCTATACTAGCGTGGCGGCCAGCGGGCCACCTCTAATACATTTTTGATATGATCTTGCGGGCCAAATATAATTATATTGCGGGCCAAATCTGGCCCGCGGGCCAGAGTTTGACATGTGTGCTCTACACTAACCCAAATTACCCCATATAACCTAACCATATAACTGTTTACAACCCCATTCATATTCTAAGCGCACATGTATGTAATGTGTGTGTGTATGAATTTAAGAAAAGTTCGTTGGTTCATAGTTCAATCTCACTTCTCCTTCTTCCAAGTTCTCCAGCATTTCCACAACTGAGGTACCACCACTAGTCTCCTCAGGGTCTCGCTGATGAAACTTGCCCCAACAGGGTTTTCCAAATGGTAACCTCTTTCTTCAAGCTACCACAGAATTCCATTCCTTCCTCTATTTCAAGAGAAACATCAGACAGATAGCACTTCCAGCTTGCTTTCATCAGTTTCAGTTTTCCCTGAAAAGAGAGAAAGTTGAGTTAACAGCTCAGTCCCACACACTGACTGACTGAGCTGTTAACTCAACTTGTTCTCTCTTCCAATTGAAACTTCCAAAAGAAACATGTGACTCACTTGCAAAACCCCCACCTTCTTCAGCAAACAACAGGAGTTCTTTCTTCTGCCCCATCTGTTGTTAGATAAACAAAATCCAGGAGTGACCTTTTTTTTTTTGTTTTTCGAAATCTTATTTATTAATTTTAACATATGAAGAAAGTAAGTAATTCACGTACAGAAAAAATACAAAATAAAGTATTACAAGTGCAAAGTAACCTAGTTAATACAATACCAATCTCGGCATCTCCCCCTAACAACTAAAAACTAAGACTAAAAAAAAACTATTTTTAACCCCTAAACCCCCCCTCCCCACCCCCACGATAAAGAGTGAAGAATTAATATTATTAGTATAATAAAAAAAATTAAAAATATATATCTTTAAAAAAAATCGATATATATATAAAAAAACAAAAAAAAATAAGTATTAATTATTAATCCAAAATTTTTTTATTATATAAGAATATATATGAAAAAACAAAAACAAAAAGAACTTAAACGAAAAAAAACCCAACTAATAAAAAAAACTTTAGACAGCCTGAACAGCAAGACAATGGTCAAGCATTTTATGAAATCAGTTCAATTAACACCTACTTGTAAAAGGTGCTTACAACCTCCAAAGATCTTCAGTATTTCTTCAGTCTTTCAAATAAGATCTGTTTTAAAATGTGTGAATGTATGTGACCTACTCTAAATCTTATAAATTCTCCCCAAATATTAATATTGTTACAATACTACCTTAAATAATCCCTTACTAATCATAGAGCACTGATGGCATAGGGATTACTTCAAGCAATATGTGAGTGCAAAGAAAATTGTTGAGAACCAATGATATACAGCATAGTAACAGGCCCTTACGGCCCATGAGCCCATGCCATCCTGTAATGGTATGGATTGTATGTACTCATTGGCCGGTAAAGGCTGGGACTGGCCCACCCCCTGTTGACACTCTCACCTGGACTCCTCCTGGGACCCAGGCCACAAAGGTCAGGCTATCTCTCCCTTCCTGGCACTTCCCTAGCTTGGATCTGGGCCAGTCAAGTCTTATGTACAATAAAGCCTATTGTTCCCCACAGTCTTTGTCCTTGTGATTATTGGGGGAACTGGTAGTGCACAACACACCCAATTAACCTACAACCTTCGATATGTTTTGAAGAGTGGGAGGAAACCGGAACACCTGGAGGAAACCCACACATAAACGGGGAGAACGTACAAGCACCTTATAGACAGAGTGCAATTTGAGCCCTGGTCCCAATCACTGGCGCTGTAACAGTGTTGTGCTAACCGCTGTGCTAACCATGCTTCCCTATATTAGGAGTAGATTAGAGGGCTGAGTATGTAGTCTTGTTGGGCACTGGTTTTAAGAGTGATTGTGGAGGACACAAAATCGCAGATCAAGTTGCAGAGGGGATTACTGAAGTCAGTTTCTCAGTTTGGAATGGGTTATTTGGCACTGTGGTATTGAAGGTGGAACTGATTATAGATGTTCCAGGGCTGAGTATAGAGCCAGGGAAGTGATGTATTCTATGCACATGATGTGGTGGTAGGTGAACTGAAGCCTGTTAAAGCTGGCTACAAGGCTGGAGTTTATCTGAGCCTCTTGAAGCACTTCATGATGATGGTGTCAAAGCCACTGTTCAGTATTTAGGTCCATTAATATGTTTCATTTGGGACATGATAGGGACCTTCATCAAGCAGGTGGATATTTCTGCCTGTAGCAGGGAGAGTTTAAACACATCTGTGGAAAAAAAGGCCACATTAAATGGCCTTTTAGAGGAGCTAACGGTGTTTTTAAACTAAAATTCTGCAAAATGGTGTCTGTGCCCAAGATGGAGGCGCCTGTGCTTGGCAGCAGCCTCAAGGGATTGCCGACTCTGGGGGAGCCTGGGGCACCAGAAATGGAGAGAACATTCTTCTCCCTCCATGGAGAAGAAGTGAAGGAGACAACCATACAAGACTGTGACCACAGCAGCAGACCAGCGAGGGGCTCAGTTGATGAAGGACCCACAGAGGCTGCGGGTGATTTGTAGTCATGGGACCCACACTGGCTTTGGGCTGCTGGAGACTAGCTCATTGGAACCAGATATTGGAGCTGGGATTCAAGGGGGGGTTTAGGGAAAGAAGGCGCCGGGGGAGTCATTGAACTTTCCTGGTCTGTACTGGATGTCGTAACTGAACATGGCCAGCTCGACTCTCCAGCGTAAGGTCTTGTCATTTTTGATCTTGCCTCTGTTGGTGATGCTGAACATGAAAGCTGCTGTGCGTTGGTCAGTGAGGAGGGTGATTCTCCTGTCTGCCAGGTAGTGGCACCAGTGGCAGACTGCTTCCATGATCTCCAGGGCCTCCTTTTCAATGGTGGTGTGCCCGTGCTCTGAACTGTGGAGGGTCCTGGAAAAGAAGGATCTGCCCTCTTAATTGAGGGTGGCCACAAGGGCAATATCAGAGACATCACACTCCACCTGGAATGGGGTGTCCTCATCCACAGAATGTATCGTGACATTGGCGATGTCTTGTGTGATGTGGGCAAATGCTGCTTGCACCTCGAGGGGGAGGAAGGGAAAGGTAGTGGCTTGGGCCAGTGGGTGGACTTTATCCGAGAAGCAGGGAACCCATTGGGAGTAGTACAAGAAGAACCCTAGGCACCTGCAGAGGGCCTTGAGTGTGTGAGGGAGGGGAAGTTCCATTATGGGGCGCATATGTTCGGGGTCGGGACCGATGACACCATGTTCCATGATGAACCCTGGGATGGCGAGGCGGATGGTGCTGAACATGCACTTCTCTTTGTTGTAAGTGAGGTTCAGCTCCTCAGCCATTTGGAGAAATCTCTCCAGGTTGGCATCATGGTCCTACTGGTCATGGCCGCAGATGGTGACATCGTCTAGGTATGGGAAGGTTGCTCTTAGATTGTGCCAGTCTACCATGTGGTCCATCTCCCACTGGAACACAGAAACCCTATTTGTGACCCCAAAGGAAACACTGCGGAACTGGTAGAGGTGCCCATCTGCCTCAAAAGCAGTATAAGGTTTATCCCGGTTGTGGACGTAGGCTGAATTCAGGTCAATCATGGAAAAAACCTTATAGTGGGCTGTCTTGTTGACCATGTCGGCTATTTGGGGTAGGGGGTAGGCATCCAGCTGGTTGTAGCAATTGATGGTTTGGCTGTAGTTAATGACCATTCTTGATTTTCTTCCCCCTTTCACAACCAGGACCTGGGCTCTCCAGGAGCTGGTGCTGGGCTCTATGATACCTTCCGCCAGAAGCCACCTCACCTCTGCCATGATAAAGGTCCTGTCGGCTGCACAATAGCACCTGCTCTTGGCTGCTACAGGCTTGCAGACTGGGATTAGGTCGTTGAAGAAGGATGGAGGGGAGACCCGCAGTGTGGAGAGGCTGCAGGTGGACTGGGGGCAGTTGTTGGGCTTTGTGCTGTGGACAGAGAGTGGGGGGAGTTGGCCACCGAAGGCAAGGGTGAGGCTTTGGAGGTGGCATTAGAAGTCCAGCCCTAAGATGGCAGGGGTATAGAGCTCGGGCATGACCAGGAGCCTGAACCCTTGATATGCTTCCCCACCCACTGTTGAGCAGCACCCGAGTGCCGTGATAGAGTGGTCCTGGGCAGCGCAGGCGATAGAGAAATTTGTTGGGTATACCTTTAATTTCAGCATACGGACCACGTTCGGTTGCACAAAGCTCTCAGTACTGCTGCTATTACCTTTCCATTGACAGCAATGTCCATCATCAAGTGCTCGAGTCCGTGGGGAATACCCTTCTTTAGTGTGGTGCACACTTGGACCATCTCAGGGTCCAAGTCGCTGTTCCCCGATGGTTGTGGTGAATAGAGGCCAGCAGCTTCCCTCTGGGGTGTAGGGTGCGCGATTGTGTTCACACACATGTTGAGCATGTCATCCCATTGGCGAGGAGAGCGAGTTGGGGCAGTTGGGGGCTGGCTGGCCTATGATGGCGGCGCCCAGTGGACACACGTGGTGTTGGGTGACTCAACTGCAAGTAAGGCCAGAGATGATGTCATTGGTGCAGGTAGATATGACGTCATCAGTGTGGGCAGAATTTGGGTGGAGGAAGATAGCAGCGCTCGTAGTGAGCAAAAAAGTGGCGGAGCGGGTGGGTGGCCGGACCAGAAATGACGTCGGCATTGCCGACAGTGGGTGGGGAAGCATATCAAGGCAGAAGTGGCAGGCCGAGTATTGGTGCTCCTCAGTCTTCACGTTTGTCGGCGGCCGGGAGGGTTCCCAGCTCATCGTGGAGGGCTGCAGTGCTCCTGATGGGTCTAGAAAGCCACACTTTAGCAAATTGGCCTTATTTACTGCTTTGGGAGCAATGCAAGTTCCTCACCGATGAGTTCTTGTGGGAGTCCCTGTCTGACCAACACTGGGACCCATAGTAATTACAGCGGCGGGCTGCGTCGGCGGTGGTGATAGTCTTCTCCCCGGAGGGCCTCTCTGTGGCAGCAGTCATTGGCATCGGCCAGGCTGGAGTTTGGGGGAGTCGGGCGTCGAAAACTTCTGCGTGGTGGGCTGCAGTTTCCAGAAAGCAGACCACCTCCATGATTCTGGTCCAGGAGGCAGTACATTTTCCAGCTGTCTCAGCCGGGTCGCCCTCGATCGCAACCCTCGCACTCAGGCATCTCAGATGTGTCACTCGACCTCCCCTTTGGTCACCCTGTCTCGGTCGTGTACGGGTGAGTTAGCTCATGCAGAGCCCTATGATAGGTGCCTGCCATCTCACCTGGCTGCTGCACCCTGATTCTGAGCAGGTACCGGGTGTAGAGCACGTTCGTTGGGGCCTGTACGTGCTTTCTAGGATGGCCATTGCAGGTTAATATTCCAAGCAGTCTCTGATGGCCTGGAAAGCGTGGTAGCCCAGTTTGGTGCAAAGTACCATGAGTCTCTTTTATGTTAATCTCTTCAGTCTGTGTTTGGATGATGGCCTCAATCACATGCTTTCAGATCTCGAAGCGCGCCAGGGCATCTGGGTGTCGGGGATCGATTTCCAGACTCCTGATGGTGAGGAACTCCTCCAAGGTCTTTAAAATTTTAAGTGGATTAAATTGTGGTGCACTATGGTGCAGCAAGCAGACACAAAACTCTCAAAAGACTGTATTACAGGCTTTAATCTACTTAAACTCTGTCGTACACCAGCAGTGGTCTCAATGGCTCAACGTGTGACTGGCCTGGGAGGGGCCAGCTCGTGTATATACAGGTCAGTGATTGATTGCCAGCCAGGTGGAGTCAGCCTCCCAGGTGATCTTCCTGCAGGTACAGAGGTCGCCTCCTGCAGTAGGCTGGTAGGCACGTGGCCCAGTGCTGTGGTTGTACTGAATACTCACTTTCAATCGTGAGTGAACTTCGCCGTTCATGTTGCGGAATACACAGATTGCCCTCTAACATGCAGTCCTCCACCCGCTTGCTGATAAGTTGGTCTTGGAGGTGGTAGATTCATCGAGGTTGGCTGCTGCGGCCTTAAATATGGACCAGTTTATTGATTCAAAACAGACATGTTGGATATCATGTGCATCTTCAGTTCAGCAATGTATGACTATTACAAGCTACTGCTTGTAAGCATTTAGGAGAAACACTGCCTGGTGGTCTTATTTGCCAAAGTGAGCGTGTGGGATGTACTGATAGACTATCCCCAAGACAGATTCAGTTAAAGGCTTCACTCTGTCCACACCTGTGACAGAGACCTCCCAGTGGCTAACCATTTCAGTTCTGCATCTTACTCTCATACTCGCATGTCTGTCTGTGACCTCATGTACTATCCCACCCAGACCACCCATAGATTGGAGGAACTACGCCTGATTTTCTGTCTGGGCACTCTCCAGTCAGATGGCATTAACATTGACTTTTCTGGTTTCTGCTAACCTACTCTCTTTTTCCACTCCCTTCCCTTCCCTCTGTCAGCTCTCTACCCTCTTCCCCCTCTATTCACTTAGCCATTCCTTCTCCCCTTGCTTGCTGCTATCCCCTCCCTCCCTTCTCCATCTATTGCCACTTGCCTTTGGGACCAAGCTTCCCCTTACCTTTTTATTTGGACTCCTGCTGATATTTTCCATACCTTAATGAAGGGCTCAAGCCCAACATGTCAGTTATGTATTTTTATCTTTGCTATATAAAGGACACTGACCCACTGAGTTTCTCCAGCATTGTGTTTTTACTTCAGCTAAAGGCAACTTGATTGTGTCCCAACATTTTATAATTGGCAAATGGTCAGCTACCACCTGTATAAAGGTTTGCTTTCCCATTCCCAACTTTGCAGTTTGCAGAAAGTTGTCTACATACATGACTTGTGATTTTTCTCCTGCAACATGATGCTGTTGCAGAAACCAGCATTTATTTTTGATCTTTAGTTGCCCTTGTCAAAGGTGAGTTTTATTTTCTAGATTAATTGTTGACCTTGTTGTGTCACTACTCCCTTAGAATTTTTTTTTGTCACAAGATAACAGTGGTTTAATGCTGCGGTAAGGAAGAAATACTGTTTTTCTTTTGGTGTTGTTGAGATGGTTTGTGACTTGATTGGTAAATGGAAGTGCTTGCATTCCCATCTTTGATGTCTCCGTTTTGCTATTGAATAAATCATGGCAAATTGCTCCAACTCGCTGTGACAGTGCGAGAGAGGGAATCTGCTGAAGGTGATACATGTCCTAACTGGCAAGCAAACTGTCATGTGGGTGGTGATGAACTTCTTGATTGTTGCAGCTGCAATCATCAGTGCCCTTGTTCACAGGTGGTGAAGTGTTTGTGGAAGCTGAATGGTGAGAACAGCCACTTTCTAAATTGGTCTTGCATGATGAATTAAAATTAATTTTGATCATTACTACCTGAAGGTACGTTTTTGAGTGAATTAATGATTGTAGTGCCATTTACTATCCTTAGGTATGAAATGTTAAATTCCCATGCCTTGGAGATGATGTGGACGAAACACTGGCTTGCTGCAAACTTATCCAAGCTGGGATGATAGTCTTACTTAAGGCAATTGAGAATGATTATGCATTAAAAATATTGCTACAATTTTTCTGAATCTTCTACTGTTTCTTTTTAAAAATCCTAGGCTGTTTTGCTGATTGGTGAACAAGGAACAGCTAAAACAGTGATCATCAAGAACTACATGTCAAAATATGATTCTGAGTCACACCTTGGCAAAATTGTTAACTTTTCCTCAGCAAGTACTCCCTTAATGTTTCAGGTTAGATAATATTTCTGAACTTGATCACATGTTCATTTCAATAAACAACAATTAGTTACTGAGTTTATGTTGGTTACTAAGAATATTAATGAAACAAATTATTGGTTATATTTTTGAATTCATAATTAAGCAAAGATACCATCCAGTGTACTTTTTAAGATGTACTGTTTTATTTAATTCGTTTCAATAAATTATTCCAAATTAGTTTCTCCCCTGTTTTCCTTCTCCATATGTTGTATGGAAACGTGATTCAATCATAAGATCATAAAATACTGAAGGAATATCAGAAAATGTAATAGTGGTGTGGATAAATGGCATTTATCTTTTATCGTAATCAAACAGGGTGCATTGGTGAGCTTGATAAGAATACTTTGGGTTATGTGATTTTGATGGAAATTCAAATTGACAAATTGGCTGTGGAGGTCTAGAAATGATGAGCAGAGATCTTGGGGAATGACACATTCCAGGGGTAAGAAGGGAGGCTGGAGATGGGGTGAATGTTTGAAATTGTTTATCCAAGATGGCAGATTATTGTTTTTTTCCTCATAGACAAGTATGATGACAGGAGAATTCGGGGGTGGGGGGAATGAAGGGTAGATGTGTGGTGTGTGTTATGGAGAAAACTGTTCTGAAAGTAAATTAACGTGGGAGCCAGAAATGTTTGGCAGCCTACCATTTAATGGAAAAGGCTTGAGGATGTAAGAGGCAATTTTATCATTATGATAAACTTTGGAGAGTGGTCACTGGGAGATGGAAAAAGTTCAGGGTTAGGGCATGGGAACTATGGACAAAGATTAACTGGAAGGTTTGGGATAAGAAAGCAGCAGGGACTGCTGAGTGGACAGTCTTGGTGACAACAATTATAAATCTTTTACTGGACATGAGAGTGAAAAGGAGTACAAGGAAATGTTTTGAGGTAAAAAAAGAAAGCCAGAGGTTCCAGTGTTATACAGAAATTGTGAGCAATTTTGTGAAAAATAAGTCAAGAAGCATTTGTAGAAATCCTGGTTGTGAATGACTAACATTTATCATATTCCTTCAAATCATAATTCCTCTCAGATAGATCAGGCGTGAAGTGTGCACAAGGAATATAGTCATATGCATGTAATGGTTTTCATGCGTTCTTGGGCATTTAAGATTGAAGAAAGGGTGTGCCTGTACATGTTGATGGCTGCAAAAATATTGTGATAAATACAGGGTCAATGGCTATGTTGGGAAATTGGAAGTTTGTAAGAGCAGCTGTAAGTGCTTGTACAATTTTGACCATCCAAAAACAATGCATCAGTTTCTGTATACATTCACCTCCCCTCTCATGACTGGCTAAGATCTCAGATTTTACAATAATGGTAGAACAAAATTTTCCTCAGGCAAAACATTGGTAAAGTTGAGATCATTATCCTTGGGTTTCACCACAAACTTTACTGGTATAGATTATTCTTAATCTTTGACCATAAAATTAATCTCCAACCAAATATCTGTACCAAAACTAAGACTGCTTGTTACCAGCTACATAATATCAACTGTCAGTATCCACATCTCAATTTATCTATTGAGACATTTGTCCATATTTTTATTACCTCTCGAGTTAATTAATCTCATAATCTGCTGTCCGGCATGTATTCTGCCTTTCTGAAAGCTTCAAGTTATCCAAAAGTATGTTGTTATGTTCTAACTCAAGCCCCATTCATTATACCCTCTATTCACTGAGCAGTTTACAATAATTTATGGAACCGATTTGCAACATGTTCTGTTGAACTGAGTCCCACTCATGAATGTATAATGTGACAACATACATGCATGTTTATTTTGAAAAGTCAAGTGTAAGTGCAACCAATATTGAAAAACACCTATGAATCAATTTGAGAAAAAAACTTAGGAACTGCTATGGGCAAACTAGTGAGTGACATGGAATGCTCTGCCAAAAAAAATGTAAGTGTAATTTCACTACATAAAGCATAATAGAATTACATGAATAATTCCATATTAATTTTGTTGCACAGCACACAATTGAGAGTTATGTTGATAAACGGATGGGAACTACCTATGGTCCACCTGCTGGAAAGAAGATGACTGTCTTCATTGATGATATTAATATGCCTCTGGTTAATGCTTGGGGAGACCAGGTAACCATTCAGAATTTTTTTTGCAGGTTAACCCTGACACAGTAATTTGCATTTAATCATCAGAACTGATGTTTCAGGAAGCTTGAGAATGGCAGAAACCCTGCCTTGCTGAATTTAACTGCTGGTAATGAAATTGAAAAATGATAAACAAGCAGATGTGGTGAGGGACATTTGGACTACCCCAGCAAGAAAGGAGCTGATGATTATGATATTATTGGCTGAGGAAAATGTGAAGATCATGGGAGATTAGGAACTCTGTTGAAGTTTGCTTGAGAGTTTTTAGAGTTGTAAATGATAATTGACTTCTTTAAGAAAATAATTGGATGGAATTAGAAAATGTACGAAGAAGGGCTCAGGCCCGAAACATTGGTTATATATCTTTACCTCCTATGGACGCTGCGAGACCTGCTGAGTTCTTCCAGCATTTTTGTTTGACTGCAATCACAGCGTCTGCAGATTTTTGTTTCTCAATTGGTGTCAGATTTAAAGATGATTATCAATTTAGCACCAACATATTCACCAATTTAATTCCAGCTTCTCTTATTTCTGTAGAGTTTAAGTTTACCTTCTTATATTTCAGTCAGATCTGTGCATTGTAGAATGACTTGTTCATGTAATAATTTTTTTTCTTGAGTTTGACATACAAAGACAATGAAACAAGTAATTTTTGATTCATAAAAGTTGCAATGTGTAATGGAAATCAATTTTTAAGTTATTGGATGGAATTAGAGATTGAAATTCCTTGGTGCATTTGGCATGAATTTTATATCTATCATGTTTTATTGACTTGGTGTGGTTTTTCTTTTGCCCTGATTCCCTTTCATAGAAATTATTGAGAGAGATACAGACTTTTGAGTCCACTGAATCCATCAACCACCCATTTAAACAAATCAGGCATTAATCCCAGTTATTCATTTTCCACACATTCTCATCAACTTCCCTCAGATTCTATACTTCACTTAAATGTCATATGCAATCCTTACTAGCCAAATAACCCACCAACCTGTACATCTTTGGAATGTGGGAGTAAATTACTTCAGTTGAAGGAAACCCAAGTGATCGCAGGTAGAATGTGCAAACTCCACACAAACAGCATCTGAGGTCAAGATTAAACCCTGGTTTCTGGCATTATGAAGCAGTGACTACCGGCTGAGCCACTGTAATTCCTTAATTTTTAATTATAGCTGCAATTTTATATGTCACATAATTATGGAATGGGGACATTTGGGGATTGAAAAGAAGGAGCAACATCAGATCAACTGCATATCATTTTCTCTGATTCTCTGATGTTCCTGACTTTCATTTCAAGGATGACAAGTTAATATTGTCCTGTCACCAAATATCAAAGTAATTTTGAGCCTTTGAGAGCTGAAAAATTGAAATAAAAATGGATCATTTTGGAAATAATCAATATGTTAGACAGAAGCTGTCAAGAGAGAAAGAGTTAATATTTCAAGTCAAAGACTATCTGATATTCTGTTGAATGTTCTCCTTGATCCCCAAATAACACACTAATATTTGTATCTGAAAGTAAGCTGATTGTCTCATGTATGTCCTTTCTCAGTAAAGCATTCTATAAGCATGCCGGAAGTAAATATTCAACAGACTTTTGCGGTTCAGAGGATTACTGCCTACTTTCGGACCTTACAGTAATGTAAAAACAGACCCTAGTTAAGAAATTGTTTTTGCTGAGTAAACACTTGAGATCACTGATTTCTTATCTCCTCACATGGTCCTGACCAATAAACTTGTAATAAACTTATTGCAATCTGTTGAGATATTGTAATATTTTCCTCACCCAGAACCAACTTGTTTAGTTACTCAGCAAAGAAAATTATAGGCAGCTTTACTCATTCATACTCACATTATGGAGCTTTACTGTTGGGAGGGTACAGCAGGTCCTCAAGTACTGTTATCAATGCCTTGAAATGAATTGATGCAAATCCTGAAAGATCATTGCAGCTGGCAAATAAAGCTTTCATGCAAATCTATAAAATAATTTCTTGTGCTTGAGAGATCAATTAACCTGTAATCGTTTGACTCAATTAGATAAAATTAATTCAAACTGAACCAAAATGTTTGAAAATATTTACTTTCCCTGACTTTACATTTCTTATCTCGGATACACGAGTATTCATAAGACTATGATAATGTGCAATCTGCATTCCAGATAGATTGTTTCTGTAGTGATTTCCATTGCACTTCCTCGATGATTCATCCCATGTTGCTCCCGACACAGACTGCATCTGGACCCCTCATCTCTCTATTGGATCCCACTTACCGAATCACCCCACTCCTCCTTCCCCAACCTCCCACTGCTCCACCCCCATCTCTCCCTCTCTGCCCCCCTCTCCCCCTACCCTCCAACCATCAATCCTCTTTGTATCCCCTCCCTTGGGCTACCCCTCCTACCCTTTGCTCCCTCTTTCTCTCCCTCACCATCCTCCTCCCACATACTTCCCTCCTGCCAACCACCCCCACGTACTTCCCTACCCCCTCCTCCCCTCCAGCCTCTCTAACCCTTCACCTTCAACCCCCCCACTTCCCTTCTCCATCCTCAGACCTCTCCAACATCCTCCACCACACTGACTCCCACTCTGACCCTTGTCTGGTTTTTACTAACCCTCTAACCTTCCCCTCTCAGAGGTGTAGTGCTCTATCCTCAGCAGAGGTTGCACCTTTGTCCCCTTCCATTCACACCTCAACGAGTTCTGCGCACGCCGCGATGCTGAACTCTTCTTCCATCACCTCTGCCTCCAGGCCCACTACTTTGGCTGCAACTCCAATGCCCATCCCCCTCCCAAGACCCTTTCTCCTGCTTCAAGATCTCTTCCTCCTCCTGGACATCTCCTCCTGGCCAGCTGCCCAGACTGGACCTTTTTAATCTCCAACTGCCACTGGGACATTAACCATCTCAAATTTACAAACCCCCATCTCCTACTCCAGTCTCACCTCCTAAGAACACTCTACCCTCCACTCTCTCTGCAACAGCTCCAACCTCACTATCAAACCTGCAGACAAGGGTGGTGCTGTTGTAGTCAGGTGCACTGATCTCTACCTTGCTGAGGCCAGTCGACAGCTCTCAGACACCTCTTCTTATCAGCCCCTCTCACAGGACCCCACCATCACCCATCTAGCCACCATCTCCAACACCATCTCTCACCTCATCGATTCCGGGCACCTCCCCCCCATCCCCCAATGGCCTCCAACCTCATTGTCTCCCATCCTCGCACCATCCATTTCTACCTTCTATCCAAGATACATAAACCTAACCATCTGGGTAGATTCATTGTCTCTGCTTGCTCTTGCCTCACGGAACTAGTTTCATCCTACCTCGACTTCATCTTTTCTCCCCTAGTTCAATCCCTCCCCACTTACAGCTGTGACACCTCACATACCCTCCACCTCCTCCAAGACCTCAGATTCCCTGAAACAGATCACCTCATCTTCAAGATGGATGTCCAATCCTTTTACACCTCCATTCCCCACACAAAAGGCCTCAAAGCACTTTGCTTTTTCCTGGTCCTCAGACCTGAGCAGTCACCTTCCACCACCACCCTTCTCTGCCTGGCAGAACTTATCCTCACCTTTAACAATTTTTTCTTTACCTCATCCCACTACCTCCAAATGAAAGAAGTAATCATGGGTACCCACATGGGTCCCAGCTATGCCTGCCTGTTTGTGGGTTTTGTGGAACAAAACATGCTACAAGCCTACACTGGCAAGACCCCCCAACTCTTCCTCCAGTACATTAACAACTACATCGGGGCAGCTTCATGCACCCATGATGAGCTCGTCAATTTCACAGCCAATTTCCACCCTGACCTCAAACTCACCTGGTCCATCTCTGATCACAGTCTCCCCTTTCTGGATCCTTCTGCCTCTATCTCAGGAGACGGACTCGGCACTGACATTCATTACAAACCTTCTAACTCCCACAACTACCTGGACTACTCGTCCTCACTCCCTGTCCCCTGCAAGGACTCCATCCCCTTCTCTTAATTTCTCTGTTTCCACTGCATCTGCTCCCAAGATGAGGTCTTCCAATCCAGAGCCTCTGAAATGCCTGCCTTCTTCCACAAACATGACTTCCCCTCCATCACTATTAACTCAACATCTCCTCAATTTCCTGCTCATCTGGCCTCATCCCCTCCCCTTCCCCAAGAAATAATAAACAAAGAATCCCCATCATCCTCACCTACCACCCCACGAGCCTCCATATCCAACACATTATCTGCCAAATTTCCGGCACTTACTACAGGACCCCACCACCAGGCACATTTTTGCCTCTCCTCCCCTCTTAGCCTTCTGTAGTGACTGCACCCTCCACCTTCCACTGCGGTCATAGGAGGTGTAATACATGCACCCATACCTCCTCCTTCACCACAGTCCGAGGTCCCAAACAGACCTTTCAGGTGAAGCAACACTTCACCTGTACCTCCAAAGAACTCATTTACTGCTTCCGGTGCATCCTCTGTGGCCTTCTCTACATCAGAGACTAGTCGCAGATTAGGAGATCGCTTCTCCCAGTACTTTCTCTCCGTCCACAACAAAATTGATCTCCCCGTAGCCAACTACTTCAATTCTGAGTCACACTCTCAAACTCACATGTTTGTCCACGGCCTTTCACACTACCCCACTCTGACCACCGCAGATTGGAGGAACAACACCTAATTTTTCTTCTGGGCACTTGAGTTCACTGCATTCCACTAATCAGCTTGCCTTTCCCCCCCTCTCCCCCCTCTTTAACTAGTCATTCCAGTTCCTACTTCCTTTCTCTCTCCACCTAGCTTAGACTCCTTCCCCCCTTCCACCTATCATCTCCCAACATCACCAACTCCCTTCCCCCCACTTTTGTTCAGACATCTTTCATATTCCCCGACACCTTGATGAAGGGCTGAAGCCAAAAACATTGGTGATGTATCTTACCTTTGCTACATAAAGGCCCTGTTTGACCTGCTGTGTTTCTCCAGCACTCGTGTTTTTTTTTCCATTGTACTAAACACTTTTTAAAAATTTTTAGGTCACCAATGAAATAGTACGACAGCTGATGGAACAATGTGGTTTTTACAATCTTGAAAAACCAGGTGAATTCACAAACATTCTGGATGTCCAGTTCCTTGCTGCAATGATCCACCCAGGTGGAGGCAGAAATGACATACCCCAGCGCTTGAAGAGACATTTTTCGATTTTTAATTGCACTTTGCCTTCTGACTCCTCAATTGATAAGATTTTTGGTAAGATGAATGTCTGGCAATTTAGAAGTATTTTTCAAAATCTGAGACACTGTTACCAAACTCATTTTGCTGGAAATGTAATTTTATAATGATTATCTTTTTAGGTCTTATTGGAACTGGTCACTTCTGCCCTGAGCGGGGCTTCTGCACAGAGGTGAGAGCTCTTGTAGCCAAGCTGGTGCCAATGGCTCGCAAACTCTGGCAAAAGACAAAGGTGAAAATGTTGCCTACACCAGCCAAGTTTCACTACATCTTTAATCTAAGAGACCTGTCACGAATTTGGCAGGGAATGTTGAACACCTGTTCTGAGGTTGTGAACGAAGAAAGTGTGAGTATTGTGTCAAAACTCTTCAAAGATATTTTCATTTTGACATGCATATCAGAAAATTTTGTGCCACTGGAGGGAGAGACAAAATGCTGAAGGAACTCAACAGGTCAGGCGTCATTTATGAAGGACAAAAGATGGTTGTTGTTTTTGGGTGAAACCCTTAATTAGGAATAGCAAGAAACAGATTCACAAATAAAAGGTGGGGGGGGGAGGGGTTGGTGGAGATGGGTGAATTCAGTTGGCAGGTGGGGAAAAATGGGGAAAAAAAAACAAGAAGCTCAGAGGAGGAAGACGCAGAGGGCTAAAGAAGTTGGACTCTGATCGGAGGAAGGAAGGGAAGAAGGTGGGTACCTGGAGGAAATATAGTGTGGAAAAACCGGAAAATGTTTTGAATATTTTATTTATGATTTTCTAAACTTAAACTCAGTTATCAACATTGTTAATATTAACAATGTCAATTGCAATTTACAATTGTCAATTTTATACAAAATTTCTTGTAGAGTTCAAGCTTTTCCTTCCCCTTTTCTCCCCCCTACACCCTTCACATTTAACACTTAATATTCAACCAATCACAATTACACATAACACTCAGGACATTCACAACAAAGGTATAAAATATACATCAGGGTTTATGGGTTTGTCACGGCAGGCAGTGCTCAGGCTGTTCTCTTGATTTTTTTCCTGGTTGAGATGGGATGTACCCCCCGCCCCACTCCCCTCACCAATCAAGGGACAGACGGGGAGGGCAGGGCAGCGAGACATGACAATCCTCCCTATAATTGTGCTCCCATGGAATTTAGGTTTGGTTGCCAAATCTTCATGAAAATATTGTATTTTTTTTCTTAAGTTGTAAATAATTTTCTCCAGGGGAACACAGCTTTGCATTTCTACGTTCCAGCACGTAATACTCAAGCAGGAGTCGGACTTCCAGTGCCAGCAATAGCGTCTGTGGTACAAATCCCGTGCTGTCTGTAAGGAGTTTGTATATTCTCCCCACATCTGCATGGGTTTTCCCCGGGGACTGTGTTTTCCTCCCACTGTTCGAAAACTACTGGGGGTATAAGTTATTTGGATGTAAATTGGGTGGCACAGACTCATGGGCTGAAATGGCCTGTTACCGTGCTGCATATCTATGTGATGCACTGTCGTGACAGTAAGCAGACACAAGATTCAAAGACTGAACAACAGGCTTTGTTCAGCTTAAAGTCTCTGCTGTGGCTAGCTGTGCTCTGTTCCCGAGTGATTGACCTCGAGAGGGACCGGATGTGGCTTATATCCTGGGCAGATGATTGGCAGCCAGACAGATGGGGTTTGGTCTATTCAGGTCGACTGATTGACAGCCGGCCAGGTGTTGTCTGTCCTCCAGTGATCTTCCTACAGGTATAATCGTCGCCCCCTGCAATAGGCTAGTGAGGTATCACCACATTCACCCCCTTCTTTAAAATTGTCCCGGGGTGGTGGGGGGGGGGGGGAAGGTTACATAACAATCTTCCACAGGACCATATATATTTACAAGTTTAGATGGTCCAGCGACCGTCGGAGTCTCTGTGACTGTCGCAGGGTTGGCACCTGGTTAAAGATTGGCGAGGGTGCGCGAGGGCTAGTCGGGGGGTGGGGGGGGGGGGGCTGGGCCGGGTCCCAGAGCGGCTGAGCCGGGTCCCGGAGCGGCTGGCATGGCACAGCGTGGTGGGGTGGCCAGGGTGGCCTGAGTCGGAACGTGTGTGAGGCGTTGAAGGAGTGGGGAAGAGAGGTTTTTCCCCGTGGTTTGAGTGTGTAAGGGGTGCATAAGGTGGGGAAAGCGTGGTCCTGGGTGTCCCATAGATGTCCAGGACAGGGGAGATGCGTCAGGCCGGCATGGTCTTGGGGTGGTGGAGGCTGTTGTTCAGCAGTGGGTGCTCCCGGTGGTACCAGATCCCTGGTCTAGACAGAGTCCTCCCTGACGCTGGGGTACCTGATATAGGCGTAGTTGTGGTTTTCATGTAAGAGGAACATCTGATCGACCAGGGGGTCGGCCCTGTGGGCCCGTGCATGTTTATGCAGGAGCACCAGTCCTGGGGATGTTAGTCATGCTGGGAGGGAGATTCCAGTTGCTGATTTCCTAGGGAACAAGAACAGGCATTCATGAGGGGTCTCATTGGTAGCCATGCACAGAAGCAACCTGATGGCGTGGAGCACTTCAGGGAGGGGGTCCTGCTAGTAGTCCACGGACCAGCTTCCAGATTACCCTGTTCTCTCACTCCACCTGCACGTTACCCCTCGGGTTGTAAATAGTGGAGTGTGAGCAGGGGTAGGGGCCCACCAAAGTGAGGGTGATGCTCGGCAGGTGGCACTGGAAGTCTAAGCCCAGGAAGACTCGGGCACAGAGTTTGGGCATGACTAGAAGCCTGAACCCGTTGTATGACTCCCCCCCCCCCCCCCCACCCCACAGTCAGATCAACGGAGCAGCGTGGTCCTGGGCGGCGAAAGTGAAGGTGGTAAGGTAGATTTTGAGTCTCAAAGTTCGGGCCACATTTGGGTGTATGAAACTCTCGGTGCCTGCTGCTGTTGAATAGGCATTTTGTTACCTGACCGTTAATAGTGATGTCCATCATGGAGCGCCCGAGGCTGTATGGAATGTCTCGTCAGTGTGGTGGCCACTAGGACCATCTTGGGGTCCGAGTCGCTGCTCCCCGATGGTTGAGGCGAGTGGCAGCTGGTGGCGTCCTCTGTAGGCGTGGGGTGCGGTGATTGGCGATCAGTGGCATCTACAGGCGTGGGATGTGTTGGGAGGGCAGTCTGGTTGGTGCCCGTGTTGACCATATCATTGTCATTGTCGATGCGAGTAGAGTCGTCGGTGTGGGTAGGGTAGGCCTGGGTGGCCCAAGGTGGCGGTGGCACCGTCGCCCGCTCAGCACAAGATGGTGGCACCACTTGGGGTGCGTGGCAGCGGCATGGCTGGGCTTGCCCATCAGTCACACCATTCATGCGGGAGGAACTGATATCATCACGTCGTCTGTCGAAGGAGGTGATGTTATCGCGTTGGCCGTCGGTGGTGGTGACATCATCATGGGAGGCGGAAGTGGTGCCATTCCAGAAGGCGGAAGTGACATCATTGTAGTCCGGGGCTGGCGTCGCCGTGGGCGATGTGGCGCTCATGGTGAGCATGCGATGATCGTTCCCGGCAGGGGCGGAAGTGGGGCTTCCAACGCCAGGGAAGACGGAAGTAGTTGCGCGGGCAACAGCACCGCCCAGCATTCGCACGTGGCAGGGCCCGGGTAGGAGGGCGGTGGGTCATAGAGGTCCATTGAGCTGCTGGCAGGCTTAGAAAAGCATACTTTAGCGAAATGGCCTTTCTTGCCACATTTTGAGCAGTACTGATTTCTGGCTGGGCAGTTTTGGTGTGATCGTCGATCTGACAAACACCAGGACCCACAGTACTTACACGGGTGTGGGGCACCTGCGGCAGTGATGCTCTCATCTACTAGCTGGTTTTGGGTCACAGCTGTGGTCTGGACTATCCACATGGAGTCCTGAGGAAGTCGGGAGTTGAAGGCTTCAGTGTGGAGGACTGCTGCTTCCAGGGATCAGACTACCTCCACACTTCGGGCCAGGGAATAAATATTGTCCTCTAGCAGCTTCTGTCGGATGGTTCTCGAGCACAGGCCTCGAACACAGACGTCACTGACCATCCTATCGATCTCCTTTTCGCTTACTCCAGGTTCTGCCAGACACGGTCAAGCCAGGTCACCCAGGGCTCCCAGGTCGGATTCGGCTGTCTCTCCTGGCTGTTGGGCACGAATACTCAGGAGGTACCATGTTTGTTGGGGGCTTGTACATGGTCTCCAAAGTGTCCATCACTTCTGAGTATTCTGAGCAGTCGTTGAGGGCCTGGAAGGCTCGAGGACCTAACTTAAAGCAGAGCAGCACGAGCTTCCTCCTGTTGGCGTCTAGGACGTTGGGGTGTGCCTCGATGACTGCCTCGACTGTGTACCTCCAGATTTCGAAGTGTACTTGCGCTTCTGGGTGACGAGGGTCGATTTCGAGGTTCCTGGCGCTTAGGAGCTTCTCCATAGCATGTTAAATTTAAGCTGAATAAATTGTGATGCACTTTCGTGACAGTAAGCAGACACAAGATTCAAAGACTGAACAACAGGTTTTATTCAGCTTAAATTCTCTGCTATTACTAGCTGTGCTCTGTTCCCGAGTGACTAATCTCAAGAGGGGCCGGATATTGCTCATATCCCAAGCAGATGATTGCCAGCCGGTCGGGTGGAGTTTGGTTCTTTCAGGTCAACTGATTGACAGCCGACCAGGTGTTGTCTGTCCTCCAGTGATCTTCCTGAAGGTACAGTGTTGCCCCCCTGCAGTAGGCTAGTGGTGTATCACCACATTCTACATTTAAAATTTCTTTGGCTTGGCTTCGCGGACGAAGATTTATGGAGGGGGTAAAAAGTCCACGTCAGCTGCAGGCTCATTTGTGGCTGACAAGTCCGATGCGGGACAGGCAGACACGGTTGCAGCGGCTGCAGGGGAAAATTGGTTGGTTGGGGTTGGGCAGCTTTAATATACATACCATTGCTAAATCCCAAATATTATGGTCCTCTGAAATGAGGGGACTATGTATAAAAAGTGATGTAATTTCTTCTTGGCCAAACCCAAATGTACAAAATAACCTTGAATAAAATCTGGAAGTTGCACTTTAATTACATGTGAATTGTTTGATTACAAATGTGAAACTGTGGAACACAGGGTAAAATAGCGTCTTTGTCCCAAACATACGACTACATTTTCTTTTGTTTTGTATATTTTATTTATTCAGCATATATAATGTCAAAAATTAAGAACATTATAACAGCTACATAATAAAAATTAACAAGTATATGTTGAAAATCTATTTATATTAACTAAAATCTAAAAAATAAAAAAAAACTACAAAAAGACCCTAGTTAATCTAATCCCATAGTTAATATATAAAATATTCATTTTGAAACTATTACAAATCATTAAATCAGATTGTACCAGTTGACATGCAAAGACCTCAAAAACATCATAAAATAATTATATTTTTAGGGAAAACACTGATCAAGACATTTTTAAAATAAATTCTAAATTTTAATTTCATTATTTTTGCATACGGACCCTAAATTTACAAAACTAAAAAAAAATCACATTTTCTTATGAGTTCATAGATAATTATCAAAATATTGGAACACTAATGTACAACCAACCCTCGCTGATCATTATTTACAAATTATTGGATATTATGGTTCAAACAATGAATTAAACATTTGTTTCAACTCTATATTCAGGTTGCTCTAAAGCTGTGGAAACATGAGTGTAGATGCGTTATAGCTGATCGATTCACCAATCCAGAAGATGTAACTTGGTTTGACAATGCATTAGCCAAAATAGTTGAGATTGAGCTAAAGGAGGAAGCTCTGGCAATGGTTGATGTTGGTGTGAATGCTTACTTTGTCGACTTCATACGAGATGGACCTGAGGCGAAAGGTAATTCATTCAACTCAAATAGCACATACACTTGGACCAGTTAAAGTCTGTTTGAAAAGCTAGGACCTAATTTTGCTTTCTCTGGGCTTGTGTTTCTCTTGTAAAGCACAGCTTTTTCAACACTTGCAATAAAGCTAAGGATTTAGGATGTCAGACCAGATAAATTGTTTACACATTTTGTGCAAATACTAAAAAAAAATTAGTTTGTTCCGCCCCCAAAAAACTGAAGGGCAATGAATGCAACAGGGTAGCAAAATAAAATATTTGGGAAGACTCCCAGGAGGGCAAGAGCACTTCTGATAGACTTTACATCTTTCAGTGGCAAGCAATGCTGTAAATATCAAGTGCAAGTCTGCAGATGCTGTGATTGTAGTCAAACACAGAAATGCTGGAGGAACTCAGCCGGTCTTGCAGCATCCATAGGAAGTAAAGATATATAATCATCATTTCAGGTCTGAGACCTTTATGTCACATGCACTTGATGCTCACAGTTCACTTGCCTTTAAATGACGTGTCCTCAACGGTTTATTTAATCTAATAGGTAACATGTCCTCTTCTCCTAACCACTACCCACAATCCATGATTCAGGACAAAGAATTTTTTAAAAACAGCTGATTCTGGAAATAGGTCAGACAGCATTAATTAAAAGAGGACAAACTGAATGGTTCACCTGAGAAGTAATTAACCTGAAGTGTTAATACTGTTTCTCTCTTCACACATCCCACCTGATCTGAGTAATTCCAGGATTTTATGTTTTGTGCTAAAGTAGAGTTTTGAGATGAATAAAGTTGTTGGAAGGAGGATCTCTGCACTAAAATGCCCCCATCTGTGGTTTTATGGGGGAAGGATGCATTTAAAAACATCAAATCTTAAATGAAAGTTATTTTTTGTCACTTAATGGGACAACGATCCATGATGTGAAAGAGAAGAATTAGTTTATGGGTATGGATGAATAAAACAATAAATAAATTTGTATTGAAGGAGATGAGCCAGAGGGTGCTGACTTTAATATGCCAAAAGTCTATGAACCTATTGGAAGTTTTGATGATCTAAAGGATCGGCTAAATATGTTTTTGCAAAAGTACAATGAAAGTATCCGAGGAATTGGATTGGACCTGGTCTTTTTTAAGGATGCCATGAGACATTTAGTTAAGGTAAAATGATTTTCAATTGTGTATAAATTTTAGTTCTTCATTTGATTTTCATTTTTTTCTCTCCAGGTCTACCTGATGTACAATTTTTTAAGTATTTTTCTTCATTGATTATTTCACAATATTTTATTTCTTTCTGCTTATGACTTTATGCAGGCTTGGTAGCTTTCTGATGCCTTTAAAAGTGATATCAATAGATAGAATATTTTAAAAATTGCCCAGGTGGAGTCAGATGTTTACTACACAAAAGTGCCAAATTGTTTACATTTTGACAATAACATGCCAAGGAAACCTATAGAATAATTTGTGGTGAGTTTTTTTTTGTTCCTCATCTTTGGTGATATCATTAACATGCTGTCTATGTTGCATCCTATACTGGTAAGAACATTTTCCTCAACTATTTAAGAAATTTCAATGGCATTTTCCTCATAATCTTACTGAGAACAAATTAAATCCCATTTTACTAACATCAAGAAATACTGCTTTGCCTGAAAAATATTTTGAGCTGCCCTGTGGTCATGTCAATGAAGCCTAAAATGTCGCCCATTGGGGGTTGACATGCAGACATTTAAATATAACTTTCTAATCTTTATGTCCATTCATATACTGGTATTTATTTGAATTTATGCATGGGGAAAAAAAAGGATGTTTAACCCATTGTACTCAAGTGGCTCATTTTAAAACCATGTTCAAATTAAGATCTTTAACCCCATTTCTTTTCCCACATTCCTGAAAATCAGTCCTTTTTATATCTAATTGCCTTTGGAAGTGATTCTAAAATTTACCCATAATTTAAAAAAGTACATCTAAAGTATTTCATTGATAGCAAAATAATTTGGGTTATCTTTGTGTTGATGTAAGCAGTTTCTAGAAGCTGAACTGACACTTTTCTATTGCAATGAATATCTTGGCTTATGTGAAATAATAATTTATTTTAATCACTAGATTTCGCGTATTATTCGTACGCCCCGTGGGAATGCATTGCTGGTTGGTGTAGGTGGATCAGGCAAGCAAAGTTTGACTAAACTGGTATCCTTCATTGCTGGATACAAGACATTCCAAATCACTCTGACAAGGTAAAACACACATATTTTTCTTTTTTAATGATTATTGATATATTTACAGTTTTCAGAGATACCAATCAGTTGTGAGGTTTTGGCAAGGATATTTTTATGATTTGGAAGTTTGTAATGTTCCTTGTAATGTGCTCTTCACCATCTGCATTCCAACCTTCCAACCTTCTGTGAATAATGCATCTAGTCGTGTTGCACTCTCATTTTCCTAACTTGTCGGATAGTAATCTGACTTCTTGTCATTGCCACCAAAGGAGATAACCTCACATTTGTCTCTACTATACTTCATCTGCCATGCATTTGCCCACTCTCCTCATCTGTCCAGGTCACTGCGGCCTCTCTTAGAATCTTCCTTGCAGTTCCCACTGCCACCCAGCTTACTGTCATCTGCATATTGCATACATTTCCTTTGTCTAAATCATTAATATATAATATATTGTAAATAAATTGGGTCTCGGCAATGAGGCTTGTGGTACCTGACTATTAATTGTCTGCCAATCTGAGAAGGATCTATTTATTATCACTCTCTGCTTTCTGCCTGCCAACCAGTTCTCTATCCATGTCAATACATCACCTCCTTTTTCACATTCTCTAATTTTGCACATCAATCATTTGTGTGGAATCTTATCAAAGGCCTTTAGAAAGTTCAAATACACCACTCTGCTGGTTACATCCGTAACATCACTGATTCACCACAGCTTACAAACAAATAAAGAATACACTTAGTTATTTCTTTCTGCACACCGTGAAAATTACTTTCTTTTTTTATTCCTTATACACAACATTGCATTCTTCAGCTCCCCATGCACCACCCAGCTATGAACTTCTCTTTTTTTAAAATTTTTTATTTTTCACACTATAAACCACATTGATCAAGATACATACATTTTCCCTCTTGAACATATACAGTGTCGTTTTCTCCCCCCCCCCTCCCTCCTCCCCTCCCTCCCTCCCTACCTCCCCTCCCATTCATTTAAAGTTCAGAAAATAGGATACATTAAACCCGTCAAACAATGTTGTCACTCAATAAAAACAAACAAGAAATTCCACTGAGTCAGTTCTTTTCATTCTCTTCTCCTTCTGTCATTTTAGGTGGTAGATGTCCCCGGTAGGTTTTCTCTATTATGTTTCATGTATGGCTCCCATATTTGTTCAAATATTGTAATATTATTTCTTAAATTATATGTTATTTTTTCTAATGGAATACATTTATTCATTTCTATATACCATTGTTATATTCTCAAGTTATCTTCTAATTTCCAGGCTGACATAATACATTTTTTTGCTACAGCGAGGGCTATCATAACAAATCTTTTTTGTGCACCATCCAAATCAAGTCCAAATTCTTTGTTTTTTATGTTACTTAGGAGGAAGATCTCTGGGTTTTTTTGGTATATTGCTTTTTGTGATTTTATTTAATATCTGATTTAGATCTTCCCAAAATTTTTTCACTTTCTCACATGTCCATATTGCATGAATTGTTGTTCCCATTTCCTTTTTACAGCGAAAACATCTGTCTGATACTGTTGGGTCCCATTTATTTAACTTTTGAGGTGTAATATATAGCCTATGTATTCAGTTATATTGTATCATACATAACCTCGTATTTATTGTATTTCTCATAGTTCCTGAGCATAACTTCTCCCATGTTTCCTTCTTTATCTTTATGTTTAGATCTTGTTCCCATTTTTGTTTAGTTTTACCATTTGTTTCCTCATTCTCCTTTTCTTGTAGTTTAATATACATGTTTGTGACAAATTTTTTGATTATCATTGTGTCTGTAATCACATATTCAAAATTACTTCCCTCTGGTAACCTCAAATTGCTTCCCAATTTGTCCTTCAAGTAGGATTTTAGTTCGTAGTATGCCAACACTGTATCGTGAGTTATATTTATCCTTCATTTGTTCAAAGGATGATAATTTATTTCCCGAAAAGTAATTTTCTATTCTTTTGATCCCTTTTTTCTCCCATTCTCTAAAGGAAAGGTTATCTATTGTAAAAGGGATTAGCTGATTTTGCGTCAGTATTAGTTTTGGTAGTTGGTAATTTGTTTTATTCCTTTCTACATGAATCTTCTTCCAAATATTGAGCAGATGATGTAATACTGGAGAATTCCTACATTATACCAATTTTTCATCCCATTTATATAATATATGTTCAGGTATCTTCTCCCCTATTTTATCTAGTTCTAATCTAGTCCAATCTGACTTTTCCCTTGTTTGATAAAAATCTGATAGGTATCTTAATTGTGCGGCTCTATAATAATTTTTAAAGTTTGGCAGTTGTAAGCCTCCTTGTTTATACCATTCTGTTAATTTATCTAGTGCTATCCTCGGTTTCCCCCCTTTCCATAAAAATTTCCTTATTATTTTCTTTAACTCCTTGAAGAATTTCTCTGTCAAGTGTATTGGCAATGCCTGAAATAAGTATTGTATCCTTGGGAAAATGTTCATTTTAATACAGTTTATCCTTCCTATTAGTGTTAGTGGTAAGTCTTTCCAATGCTCTAAGTCGTCCTGTAATTTTTTCATTGGTGGATAATAATTGAGTTTATATAGAAGGCCGAGATTTTTATTTATTTGTATACCTAGGTATCGCATTGCTTGCGTTTGCCATCTGAATGGTGATTCTTTCTTAAATTTTGAGAAATCCGCATTATTCATTGGCATTGCTTCACTTTTATTTGCGTTAATCTTGTATCCCGACACTTCTCCATATTCCTTCAATTTCTTATGTAATTCTTTTATTAATATTTCTGGTTCTGTTAAGAATACTATAACGTCATCTGCAAATAAACTGATTTTATATTCCTTGTCTTTTATTTTTATCCCTTTTATTTTATTTTCTGTTCTTATCAGTTCTGCTAGTGGTTCTATGGCTAACGCGAACAATAAGGGCGATAGTGGGCATCCCTGCCTTGTTGATCTGCTTAAGTTAAATTGTTTTGATATTAATCCATTTACTGTCACTTTCGCCAATGGCCCCTTATATAATGCTTTAATCCAATTAATATATTTCTCTGGTAAGCTGAATTTTTGTAGTACTTTGAATAAATAATTCCATTCTACGCTGTCAAAGGCCTTCTCTGCGTCTAAAGCAACCGCTACTGTTGGAGCTTTATTTCCTTCTACTACATGAATTAAGTTAATAAATTTACAAATATTGTCTGTTGTTCGTCTTTTTTTAATAAATCCAGTTTGGTCTAGATTTACTATTTTTGGTACATAGTTGGCTAATCTGTTTGCTAATAGTTTAGCTATTATCTTATAATCTGTGTTAAGTAAAGATATTGGTCCATATGACGCTGGTGTGAGTGAATCTTTCCCTGTCTTTGGTATTACTGTAATTATTGCTGTTTTGCATGAATCTGGTAAGCTTGTGTTTTATCAATATGGTTGATTACTTCCAGGAGGGGAGGAATTAATAAATCTTTAAATGTTTTATAGAATTCTATTGGGAATCCATCCTCTCCTGGTGTTTTATTATTCGGTAGTTTTTATATAGGAATTAATAAATCTTTAAATGTTTTATAGAATTCTATTGGGAATCCATCCTCTCCTGGTGTTTTATTATTCGGTAGTTTTTTTTATTATCTCTTGTATTTCTACTGTTCCAAATGGTTCTGTTAATTTATTTTGTTCCTCTGTTTGTAATTTCGGTAGTTAAATTTTAGTTAAAAATTCATCTATTTTGACTTCTTTCCCTTCGTTTTCAGTTTGATATAATTGTTCGTAGAATTCTCTGAAGTTTTCATTAATCTCCGTTGGATTATATGTGATTTGCTTGTCTTTTTTTCCTTGATGCCAATACCATTCTCTTAGTTTGTTCTGTCTTAAGCTGCCACGCTAGAATTTTGTGCGTTTTTTCTCCTAGTTCATAATATTTCTGTTTTGTCTTCATTATGTTCTTCTCCACCTTGTATGTTTGTAGAGTTTCATATTTTATTTTTTTATCTGCCAATTCTCTCCTTTTAGTTGTGTCTTCCTTCATTGTTAATTCTTTTTCTATATTTGCTATTTCCTTTTCCAATTGCTCTGTTTCCTGATTGTAGTCCTTCTTCATCTTGGTTACATAACTTATTATTTGCCCTCTGATGAACGCTTTCATTGCGTCCCATATATAAACTTATCTTTCACTGATTCCGTATTTATTTCAAAGTACATTTTAATTGTCGTTCAATTAATTCTCTAAAATCCTGCCTTTTAAGTAGCATGGAGTTTAATCTCCATCTATACATTCTTGGAGGGATGTCCTCTAACTCTATTGTCAATATCAGGGGTGAGTGGTCCGATAATATTCTAGCTTTATATTCTGTTTTCCTAACTCTGTCTTGCATGCGAGCTGATAACAGGAATAGGTCTATTCTTGAGTATGTTTTATGTCTACCCGAATAATATGAATATTCCTTTTCCTTTAGATGTTGTTTCCTCCATATATCCAAAAGTTGCATTTCTTGCATCGATTTAATTATAAATTTGGTTACTTTGTTCTTTCTGTTAATTTTTTTCCCAGTTTTATCCATGTTTGAATCCAAATTAAGGTTGAAATCCCCTCCTATTAGTATGTTCCCTTGTGTGTCTGCTATCTTCAAAAAAATATCTTGCATAAATTTTTGATCTTCTTCGTTAGGTGAATATACATTGAGTAAATTCCAAAACTCCAAATATATCTGACATTTTATCATTACATATCTCCCTGCTGGATCTATTATTTCCTCTTCTATTTTAATTGGTACATTTTTACTGATTAATGTAGCTACTCCTCTAGCTTTTGAATTATATGACGCTGCTGTTACATGCCCTATCCAATCTCTCTTTAATTTCTTGTGCTCCACTTCAGTTAATTGTGTTTCTTGCACGAATGCTATATGATTTTTTTCTTTTTTCAGTAAATTTAGCAGTTTCTTCCTTTTGATTTGGTTATGTATTCCATTAATATTTAAAGTCATATAGTTCAACATAGCCATTTCATACTTTGTTTATCTTTCCTTTCCGTTTCCTCATCATCACCTTTCCTTCTTATCCATTTCTGCTTTCTTTTTTTGAACACTTTATAAGACAACATTTCTAAAACATAAAACATTTCCCTTATTCTCCTATCTCAAATTTCTTTAACCCCACTATCCCCTCCCCTTCCTGAGTTGCCCTTTATCCCTTGTCGGGCAACCACATCTCCCCTCTCCATTTGGATTTGCGAATTCACTCGCAAGCATCAACTGATTTCGCAGTGACCGTAACTCTTCCCCACCCAGCCCCCCCCAGAAAAGATTTTAATTTTCATATACAACAAAGGTCACTCTCTTAATTCCCTCCATACTTCCTTTTTTCCCTTTCTTTCCCTTCTTAGTTCTTACCTATATTCTATTTTTTTTAAATATATACATACACACATACACATACATATATACATATATATATATATATATATATATATATGTATATACCTACATTCACACATACATATAGTTTGTGGTCATTTTTGTTCTCGTTACATATCTTCCTCTCTCTGTCTGTTTTGTAGTTGTTCTGCAAATTTTCTTGCTTCCTCCGGATCCAAGAATAGTCTGTTTTGCTGCCCTGGAAAAACTATTTTAAGTACCGCTGGATACTTTAGCATAAATTTATATCCTTTTTTCCATAGGATTATTTTTGCTGCATTAAACTCCTTCCTCTTCTTCAGGAGTTCAAAACTTATATCTGGATAGAGAAAAAAAAAATTGGCCTTTGTATTCCAGTGGTTTTTTGTCTTCTCTTATTTTCCTCATTGCTTTCTCCAATATATTTTCTCTTGTTGTATATCTTAAGAATTTTACTAGAATGGATCTTGGTTTTTGTTGTGGTTGTGGTTTAGGGGCTAATGTTCTGTGTGCCCTTTCTATTTCAATTTCTTCCTGTAGTTCTGGTCTTCCTAGGACCCTGGGGATCCATTCTTTTATAAATTCTCTCATATTCTTGCCTTCTTCATCTTCCTTAAGGCCCACTATCTTTATATTGTTTCTTCTACTATAATTTTCCATTATATCTATCTTCTGAGCTAACAGCTCTTGTGTCTCTTTAAATTTTTTATCAGATTCGTCTAATTTATTTTTTAAGTCCTCTACTTCCATTTCTACGGCTGTTTCTCGTTCTTCCACCTTGTCCACTCTTTTTCCTATATCTGACATGATCATCTCTAATCTATTCATTTTTTCTTCTGTACTTTTTACTCTTCTTTTTATTTCACTGAATTCTTGTGACTGCCATTCTTTTACTGATTCCATATATTCTTTAAAAAATAATATATCCATTGTCTTGCCCTTCCTTCATCTTCCATTTCTCTGTGTTCTTCCCCTTCTTCTTCTGAGTCCACTCCAGGATCTGTGTCCTTTGCCTCTGTCTCTTCTGGTTTTCTTGTTGGTTTGTTTGTTTTATTTTGTTGGGTATTTTTATTAGAAGTGTCTTGCTGCTGGTCTTCTTCCTCTGGGTTGGTCATCTGTTGTTTCTTTGATTTCTTTTTACTCTCTTCTTTCTTGCTCTCGTTATTTTCTGTGTTTTCCTCTTGCTG
Source organism: Narcine bancroftii (assembly GCF_036971445.1). Taxonomy (NCBI): domain Eukaryota; kingdom Metazoa; phylum Chordata; class Chondrichthyes; order Torpediniformes; family Narcinidae; genus Narcine; species Narcine bancroftii. The sequence continues at coordinate 424,856,049 of NC_091469.1, forward strand.
TTTTGTTGTGGCTGTCAATCTCAGCTGTGGAGATCGACTCCTCAGCTGGTCCCCCCTCCCGTCAGTGTTATTTTTGTCTTGCGCATCGCGCATGCACGACTCCTCGCGCATGCGCGGTTGCGCACTTTTGCTTGGCTCCATGAGCCATTTTTGTAGTCCCAAGTTCGGGACTTCAACTGACCTTAGGGAGCGGGCTTCTCTCTCCGCGGCGGGCCTCCTCGGACAGGTAAGGCCTTCACCTTCTTCTTCCGACGTCCTTTCTTCTTCTCTTCTTCCCGTTGCTTTTAACTTTTCTTTTTTCGCTGCCATTTTCTCCACACCTTTATTTTCACTTTATTTTGGTTTTTGTGTTTGTGCCTTCGTTTTTTCACTGTCTTTATTTTCTTTTCTGGAGAGGGCTGGAGTTCCCCGACCACGTGACTCCTCCGAACTTCTCATTGACTCACTACCACATGGGTGATCCTGACATTCTCACTCTCCTCCTTCTGCATCTGAAATACACTGAAACTTAATGCACCTGCATATGTGCAGTATTACTCTCATGTGTCACATCATTAGTGGCAGCCAGCACCGCTCCCGATAAAGGTAAGTATGCGACTGCGACACATGCTCAAAAAATTCCAGAAATGTTGTCAAGCACAATTTCCCTTTTGTACATCCACACTGACTTAGACTAGTTCTCTGTTCATTATTAACTCCAGCGTTTTTCCAACTACCAAAGTCAAGCTAATTAGTCCATAATCCCCTGGTTCCCTTTCCCTCCATTCTTAAAAAATGATTTTGAATGGGAGCTCGTCAAATGCGGCGTGTCTTGACATAACCAATCAGCAATGACCGGATATTTAGCATCCTCTTTATTCCCTTTTATTCCGCTTGTCGGGATGCAAGAGACCAATGGAAAAAAAAGACAAAAAAGAAATTTTTAAAAATTGATTTCAAAAAAGGTACTTCTGATCTTGAGCAGAACAGTTCCCATGGCTCTCTGAGATGCATCCAGCAACTATGCTTTCAAAGGCGAATTTGTTAAAATTATTGAAGGACAAGGGTGACATGCTGAACTTCCTTAGCCATTTGAAAAGAAGAGGCATTAATGTGCTTTCTGACTGTTGTGTCAATGTGCTTGTCCCAGATCAGGACATTTTTTTTGTGTAAGAACTTGAAGCTATCTACGCTTTTCACCGTATTTAAGCCCTGAAGAATACCGACATTAAATATCCTTTTTCTGTGATAGTTTTGTTTTCTTAATTTGCAGATATTTTGGAATATATATTTCATTTGAGTAGGCAAATTATTTTCTTCATCTTTTTCTCAGATCATACAACAGCTCTAACCTGATGGATGATTTGAAGGTTTTGTATAAAATTGCAGGTTATCAAGGCAAGGGAATCACTTTCATCTTTAGCGATAATGAAATCAAAGATGAATCTTTCCTTGAATATATGAACAACGTTTTGTCATCTGGTGAGGTAAAGTAATCAATTGCTGTGATGAAAATCTTAATAATTTTCATAACTCCAGAACTCTGATAATTACTTTTATTGCCACCATCACAGTCCCTGTGGCAATAACTTCTCATGAGGAAAAAAACCAAGGAAGACACTACTCTTTCTTCCATCTGCGCTCCATAACATGTTCAATAACTGGACAGTGAAGGAATAGGTAACAGCATTCCGAATAGTAGCTAGCTTGGCACGGAAATGAAGTTGAACCTAACTTTTATTGGACTACATGCCCATTCACATCAGCAGCTTGTCAACCATTTGTTATTTCCTTCTAACATGGTAACATTGAGTTTGTATTTTGACATTAGGTTTCTAATTTGTTTGCTCGGGATGAACTTGATGAAGTTCTAAGTAACTTGGCACCTATAATGAAGAAAGAATATCCCCGCAGACCACCAACCATTGAAAACTTGTATGACTACTTCATGACTAGAGTTCTTCAGAATCTTCATGTTGTGCTTTGCTTTTCACCAGTGGGAGAGAAATTCCGAAATCGAGCGCTGAAATTTCCAGCACTCATTTCAGGCTGCACCATGGATTGGTTCAGTCATTGGCCCAAAGATGCTCTTGTTGCTGGTAAGTTAAAGCCTAAAAGATCAGATCTGCAAAATGACTACTTTGCAGAATGTTATTTGTTTAAAATTTGATTACTTCCTGGTTTCAGCACCGAAGGTGCCCAATTTATTTTAAGACAAGCCTTTACGTGTGCTAATATCTGCCTTGCGGTGTTGCAAGCTGGAATTTGATTGATGAGAGTCAGCAGTAACATTTATTGACTTAAGATGTAGATTTATTTTATTTTATCATCTTCCTGTATATTGCTGTAATATAAAACAATTATAGAATAAAAATGATTATCAATAACATGATGCTTGTTTTCTTGCTGTCTAATGTAGATTTTATGCAAATATTTTAGCACTTTGGAGATTGCCTGAATACTAAATCAGTGACAAAAAAATTGGGATTACGAGAGTTGCTTTTGATATTTTGAGGAATCTATTGAATAACTAAAGTATTTTTTGTTTGATTAAAAATAATCTTGGGGAAAAAAAACCCAAAATGCTTAAAATTAACAAAACTAGTTTTCATCTATAACAACCACAGTGTTTTATGTAGTTTTCAGTGACAACTTTTAGCAGGAAAAAAAACACCATAAATGTCTATGACAAATGTAAAGCTGTCAGCATTTGTATTTTCTTCTGTGGCCTTCATTTCACATGATCCTTCCCAAACCTTTAAAGGAACTTTGGGTGTAATCAACTGGTGGAGGTTTTGATTTCATTGTTAAATGCTTATGATGCTTACCCCCTCCATAAATCTTCGTCCGCGAAGCCAAGCCAAAGAAATAATGCTTGAATTCCCTTTTTCTGAAGAATTTGAGTTTTCTCTGTTGTTGAGTTGTATTATGGAAGAATACAGACAATTGTCAACTGATACATAAGTAATTAATGTTATTGGAGTCATCACTGTTAATGGACCAAATACCAACATTGAAAAGCCAACATAAAAACATTGCAATTTTATTTCATAAGCAGGACAGATACTTTTGCTGACAATATGGTTTCTTAATTATTTAGATAAAAAATTTTCACTTTTTATGGTATAAAATGTAAAAAACTTTATTAATTTTCTTTTTTATTTGATGAATTTATTTTCTTCTGTCTCATAAGTTTCAGAACACTTCCTATCATCTTTTGGAATTGACTGCGCCCCTGAAGTCAAAAGGGAGGTAGTACAGTGCATGGGATTCTTCCAAGATGGAGTGGCTGAGAAATGTGTGGACTATTTCCAAAGATATCGTCGATCTACCCATGTGACACCAAAATCATATCTCTCATTCATTCAGGGATATAAAGCAATCTACAAAGAGAAGCACACTGAGGTCCACATATTAGCCAATCGGTGAGAATTTAATGCATTTACAATGTCTTTACAGAAATGAATTAATTCATAACAGAAAACTTCTCTGAGTGCTTTATTTGTCAGTTAGCAGTCAGTAGGTAGAGTGCAACAAAGGAATCAAGGCAAGGGTGAGCAAGATTCAAGACCATGTTGATGTTTTTTTAAAAATTAAATTTAGACACACAGCATGGTGTGTCCCTTTCATCCCACGATGAAACATTACACCCAATTACACCCAATTACACCCAATTAACCTACAATCCCCAGTGCGTTTCGAATGGTGGGAGGAAACCGGAGATCCCGGGAAAACCCATGCAGACACGAGGAGAACGTACAAACTCATCACAGCGCAGGATTTTAACCCCAGTCCAAATCACTGACACTATAACAGCATTGTAACCATGCCACCCTGTTTTATGAAAGGTGCATTTTTTCCCATGTGGCTGAGGGAAAAAGCATAGCTATTGATGCACCATCAATAACTCCAAAAGACTGGAAGTTATGTTAAACTGATAGGCTTTTATTAGCAATAGAATGGAGGTCGACTGTCCTGAACTGGGAGGGGGCTGTGGGACACTCACTTTTATTCAGGAGTCTGTGGTAAAAGCCACAGATACAGACAGCCATTTGGTGTGCCCAGACAGTTAAATATACAAACAGTGGTGTTTCACAGCTATTGTGTCTAGCAGTGGATGCACCTGTGGGTACTTGAGAGTTTTGTAAACACAGACTTCACTTCACAATCCATTGGTAATTTTCATTGGAAACAACCCATCTTGAATTAACTCAAGTCTCTGCTATATTTATGTGTGCACTAAAATGCCACTGATTCACATTATATTACTCATTCACCTTGAAATCATTCACACTCAGTCATTTTTAACCTTGGAATCAAAAATAAACCATATTGTGGAAATATGGGACAACAGATGCTGAAATTTGGAGCAAAAATCAAACTGATGAAGGAATTGAATGAGTTGAGCAACATCTATTGGAGAGAAAGGAATTGTCAGTGTTTCAGGTTGAGACCATGCAACATACAATGCATGTTACACTGAACAATGCAATTATACAATTACATGCTGCATTATACAATAATGTATATACATGTAAGCTTCTGGATAGTTAGTTATAAACATGATCAATTTCAGATAATATACACATCCCTGCATTATATTCAATACCTTGCATAATTAATTGAAATGTAATTTATATTGCTTCAGGAAATGCTTTGCCAAAGAACTTGTTAAATTAAAATGTATCTCTTCTACAGAATGAACACTGGCCTACAGAAATTGAAGGAAGCCTCCGAATCAGTGACAGCACTAAGTAAAGAGCTGGAAGTGAAAGAGCGAGAGCTACAAGTGGCCAATGAAAAGGCTGATTTGGTATACACTTTCATTTAAAAAATATATAAAATTTGTTACGTTGCACTTTACAATAGTTCTTAAAAAAACATTTTACTCATGCATTTAAAATTTTAAATTTCCTTGGGGCAAAATGTACATTTGGTTTGAGTGATACTGGTCCAAATCTTTTCATAAAATGTTGGCAATTCTGTGTGGAATTTATGGTTTTTTATATATGATTAAAGATATGATGCCTTCCATTCCCACCCTTTGTATATTCCCTCACTCCATCATTCCCCATCCACCAAAAAAAAGATCCTGAGTTTTCCCATATGAAGGAAATATTTTGATAGAGTAAAACTGGAGCACACTTCAAACTTTAAAAAAACCGCTCAACATAGAACATTACAGCACAGTGCAAGTCCTTTGGCCCATGATGTTGTGTCCACCTATAAAACCTTACACCCATAACCCTCTATTTCACTTAAATCCATATGCCTGTTCAAGAGTCTTTAAAAACTCCCTACTGTACCAGCCTTTACCACCACACCTAACAATACATTTGAAGTGCCCACTACTCTGCGTGGGGAAAAAAACCTACCCACGACATCCTCCCCTAAACTTTCCTCCCCTCTCCTTGTTTAGATGTCCTCCAGTGTTTGCTACTCTATCCCCAGGAAAAAGGTTCTTACTTGCTGTCCACCCTATCTATGGCTCTCATAATCTTGTAGACCTCTATTAAATCATCTCTCATCCTTCATTTGCTCCAAAGAGAAACTTTGCGTCATGTTTCCCAATTCATGCATCATTCTGCTAAATCTCCTTTGCACCCTTCTCCATATCTTTGTGCACCTTCCCTAAACTGACAATGAATTTTCCAACCACCTTTAGTAACTCAGTGCAGAGTAGCATCTGTCATGAACCACAAGCCAGTGAAGAGCTGAAACACACCAATCAGTACGAATTGAAAACGTCTCCTCTTCACTGATTATCAACACATGTGCACCCCAAGGATACATGATTAGCCCACTGCTCTACTCATTATACACCCATGACTGTATGGCCAGACAGAATTCCAATGCCATCTGCAAGTTTGCCAATGACATTACAGTTGTTGGCAGAATCACAAATGGTAATGAGGAAGCATTCAAGAGGGAGGTGGATCAGCTTCTTGAATGGTGTAATGACAACAACCTTGTGTTCAACATCAGCAAAACCAAGGAGATGATTGTGGACTTCAGGAGGAATTCAGGAGAACATGACCCAGTCCTCATTGAGGACTCAGTAGTGGAGATGGTCAAGAACTTCAAATTCCTAGGTGTCAACATCTCTGAGGATCTATACTGGAACCTCCATGTTGATGCAATCACAAAGAAGGCTCACCAGCAGCTATACTTCGTGTGGAGTCTGAGGAGATTCGTTAGGTTACAGAAGATCTCGTAAACTTCTACAGGTGTACCGTGGAAAGCATTCTGGCTGCATCTCTACCTGGTATGGAGGCACCAACTCTCAGGACAAGAATAAACTCCAGAGGGTTGTTAACTCAGTCTGTGACATCACGGGCACCAGAGTTCACTCCATCGAGGACATCTACATGAGGCTGTGTCTTAAAAATCAGCCTCTGTCCTCAAAGACCCCAACCACCCAGGCCATGCCCTCTTCACTTTGCTACCATCAGGAAAAAGGTATAGGGTCTAAAGACGAGCACTCATTGGCACAAGGACAGCTTTTTCCCCACTGCTATCAGATTCCTGAATAATCAATGAACCATATACACTTCCTTACTTTTTGTGCATTTGTTTATCTTTTTTAGAGTAATGTTGTTAGATGGTTATAATGTGAATGTTTGCATTTTGATGACTTGTTCATGACAATAAATCCTGATTCTGATTTGGATTCCACACACATTCAAATCATGTACATCAGGAGTGACCAGCATGTTCAATAGTGGTGTTATGAGGGGTGGGTAGATAATCATTACATCATCCTCAAAACTGATGTGAAACTAGGAATGAGACACAATCTGAGTAAAATTACAGCAGTTCAGGTGGATTAATCGTGAATTTTTAGATTATAATTGTTGGTTAATCATTTTTTCAAGCACCCATTGTATTAACCATGGATCAATTAAATGCATCCACTTTTACTTAACTACTGTGGCAGAAAATAAACATTAATCAAAAACTCACAAAGCTAACCATTCAAATCAGTGAATTTATTTTCAAAGCTTTCATTCAAGAATCAACAAAATAAGCCAACAGAACTGACGAAAGCATTTTTTTTCCAATGGGCTTTGTTATATTTACACAGACGCACGCAGTCAAATTAATATATACTATAAAAATAGATTATACATGCATAAATCAAAAATACATTAGCAGTGTGCTTAAATATGATTTTAAGAAGCTTGTTCTTTACTGTCTTGTACAGTTTGTGTATTCTGGGCAGAGTCCAAATCATACAGCTAGGAAACAGGCCTTTCAGCCCAACGTGTCCACGCTAGGCCTCTGACAGTCTGTGACCAAAACAAGCAAGAAGATTAAATGTTCTTGGTACACAGATGTCCTTTCTTCAGATAACAGCATCTCTGGCCCCTCGGTGGAATTTAGCTTATGTCTGCTGATTCTAAAAACAGGCAGGTTCTCAGCCTTGCAGAAGCAAGAGCTGCAGAAGTAAAAAAAAAGCAGGTTAGAATCTTCCATTACAGCTTGTTCCATATTCCCACTAACTTGTATGTCTCCATCAAGTTATTTTTAAAATCTTTCCCTTTCCACCTTAAGTCCATACCCTCTAGTTTTAGATTCCCCTGCCTTGGGAAGAAGACTTTGACCATTTACTTATATCTTTTTTTAAATTTTTAGACATACAGCACAGTAACAGGCCCTTTCGGCCTACAAGCCCATGCCAGCCAATTACACCCAATTGATCTAACTGCTCCCCCCCCCCCCCCACCCCGGTTATGTTTTGAAGGGTGGAAGGAAACTGGGGAAAGCCCACACAAGCAAAGGGAGAATGTATAAACTCCTTACAGACAGCATGGGATTCGAACCCGATTCCGATGACTCATACTGTAACAGCATTGTGCTAACCGCAATGCTAACCATGCCACCTCTGACCCTCACAGTTCTATAAACCCCTGCAAGGTCGCCTCTTAGCCAGCTATGCTCCAGAGAACTAAGTCCCAACCTTTCCAGTCTCTCTTTATGATTCAAGTCTTCCAAACCCAGTAACCTTCTTGTGAATCTTTTCTGCACCCTTTCCAGCGCTATGGTGTATTTCCAGCAGATGGTGACCAAAATCACTCCACTATACTTCAAGTGTGGTCTCAGCATCAAATTTCAACAAAGGTCAATCAAATTTTTTTATGCCTTGAATGTTAAGATCTTTTTCCCTCAACTATTAATCTACAAATCCTGAATATTTGATTCATTTTCCTGTTTTGTGAATAAAAAACATTTCTTATGTTCTTTGCCGATTTAAAAAAAAAAGTTTTAATTTCTATTTTTTGTATTGCAAAAATATCACCAGAGGTTGCTTTCAGTTATTGATAACTTTTTGAGGGCACTTCTGAGGAACTTCTTATTCGTTGAGGAAACATCACAGTTTTCCTCTTTTCCCAACTTCTACAACAGAACCAACACTGCAATATGGAGCCTTCTCTCTTCCAAATTGTCCAATGAATGTTTTATTACCTATCACAGTGACTTCCTTTTTTTTTCTTTTTTTTTCTTTTATTTTAAGAGGTGAAAGTTGTCTTTAAGTTGCTGAGATGTTACGTGACTTAGTGGAGCTAGTTCCACTTGGATTCTAAACTTATTACATTGAGCAGGTTGCACTAATGAGTTGTACATCTAGCAATGAGTTGGATGGGCAATGTTCAAATGTATATTTTGAAGATGACTGATTCTGGTCAGTGGAAATAGTTTCTCCCAGTTACCTATAAAAACTATTTTCTGAAGTTACATAATCTTTTTGATAGTGTCCTTTCCAAAATAGAAATATATTTACGATTTTAAAAAGAAATAGAAAAAGAATCTCTTTTGTTTGTCTATAATAATCAAAGAAAATTATTGAAGCATCCATCTTCATCTGAATGTGGCATTTTATTTAAAATGGATGAACTATTTCTGATTAAATGCAACCAAATGTAGGAAAATTTGTGTAGATCATAGTGTCATACAGCTTGGAACAGACCCTTCGACTGAGCTGACCAAGTTGGCATTCTGGACAAGTCTTATTTACCTACATTTAGTACATATCCTTTCAAACACTTCCTGTCTGTTTAATCATCCAAATTTTTTTTTAAACACTGAAATTGTATCCCAAAATTGGCAATCTGATGTCAGAATTAGTTGTCAAGCTGATCTAAACCAGAATTTATTCTCACTTCAGTTTGGAATTCTGTTTGCTTTTGAGATTATATTGATAGCTTTTGAATTATTTGTGTGTTACAGGTTTTAAAAGAGGTTACTGTGAAAGCTCAAGCTTCTGAGATGGTAAAGGTAGAAGTTCAGAAAGTCAAGGATAAAGCGCAGTCCATTGTTGATAGTATATCAGCAGACAAGGCGATTGCAGAGGAGAAGCTCGAAGCTGCAAAACCTGCTCTGGAGGAAGCTGAAGCAGCTCTCCAGGTAAATAATGTCACTTATTTCTGTTACGCTCATCCTCTGTTTGGGAGGAATATTTGCTTAAGTGATGCACAGTTCTCTGTTTTTCAGAAACAGTTACACTTTAAAAGCATTAAAGTTGAAGGTGCCATTTAAACAACTGGATTCCCATTTACCACAACAATTTGGAAAAATAAAATAGTGCATTTGTGGCACCTTTTGGAAAAGTTGTGAAGAAAAAAAAGCACTACCAATGATTTTCTGTTAAAATTATTGTTAGCAATAGGTGGCCGCCCATTGTTATTACAACCTTCAGTTTGTTATCAGTGAAATTATATGTAATAATGGAAAATACTTTGAGTTAGTTAACGCATAACATGATTACTATTCTGTGCAGCAGTGCTCAAAGATATTGCTTAAGGTATTCAATCCTTTGATTCTGCTCCACGACATCTCAGTTTCCCACATTCCTTATTCCCTTAGCACCAAAAAAATCAGTAAACATGGTCTTTGGTAATGAAAATTGCTGATTAAATAGGTTTGACCCTCTGTTCTGAAATAGCTGTCCCTAGTTTTGGGGATGCATCTTGACCTCTTTTGCCAAACTCTGTGTTACCCTGTGATCGCCTTGCATTTTTAAAAATATGTAGGATGATAGACCATAAAGAGTGAAGATTATGTAATTCTATTATTTGAAATCTGAATAAATAATAAATGTGTGAAGCACATGTTTGCTCTATCTTGCACGTTGTCCTGGATTTGGAGAGAAATAGGCAGCTCCAAGTGCAGGTGTTCACTGCTGTTTCCTTTCCTGTATCTGCTGTTAGACTCGGTGCACCACTGTGTACCTCCACAGGATGATAGTGGCTCCCCAGTACTTTTGATGGGGAGCTGACTCGGAGGCCCTGCATCAGTGTTGACTGAGTGATAGAAACTCTTTATTCGATTTGATGGAAGAAAATGACTGTGAGCATCCAAACTAAGTAATAGTGATTCAGGACAATTTTTATTCAAATGTATTTACATCTTTATCAGTGTTTTCAATTTTGTATACTTTAATAGATTTAATAATTTCAGTTTCATTTTGTAATTTGTCCATGGGTGAGATAAGAATCCAAAGCTGATGGACTTCTGAGTTTCCATATGTCAGTTCCAACCTTCATATTCTCTCACTAGAACCTTTATCTTGAGTTCATACTTAAACAAGATCTTCTACCTATTCTCCAGCTGCAAGAATGCTCTTGCTGGGTAGAAGGATATGTTTGGAGAACTCGAGGGCAGATTGATTATCATGCAAATCAATGTTTTTTAGCTAGAAGATACTTAATCTATCACATTTTGCTCTTTTAGTTTAGTAATTGTAACTAAAACAATTGATTTTTGCTGTTACATAGAAACATAGAAGATAGGAGCCTGCTCCGCCATTCAACGAGATCATGGCTGATCTTAAAGTTCAGTACCCCGTCCCCGCCTTCTCTCCGTAACCTTTAATACCCTTATACTGAAGAAATATATCTAATTCCCTCTTAAATATATTTAATGAACCTGCCTCCACTGCCCTCTGTGGCAGTGAATTCCACAGATTCACCACCCTCTGGGTAAAGAAATTCCTCCTCATCTCGGTCTTAAATGGTTTGCCTATTATCCTCAAACCATGGCCCTGGGTTCTAGAACTTCCCATCATTGGAAACATCCCATCTGCATCCATTCTGTCTAGTCCTGCCAGAATTTTATATGTCTCTATGAGATCCCCTCTCAATCTTCTAAACTCCAGCGAGTACAATCCCAATTTGCGCAATCTTTCCTCATAAGTCATTCCTGCCGTTCCAGGTATCAGCCTGGTGAATCGCCTCTGCACTCCCTCCATTGCAAGAACATCCTTCCTTAGATAAGGTGACCAAAACTGCACACAATACTCCAGGTGTGGTCTCACCAAGGCCCTGTACAGCTGCAGTAAGGTATCCTTGTTCCTATACTCAAACCCTCTTGATATGAAGGCCAACATACCATTTGCATTTTAACCGCCTGCTGTACCTGCATGCTCGCCTTCAGAGACTGATGTACAAGTATCCCTAGGTCTCTTTGCACTTCCCCATCTCTTAATCTATTGCCATTCAAATAGTAATCTACCCTCCGGTTTGTATTACCAAAGTTGATAACCTCACATTTATCCACATTGTAGTGCATTTGCCATGTATCTGCCCAGTCCCTCAATTTATCCAAATCACACTGGAGCTTCCTGACCCCCTCTTCCGTGCACACAACCCCTCCTAGCTTAGTGCCATCTGCAAATTTGGAGATATTACATCCAATCCCCTCATCCAGATCATTAATGTAAATTGTGAACAGCTGGGGTCCCAGTACAGATCCCTGTGGTACCCCACTGGTCACCGCCTGCCACTCAGAAACCAAACCATTTGTCCCAACTCTCTGTCTCCTACCTGCCAGCCAGTTCTCAATCCACATCAATACTTTGCCCCTAATCCCATGAGCCTTGATTTTGGAAGCCAGTCGTTTATGCGGGACCTTATCGAAGGCCTTTTGGAAGTCCAGGTACACCACATCCACTGGCTCTCCCCCATCTATTTTACCTGTCACCATCTCAAAGAATTCCAATAGATTTGTCAACCATGATTTACCTTTTGTAAATCCATGTTGACTCCTTCCGATCCCTTCTCTGCTAGTCATATGCTCCGCTATTACATCCTTAATAATGGATTCCATCATTTTGCCCACTACTGATGTAAGGCTCACAGGCCGATAATTCCCCGCTTTTTCTCTACCCCCCTTTTTAAATAGTGGGGTAACATTAGCTACCCTCCAATCCACGGGTACTGATCCTGAGTCTATCGAGTTCTGGAAAATAATTCTTAAACCATCTGCTATCTGAATGGCCACTTCCTTGAGTACCCTAGGATGTAGATAATCAGGCCCTTGGGATTTATCTGCCTTCAATCCCATCAATTTCCCCAAGACCATGTCCTTAGAGATACTGATTTCTTTCAGTTCCTCCCTTGCATTAGTCTCTATGTTTCCCAACATCCTTAGGAGGTTATTTGTATCCTCTCTTGTAAAAACAGAACTAAAGTAAGAATTTAATTGGTCTGCCATTTCCTTATTCCCCATTATATATTCCCCTGATTCCGACTGCAAAGGACCTACTCTGGATTTCACCAATCTTTTCCTCTCGACATATTTATAAAAGCTTTTGCAGTCAGTTTTTATATTTGCTGCAAGCTTACTTTTGTAATTTATTTTTGCTCTCTTGATTAATCCCTTTGTCCTCCTTTGCTGCATCTTGAACTGCTCCCAGTCTTCGGTTGCGGTACTTTTTTTGGCCAATTGATATGCTCTCTCTTTGGACCCAATGCTGTCTCTAATTTCCCTTGTTATCCACGGTTGAGTCACCTTTTTTGGTTTATTTTTATGCCAAACCGGTATAAACAATTTTTGCAATTTCTCCATTAGATCTCTGAATGCTTTCCATTGTCTATCCACAGTCAATCTTACTCAACTCCCATACCATCATAATTCCCTTTATTTAAATTCAGGACCTTAGTCTCGGTTTTAATTTCATCACTCTCTATGTCAAGTGAGAATTCGATCATATTGTGATCGCTCCTACCCAAAGGGCCTCGCACAACAAGATTGCTGATTAGCCCCTTATCATTGCATAATACCCAATCTAAAATGGCCTGCTCCCGAGTTGGTTCCTCGACATATTGGTCTAGATAACCATCCCGTAAACATTCAAGGAATTCCTCCTCCTCTGTATTTTTACCAATTTGACTAGTCCAGTCTATATGCAAATTAAAGTTTCCCATGATGACAGCTCTTCCCTTATTGCACGCTTTTCTAATTTCTCTTTTAATGCCTTCCCTCACCTCTACACTACTATTTGGAGGCCTATATACCACCCCTACTAACTTTTTCCGCCCCTTGCTATTCCTCAGTTCTACCCATATAGATTCCGCATCTTCTGAGTTAATATCCTTCCTGTCAATCATGTCGGTCCCTTCTCTCACCATCAATACTACCCCACCCCCTTTTCTTTCTTGCCGATCCCTCCTAAATATCGTATACCCCGGGATGTTAAGTTCCCAGGCTACATGTAGTCATGTCAAGCACTGTATAATTTTTAAAATAGCCAGCAAGTATGCTTTCAATTGTGCACTTGTAGAAGAAATGATTGCTGTCAAACCTAAAATGATGAGTTCAATTTTCCACCTTGCATTGATCTCGAGTAAATGATTAGTCGTAAACTAAATAAACTCTCATTTTCATTGTGCTCTGATAGTTTTTTTTTTCCTCTCTGTTCTTTCCTACGTAGACCATTAAGCCATCTGATATTGCCACAGTGCGTACGCTGGGTAGACCACCTCATCTCATTATGCGCATCATGGACTGTGTCCTGTTGTTGTTCCAACGAAAAGTGAACACTGTGAAAATTGATGTTGAGAAGATGTGCATAATACCTTCCTGGCAAGAGTCGTTGAAGCTCATGACAGTAGGAAACTTTCTGCAAAATCTTCAGGTGGGTCAATTATTTGGAGACTTTCTTAGGTGGATAAAACATAATATTTGTTATTATTTTGTCTTATAGAAATAAAACATGCATACAGTAGCTGTCATTTTGAGTTACTGTTTGCTATTTAAAACATCCAATATCTGTATAGAAAATTTTAAATTTAATTACAGAAATTACTAAATTTAAAAAGTGTAATTTTAGCAATAGTTTCAATTCAGAGCTTAATTAGTTTTGTCTAAAGCATGCATTTGTAGAGTAAGTTTGTATAAAACACTAGGGCAATAGCATAATTGCAGTGTATGGAGTTGCAGTAGAAAAAAATATCAATACATACAAAGCAAGGACAGCCTTGGGTTTATTCAGGAGTATGATGGCTGTGGGAAATATTTTTTTTTAAAGTTTATTTAAGAATTTTACAAAACCAAAAAAAAACAAAGTATAGACTAAAATTACCTCTATACTACCTCCCCTACTCCCTCCTCCCATCTATCCAACCCCTTATAACCCTCCCCCCTATGGAGCATATATTAAAAAACACAATAACATCATATCTTAACAAGTTGTTGTACAGTGTGCCCTCTATTGACATCTTTCAATATAGGCTTTTACTTAACCTCTAAACCCTTACATTCCAAATACAAACTCCACATCTTAATAAGAAAAGAATAATTACTTTGCAAATTATGTTATTTTATCTAAATAAATACATGATTGAATTTCATTGTGCCATCTTTGTATATTCAATTTGACATCATTTTTCCAAGTTACGGCTATACACTTTCTAGCCACCATTAATCCTAAACAAATAAATGGAATTTGAGGTTTCTCCAAACTTAAATTTGCCGTAATTGTATTCATGTATCCCAATAAGCATACCCGTGGATCCACATATAAATCTATTTGGAATAAATCTCACAAAAATTTGTTGACTTTTTCCCAAAAGGGCTTAACCTTTCTACATTCCCAGACCGAGTGTAAAAAAAAAGTGCCTGTCTGATCACTACATAGAAAACACAAATCTGACCCACTAAATCCATACTTTTTCAATTTTTCAAGAGTTAAATATAACTGATGAAGAAAGTTATAATTAACTAAACTATAATCGTACATTAATTAATTTTGTAACACTATTCAAACACATATCAGACTACCCCTCCATAGAAATAGGACTAGATAAATCTTTCTCCCATTTATCCTTTATTTTAAATATATCTACCTTTTTCATCTTTTCCTGTAATAACAAATACATTTCTGAAACAAATCCCTTTTTTCCCTTATCCACAATTAATCTCTCAAATTTCATTTACCCAGGTAATATTATCTCTCTACCAAAGCATTCTAATAGTAAATCTCGTATTGATAATAAGCAAATAAAGTATTTGGTAATATATCAAATTTCTCTCTAAGTCTATTAAACAAAAGAAACGAACCTACTTCAAAACAATCTTCCACTAATATCACTCCTTTTGATTCCCAGTCCTTCAAATAAGGATTATTCATAGAAAAATGAAATTAGCTGATTCTGATATAACAGTGTTTTGGCTGAAATCTTACCTTTCGATCCTATAAGCTGATTCCACTTATACCATACCCCCATCAAATGTTTCAATACTGGCAGTGTATGTCGTTGTAGAAGCAAAGGATTCCATTTATATATAAAATGGTGTATTGATCTTTCCTGAAATTGATCCATCTCACCTTCGCCCACATCGGAGGTTGGTCAATATAAAACAGTCTATTAATAAATTTTAATTGTGCTGCTTGATAATAATTTTGAAAATGTGGTAATTGAAGACCTCCCAAGTCATATCTCCATGTCAACTTTTGCATAGAGACTCTAGATAACTTACCTTTCCACAAAAATAAATGAGCTACTTTATTTAATTCCTTAAAAAACCTTTCTGGAATAGATTGAAACAAATTTTGATACAATTTACCCATCCAATCAGTGTTAACGGTAACTGCGTTCATCTATTTAAATCAAACAATCTTATTTAATAACGGTATATAATTTAAACTATATAAATTTTGATACTCTTTATCCACTATTACACCCAAATACTTAATTTTATTTGACCATTTAAACTTCGAGAGTTGTTTACAATTGAGTAATCTCTATCTGATACTGGTAATATCTCGCTTTTATCCCAATTTATTTTATAACCTGACATTACCCCATATCGTTTCAACAAATTTTGTAGTGGTTCTACAGAATTCTTAGGTTGAGACAAATATATCAACACATCATCTGCAAACAGATTAATTTTATACTCTTGCCCGCCAATTGTAATTCTCTTAATATTCATTTCTTGCCTAATTGCTTGGGCCAAAGGTTCTATAACTAATGCAAATAAGACTGGGGACACAGACAACCCTGTCTGGTTGATCTAAACAAATTAAATACCTGCGAAATCTGTCCATTCGTCACCTCTCGAGCAGAAGGATTAGTATATAATGCCTTAACCCAACCAGTAAAGAGTGGTCCAAATTTATATCCTTCTAACACCTTAAATAAAAAATTCCACTCCACACGGTCGAAGGCCTTTTCCGCGTCTAGCGCTAATATCATTGGTTGGTTGCGTTGCTGTCTTGAAGCATTAATTATTGAAATTAATTTAGTAATATTATTAGCCAAATACCTATTCTTAATTAATCCTGCTTGATCCACATGTACTAACTTCGGTAAACAGTTAGTCAGTGTGTTTGCTAAAACTTTTGAGACAATTTTATAATATACATTCAATAAAGATATTGGTCTATATGATGCTACTTTTAATGGGTCTCTGTCTTTCTTTGGTATAACTGTTATTAATGCCCTTGAAAACAATTCTGGAAATAAACCTATATCAGTGGCTTGTTTATGTACATCAGTATATACTGGAAATAACAAATAGTAAAATTCTTTATAAAATTCTGTCATAAATCCATCTTCTCCAGGTGATTTTCCACTTGGCATAGATTGTAACACCTCCTTAAGTTCCAAATCAGTAAATGAACCATCTAATATCTTAATATCCTCTTCCTCTAATAAAGGTAAATCTAAATTTGATAAAAATGAATCAATCTGCTGCACATCAGAAGTCCCTTCAGATGTGTATAAATCCTGGTATAATGTACAGAATTAATCATTACTATCCTGTGGTTTATGTTATCCCCGAATTTCTCCTAACTGCATTAATCGTTCTAGAAACTTGTTCAGTTTCAACTGCCAAGCTCTCACCCAACTCATAATAACACTGTTTCGATCGCTGAATCATTTTTCATAATTTTAAGTTCGCTTTGTATTATAATGAAGCTTCAGTTTAGACAACTGTATCTTATTATCTTCTGTTGCATTTTTCTGAAAAGTCTTCTCTAATGCTGCAATCTCTTTTTCTAAATCCTGAATTTCTGCTTTATATTGCTTCTTCACTTTTGCTGTATAACTAATAATTTGACCCTGTAAATATGCTTTTAAAGCATCCTATAATATAAACTTACTTTGAACTGATCCCTCATTCATTTCTAAAAATAACCTAAAAACATAATAAATTCAGGTCCTTTTAACAACATCTCATTAAATCTCCAACAATAACTATTTCCCACCATCTCAGCAACATTGCAAGAAATTATCGAGAGTCTGACAAAATTCTACTCTTACACTCAGTCTGTTCAATTCTACCCTGCACATGTGCTGATACCAAAAAAAGTATTCTTGAAAACGAATCATGATGTGCTGAATGTTTCCACTAAATTTAAATCCCCCATCAACTCACTTATTCTTTTCGCCATTTTAGTTTTCTTCACAATTGTTGGAGATTTATCCAACAATGGATCTAAACAACAATTAAAATCCCCTCCAACCATAATGTTCTCATTTGATTGATTCAAATGCAAAAATGCATCAGTAACAAACTGTAAATCGTCTTCATTTGGTGCATATAAATTCATCAAAGTCCAAGCTTCTGAAAACAATTTACCTGAAAACTCTACCTGCATTATCAGAAAAAGATTCTAAAACAAAAGGCACCCTTTTATGTATCAAAATTGCTACTCCTTGAGCCTTGGAATTAAAAGAGACACTATTACATGTCCATCCCAGTCCCGTTTCAATTTCAAATGTTCTTTCTCCGTCAAATGAGTCTCTTGTTGAAATGCATGTCCACCTTCATCTTTTTGATATAATCCAACAAACTTTTCCTTTTCATTGGATGGTTCATCCCTTTGACATTAAATGTCGCAAAATTCAATTTACTCATTCTTCCCCTCCAATGGCACCCGACACAACAAACCTTTACACAAAATATAGCCTCAAAAAAAACCCTCTAAATCTACCAATATAAAAAAAAATAAAGAAAAAACCCACCCTAAATATGAAAAAACCCTCAAATAACAACAAAAAAAAAAACACCAAGTGGTACCCCCCTCTACTACTGGGTGTGGTCTAAACCACTAGTGGCAGATGACTTCGGAAGAAACAAAGCCATCTACCCTCCCCAGCTGATATTCCAATATCAGGAAAAAAAAACATAATTAAGAATTTAGTCCACAACTCCCATAGCACCAGCTGCTTGATGCGCATCACCAACAGCACCCGCATCTGATCTCCCATCTCGATCAATTGCTGCTTCTCCACTTTCTTCCTGCCATTGCCATTCCCCCGTGGATCCTTCGGATAGGTAGGCCTCAATTTTTCCGCACTTTCAGCTCTTTTAATTGTGTTCTTTTTCCAGTCTGAGCCTTCGTTCCCTTCATTATTGCTGCAGTTAGTTGTTAAACTTGATCAGAACAGGTTTTAAATATTTTAACCATCTTTAATTTTGGGGCATTGATTATTCAGCTGAGGAGAGGTGGTTTTACATGTCCTCTTCCTATACCATCTTGCCACACCCCAGAAATAAACACGTTAAGCCTGTTGGTGTGTGAATTTGCACTCTTGAGCTTTCTCCCCAACAAGATGGTGTGTCCAGAGTCTGATAGGACATTCAATTTTTTGGCTGCAGTTCCAAGGCAGGAGATGTAGAATCCATGGAAGTGAGGGAAGTTTGGATAATGTTCTGAGCTACATTCACTACCTTCTGCAGTTTCCTCCAATCTTTTTGATTTTTTTTCAAAAACATACATACAGTGAAACCTCGTTAGAATGTGATTCGTTAATCCGCGGAATCGTTTATAGCATGGGTATCTGTGGACCCCAAACTGCTAAGGGGCGAGCTGATGATAATCAGCCGGTGACCAAACTCCATGTGCCTGACAGTCCCCTTCTTGCTGCCTGACAGCCCCCTCCCTGCTGCCCCTGCCCCCCGGTGCCAGACAGGGGCAAGGGCTTCCAGTGTGGGACTTCGGGGCAGGGGTGGTTGGCACAAGACACCCCTGCCCGACATCCTGCAGTGGCTGCCCCTGTCCTGACATCCCATGCCCGCTGCCCCTGCATCTGTTCTGCGACTCGGCTGTAACACGGTATGAAATCTTGGACCCCAACTACCGCCTAACGAGGTTTTACTGTAGTTACTTTTATAACCTTTTTTTCCCCTTTTTATTACTGTATCGGGGCCCATATGTGATCCAGGTATGGCTGCTAGACCTTTACAAAAGTGTCGTATTTGACTTTTCCCCCCATAGGTATACAGCTGTTCATTTACGCAGTCCATCGTACTTTAAGTAGAGGGGAGTTGAACTTCCAAGTGATCGTGATACAATTTTTTGCTACTGCCAGTGCTATTATAAATGAGATTTGATATTTAGTCAATTTGTTGCTTATTTCTATGTAATTACCTAATAGATGTAGCTCCAGGTCACCTGTGAATGCCACTCCTGTTGTCCTGGTTAATTTTTCTGTGATTTCTTGCCAAAATGACCTCACCGTCACACATGACAATGTAGTATGCGGGGGGCTGTCTTCAGTGAAAAAGGCTGTGAGAAATCTAGCCTGTGGAGCTAGATAATATTTTTTGAAATCTAGAAGTCCTCCCAGCCCGTAGTCCCATGTCAGTTTTTCCAATGCAATTCTTGGTACCTTATTATTCCACAGGAACTGTCTAATATGGTTGTTTAGTAGCTTTTTAGGTTATGGAATAGACAGCAATTGGAAAAAAGGTATTGCAGTCTTGGCATCATTTTCATTTTGACGCAGTTAACTCTTCCCACTAAAGTAATCGGTAAGTTTCTCTATTTCTGCAGGTCTCTGTCTATCTTCCAAGAAAAGAAACATAATTTAGTTTGTACAGATTTTGCAAGTTGTTGTCAGTTGCTAGTCCAAGATATTTTATTCCATCCGTCTTCCATTTAAATTTACTTCCTTTTTGGTAACTTCAATATTCAAAATTTGTTAATGGCATTATCTCATTTTTATCCAATTTTATTTTGTAGCCTGATAATCTTCCCTATTTTTCCAGTATTCCTTGTAATTTTTCCAAAGATTTATCCTGGGTCTGATAAGTACAAAAGCACATCATTGGAGAATAGACTGATTTTGTGTTCTTTTTGCCTGACTTTGAAGCCCTTAATATCCAGATGCGTTCTTATTATCTCCACCAGCAATTCAATCACTAAAATAAAAAGTGCTGGTGATAGAGAGAAACCATGGCTACTTGATCTACTCAAGGGGAACACCGTCGACATCTAATTGTTTTTATTTTAGTTTGTGGTTTATGGTATAAAGTTTTATCCAATTTATAAATGTTTTCCCTATTCCAAATTTTTCCAGTGTTTTAAATAAAAAGGGGCATTCCAAATGGTCAAATGCCTTTTCCGCATCTAAGTAGACTTTAATACTTGGATTTAGTTCAGATTTTGCCAAGTGTATTACATTAAATAATCTTCCTCGACTATTTGAGGAATGTCTTCCTTTAACAAATCCTGCTTGATGTGTATTTACCAGTTTTGGCAAGTATTGTCCTAACCTATTAGCCCAATGATTTTGCTAGTATCTTATAATCAGCATTTATCAGGTATATTGGTGCATATCAGTGGTTGTCAACCTTTTTCTTTCCACTCACAGACCACTTTAAGTAATCCCTATACCATCGGTGCTCTGTGATTAGTCAGGGATTAATTAAGGTGGGATGTGGGTGGGAAGGGAAGGTTGAGAATCAATTGTTAATGAAATATTTTGCTTCAGAAAATCTGTCATTGGCCCATTTCCTTTGGAGTATATGAAACCGTGCACATCACGGTTTTCAAATTTTATTTCCATCCACATAACACCTTAAGCAATCCCTGACTAATTACTGAGGACCGATGGCATAGGGAATACTTAAAGTGGTATGTAAGTGGAAAGAAAAAGGTTGAGAACCACTTTATATGACAACATTTTTACTTGGTCCCTATTCTTTTATGATCTTTCTTCTTTCTTTGGCTTGGCTTCGCGGACGAAGATTTATGGAGGGGTAATATCCACGTCAGCTGCAGGCTCGTTTGTGGCTGACAAGTCCGATGTGGGACAGGCAGACACGGTTGCAGCGGTTGCAAGGGAAAATTGGTGGGTTGGGGTTGGGTGTTGGGTTTTTCCTCCTTTGTCTTTTGTCAGTGAGGTGGGCTCTGCGGTCTTCTTCAAAGGAGGTTGCTGCCTGCCGAACTGTGAGGCGCCAAGATGCACGGTTTGAGGCGATATTAGCCCACTGGCGGTGGTCAATGTGGCAGGCACCAAGAGATTTCTTTAGGCAGTCCTTGTACCTCTTCTTTGGTGCACCTCTGTCATGGTGGCCAGTGGAGAGCTCGCCATATAACACAATCTTGGTCAGTTGAGAATGATTCTGGAAGGGTCTGTTTCCACTGCTTGGCCCAGGACTGGGGCATTAATAATTCTGAATTGTCTATAAAATTCAACCTGTAGGGTGCCCAGGGCCTTTTCGATTTTTTTCCATTGTGAAGGGAGTATCTAATTCTATCCTTTCTCTCTCTTTGATCTTGTCCATTAATCTTTTTTTTCTATGTCTCATGTTTTTGGTTTTTCTTCCAGTGCCTTTAGCCTATATTTTTTTGTCCAGCTCAGCCTCTGAATGAGTCAGTCATTCATTCCATTAAGTCTTCCATGACTTTGATTTCTGTTACCTTTTCGATATGTCTCTCATCGCTGATTCCACTCTCATAAAATGAGTGCATAAAATTTTTATTTTGTTCAGGATGTTGGTTATATCTTGGGCCAACCCCCCCAGCTCTGCTGGGTTCAGCTGGTCCAAAGGCCCCTCTTGAGTTGCTCCTCTTTGGGTTTCAACTTGATGTTCCTGGCTGAGCTGTTGTTTCTTCAGTTTTTGCTTTTGGTTGCCTTGGTTGTTTGGCACTAGTTTTATCCATTTTTGACACTAAAATTCTGGTTTTGAGCTTTTTACCATCTTTTTAATACTTTTTATGGTGAGCTCTTTTGTAGCACGTCTGCTCAGCTCCTTAGCAAGTCCACGCCCCCCTCAATTTCCTCCAATCTTCAGCACAGCAGCACCCAGGTAATGAATACAGCAAATACGCTTTTGTTGGTGCACTTATTGTTGAGGGACATGGGGAACTTTGTGCACTTGATCTTCTAGAAAGCAGAGGTGTGCTTTCTTGACTGTTGCATCAATGTGGTTGGTCCAGTTTGCAACACAAAATGTTTTCTCTCAGATCTTGAAACCGTACACTTTCTCCATTTTAGCACCATTGATGTGGACAGGGGAATGGTCTCTACTCCCTTGCTTAAAGTGTATGATTATCTTCTTTGTCTTATTGATGCTGAAAGAGGGAAGTTGTTATCTTGGGCCAAACCACAAGACTTTCAACTTTCTTTCTACATTTCATAGCATTATATTTGATTTTATAGCTAAATTGTCCAGAGTATAGGAAGACAGGATAGACTAATCTGTAAGTATTTCTCCTGACATTGTTGATGCGAGTGTGTAGATCAACAAGCTGTATTTTCACTCTCTTCCATCCTATCCTTCACTAATTTTGTTTTGATTAAAAATTTTGGGTTTAAGAAGCAGTGGAAGAACTAAAATGTATTTACTGCCAAAAGAGAAACTTGCATAAAAATCTCATTAACTACACTAATTTGATGTTCTTGATGACCTTATTGTATATTAAATGTGTTGTTTGGTGCATTTTCACAAATATATTCAATTGAAAATTCCTCTGTAATCCTGTGACAAAATAGCAAAACTGATGCTTTGTAAAAAAAATTCATGGTAACTCACTTCATCTCGGAGAACAGTGAAACACACTAATGCTTAACCCTGTCATTTTACCATCCTAGCAATTTCCTAAAGACACAATTAATGAGGAAGTTGTTGATTTACTTCAGCCTTACTTTGAAATGACTGACTACAATATTGAAACAGCCAAGAGAGTCTGTGGCAATGTAGCAGGAATCTGTTCTTGGACTAAGGCTATGGCATCCTTCTTTTCCATTAACAAGGAAGTTTTACCACTTAAGGTATTTTAAAGTGAAAGTACTTAACATTATGATAAAAATTGATCATTTAAAAAAAACCAACTTCAAGTGATGGGCTGTAGCAGCATATGGGAGTGGAGAGTTGTGGAAACAAATTTATTGAACTTTAATCTATTGCTGAATGGATTAAATGCCAAATGGAACATTTCTATCACAGGCTTTTGTAACATTCTGGCCATCAAACCCACTTAAAATAATCATAATATCTTTGTAATGACCTTCCTTAACTGGATCATAGTCGAGTGGAATAATTAATGAACTTGAAAAATGAAATAATTTGGTAAGCAAGAATAACGTGAGAATGTCTTGAGTCCCAATTGATGAATATGAAAATGAACATTAACTCATATGAGAGGAATTATTCAGAAATCGGATGCAGACTTTTACAAAAGATGGACCTTTGAAGAAATTTTTTGAAAAATTGAGAGAGAATTCAAAAGTAGTGGCCTGGTGGGAGGGGGCGGGGAGTGTGGGGGGGGGGGGGTGGAGGGAAAGGCAAAGATTGTATAAGCTGTAAAATATCTACTATGAATTGTGAATTAAGAAATAGAGATGGATGAAATGTGGGGTGTCAATGGGATGAGAGAGAGCTGGGGTGGACTTTTGTACAAGGGTAGGAAGAAATCAGAAGATTTAAAGTTTGGAAGTGGTTAGAGGACTGCAGGAGCTTGTTGCGTCCAAAGATAAAATGCTGGTGAAAGTTGATGAGTACTGGAAAGAAGGAAGCATGAGGGCTCATTGCAAATTAAGGCACAGGGAGGTGAGATGTAGCTCAATGAAGCCAAAAGAACAGCTGTTTTTTTTTAAAATTGTTGTACCAAAATGATGTTTAAACAGCAGAGGAAAGTTTATAATGTTCCAAAGATGGAGGCAAAATTTCATTATTTTACAGTATGACAAGATTGTGATCTGTATGATCATTTTGCAAGTGTGATACTGATAAGGGCAAAATAACAGATTGGGTTCTAAAGGTTAGAGTTAATGGCCTTCTTTTAAATTGTAGCAAGTTGAGTAATCCAGGATTTGCTATCAGTTGAGTTGAGTGATGTGTGAAAGAGGCGCTGCTTAGGTTTATCAGTAAATAAGCAGGATCTGCCCCTGTGATGCCGTTTATTTTAAAGTGAAGGTATCAGCATTTATAATCTGTTGCTTGTGGCATGGTTTAATATGCATATGTATTTGTGTTAGGCTAATTTGGCAATCCAGGAAAATCGGCTCGCCTTAGCCATGTTAGATCTCCAGAAGGCACAAGATGAGCTGGATGGCAAACAAGTAGAACTAGATGTTGTACAAGCTGCATATGACAAGGCCATGACAGAAAAGCAAGTAAGTATTAAATGGTAATAGATTAATTGCTATCTAATTATGAAATATAACTATTGCTTTAATTTTTGAGGAATAACTTCCGATCCTTGATTATTAATGGAATACTGCTATTACCAAATAAATTTGGGGCAATGTATTGCTTTTAGCAGCTCTGTTTACATTGTACAAATTATTTGAGTTGTCAGAATCTATAAATGAAATATACTGATTATTATACAGAAATATACATGCCTGAAACAATAAAGGAAGAAAGATACATTTTTGGCTAGTTTGCCTTGAGCTACCTCAGGTATGCAGCCACAATTCATTAATCCACGAACCTTGCCAATATTCTCATTTATCAACATCTAATGCCATAGCTGAGAGCTTCCTATCTCTCTTAGCACATGTTAAACTGATACTCAATTTGAAACAATTGCTTAAAAATTCAAACACAAATGAAAAAAGTGGTGTATTCATCACAAATAACCCAGTTGTTGGCTGAAACTTGTTACCCATTCAACTGTTGCTCAGGTTGTAGCACTGTCCCACAATGTATAATGCAACAACCTGATCTTGTTGCCAAAAGATCTCAATTGGCCAAAACATCAAAGAATTTTCATAAATTTAAAGAATCATTATTGAATATTATTTAGACAAAGTGTAGGTGAAAATCAGGGAAAATAATATATTCCAGATGGGACTTCAAGGTCCACGACTGAGCGGCACCACTATTCACAGTATCCTGAAAGATGTAACTGTTAAACAGACTTAAATCAAGCAATGAACGAACATGAAGAGGTAATCTAATTTGATTTTGCCAAGTTACACATCACATATATCAGTACTTATCATTAGTTTGAATGATGCAATAGGAACAATGACTTTTCAATGACTTTTCAGCTATAATTTATAAGACAGATGACTAGGAATCTGTAAACAAGCACTTACCTTTGAGCTTCCTGAGTGGCCATATGTGCCATGCTTCTACATAGTTACATAAACTGGACTGCCAAGCTTTAATATGAGTAAACACAGCCAGACAAAGATATGTATTATTGACGTTTTGGGCTTGAGCCCTTCTTCGAGGCATGAGTGAAAAGGAGGCAGGAGCCTGAATTAAAATAAAGGGCAGGGAATTGAAATGGATGGCAACTGGGAGTCTCTCACTATTGCAGTGGACAGAGCAGTGGTGCTCAATTAAGCGATCTCCCAGTCTGCACCCAGTCCTTCCAATGTAGATTCACAAGTGACGTGTTGCTTAACTTGGATGGACTGCTCGGCGCCCTGAATGGAGGCGAGGGATGAGGTGTGAATCAAGTGGAGCACCTCCTGCGGTCACAAGGATTGATGCCTAGAGGGCAATTGGTGGAAAGGGAGGAGTGGACGAGGTAGTCACAGAAGGAGCAGTCTTTGAGGAAAGCAGAGAGGGGAGGAGCAGGGAAGAAGTGTCTGATAGTGGGATCACATAGTAGGTGGCGGAAATGGCAGAGGATGATACGTTGGATGGGGAGGCTGGTGGGCTGGTAGGGATTCAGGGGAGATGTGTAGGTAATGGAAGATACCCAGATGAGCACCGAGTTAATGGTGATAGAGCAAAAGTTTGAGAAGAAGGATACCTCTGATGATTTGGCATGGAAGACCTCATCCTGGGAGCAGATGGAGGAATTGAGAGAAAAGAAGGGAATTCCACAGTTGACGGGGTGTGGAGGTGTATCGAGGTGGCTTGGGAGCTAGTGGCTTTGTAGAAGATGTATGTCAAGAGTTTGCCTCCTGAAATGGCGAAAGGGGACTATGTTGCTAGAGATAAAGTGAATTTGAAGTCAGGGTGGAAGTTTTCAGCAAAATAGATAAAGACATCATGGATTCATGAGGCAGCACTAAAATGGTCATTTCATATAGTGGAGGAAGAGTTGAGGGGCCTTGCTTGTGTAGGCTTATAGCATGGACTGCTCAATCAAAATGAGGGATAGCTGAGGTCCATGTGGGTAGGCTTTGATCTGTCAAGCTTGTTTTGGGTTAATTGAGTCCGGCAACATTTGTTGATCTATGGGCTGTAAATTTTGCTTCAGTTGTTTAAAGTGACACTTCAGCAGATTTTGACCAGTAATTTTATTGAAAAGATTTTTTTTTTAAACCTATTTAGCTTTTTGATAATCAAGAGGATAATTTCACTTCTTGCAAAGAGATTAATGAAGTAAAGCCCATGGCGTACAATAAATGAGATTTTTTTTCTTTTAAAATGTTACTAAATATCCAAGATTTAATGCCGATGAATCTGTTTTAAAGAGGTCATTTGATATTTTGCGATAAATTGTCTCTGATGTCCATTATATTTTGCAGTGTTAGCCATTGAAATGTTTCTCGTTGTTAGGCATTGCTGGAGGATGCCGAACGGTGCCGATACAAGATGCAGACTGCTTCTAGTCTGATAAGTGGACTGGCAGGTGAAAAGGAGCGGTGGACTGAGCAAAGCAAGGATTTCTCAGCACAGACTCAACAGCTTGTAGGTAAGTTGAATATCTGTTCATTGCAGTAAAAAAAATCATGTACAGTTAAATCCCCATTATCCAGCCCCCACAGGGATCACGGATGCCAGAAATGCAACTTTTCTGGTTTACTGAGACTCAGTCTTCCTTGTAACTTACAAAATTAAATTCAAACGCTAGTCACTGGCACTATGACAGCGTTGTTCTAGCCGCTACAATAACCATGCTGCCGTCATGATTAATCTGCCCTCCCCCAAGTTTACAGATAAAGCTTTACTAATATACTTAATACTAACAAAAATAAAGACCCTTACTAGGCAGAGATAAGGAGATGCTTTGGGAGAGTCGCCCCAGCAGTGAGCAGCATTGGGTGGCTCTTCATCCTGGATAGCATCATTTCATTCCAACGCAATTTTATTCAAGCAGCTGCTGCAGGTGGGGCATGACCAGGCCACTTCGCTGGTTGAATGTTTGCGCCCATCATAACCAAGGTAACTCGACTCATCTCCATGCAAGTGCCCCAGTCAGGCAGCTGACGCACCTTCCTCGCGCTGACAACTCAACTCACCTCCACACACAAGTGGGTCAGACCCTTGGCGCACCTTCGTCAACCCAAATCACCTCCACGCAAGTGGCAACAGCGAAAAGAATGCATTCACATTAAGAGATATTGCTAATTCAGTGGGCAAATATGTGGTTGTCCAACAAAATCTCAGTGAACTCCCGCAGGGTCCATCCACCCAGTGGTAGCCATTCGATCTATCTATTTATTTATCTATTTATTTTCTTGATTTTTTTTGCTGGTTGATTGAATTCTGGATAATGGAGATTGTACTGGATAATGGAGATTTGGAAAATCTAGGCCCTTTGGAAAACAAGTCTATTTCATACAGTAAGTTATTCCTGCCATTGAACTATATGGTAATATATATTACGAGATCAAACCAGCAGCCACAAAGAAGACATATCACACAGGGGTAAAGATGAACAATTACTTTATTAACAAAAAAATTCACCTTCAAACTTTATTTCTAAATCCCCCCCTTTTATAACAATGCCCACTGGTTACTATGCAAATTTCTATAACAGTGTAAAACTAGTAAATTCCCCAGCCTAAATATAACATATGCAATTAAAGTCTAAGTTATATTTCCAACCAGCCCACAAAAAAAACTTAGATACAAAACTCACAAAATTTCGATCTCAACTGAAGCAAAGATCATAAACAAAATTCTGTTTGTTTGGTAAACTGAAGCCAAAAGATCTTTGAGAGAGAGAGAGCACAAAATTCGATGTTGTCTTCTTGTGTTGCTTGCAGAGAGAGGAACAATGGCTTGATCCGAATCCTTCTGGCTGCCTTTGGAATATTCATCCTTTTTGAAATTCCAATATTCTAAACTGTCTTCCAGACCATGACTCATGCTCTGGGCCTTCTTCCACTCCACAGCACCCCCAGTGTGGTTTATCGTCCAAGTCCAGAAATTTTTAATCATTTTCTGCACATGCTCAGTCCGTCTCCCACTCTCTCAGCAGTCCACCTTCACCTTGGCTCTCTTGGGCAAACTGTCATTTTTCAACACAAAACCACACAACACATAGGCTAATACACAACACAGAACTCTGTAACATATAAGAGAATTGAATTGGCTGGGTTACTGTTTGGAGTGTTTAAATTAATAAAGTATGAATGTCAAAACTGAATATAATCCTGAATAGGGTGAAAGATTAATTATTATTTGTATTTTTCTGTCAAAAATGCAACAAGAATATGTTTAATAGTATATATTTCAAGTGAACAGTAAAATGACAGTTCCTTCAAATTCAGTTCCATTTACATGATTGTTAGTTTTAAAGATAAATAAAATCAAAGATAATGGTTTCAAACCTATTAAAGGCATGCTCCCATTTCCTGAGGTTTAGCCTGACCAGAACAAGAAAATGATTAAACAGCATTGATTTTCCTCTATTGTTGGAATGATCTGTGATTTTTCTTTCTGGCTTGGTCCAGAGATATTTCAATTCATGCTGAGCCTTAGGCTGATACGTGGCAAGACAGGACAATTTTGCTGATTTTTCTTATAAGAACACTCGTTATTTTGATTCGCAAAGCATCTAGATGGAGGTTGGGAAAGAATGAAAAGAGTTACTGAAGAAGCTTGATACCTGTTCCTTATAACTTTGAAGAGGGATATAACTAACCTTTTCAACATTAAAGGATCCAGATGCAAACCCTGCCACCAGGGATTTTTCAGTCAATTTCTGCTTGATCGTCCAAATCCTAAAGACAGGGAACCTGATTAAAAGGCCTATATTTGTCTACTCCTGAAAAATATTATGCATCATGGAACTGCCACCTCCTGAGGACAATTTTCTGTGTTTCTTGCATGAATACAATAATTGCACTTTTTAAATTTTTCATTGGATGAAAAGTTTTTTTGAGGTGCACAAGAACATTGAATAACTATTAATGCAAATTTTCCTTTTTTTTTTCCCTCTCTAGTACTTTAATCCTGCTTGGTTTAACTTCTAGGAATGTAACTTGTGCCATTAAATGGCAAATTAAACAAAAATCGAACTGGTGTTATTTTTGATTTTAGGTGATGTATTGTTGGCCACCGCATTTTTGTCATATTCTGGTCCCTTTAACCAAGAATTCCGTAATTTGTTACTGAAAGATTGGAAGAAAGAAATGAAAACACGTAAAATTCCCTTTGCCAGCAACCTAAATCTTACAGACCTGCTAATAGACATCCCAACAATTGGTGAATGGAACATGCAAGGTTTACCGAATGATGAGCTGTCAATACAGAATGGGATCATTGTTTCTAAAGCAGCTCGTTATCCTTTGCTGATTGATCCACAAAACCAGGGCAAGATATGGATAAAAAATAAAGAGATTAGCAATGAACTTCAGGTATGACAATGTTCTTTTCAGTTTGTTACTTATTTTGTCAAACTTTTGACTTATTTATACAAATTAATGCTGATAGTAAATCTTCCTCTGCCTTCGGAAGACTAAAGGAAATATCTGTTTTATTAAATGACAATAAGGTAATATTGAATTGATCTTGAAGCTTTATCCATGCATAACATTAAAGAAGTTGCATTCTGTGCATGTCCAGAGTTCAGGCTTTATAATACACTGTCATTTTAAATTTAACAAACCTGTTAAGATAACCCATGAAAAAAAAGTACTCTATCTCTCAAAATAATCCCATTTTTCATAAAGTGAACTATTTTGAAAGAGGAATTTCAAATTCTTGGCAATCATGTTTATTACCCTCTCATTCCATTACATTTAAAA
The DNA here is from genome assembly GCF_036971445.1 of Narcine bancroftii. Taxonomy (NCBI): domain Eukaryota; kingdom Metazoa; phylum Chordata; class Chondrichthyes; order Torpediniformes; family Narcinidae; genus Narcine; species Narcine bancroftii. The sequence continues at coordinate 424,886,438 of NC_091469.1, forward strand.
AGACATGTGAAGTCTTGACCATGCAATTTGTGATGGAAAACCAAAATAATGTTGCAACTACATCAAATTTCGGTTCGGTAAGATTTGGAGTATTGCATGCAGTACTGCTCACCACATTACAGGAAGATTGTAGAGGTTTTGAAGAAGGATTGGAGTGTGTTATCCAAGTTTGTCCAACCTTTCACTTTTGCTTTTTTTTTATCTGGAGTGTTTTAGGTTCAGGATGACCTGATAAAAGTATGAGTCCTGAACCCAGACTAGAAATGTCAAATGCTAGATTTCAGATAAGAAGCAGAAAGTTTAAAGATTTGCCAGAATTATTTTTAAGAAATATTGTTAAATAAACTAATATGGATAGGTTTGTTGATTTACATTTATATTAATTTTCATATGTACATGACATGACCTGTTATTTGTTTTATTAGAGGACTTTGTATGTAAGATGTATATATTAAACTCAATAAAAATATTTTAAAAGGGAAGAAAAGATTTGTGAGGTAATTTTTTTGTTTGCTTAATGAGTGTTGGATGCCTGGAACACACTGCCAGGAGATTTGGTAAAAGCATTTTAGATAGCAACATTGAAGAGACATATGAACAGGCACATTAGACAAATGAAGATAATACGTTGGGATTGATTTAGATTGCCATCATGTTCAGCACAAAAATGGTGTGTCAAAAGACACTGTTCTATGATCTATGTTTTTATTAAGGTTTTGATATTATATTTCCAGATTACTTGTCTAAATCATAAATACTTCAGAAATCACCTAGAGGATGGACTTTCTCTTGGAAGACCAGTACTTATTGAAGATGTAGGAGAGGAATTGGACCCGGTCTTAGACAATATTTTGGAAAAAAACTTCATTAAAACAGGTTCCACGTACAAGGTAAAGTGACATTGATGCTGAACTTTATTCATGGAATGTTTAGGTAAAGTTGATGGCTAAAATGTACATTAGCATTGAGCTCACTGTCAACATTTTATGCAGTAAAGGTTGGATTTTTTGTGATACAAGCCAAAATAATATTTGTATACCTTTACATTCTTCCTTTAAACCTTTTTTTCAGCTGTACTTCTCCAAAGGCATTTCTATGCCACACAACTAAACTGGATCCTAAATACTCTAACCAAATATACCATCAATTCATATATTAAAAAAAAAATTATATTTAGACATACAGCACCGTAACAGGCCAATCAACCCTGAGTCCATGCTGCCCAATTTACACATCATTAACCTACACCCCAGTACATTTTTGAAGGATGGGAAGAAACCGGAGCCTATGGAGACAACCCATGGAGACAGAGAATGTCCAAACCCCTTACTGACAGCACGGGATTTGAACCCAGGTCCAGTGCCGATCACTGGTGCTGTAAAGACATTGCCCTAACTGCTGCGCCATCCGTATCTGTTACATGTTTTTCAATGATCATACCAAGGAGAAGACAAAGCTTCATTCCCAGATGAACTCAATTCCTCGTATACCCAATTTGACCACAAGAATAAGGAAGACACACCACGGCACATCCCAAGGTCCCCTGATGTTCCTCTCCTGTATTTATTCAAAGATGATGTGCCTTCAGGAAAGTGAATCAGAGGAAAGCATCTGATCTGGATGGAGTATCCGTCCGAGTATTAGAATCTGTGCTGACCAACTTACCAATGGATTCACCGATATCTTCAACATCTCACTCCGGCATGGCGTGGTACCACCTGTTTCAAACAGGCATCGATTGTACCAGTGCCCAAGAGGGTAATAACTTGCCTATATAACTATCGACTAGCTTCACTCACATCAACAGTGATTAAGTGTTTTGAAAGGCTGGTGTTGAGGGATATCAGCTCCTGTCTAGTGACAACATGGATCTGTTCCAATTCGCCTACCATAGCAACGGGTCTACGGCTGATGCCATCTCAGTGGCTCTACACAAAGTTGTGGGACACCTGGTCAGCAAAGATACATAGATTAGGATGATCTTTATCAACTACAATTCAAATTTAACTCAATCAACCCCTCAAAATTGATCAGTAAACTCCAAGACCTGGGATTCAACACCCCACTGTTTAATTGTATCCTGGATTTCCTCACCTCAGTGAGGATTGCTAAGAACATCTTTTCCACAATCTCCATCAGTACTGGAGCACCAAAGGGCAGCATTCTTAGCCCCTTGCTCTACTCACTTTACACCTATGACTCTGTGCTCGGTACGACACCAATGTCATTTACAAATTCACTGACGAGACCACAGTAGTGGGTTGTGTAAAAAGGGTTGATGAGTCTGCATGCTGGAGGGTGATTGAAAACTTGGCTGAATGGTGCACTATCAACAACCTCATGCACCAGCAAAACCAGGAGCTGGTTGTTGCCTTCAAGAAGGGAACCAGGGGATCAGAGGTGGAGAGAGTAAGTGAATTTAAGTTCCTGGGAGTCTCTATCTTGGGGGATCTTTCCTGGACCCAACATACTAATAGCATTGTGAAGAAAGCATGTCACTGTCTCTTCTTCCTCAGGATTTTGGATTGTGGAGGTTTGGTATGACATTGGAAACATTGGCAAATTTCTACAAGTGTGTGGCAGAAAGTTTGCTGACGAGCTGCATCACGGTCTGCTATGAGTGAAAAACCCTTGTCATTGAGTAGTGGCTTCAAATATTGGCTGCATTCTCGGTATGAGTTGCGGAAGGGGTAAACCTTTCATCATAACGTAATACTTGCCTAAAGGTCGAAAACCATATCTTTATCACTTTCTTCATATTGGTGGATTTATTTTGTTATATTTCATTTGTACCTGAAGATTTACTTGGCATGCTTGGACATTCTAAATTTAGTCACCATTCAGACATCTTCTTTGCAGCCCTCGGACTGTTTGGAACAGCATGTTGGAATGTTGATTAAATTTTATACTTTATCTGATCAGGTTAGAAATCTGGCAGCCTGCTTGCTTTCTCCAAGAACTTTTAGTTTTCTCTCTTTGCTTGTGTTTTTCTTTCAGACTAGGTCTGAAAAATAGTTATTATCTTTCTTTTTAGTTTCTGGAATGTGACAAGTGCTATCTATTTCCAAAAGGTAAAATAAAAACAGAAAATACAGTACAACTCTGATTATCCAAGATCAGATTCTCCGAAATCCTCATTTAACCGAAATTAAAAATGAGGATATCCAAACAAATCAGAAATCCTCATTTATCCAAAATTGTTTTGAGCCAAAATGACCTCACAGTTTGAAAAATAATTAAACTGACATGGAATTAGAATGATTGTCCTTGTTTCAGCTAACTCCCTCCTTTCTCTCGTTCCATTTATTCTTTACCTTCCCCAATGACTTTTCTCTCCAACTCTCCCTCTCAAATTGTGTGCCATTGTCTCCCAACTGCAAGAGGTCAGAAGAATCCCTTGTCCTAGCATCATTGAGAGTGGCCTCCCGGGCAAGAGTGGGACCTCTGGCTCAGTGGTGTTCCCTCCCCTCCCTCCCTCCTCAGCACATCGGGCACTGACTCTGAAGCCTCCCCTTGGCCTACTACCAGAGACACACACTGGACTCCCTGGTGTGTGGTAGGCCTAGAGGAGGATTTGGAGTCAGGACCCTGGCGTTGGGAGCTCCAGTGACCAGGGAGACAGTAACCTGCCAACTCTCCAGTGAGCATTCTGCAGTCTGGGAAGGCTCCCTAGGGATCAGTGACAGCGGTGGGGACGTGTCAGGTATCGGCTGAGGTTGGGAGGTCTCTGGCGGCGGCCAGCATTCTTTGGTGAGGATTTAATGCTTAAAAAGCTTTTTCTTGTTGTCTGTTATTGTTTAAACATTGATATGTGATTTGCTGATGAAACTGGGTTGTTTTTTAAAAAAAATGACCAGTTATCCAAAAAAAAACATTTATCCGGTATAGGCCCGGTCCTAACTATTTCAGATCATTGGAATTGTACTGTACTGTAAATATTCAGCATATCAAGCAGCATCTGTGGAGAGAGAAAGACAGTTAATTCTTCAGGTTAAAATATTAAAATGAATTATTTCTATCTCTACAAATACCAGCTAACATGCTGCATATTTCTACCATTTTTTGTACAGTTTCCATCAGCTTCTGGATTTTGCTTTCCCCAAAAATAGTTGATTTAATTATATAACAAGCCAATTTAGAGCGATAGTTTTCAGTAACAAAATATGCATTTTGACTCCACCAAAAAAGCTTAGCTTTTATTTTTGAGGTTTTAATTTGCTGTAAGCATAACTGGCATTCAAGATGGAGGGAGTACAACTGGCAGCCCCTGGGTTGAAAACCAAGGATTTACAAACAACCTGTAGTTATGAACTGGCAAGTTTGCCGGAAGGAGAATGACTTCTACTTCTGGTTCGGATGGGGCTTGTTTCAATTTGCTCGCTGCCCAGTTGATCGTCAGGCAGCCAGTGACATGCAAAGCCACACACGGCCTGGGCAAAGCTGAGGGGAGACGAAGGGATGACTGGCCTGGTGGAGGGGAGGGAAGGAGGGGGGGAGAAGAAGAGGCAGAGTGTGCCATCACGACACCCCACTAAAGGGTTGCTGAATGGCCCAGCAAATTGGCCATCGCTCAGCCCTGAAAAATAGATTAAAAATATTATTATTATGTACTGCGTTATTATTTACTATTATTATGTTTAAGATGTTTAGTGCATTGGAAAGTGTTTTATATGCATAATAAATAAATTAATTTTCAAGCCATGAAAGACCTCAACAATGAAGACGCTGTTTACATCCGGTACCGCAGGGATGTCAGTCTCTTCAATCTGAGGCGCCTGCAAGCTCACACCAAGACACAAGAGCAACTTGTCCGTGAACTACTCTTTGCAGACGATGCCGCTTTAGTTGCCCATTCAGAGCCAGCTCTTCAGCGCTTGATGTCCTGTTTTGCAGAAACTGCCAAAATGTTTGGCCTGGAAGTCAACCTGAAGAAAACTGAGGTCCTCCATCAGCCAACTCCCCACCATGACTACCAGCCCCCCCACGTCTCCATCGGGCACACAAAACTCAAAACAGTCAACCAGTTTACCTATCTCGGCTGCACCATTTCATCGGATGCAAGGATCGACAACGAGATAGACAACAGACTCGCCAAGGCAAATAGCACCTTTGGAAGACTACTCAAAAGAGTCTGGAAAAACAACCAGACTCACAAAGAAAACAACCAAAGAAACACACAAAGATCAGCGTTTACAGAGCCGTTGTCATACCCACACTCCTGTTCGGCTCCGAATCATGGGTCCTCTACCGGCATCACCTACGGCTCCTAGAACGCTTCCACCAGCGTTGTCTCCGCTCCATCCTCAACATTCATTGGAGCGACTTCATCACCAACATCAAAGTACTCGTGATGGCAGAGGCCAACACCATCGAATCCACGCTGCTGAAGATCCAGCTGCACTGGGTAGGTCACGTTTCCAGAATGGAGGACCATCGCCTTCCCAAGATCGTGTTATATGGCGAGCTCTCCTCTGGCCACCGAGACAGAGGTGCACTAAAAAAGAGGTACAAGGACTGCCTAAAGAAATCTCTTGGTGCCTGCCACATTGACCACCGCCAGTGGGCTGATATCGCCTCAAACCGTGCATCTTGGCGCCTCACAGTTCGGCAGGCAGCAACCTCCTTTGAAGAAGACCGCAGAGCCCACCTCACTGACAAAAGACAAAGGAGGAAAAACCCAACACCCAACCCCAACCAACCAATTTTCCCTTGCAACCGCTGCAACCGTGTCTACCTGTCCCGCATCGGACTTCTCAGCCACAAACGAGCCTGCAGCTGACGTGGACATTACCCCTCCATTAATCTTCGTCCGTGAAGCCAAGCCAAAGAAAGAAGAAATAAATGAATAATATATAGATATATAGATAAACATTTGACTAACTGATACAAAATAAGGACTGTATGTATTGGTTCCAACTTGAATACAAATTTGGGTTAAAGACTGAGCTAGGTAACAGAACTCGTATTTAACATGGGGATTGCTTGTATGTTGTAAATGGTGAAGAGAAGAGATGAGGTGTAAATTGGTTATTAATGGAGCAATCGGACTGGGATGCAACATAAGTTATAAATGCAAATGTGGAGCCATACAATATGTTAGAAAATATAAGAATTTCTGCTTTGCCAGGATGCAGACTTAGCATGAAATATGAATTGAGCTGAATTTGCATATAATCTTGCTATGGACAGTGATAGTGTTTGAAGAGCAGGAGTTTTGCTTGTGTTTTGTTGACTACAGCATTTATTGTTCCACCAATGCTACCAAAACAGATTACTGGTCATTTTTCACACAGCTATTTGTAGTGTAAGGCTGTTGAAGCTGTCATGGCAATAATGACTTTACCTCCAAGTAGAGTGTTGATTGAGTGAGCATGTGAGAGCAAATGTCAGTGTGTGTGTGTGTGTGAGAGAGAGAGAGAGGGAGAGAGAGAGAGCGAGACAGGTAGATAAACATGTAAAGATAAAAATGGCTGAGGTAATATGTACTCCAGCATGAAGGCCACAATCTCTGCCTGCTGTGTAATTCAAAACCTCTTATTAAAGATTGATTTCTCTCTCACCAGGTAAAATTGGGTGATAAAGAAATTGATGTAATGAATGGATTTAGGCTTTACATCACCACAAAGCTTCCAAACCCAGCTTACACACCTGAGATCAGCGCTCGGACCTCCATCATTGACTTTACTGTCACCATGAAGGGATTGGAGGATCAATTACTGGGGCGGGTCATTCTAACTGAAAAACAGGTAAGTCTACCCTGTTCTGGTTTTTTTGTTCTGGATTCTTGTATCTCTATTCTCTTTAGTCAGCAGGGAAGTTTGTTCCGTTCATATTTGCATATTCTGTGTACAGTGTTTTGAAGTGTATTTCCCCATTAATGTACATGAACATATCCTTTTGGATTGTCTTCATTAATGTCAAATCATAATTGTAGTGTTGATAAAATTGCAATTTCTTCAGCATGTTAATAGTAATGAGCCTTGGCTTTTATGATTTTACATTTAGATCATTTAGTGCAAGATAGAAAATGGATGTGAGGAGCATAAGGTGCAAATAGACAGGTACTGATGGCTTTTTTGCACAGTGTTTGCTGGCACCAATACTTATGCTGTGTTGTAAGTTGTGAAGAGGATGCAAAGAGGGTTCAGGGAGATTTTGACAAGTTGAGCAAGTGGGCAAATAAATAACAGATGCAATATAATATGAATAAATGTGAAGCTATCCACTTCAACAAACAGAATAGAAGGCAGAGAATTATTTCCATGGTTAAGGACTGGAATTGTTGATTTACAAAAGGGATCCAAGTGCTCTTGAACACGAAGATGGCTTATTCAGTTATACAGGGCCTCGATGATACCACACAGAGAAAATTGTGTGCAATTTTAGTCTCTTTACCAAAGGAAGGGTAAAAGACTGCAGTGAAGGTTCACCAGATTGTTTCCAGAAATGGCATATTTATTGCATGTGAAGGGATTGGGTCATGGAGTCATATGGTGTGGAACAGGCCCTTTGGCCCAACTCATAGGCTGAATAAATAGACATTATGGGCCAGTCCTTTCTGTTTGCTTTTGGTCTTCCCATCAGTATATCCACCAAAAAGTCTTTAGAATGTAAAAAATTGGACATGTTTCCTCTTGGCAGTTCTTTCAATATATGAACCACCTCTTGGTGATCCATATGAATTGCAGTTTTAAGAGTGACCCATGGATCACTTTTAAATCTTTCACCTCTCACCTTTATCCTGTGCCCCCTAGTTCTAGAATTTTCTACCCTGCTAAAAAGACTGCAGGTCAACTAGGCTGTATTGACCAGTATTTTGAAGAGCAAGAGGCAATCTCATGGAAATGTACAAAATGAGGGGGCACAGCCTCAGGATGTGGGGTAATGTTATCAGGGCTGAGATCAGGTGAACCTGTGGAATTCTCTATCACAGAAGGCTTTGGATGCCACTAAATATGTTGATGAAGAAGATAGATGTTTGGATGCAAAAGGAACCCAAGTGCACAAATATGGCATTGTCATTGTATTGAATGGCAGAGCAGGCTGAAAGAGCCAAATGGCTGACCACCACTCTTTTTCTTGGCTTCTATAGTCACTTGGTTGCTAGTATCTGTAGGAACTCTAGTGCCAGAAATAGTTGATGCTACTTAAGGACGGCCTGCATTCCTTGCATGGCAGGAGCACTGTGGGAATTTTCAAAATGGACTTGGAGGTATGGCTGGATCTCTAAGAGTCTATCCACAAAAGTTTTCAGATGGTGTACTGAAATTTTGAAGGAAGAGGTGAAAGAAGGGAGATGATCTCTATCTGAAAAAACGAGCTTATTTCCTTTATTTGTGTGCTTGGGTTGAAATGGGATGAGGTTTCATTAGGAGTTCAATGCCTGCAGTGTTAATGCAAGAACACAGAAGCACGTAGGAATAAATTTAATGTTCTTGTCAGAACATAGAAGAATGCAGCACAGGAGCAGACCCTTTGGGCCATGATGTCTGTGCTTAATTAAATCAAAGTAGTCCTATCAACTTGAACATGATCGATATCCCTTTATTTCATGCATATGGCTTTCTAAATGCCTCTTGAACATCACCATGGCCTCTGCTTTCCCTCTTTTCACTTCTCCTTCCCCTGTAGCATGTTTCTGTCCAAACAAATTGCCTCACACATCTTTAAACCTTTTGCTCTGACCTTATGGCTATCCCCTCTTGTATTTGACATGTATATCATAATTCATATTTTGACGTTATCATATTTTGAGAAGATATTGGCCAAGGAGCGAGTGCAGCAAAGATAATGTTAAGGAGTTTATTGTCAGGTGTATAAGTACAACTTTACTTTTACAGTGCTAGTGACCTGGAATTTAATCTGGCGCTGTGGTAACGAGTTTATACATTCTCCCTGTGTCCATGAGGGTTTCCTCTGGGTGCTCCAGTTTCCTCCCACTGTCCAAAACTTAAGGTTTGTTAATTGGTGTATTTGGGCACACAGGCTTGTGGGAATACTTACCATGCTTCTCTCCAAATTTAACATAAAAATGCATCTCTAATAATAGTTAAATGTACATATGCACAATTATTTCTGCCAAAGGGGTATTTTTGTTGTAAAAAAAATTAAAACATGTATATTAAATTTCCCTAGTACTTGAAGAAATTATAAACATAGTTACGGTTAGTGCAATAGTTCAATAGCACAGACAGGTCTTCTTTAGGATCCAGAGAAGTTTATGATTTGGGTAGTTAAGGATGCTTCAAGAGCCTAATAGCTGTTGAAAAATTGTTCTTGAACGTAGAAGTGCTGGATTTCAGGCTTCCATATCTTCTTCCTGAAGGGAGCAATGAGAAGAGGTTGTGACCAGGGTCATCTATGATTTAGGCTGCCTTCCAGAGAGAGTGCCTCCGATAAATGTATTCAATGCTGGGAGGTCGGAGCCTGTGATGGACCTGGCTACATTTGCTAGCTTCTGCAGCCTTATGCGTTCCTGGGCACTCAAATTACCAAACAGGCTGTGATGCAACTAGTGACTATAGTTTCCTTAATACACCTGTAGACGTTTAATAGTTTTTGATGACATGTTAAATCTCATCAGACATCTTAACAAAAAAAAGAGGTGTTGGTGTACTGCCACTGGAAGAGGTCTTCTGAAATATGAACTCCCCAAACTTAAAGGTACTAACACTCTCTCCCTCCATCCCATCAAAGCAGAGAAATGTGTGGTCCCTGGGCCTCCTCTTCTGAAAATCTACAATAATCTTGTTCTTGTTGACACTGAAAACATTGTTCTGGCACCCAGCCAGATTCTCAATGTTTGCCTGTAATCTGACTCATCATTTTGCATTATTTGGCCAACAATAGTGGTGTCAAAAAATTAATCCATGTTTTGGAATAAAGGTGGGGATATCTTCTAAAGTGCCCTTGACCCAGAATAAATTAATACCCATGACTCTGGATAATAAAATCCTGGACACCTGGTGTCGGAAGGGGATCAGGTGTATTATGAGCAATGGCAGCCTATGGCATTCAAACAACTAAGAAATAAATATGATTTGTCTATTAAAACTTTCTCCTGCTATCTCCAGCTAAGATCTTAAGGGAAAATTTTGGACTGTCTACTGTGTGTAGTGACATAGAGATTCTATAATTCAAAGATGAATACATGCAAGTTCAACTCTATGATGTATCTCCTATTCCAAAGTGAGGGCCTGAAGCCAGGCTTACATAAGGCAAGAGAAAGGTGGGAGATGGACTCGGGACAACAATCCATGAACGGTGCTGGTCAGACTGGTGACTGGACAGCATGACACCAGTTATAATGCCAGGTACAGATTGGTGCAATACAATTTTCTGCATCAATTGTACCTCATATCACAAAAACTACATAAATCTATACTAGAAATTTTGGAAATGTGCTTCAGATGTGGTGTGGAGATTGGAACCTTTATCCATTCAACCTGGCTGTGTACAAAGGTGAGAACCTCCTGGGAGGACCTGCGGGAAATTCTGGAAAAAAAAATCACTCAGGTGGATTTTCCACAGGATCCGGAATTGTACCTTTTGGGAAACATTATGGGTATGAATTTTAAACTGACCCGATACCACATTTGGTTTGTGAAGGTCTCCTTGTTGGTAGCCAGGAAGTGTATTGCAATCATATGGAAGTCCCAACTAAACATTACACGATGGAATGCGGAGAGAGAGTTGTATTCCCCTAGAGAAAATCATGTACAATTTAAGGAGAAAATACGGCAGCCTTATCTGCAACATATAGGTACACAGTATAGTTAAACCCCTTCTAAATAGAAGAAAGGTAAAAATCCGTACTAATAGTGGAACAATTGAGATAAATGAAGTGGGTCATGGCGCAGATGACGTGCTCTTGTTTCGTATCTTTTTCATTTTAATTTATGTTATTTTGGGTTTATATTTGGTTCCTTTAAGGTTCTGTGACTATTTTGTTTGCTTAATTTACATAATATTTTAATGTGGTATTAGGGTATCGGAGGGAAGAGAGAGGGGTGGATGGCAGAAAAATTGTCTCTGAATTTAATATATCATAGTTGTGAAAGATTGTATTGTGATTTTGAATTTGTGTGAGTCTTGGAAAATCAAAAATAAAATATAAAAAAAAACAATGGTGGTGTCATCAGTGAATTTATAGATTCTATTAGAGCCAAACTTGGCGATGCAATCACAGATGCACAGGGAATTTAGCAGGGGGCTGAGGTGCCCCGGTGTTGATAGTCAGAGAGGAGGGGGTGATGTTGCCAGTCCACACTGAATGGGGTCTTCCAAAGAGGAAGATATTTCCATTTATCTTCAGGAAAGTAATGTGAACCACCTTGAATTGCAGCAGACTCAGTTGCAGAAGGATAAATGCAGATCCCTTAGTTTTATCATGCTTTGCAGATGTGGTGCTGTTGAATGCTGAAGTGTAGTCAATGAACTACATACATGTTCTTGTGGTCCACAGGTAACTGAACACACAATGGAGGGCCAGAGAAATGTCATCTGCTGTTAACTTATTGCGATAATGGGCAAATTGAAGTGGGCCCGGGCACTTCTGGATGCAGGAGTTGACTGGGTCCATTATCACTTCTGGATGCAGGAGTTGATTTGGTCCATTATCACTTCTGGATGCAGGAGTTGATTTGGTCCATTATCACTTTTTGATGCAGGAGTTGATTTGGTCCATTATCACTTCTGGATGCAGGAGTTGATTTGGTCCATTATCACTTTTTGATGCAGGAGTTGATTTGGTCCATTATCACTTCTGGATGCAGGAGTTGATTTGGTCCATTATCACTTCTGGATGCAGGAGTTGATTTGGTCCATTATCACTTTTTGATGCAGGAGTTGATTTGGTCCATTATCACTTCTTGATGCAGGAGTTGATTTGGTCCATTATCACTTCTTGATGCAGGAGTTGATTTGGTCCATTATCACTTCTTGATGCAGGAGTTGATTTGGTCCATTATCACTTCTTGATGCAGGAGTTGATTTGGTCCAGTTCCACCAGCTGGTGTTCATCGAGGCAGGGCACTTTGTTCTTCTTGGGCAACAGATATCTTTTTTGAAGCAGATGGAGACCTCACACCACAGCAGTGAGAGAATGAAAATGTTTGCGCAAACCTCAAGCCTGTTGGGCTCATTCACAGGAAGATGATTTCCATTCATCCTCAGGAAGATGACGTGAACTGCCTCCTTGAATTGCAGCAGGCTCAGTGGTGATGGTGCTTCTGCACGATTGTTGTATAGTGTTTCAGAATTCAGAAAATAAATGGCATCGGCAAGCAGCACAACTTTATTCGGGCACTGCAGGTTTACATACATAGTCCCCTGCTCTACTCGCTTTATACCTATGCCTGTGTGGCTCGGTATGACAATAACACCATCTAAAAATTTCCTGATGATACCATTGTAGTGGGTTGCATAAAATGGGTGGGGGGGGGGGGATAATTCAGCATACAGGAGGAAGATTGAAAACTTGGCTGAATGGTGTACTAACAACAACCTCTCATTCAATATCACCAAGACAAGGAGCTGGTAGTAGACTTTAGGAAAGTAAAACCTGAGATGTACGATCCAGTGATCATTGGGGTAGCAGAGGTGGAGAGGGTGAGGAATTTTAAATTCCTGTGGGCCATGATCTCAGAAGACCTCAGAACCTGGGAAAACTTCTAAAGTTGTGGAGTGAAAACTGTGCATACTGGCTGGATCATGGCATGGTATGTGGGCATCAATATATCTGAGCGAAAAGCCCTGCAAAAGGTAGTGGACACAGTCCAGTAACTCACAGGCAAAATCTCTCCCCACATTGAGGACACCTAAATGCAATGTTGCCGTCAGAGAGCAGCAACAATCATCAAGGATCCACACCACCCAGGAGATGCTCTGTTCTCACTGCTGAAGGTGGTACAGATGCCATAAGACTTGTACTTCCAGGTTCAGGAATAGTTGTTACCCTTTAACCATCAGACTCCTGTCAGCAGACTCATTCATAGACTCATTTAAAGATGCACTTTTCTCATTATTTATTACTGAATATTTAAATTTCTGTATTTTCAGTTTGTTTTTATTTATTTCTTATTTACATTCCTTTTGCTTACATTTCTTCTTGAGTACAATTTACAGATTTCAGTCTTTTTGTCAGAGTACATACATGACATCAAATATTTGTTTTCCTGTGGGCGAGGCAGAATAAACACCACTGGCAGTGCAAAAAAATACTGGCTCAAAGTACACATGTAAACAAATAAAGAAATGTAAACTATGCAATACAGAGATAGAAAAAAAATCAATAAAGTGCAAAAGTCAAAGGTCCCTGATTGAGTTTGTTGTTGAGGAGTCTGATGGTGGAGGGCAGGCAACTCTTCCTGAACCTGGTGGCATTCGTACCTCTTTCCTGATGGTAGTAGCGAAAACAGAGTGTGTGCTGGGTGGTGTGGATTCTTGATGATGGCTGTTGATGATGGCAACATGCCCTGTAGATGTTCTGGGTGTCGGGAGGGGTTTTATCCACGATGGCCTGTGTCCACTACCTTTTGCAGGGCTTTACGCTCAGCGGCATTGGAGTTCCGATACCAGACCATGATGCAGCTGGTCAGCATATTTTCCATCACACATCTGTAGAAATTTGACAGGGTTTCCTATGTCATACGAAATCTCCACAAACTCCTGAGGAAGTAGAGGTGCTGACATTCTTTCTTCGAGATAGTGACTCCTAAGAACTTACCGTAAATATTCGTGCATAATGTGCTTCGTGTATAATGAGGACCCCCCCCATTTTTGAGGGGAAAAAGGGGGAAAATTTTACCCCCGTGTATAATACAACCCCTTCCCTTGCCAGCCTGAGTTGTGCTGCCATCTCGCCCCCCGCCCCCCTAGTTGCGCTGTTGTCAATGTAGGCAGCTCCTGATAATCTTACTTATTGTTAAAAGTGGCAGAAAAATTATTTAAAATTATAACCTCGTGTATAATGCGACCGCCCCCCCACCCCTTTGGGCTCAAATTTCGGTACAAAGTTTTTCGCATTGCACTCAAATATTTACGGTAAATTTCTTCATTCTCTCCACCTCTGATTCTCCACATGATCACTGGATCATACACCTCTAGTTTTCCCTTCCTGAAATTAATAATCATCTCCTTGATTTTGCTGACGTTGTTTTTATTTGCACCATTCAGCCAAGTTTTCATCCTCCCTCTTTGCCCATTTTTATACAACCCAAGACCATTTGTAGATGGTGCTTTTGTTATACTGAGCCACACAGTCACAATCGTATAGCAAGTACAGCAGGGAGCCAAGAACGCAGCCCTGTGGTGCTCCGCTACTGATGGGGATTGTGGTCCTCACTGATTATGGTCTGGAGGTGAGGAAATCTAGGATCCAATTACATAGTAGGGTGTTGGCTAATCAATTTTGAGGGGATGATAGTGTTAAATGCCCAACTGTAGTCAATAAAGATCTATGCTGTGGTAGTTATTGGTAATTAGAAATTAGAAATTCTGCCTGACCCACGTGAAAAAGAATCTCAGGGTTGTATGTGATGCACTCTGACAATAACTTTGAAGTTAATTCCAGTAACGATAAAGGAACAATGATGTATTTCCAAGTAGGATAGTTTGAGCCTTGGAGAGAGACTTTCAGAGGAGGGAAAAAAAGGCCAAGTGTGGTGGTGTTCCTTTGAGTTTAGAAGCTGAGGTTTGATCTGATTGGAGTTTTAAGAATATTGAGAAATTTACAGGGTAATTCCCTTGGAGAGTTAAGGATTTGGATGGTATACTTTAACTATTAAAGCCAATCTATTTTGGAGCGATTAAGAAACACACAAAATTCTCTTCTGGAGTGAAACATGAAAGTCTGCAAACTCTTGTTTGCAGTCAAAACACAAAGATACTGGAGTAACTCAGCCAGTCACGCTGCATCCACAGCAGGTGAAGATAGATTCCCAACATTTTGGACATGAGTCCTTCCTCAAGATATGAGCATACACCTGTGTTTCTTTCCTCATTAATTTGAGAAAGGGTTTAGGCCTGAAACATCGTTTATACAGTATATCTTTACCTCCTATGGACTCTGTGGGACCAGAGTGTAAATTCTCTTTTGCAAATATCAATTGGAACTGGAATTGTTGTCAGTGAAAATAATAGATTTTTATGAACCGAAGTTAAGTAAAATGAGGTGAAGATGCATAGAATTTGAATATTGATTATTGCATTGAATGTTGGGAAAGATAAAAATGATTTTTTCCATCAGATATAATCCAATTTCTTTGACATAGTTTTGTGGAATTTTTATTTGTTTTCTGTCAATAATAGTACAGAGGTCTATCTAAAGAATTAGAAGTAAGAAAATCATAGAATCACATGCAAAAGGTCTTTCAGCCAAGTTAGCAACAATCTATAATGATGCATACAGAACAAGGAGGATGCATTTTAATATTTTCATGAAAATTATGAGGTACTGATGAAATTTCCAGAACAAAACAGAAAGTTTTCCCTCGGATACAAAATTAGTCTAGACAACTGCAGATTCTCAGTCTTAGATTACAAATGTCAACTTTACATTTGTAATTTAGTAGTTTGTCTTTGCAGCTCATCTATATATTGTTTTTGACTGTCTACTTGTATAATCCTTTTCTCTTTGAAGTTTCTTCAATGTGTTTTTGTTCTTTCAATAATGGGGTTGGAGCCACTTATCTGTCTCACAATTGGAAAATCAACAGGTGATTCCTGTGAACCTCTACCTGTTTGGAACCAAATTTGACATACAGTAATTTAGTTAGAAGTAGTGAATTACAGGCACCAATAACCACTTAATGTGTCTCCCTATTACCAACCAGATCTGACATTAAGCTGATTACCAACAAGAGTTGCTATGTGTGACTGGCAGAGTCAATCAGGGCAACATGTTTTTTTCCAATTTTTATTAAATAGTTCCATTTCTTTCCTTAAACTTCCCAAGTAGATTAGTTTTTCTGACACATCCATATTTTTCATGGGATGGTACTGTAGGAACATGAGATGCATCACTTCAGGGAGGAAGGAATAGTTTCTGTGTACATTCCTGAATGAAGAACTTCACATCTGGTATAGATTTCTACCCAAGCCCTGAAATTGAAGAGGTTGCTATTCCATGTCTTTTTAATCATAATAAAAAAGAAAGGCAATTCAGGAAGGTTTCATATTTATACAATAGAGGTTTTAAATTGTTGTCCACTCATCTCCTGAAAAATAACTATCAGTAATTGTAAAAAAAAATTGCTGGGAACTACACTGTCAACATGATTAACAAAAACCTATCTGCGGCATTTGAGAATGACTCACTTTGGAGTGCTTTTGAGTTTCTAGTTAATGGACATTATAATTGCATAGATAAATATAAAATTTAAAGTAATATATGATCTGGCAAAATTAGGAACTGGAAAAGGAGCGAACAGATCTAATGGAGGATGTAACCTCAAATAAGAGGAAGATGAAAGAACTGGAAGACAACCTATTGTACTGTCTGACGAGCACAAAGGGCTCTCTTGTGGAGGATGGAAGTATTATCACAGTCCTAAGCAGTACCAAAAAGACAGCCGAAGAAGTCACGCAGAAGCTACAGATAGCTGCGGAAACAGAGATACAGATTAATGCTGCCCGTGAGGAGTACAGACCAGGTGAGAACATGTTGTAAATGGAAAAGAATCTTGGGTTGGATTTTAATCTGAGTGAAGAAGTGATGCTGTTCATTGACAAGTCAACCATTCGAAAAGTGCAGTGCCTTCTCTTGAATTCCCAGTTTGTGAACAGTTGTAATTATGCCATGCTCCTCACAATTAGTTTAAATTAATTTTACATGATAGAGGAATTAGGGGATATGGGGAGAAGGCAGGTAGGTGGAGTTAGGTCATAAATTAGATCAGCCATGATCTTATTGAATGGCGGAGCAGGTTCGATGGGCCATTTTTGGCCTACTCCTGTTCCTACTTCCTATGTTCCTAAGTGCACAGAACAAGGGAAAAAAAAAAGATTGGATTGAAGGTGACAAAGAAAAATAATCCTTCCAATTTAAATATAGAAGTATAGAAAAGATCATTAAATTTTAATGGTGAGAAAGTACTGAGTGATCTTATTGTGCATTTACATGAGATATGGGTATTTAAGTACAAAAGTAAGTAAATCTGGTAGAATTCACAGGTCTTTGATGAGATAATTTTGAAGACTTCATGCAGTTTTGATCTCTGTATCAAAGAAGTCATTTTGAGTTAGTACAGTGTATATTTACGAGATTGAATGCTGAGTGTGTTTTTTTTTACTGGGAGGAGAGATGGGGCCCAAGTATACTAATGCTACCAGTTCGATGAAGGAATGCCTGTGAGGCAAGTCCTATTATCTACCCTCTACACTCTCAGACTTGATGTAGCCTCAGCACAAAAAAAAGTATTTCTTTGCCTCCACAGATGCTGCCTGCCCATCTGCATTCCTTCAGCAGTTTGTTTTTTGCTGCCTGTGAGCTGCTTTTTGTAGCTCAGCACGTATCCAATCATACCAAATGCCACAGTCAGAACATGGAGAAAGTCACACTCTAACACCTCTAACATCTTGCTTAATCACTGGTGCTCATGACTAAATCCAAGCTCAGAGCTTCATGATGCTGGCACCAAGAGGCTGGATACCCTCTGCATCCAAGGTCCTGAGTTTAATGTCATTATTATCTGGCCTAAGAATAAGGATTCTGACATGGAAATACTTTTGTAGATAAAGTTTATTTATAATTAAATATTTTCAAATAATTTGTATCACAGATTTTTGTCAATTTATTTTAAATATAAAAGGTAAAAATGCATTTGAACTCTTTCTACATCTCTCTAATCCAATTCAATGGCCTTGTACTGTAGCAAACTGGAAACAATCCTCAGGATCTACAACTTGTGGCTGAGTCGCAGCTGGCAAGCTTAATGACCTGGTTCATTAAGCCAACATGACCAATGCTCACTTGAGATTAGAATAATTAGAGATCATTTGATTATAACATCCATGCTTCTGAGAGAGATTGGCAACATAGATGCTGGGAATGTTTTCACCATTGGGTGAGTTTAGAACCTGGGAACTGTCTCAATAAGAGAGATTGGATATTGAGGACTGAAGATTTTTATTTGTCTATATTAATATTTAGAATTTTCCTGAGCTGTAAATATTCAGATACTAAGCCTTTTCAATCATGAAGCTGATAGATTTTGTTGCCGATATAAGTGAGACAATATGAGGTTTGGCACCACAGGAACATCCAGTGAAGGGAGATTGGGTTGACCAAGGCTGAATTTGCTACCGTTTAGTAGAATGAGAAAAGCTCTTGTAACAGGACTTGACAGTTTTGATGCTGAGAAAATGTTTTCTTTGGCCTGGTGTTCTAAACAAAGTTATCATAAACTCAGGATAGAAAGAAAGACCTGTAAGTCTGAGATGAGGAGAAATTTATTCTCAGAGGTTGTGATACTTTAGAATTCTCTACCAAATAAGGTTGTGGAGGCCAAGATACGGAATGTATACAAGAAGGAGATAGATTTCTAAACACAAAAGGAATTGAGGGGTGAAAATAGAAATGTGATATGAAGTTAGAGGATCATCCATTATGAATTTATTGAATGTTGTTACAGTCTTGAAGGGTGACATTGCTTACTTCTGCTCCTATTCCATGGTTACTTGCTCCTCTTGAATGGAGACACTGAATTAAGGAGCCACGGGGCCTATGGCTACTGCATTTAATCTTTTTTACTTTGTTGTATTTTTCAGGGAACAGCATTACTGCAGCATTGCTGATAAGCATTGGGGTTGAGGAAGTTCAATTAATTAAGCTTCCTGAATATGTTTTGATGTATTTTGACAATTTGCATCTGGAACATATTTAGTTAAATGAATAAAGTCTGTGGAATCTTGTAATATCTTAATTGTGGAGGTTTTAAAATACTAACTTTTAAAATGTTCTTTCTATTTGCAGTTCTCAATTTTGAATCAATTTTCTCTCTCATTCTTTTATTGTATCTTAACCATAGAGTTGCATATCGCAGAAACAGATCTTCTTTGCCCATATTATCCACGATGACCTTATGCACCAATAATATTAGTCTCCATTAAGCCAGTATTCTTCTGTGCTTTTCCTATCCAAGTATCTGTCCAAACACCTTCTAAATGTTGTTACTGTATTTGCTTCCACCACCTCCTTTGGCAGATTGTTCCTGATATTCACCATCTTCTCTGTGGAAAAACTTACTCCTCAGATTTTTAAATGTTATGTTTCTCACCTTTTACCCTCCAGTCCCAGACCACCCTGCCCTGGGAAAAATATTCTATCCATCTTATCTTTGCCCTCATTGTTTTATAAACTTCAGTAAGATCACACCTTTGTTCCAGTGAATAAATCCATCCTGTCTAATTTCCTTTTAAAAGCCCTCCCATCCAGTGAATCTCTTCTGCACTCTCACTTCTGCAACCACATTCTTCTTTTAGTGCAGCAACCAGAACTGCACACAACACTCAGTGTTCTAACTAATGTTTTGTACAGCTGCAGCATTTCATCTAAACTGTCATACTCAATCCCTTGACCTATTAAGGCAATCATACCAAATGCCACCTTCAGTGTATCCACCCGTGTTGCGGTTACTCTTCCAGCACGACAGAATATTTTAAATGAATTGATGTACATGGGAAAATATTCAACTGGGTGTAACACTTGGTATCCAATTTGAGTATATTCTGGATCAAAATTTCCTGAAGTTTTGGGGTGGATTTCATTGGAACCACTAAATAAATAGTGTAAACAGTATCAACCATGTTAATCTTGGCCTTGCACATATCATTTCCATGGCATCTTGAATTGGACGTTGCTAAAGGTGGTGTCAAAGTGCAATCCACAGGAAAACTAGGAATATAAATGTCTTTATCTTTTCTCATAGTGGCAACCAGAGGAAGTATCCTGTATTTCTTGATTACTGAGATGACTATGGTGAATGTTATGTATCAAACCTCCTTACGCCAGTTCCTAGGACTCTTTGATATATCATTAGCCAGGTAATTAAACCTAAAAGATTTGATGGTGGTGCACTGGTATTTTTAAATTGTGCTAGAGTGTTACCTTTATGTGTAAGGTTAAAGTAAATAGCTTGCAATGTAACATTTGATAATAACTTGTAAAATTATATTAATGAACTTCACACACAAATTTTCAGTGACTTTATTTGCAAATTCACAAAATTTCTGCCTGCAGCAGTCCTGATCTTTGCTAAATAATTATTATAGAAAACAAAAATATTCTCTATTTCACTATGGCCTGAGAATTATTGTAGAAAACATTTTTATTTAATCCCTTTGTTCATACTTTATTTTAAAATGGATCATTCCTTCTATTAAAATAGAAGAGCCTCAATACATGCATTAAAACAAAAACAAGCTCATAAAAGTTTTCAGTCTTTCATGTTCTCACAAATAATAGATGGTCACTATTTGGAACCTGCAGAAAAAAAAACAATGATCTAATTTATCATCAGTGGATCTACTGAATTGTTGTGTGTGCTGTAGATTTAAGTAGGATATTAATTGTGAGTTATTTCTGATGTAGTAAATCCTTAATTTCACTTTACTGAGCCCATCTCTGTTCCCAAAGTACTTAGTACTCGCAAAGCGGACAATATGAATAACATGTAGATAATGCATCTTCCCTAATCTACTGATTGAGAATGTCTGAAGAGCAGATATTGACAATATTTTCCTCTCGAAATCCTTTTGTTTCTGACTGTCTTAGAGGACAAAATGAAATAGATTCAAAGAGAGATTTATTGTACTTCAGCCATAATGAACAATGATACAAATATCTCAGCCAGAGCCCAAATAATTTTTTATCGTTGGCTTCCCAGAATGCCAAGAATACACTTGGTTAGGCCCTTAACTTTATTTGCCTTTGTGTACTTTAAGACCACCAGCACCCTCCTTTAATATATTTGTGTTTCAAGACATCAGTCTCCTTTTCTTTGAATTCCTTAGCATTCCAGACTTTCCCAAAGGTTAATATGGAGAAGAAATATTCATTTAAGATCTTGACCATCTTCTGTAGCTCCACATATACACAACCAGACTTATCCCACTTCTTTCTTTCTTCTTTGGCTTGGCTTCGCGGACGAAGATTTAAGGAGGGGGTAAAAGTCCACGTCAGCTGCAGGCTCGTTTGTGGCTGACAAGTCCGATGCGGGACAGGCAGACACGGTTGCAGCGGCTGCAGGGGAAAATTGGTTGGTTGGGTTGGGTGTTGGGTTTTTCCTCCTTTGCCTTTTGTCAGTGAGGTGGGCTCTGCGGTCTTCTTCAAAGGAGGTTGCTGCCCGCCAAACTGTGAGGCGCCAAGATGCACGGTTTGAGGCGATATCAGCCCACTGGCGGTGGTCAATGTGGCAGGCACCAAGAGATTTCTTTAGGCAGTCCTTGTACCTCTTTTTTAGTGCACCTCTGTCTCGGTGGCCAGAGGAGAGCTCGCCATATAACACGATCTTGGGAAGGCGATGGTCCTCCATTCTGGAGACGTGACCCATCGAGCGCAGCTGGATCTTCA
This sequence comes from Narcine bancroftii, assembly GCF_036971445.1. Classification (NCBI taxonomy): domain Eukaryota; kingdom Metazoa; phylum Chordata; class Chondrichthyes; order Torpediniformes; family Narcinidae; genus Narcine; species Narcine bancroftii. Next base: position 424,908,009 of record NC_091469.1, read on the forward strand.
GCAGCGTGGACTCGATGCTGTCGACCTCTGCCATCTCGAGTACTTCGACGTTAGGGATGAAAGCGCTCCAATGGATGTTGAGGATGGAGCGGAGACAACGCTGGTGGAAGCGTTCTAGGAGTCGTAGGTGATGCCGGTAGAGGACCCATGATTCGGAGCCGAACAGGAGTGTGGGTATGACAACGGCTCTGTATACACTTATCTTTGTGAGGTTTTTCAGTTGGTTGTTTTTCCAGACTCTTTTGTGTAGTCTTCCAAAGGCGCTATTTGCCTTGGCGAGTCTGTTGTCTATCTCATTGTCGATCCTTGCATCCGATGAAATGGTGCAGCCGAGATAGGTAAACTGGTTGACCGTTTTGAGTTTTGTGTGCCCGATGGAGATGTGGGGGGGCTGGTAGTCATGGTGGGGAGCTGGCTGATGGAGGACCTCAGTTTTCTTCAGGCTGACTTCCAGGCCAAACATTTTGGCAGTTTCCGCAAAGCAGGACGTCAAGCGCTGAAGAGCTGGCTCTGAATGGGCAACTAAAGCGGCATCGTCTGCAAAGAGTAGTTCATGGACAAGTTTCTCTTGTGTCTTGGTGTGAGCTTGCAGGCGCCTCAGATTGAAGAGACTGCCATCCGTGCGGTATCGGATGTAAACAGCGTCTTCATTGTTGGGGTCTTTCATGGCTTGGTTCAGCATCATGCTGAAGAAGATTGAAAAGAGGGTTGGTGCGAGAACACAGCCTTGCTTCACGCCATTGTTAATGGAGAAGGGTTGAGAGAGCTCATTGCTGTATCTGACCCGACCTTGTTGGTTTTCGTGCAGTTGGATAATCATGTTGAGGAACTTTGGGGGACATCCGATGCGCTCTAGTATTTGCCAAAGCCCTTTCCTGCTCACGGTGTCGAAGGCTTTGGTGAGGTCAACAAAGGTGATGTAGAGTCCTTTGTTTTGCTCTCTGCACTTTTCTTGGAGCTGTCTGAGGGCAAAGACCATGTCAGTAGTTCCTCTGTTTGCGCGAAAGCCGCACTGTGATTCTGGGAGAATATTCTCAGCGACACTAGGTATTATTCTATTTAGTAGAATCCTAGCGAAGATTTTGCCTGCAATGGAGAGCAACGTGATTCCCCTGTAGTTTGAGCAGTCTGATTTCTCGCTTTTGTTTTTGTACAGGGTGATGATGGTGGCATCACGAAGATCCTGAGGCAGTTTTCCTTGGTCCCAACAAAGCTTGAAAAACTCATGCAGTTTGGCATGCAGTGTTTTGCCGCCAGCCTTCCAGACCTCTGGGGGGATTCCATCCATACCTGCTGCTTTGCCACTTTTCAGTTGTTCGATTGCCTTATATGTCTCATCCAGGGTGAGGACCTCATCCAGCTCTAGCCTTAGGGGCTGTTGAGGGAGCTGGAGCAGGGCGGAATCTTGGACTGAGCGGTTGGCACTGAAAAGAGATTGGAAGTGTTCTGACCATCGGTTGAGGATGGAGATCTTGTCGCTGAGGAGGACTTTGCCGTTTGAGCTGCGCAGCGGGCTTTGGACTTGGGGTGAGGGGCCGTACACAGCCTTTAGAGCCTCATAGAAACCCCTGAAGTCGCCAATGTCCGCGCTGAGCTGGGTTCGTTTGGCGAGGCTAGTCCACCACTCATTTTGGATCTCCCGGAGTTTGCGCTGAAGATGGCTGCATGCGCGACGGAAGGCTTGTTTCTTCTCTGGGCAGGACGGCTTTGTAAGGTGAGCCTGGTGGGCAGCTCACTTCTTTGCCAGCAGCTCCTGGATTTCCTGGCTGTTTTCGTCAAACCAGTCCTTGTTTTTCCTGGAGGAGAAGCCCAGTACCTCTTCAGTGGATTGCAGTATGGTAGTCTTCAACTGATCCCACTACACTCTCTCTAATTACTCTTTTGCCCATTATGCAGATTTCCTTAGTATTTCTTTCTATATCAGTTATCTCATGTCATTTTTTTTGTCCTTGTGGTTGCTCTACAACCCCAATATTCCAAAAGGGATTCACTTAATCCCAGTTCTCATGTATGACAAACATCTCCTGACTAACCCCTGAATATCTGAATCATCCAGGGCTCTCTAACATTAGAACAGGAACTTGCTCCCTCTGAACTATCCTTAACTTGCTTTTAAAAGCCTCCCACTTGACAGATGTCCCTTTGCCTGAAAATGGCCTCTCCCAATCAACTCTGATTTAGGATTTTAGCTCTGGACAAGTGCATTCTTTTTGCATTGAATATAACAGCATAGGCCATTCAGCCCATGATGTTGTGCTGACCTATATAAACCTACTCAAAAAACTAACCTCTTGATAACATCCATAACCTCTATTTTTCTTGCATTCATGAACCTATCTAAGAGTCTTTTAAATGCCCCTTTTGTACCAGCCTCCACCACCACCGCTAACAGTGCATTCTAGGCACCCAATACTCTGTGTCTAAAAAAAATCCCACTTATCCCTGCCATCTTCCATAAACTTTCCTCCCACCTTGTACAGCTGTCCTCTGGTGTTTGCTGCTCTTGGCTTGGGAAAAGGGAGATGGCTGTCCACCCTATCCATGCTCTCATAATCTTGGAGACATTAGACAATGAAGATCTTGCTTCCTTAACACTTTTGGGTGCATTTTAAGAATTTTGAGCTGCTTCTCACAAAAATCACCTTAAAAATTCCTATACTGTTTTTGAGGACTGGCATAGATTAGGTATTAAATGTTTTAAAGACCTTTTTATTCAAAACAAATTTGCTTCTTTTGAAGAACTGGTGGTAAAAATTTAACTTACTAAATTTTTTTTTAGATATTTACAAGTTAGACATTTTGTTCAATCAAAAATCCCTGATTTTCCGTGAATTCCTGAGGCAAATATTCTTGATGTACTTTTTGATTTACAACTTTCTCATAAAGGTTCAATATCTATTAGGGGTAACAATTTGTTGGACTTGAGAATAGCCTCATTAGTAAAGATCAAGAACAGGATTTGAATTTATAATTTTTGGATGAGCTTTGGGATTCTATTTGTAATCTAATTAATACTACCTCCTTTTGTGCTTGACATTGTTTATTGAAATTTTAAGTGGTCCATAGAATACATATGTCTAAAGTTAAATTTTGTTTATATTCAGATATAATGCAAATTCTTTTGATGCTTCATTGATTCACATGTTGTGGAATTGTCCTAATCTAGAAAATTTTTGGAAAGACATCTTTCAAACTTTATCAGCAAGACAGCAGGTTAATCAACCAATGATAGTAGCATTAGACGCAGAAAAAGCTTTCAATAGGGTTGAATGAAATTTTTTGTTTAAGGTCTTAGAAAGATTTAATTTTGAACTGCTTTTTACTAGTTGGGTTAAAGCTTTGTATAATAGCCCTTCTGCAAGAGTAATGACAAATGGACAGATTTCATCGACATTTAATCCTGATCAACTAGACAGGGTTGTCCTCTTTCACCAGCTTTGTTTTCTTTGGTAATAGAACCTCTGGCTCAAGGTATAAGACAAGTTTCTAGTATGGAAGGCACTACAAAAGTAATTTATTTTTGTGGAAAGGTAAACTGTCAAGAGTTGCTATGCAAAAATTAACATGGCGGTATGAATGGGGTGGACTTCAATTACCACATTTTCAAAATTATTACGAGGCGGCACAATTGAAATTTATTAATATAAATGGAATCCTTCATTGTTACAAAAGTATAAATTACCTGTATTACAACATATAATGGGTATTTGGTACAAGCGAGACCAATTTATAGGTTCTAAAGGGTAAATTTCAGTAAAACCATCGTATCAGAATAAATTAATTCCTTTTTCTTTAAATAATCCTTATTTGAAAAATTGGGAAATGAAAGGAATAAGTATTATACAAGATTGTTTTGAGGCAGGTAGATTCTCTACATTTAATAGATTACAAGAGAAGTTTGGTATTTCATCAAACTCTTGTTTGGCCTATTATCAAGTTCGAGTTTTTTTTACAAACACGTTTTGGTAGGGACTTAGTTTTACCAGGTCAAATGAAATTTGAGATTTTACTTGTAGATAAAGGAACAAAAGGGTTTATTTCAGATATGTATAGGTTGTTGCAAGAAAAAAAAATAAAGTTGATGTGAATAAAACAAAAGAAAAATGGGATAAAGATTTAGGTATTGAATTGTCTTGGGAAGAATGGTCAAATATGTGTACTGATAGTGTTACAAAATTACTTAATGTGAGATACAATATGGTTGATGATAATTTTATTCATCAATTGTATTTAACTCCTGAAAAGTTGAAGAAATATGGATTTAGTTCATCAGATTTGTGCTTTAGATGTGGGGAACAGATAAGTACTTTTATACATTCTGTTTGGACATGTAGGAAAGTTGAATCTTTTTGGGAAAAAGTCATAAAATATTTGAGAGATTTATTCAAAATTGATTTGTGATTGGATCCAATGATGTGATTATTAGGTTATATGAATGTATTAATTGCAGGGTTGCAAGTGGACAAACCACAACTGAATTTTATGCGATAAGGTTAGCAGTAGCAAGAAAATGTATAGCAATTACATGGAAAAATGAGGTAGAGCTGAATATACAAAGACGGCATAATGAATTACAATCATGTTTATATTTGGAAAAATAACTTATAATTTGCAAAATAATTATTCCTTTTTTGTTAAAATGTGGAGCTTGTATTTGGAACATATGGCTATTGATCATAAGTAAATGATATGTACAGAGTTGGCACATCGAACAGTTAATTTTAAATACCCAATTTTTTTTAAGGCTCCAAGGGATGGGGTGGGGGGGGGGGTTAGTAGAGGGGGGAAGGGGGGTAATTTTTTTTGTTGTTGTAGGTTTTTTTTTGTTATGCTTTGTAAAATCTTTAAATAAAATTTAAAAAAATATTTATCAGCAATTCTCAAGGTCAAATTAGAACCTTACTCTTTAATTGCTTTATTCAAAAGAATGTATGAATTTTATCTTTTATTTCATTGATAGCCAGATGTGCAATTTTGATTAAATGGAAAGACATGTACAAAATGGTTAAGTGATATCTTGTCTTATTTAAGTCTGGAAAAAATTAGATATGCTATTAAAGATTCAAATATTAACTTCCAAAATATGCAGGGCCCATTTACAAACTATTATCATAACCTAAAAAAATTAGAGTGTTTAGATGCTCTAGAACTATGTTCTCTTGTTCCAGGTTGGTGTCACTTGATTTCCAAGTATCTTTTTTTTAACTTTGCTTAGTTGTCGGGGTCTTGTTTGGGATTTTTTTTTCTTTCTTTTGATTTTGATAACTGTTCAACTGCGAATAATGTGAACATTGATAATTGTAGAAAGAGAAGAAATTTGTAAACCCTTTTTATATAAAAAAATTATAACTGGAAAATAATTCATAATTTCATCTTTTTTCTCCTTTAGGTTGTTTTTTTTATGTAATGTGCTTTGGATTTTTGAATTGTGTTCATTTTTTAATTTTATTTTAATTATGTTGTACATTGTATAATTGTATCGTTCAATTGTTTATTCTTGAAATACTAATAATTTTTTTTTAAATTCCTATTACATACCTTTTTCTTTAGATATAAGCTATTTTTGTGATTTCCTGTCATATTTGAATACTATGTTCCCCACAAAGCAAGCTGTTTTGGTCAGTTTCGGCATGTATTCAGTGCAGATGCAATGCAAGTATTGTCTTAGGCCTGGGCATGCTTAGTCAGGATAGATGCATACAGGCTATAAAAGTAGCTTACATATATGGATGCTGTGCATTACATTGATATAGAATGACTGTATGTCGATGCACATGTTTTCCGGCAATAGCATAGTGGGTGTGCTTTTATCATGATCAGGAAGAGACAGCAGAAATGTCTCATTAATTTTGCAACAGCTGCGATACATTCTGTAACTTTTGTGGTGAGTATACATTTAAGGCTCAAAGACACAGCATGAATGCACTTATTAAGAGACCCTATGAGCTCTATTTTGGTTGTAAAATTGATGACCAAGACAAACCCTGAGCTCTTCACATTTGTTGTGCAACGTGCAGTTGAACTAACGCAATGTGTCAGCATCATTATGTGATTAAACATGCTAAATCCAAAAAGTTACTATTTCTCCAACTTCCTACATGATACAGCAAATCTGAAATTATCATTGTATTCAGCTTGAAGTTAGCTATTGTAATCCAGTATAATCTCTTTCCATGACTATTTTAAAACTAATACAGTCATGCTCATTTATTGCAAAGTGCTTTCCCACTGATATTTCAGCCATCTGCCCAGTCTCCTTTCCTAGGAAGAGTTTGAGTTCTGCCCCCTGTCTGGTAAGGCCATCCATATTGCTTGAGAAAACAAATTCTGCTCCATCCAAGTCCTGTCAAGTCGTTATATGATCTTTGCTGCAGTCTACCTGTAATCCTTGAAACTGCCAATCCGGTTTTAGAATTGTCATAACTAGGATTTAAAGCATTGCAGTTACTATAGTGCAGCCAATCTCAACAGGGGTCATTTATTGGAGTGCTACGCACTGAAATCACAATTTTTAAAAAATATAGTCAGTAGGAGAGAAGTGCAGGAGAAACCAACTAAACTTGATTGCTCTGCAGGGAAAGGAGTGCCCAAGAACTTTGAGCAGAGTTCTAAGGGGGCCATAACCAAAAAAAGTTGAGACTGGCTGCTCTAGTAGGTCTCTACCATTGTATTTTGATTGGATTCCTGTTGATGATGGGTGAATTTTTCCTCCCTCTATTGATACAGGCATGTATTGTAACTCCCTCTACTTGATTGACTGTTGTGTAAATACATATGGAGAAGAGATTTTAGTTCCTTCATTTCAATAATCTTGCATTCAGAATTTCATTATTAAGGTCATGTTAACAAAATTGAATACAGCTGTTTCAGTTGAAAATGTATCTTATCTTGCAGATCCATTAAAAGTCCCATTACCAGTAAGAGAATCGCCAATATCATTGAGCACATGACTTACGAAATACATAAGTATGCAGCCCGTGGTCTGTATGAGGAACACAAATTTTTGTTCACTCTTCTCCTCGCACTTAAGATTGACATGCAGCACCACAGACTGAAACATGAGGAGTTCCTCATCCTTATAAAAGGTCAGAACGTCAAAAAGTAAAAAGAAACAAACCCTTCTGGGGACCATTTATCAAATGGCACATTTTAACTTGATATTGTTTCATTGGATCTTGCAATGTATTCATCAGTTTATGAATATTTTCCACACAATCACCGGTTACTACTAACATACGGGCTCTAGTTGAATGTAATCATACAAATTTTCTTTTTTTAATTTTTTTTAATTTTTCACACTATAAACCACATTGATCAAGATACATACATTTTCCTTTTCAAAAATATACAGTGTCATTTCCCCCCCTCCCTCTTCCCATCCCACCTTCCCTACCTCCCCTCCCATTCATTTAAAGTTCAGAATCTAAGATACATTAAACCTGTCAAACAATGTTGTCACTCAATAAAAACAAACAAGAATTTCCACTGAGTCAATTCTTTTCATTCCCTTCTCCTTCTGTAATTTTAGGTGGTAGATGTCCCCGGTAGGTTTTCTCTATTGTGTTTCATGTATGGCTCCCATATTTGTTCAAATATTGTATATTTGGACTTGATTTGGACGGTGCACAAAAAAGATTTGTTAGGATAGCCCTAGCTGTAGCAAAAAAATGTATGATGTCAGCCTGGAAATTAGAAGATAACTTGAGAATACAACAATGGTATATAGAAATGAATAAATGTATTCCATTAGAAAAAATAACATTTTTAAAAATTTTCAATGAATACCCATGTATCCTGGAGCAGTAATGTGTCAGAGGAGCTAACATGTCAGTTTCAGAATTTAACAGTGCAAAAAATCAAATTAATCCCAAATGCTATTTGAGGCATATGATTGAAGTTATATTTGTGTAACATGGTTTTTTTTTATATGTACCCCAGGTGGTGCTTCATTAGACCTTAAGGCTTGCCCTCTAAAACCTGCGAAGTGGATTTTGGATATGACCTGGTTAAACCTGGTGGAACTGAGTAAACTTGGCCAATTTGCAGATGTCTTGGACAAAGTATGTTAAGAACTGAGAACTATGTAAATTTGGTTACTTTGTGTGAGAAAGTACAAAGAGGAGCCTCCTAACACTGATGTTGGATATCACTGCTCCTTGCATTGCAGTGCACGCAGAAAGACTTTCTAAAACTAATTGGCTAAAGTCTTTTTAGTTGACATACCTGTGAAGATGTTTGTAGCAGATGCATAGATAAAGTACAACATGGAAGATATTTCTCTTTAAAACTGATACTATGAAAATCCATCTCACTGAAACAGCCAAAATACTTAACGAATCATAAAGTAATGAAGTGTAAAAGTAATTTCAATGCTGACAGTGAGATCGTTTTCAGTGTATTGAGATGAACAGCAGTAATTTATATTGTGAACCAATAGAAGATGAAAATAGCTACACAAATTGTTTAAAATTTTGTAATCATTTAGGTTATAATTTATGTAGATGGTGAGATTTAAAATATGACAATATACATTGGTGAGTTGAATAATGTCTTTATTGAAGAATAGATTTTTTTGTAATTGCCTAATCTTTGAATATTATTGAAATAGATTGTGAGAAATGAGAAACAGTGGAAGAACTGGTTTGATAAAGAAGCCCCTGAAGAAGAGGTTCTGCCAAATGCTTATGACCAGTGCTTGGATTGTTTCCGACGTCTTCTCCTGATCAGATCTTGGTGTCCCGATAGAACCATTGCACAGGTATTCACAGAATATGCATATGAACAGTGGGAATTAAATAAACTAAACTGTGTTAAATTTAAAGATTACTAAATATTTTCTATTTAAAAAGTAATCAGTGACAACAATTTAAAATGAACTATTTTAGGTTCTTGATGTGTGAATGAGTAGGATAAATTTAGGTTGCTTTCTCAAAATTGAAAATTTCAAGATCAGACATATGGTGATTATTTATGAGTTTCAGCTGTGAAAAATACCATGTACAGTAACTGTGTTGCTTTAATGTGTGATTCAAGGCAGATACATCACTGCCAAAATTCTTAAAATACCAAGGATTGCCTTTGCACTTCAAGGACCATTCAGAATTATCTGCAAAGTGAACAGCTAGAAAATTGTAAGAGAGACAAATGTGGAACAGACTTTTTTGCTCAATTAGCTCCCTGATGAGTGAGCATTGTTGATATTACTTTGTAAAATCCACCTCTTTTGCTTTTTCAACGTGATGTTTCAAAAATAAATAGGACTTATGGATAAGACTTTCATATCACCAGTAGAATGAAAATAACAAAACTAATGATACGAGGAAATTAGTGGTATATTAGTTTATTGGCAAACAAATGCGAGACATTTATACATTACAGTTCAATTATAGTATCATTGTTCAGCCATGATAAATGATTAATTGTACTTGTGAAGCAGTAATTATGGTCAAATAATATGCATTAAGACTGTAGAATTTAATTGTAAGTGGTCCTTCCATCAGATGGGCGAAAGGCACCTTCTACAATACAAGACTTTTAGGTAATTAGGAGACTAGATCCATTATATTTCGGTAGTTTTAAACTATTGAAACAGCTCATTAATTGGGGACAGTGGAAACTCCAGCAACTTATGCATTTATATTCACATTCCAAAATTATTTATCTACATGCAAGGCAACAACTTAGTGCCTACAAGTTGGTTTTGGTTAGAGAATACTTATTTTGCTGTGTTTGTTCTTGACCTGCCAATATGAGAAAGAGGGAAGACTTCCAGAGAACCACTGCTGTTGTATTGCCTTGATGCCTACATTGACCAAAGCACCAAGCTACATTCCCTCACAAGTGATCATAGGCATATTTACCCTTTTGTCATGAATTAGCTCTGACATGACTTCAGCCATTTGTCTGATGTGGAGTGACCATACAGTAGGTGTCTGGTATATTCTGCCATTTCCTTTTTGCAGGGGTTGCAGTATTGTCTTAGTGATAATATACAAGCTCTTTCATGTGGTTAATTTAATTAATCACCAGATCAACTTTCCAAGCTAGAGCAAAGGGTTCTCTTCAGGAAAAGAACAAATAGTGTTGGAGCTTTCCGATACAAAGCAGTAATGCAAATAAAAGAGACTGGCCTTAACCGTGGTTGGATTTGGGCAAAGTTGATGAATAATTTAGTTGAGCAGTCTGCAAGTACTTTTGTTATAGTGTAGCTGTTCTGGTTCCATTTCCTTCCTAGTTCTCCAGTTGTTATTGCTGAGGGTACTTGGATTTATACTGAAGAAAAATAATAGATGCTAAATTATACTATATAATCCAAAATTGAGGTTCTCTTGAAATAGGTTATTTTCAAACTACATGAATTATGTGCCCCTCTTCAACATGGAAACAGGCCCTTTGGCCCAACTTGCCCATACTGACCCAGCAGCTTGCATTTAGCCCATACTCTCTGAGCTTTTCCTATCCATATATTGGTCCAATAGTACCCACCTCGACCGTCAGCACAGTCCATACATTCACCATCCTCTGTGTATAAAAGTTATACCTCTTGTTCCTATTAAATCTCTCACCAAAAACCTATGTCCTCTGGTTACCAATTTCCCCAACTTTGGGCAAAAGACTGAGTCACCCCTCATTCTCCTGACCTCCAAGGAATAAAGCCAGAGCTCATTTAGCCTCTCCCTATTGCTCAGGCCCTCGAGTCCTGGCAACATCCTTGTACATCATCTCTACACCCTCTCCCGCTTAACAACATATTTCCTGAAGCACGGTGACTAAAGCTAAATACAATACTCCAAAGAGGTCCTCTCCTTCAAAAAAAGTGGCACTATAGGATTTGGTTTCTCAATGTACTCAGTGAAATTTGGAGCAGGGCTGGTACAAAGCCTGCGTGACTAGAGCCCTGTTCCTTCAGTGATTAATTCTTCTTTCAAAACAGGATGGAATGTTCAGAGAATTAGTAAAATGAGATTGATTATACAATAATCTTAGGAGAAGAAGTGAGTTACAGTGTTAATCTGTCCTTGTTACAGGTATTGAATAGTTTCAGAAAACAATCCTTTTTGTCTGTCAATTTTTTTTTAATGTTCAATTTATCCGAGTTTATGTCCTTAGGAGCCTTGACGTGCTTATTGACTATTATTCTAATTGCAAATTGGATTTCTATTGTAAATTTGTCACAAAGGTGACTTTTTTCACCTGATCCACTTGAGCAAGTAATTGCAGAAGTTTCAACTTTGTGGAATTAAAGTTGTTGCAGGGTGATATCAGATCAGGAAAAAGAATCATCAGATTTAATTCGCATGAAATATCATTGATCTGATGTTAAATATTTTTCTCTCTTTACATAGGTTGCCTTACCTGCTTTTATTGTTACTTGTGCTGCAGTCTCTTGTCAGAGAAAGCTGCATTAATCCTCTTTCCAACACGCCCAAGGTTCTTCCTCTGTAAAAGCAGATTTTTCTATTTTTATTCCACAATTTCTGCTATCTACAAAAGTAATTAATATGGTTGGGAGCTGAAACCCTTTTTAGTTTCAAAAGCTGGCTCCTTGAATCTCAGCCTTGTTAGGTAATGTAAATTCCACAATGTTAACCACTCCATGACAGATAAAATGAAGGTCAGGGGTTCCACTTATGAAATACTTGTTTCTGAATTGAAATTGAAAGCACTGACTTGCTCATTGTGCAAAACCAATTTGTACTTATTGTATCAAGGAAGTGATATATTTTATTTCATTTATTTATTTAATGCTTTGCTGCATTTTTAACAGGAATTGTAATTAAATAAATCTTTGAAATTTCCCCATTTTCTTTAGGCTCGTAAGTACATCATGGATGCAATGGGAGAAAAATATGCAGAAGGAGTCATCCTGGACATAGAAAAGACATGGGAAGAATCAGATAGATACACTCCACTTATCTGTTTTTTATCAATGGGCTCAGATCCCACAGATTCCATCAAAGCATTGGGCAAAAAGATCAAGATAGAAACGCATTGTATCTCGATGGGTCAGGGTCAAGAAATCCATGCACGCAAATTACTCCAGCAAACTATGACCAATGTAAGAGGAAATTCCAAGCAATATGAATTAATTTTGAGTTTGAGTCATTGTACATAAAATATATATAGTAGCGGTAGCTACGGAGAGGGAGCTAAAGAACAAGACTACACACACTGAGTCAGCTTCACTTCCAATGGTTTAATTTGAAAAACCAATGCTGCACCTTATAAGGCGGCCAACAAGACCCATCTCTGCGGTGACGTAATGATGCAGTTGAGTGTGCAGACCCTCTGACCACAAGGGAAGCAAAATCCGGAAGGGCCAACTTGACGTGGCTGCTCCATTGCCGCGGTCATGACAAATGCAGAGCGTTGCAATGTGCACCACCACACAACCCCCCCCCCCCCCCCCCCAGAATTGGCTCTAGTGTCCCTGAGCACTGTGGGGGTGTACCTTTAGGAGGTTTCCCCCAGCGCTTGGGCTGTCCTGGTACAATCTGCTGACTGTGGTCCAGATGTGCCAGTTTCAGCCTGTCTGCTGGGAACAGTTCCTCCCTACCCCCAATGTCTAGTGTGAAAATTTTGCCTGAGTTGGAGGGACCATGACGGATGTATACAAAGTCTGTAGTTGATGTCTTTGGGGATGGATGCAGGCTGACGTCCATGGTGTGAGGATGGGGAGGGGGGTGCAAAATAGGCTAACCTGTCCTGCAGGTCTTGTAACGATGCTTTCCCCTCAGTGCCTGAGTCTTGGGACAGTGGGAAGAATTCACCTGGCAGGGTTAGCAGGGCACCGTACACCAATTCCACTGAGAATGCCTGTAAATCCTCTTTAGATGCCGTTCTGATGCCCAGTAAATCCTAGGGGAGCTCGTCCGCCTAATTGGGGCTATTTAAACGGGTCATGAGGGCTGACTTCATGTGGCGGTGGAAACACTCAACGAGTCCGCTGGACTGTGGGTGATGGGCGGCAGTGTGGTGCAGCTTGATGTCCAGGAACGTTGCGAGCTGTGTCCACAGTGCTGACATAAACCGCGTCTCTGTCGGTGGTTATGTGGGCTGGTACCTCAAACCTCGTGATCCAATGCATGAGCCGTGCCCTGGTGCAGGAATCAATTGAGTTGTCTTAAGGAATGGCTTCCAGCCATCTCGTGGTGTGGTCTATTACTGTGAAAAGGTACCGGGTGTCTCGGGAGATGGGCAGCAGGCCCACAATGTTGACATGTATATGTTCGAACCGCCTCTTCAGAGGCTCAAACTGGTGGAGTGGGGTCTTGACATGATGGTGGACTTTGTATTCTTGACGGTGGGTGCAATTGTGAGCCATCTGAGCAACTTATTTTCTCAGACCGTGCCACACGAACCTCTCTGATACCATACACGTTGTGGTTTTTATGGACAGGTGTGTGAGGGCATGAACAGTCTTGAAAACTTGATGTGCCAGAGGAGACATCGCTCAGGAGTGTGTCGGGGCTGTCCAGCAGGCTGAGGTCTTCGAAGCCGAGACCAGTGATGGTTGTCCAGAAGGCCTGTGTTTCCTCAGCCTCTTTCTGGGCCTGCGCCAGCCGGGAGTAGACCAGCCCGAGGGATAAGGACTGGATGGTGGGTCAGGAGAGTGTGTTGGCCATGACATTGTCCTTGCTGGAGAGATGTCAGATATATAGGATAGGTGGCGTTTTTGGCACACTGACCAGGGGTCCTTAGCCATGGTGAATCATGAACAGCCTGGAGCTCCCTGTCGAACACACTATATTTAAGTTCAGGAGGTGCAGGTGACAGCTGAAAAAGGCCCAGGCCTCCACTGACCTTTGAAGGATTGCTCAAGGACACCCCCGATGGCTGTCACCGATGCGTCCATGATGAGTGCCGTGGGTACATCTGATCTGGGGTGAACCAGTAAGCTGGCATTAGCCAGGGCGTTCTTCGTTGCGGTGAAAGCTGCGTTGGTCTCCTCCATCCATGCTAGGGTTTTTCTTTTGATCAATATCATGGCAAATAGTGTTGTCATGATGTGTGCTGCCCCCGGGATGAATCGGTTATAGAAGTTAACCATCCCTGTGAATTCCTGGAGGCCTTTGAGGGTGTTGGGGAGGGTGAACTGGCATATGACTGTGACATTTTCCGCTGATGGTGCCACCCCATTTGCGGTGATAGTGCGGTGACACTGCATGGTGTCTTTTCCTAATTGGCACTTTGGCACATTGACTTTGAGACCAAATTCCAACAGGCAAATGAAGAGTCTGCAGAGATGGTCTTTGTGGTCCTTGCTTGTGATGAGTATGTCATCTAAGTAAAGTAAGTCCAAGTCTCTGCCCACCACGTCTATCAAGCGCTGAAAGGTTTGCACCACGTTCTTGAGTCCAAAAGGGATGTGGAGGAATTTGAAAAGTCCAAATGGGGTGATAATGGCTGTCTTGCCAATGTCGTCCGGGTGAATGTGGATTTGATTATAGCCACGCACCAAATTGACTTTGGACAACACCTTTGTGCTGAGAAGGTTGTCGGTCTGGTGTGGCGGAGTCATTAAGGTGGCAGTAATCCCTACAGTGCCGCCATCTGCCTAAGGACTTGGGGACCATGTGTAGTGGGGATGCCCACTGACTGTGGGACCTGCCGACTATGCCCAATTCTTGCATCCAAAAAAATTACTCTTTGGCCAACTGCAGTTTGTTTGGGGGATGTCTCCTGGCTTTGGCATGGAGCAGGAGCCTTTGGGTCAGAATGTGATGTTGCACCCCATGCTGTGGCATGGTGGAAGTGAAATGCAGCCTGAGGATAGCCGGGAATTCATCCAGGAGGTGCCTGTACTCGTCCTTAGGGGCACTCACCATGGCCACGCCTGGGTTGAGGGCAATGGTAGTTTTGAGTTGGATTTTGGAAGGTCCAGGCATGCACTAGCCATTTGGCTTTCGCATCCACCAGCAAGCTGTGTGCCCAAAGGAAATCAGCACCAAGGAGCTATGTGTCCATCGCAGCCAGGGTGAAATTCCACAGATTCCACAGAAGCTTCTCGTTGCCGAGCTGTATTTGCACATTGCGCGTGCCAAAGGTTTTGATGGGGCCTTGTGGGTACATTTGTGTCTCCAGTGCAGTTGGTGGGATGATACTGAGTTCAGCACCCGTGTCAACCAGGAACCATCAGCCACTAAACTTGTCAGTGATGTGCAAAAGGCTATTGATGTGGCCAGCCACCATGGTCATTAGCGGCGACTGACCTGGCCATTTTCTGGAAACGAGCAGGGTTGCCTGCACTTTTGTGCCTGTGCTCCCCAGCATTGGTGATAAAAGCACCAGTTAGTGTTTGGTGCCTCTGCTGGCTTGCTGGGGCGCTGTTGTGTTCTTGGGTGGGAACGCAATACCTGGTTCATGGCGGACTCGTTTTCACATTTTGTGCACCACAGGATGTCTGCTCTGGCCACGACCTTGCGTGGATCCGAGAAATCCTCATCTGCTAACAGCAGCTGTATGTCATCTACTCCACAGCTTGTGGCCCTCTGCTAGTGCAAGCATTTCATTAATGAGGGCAGTTGGTGCTATGTCTCCTAGGCCATCTAGGTGCATGAGTCTGGCAGTGTGCTGTCGTCTGGACTGGCCTAAAGTACTTAAGAGGAGCTTCTTGAGAGCTGTGTATTTACCTTCCTCCGGACGGTCATATATCAGGTCATCCACCCTGGCTGCGGTTGCTCAAGGGAGCTTTCAACTTAGTAGAACGTTGTTGAGTTGGAGTGATCTGCCTGAAGTGGAATTGCGCTTCCGCTTGTCCGAACTAAGTGCATGGGTGAAGCATCCAGAAGGTCAGTAATTTCACGGCTACTGTGTTTTCTGCTGCTGTCCATGATGTAGAATCCTGATTTGTTTGGGCTCATTGGGGTCACCAAATGTAGCGGTGACTATGAAGAGGAAGCGAAAAAACAAGACTGCATATGGAGTCTGTTTAGCTTCCAAAGGTTTAATTTGGAAAAAGCTGTGCTGTGCCTTATAAGGCGGCGACATAATAATGCAGCCAAGTGCGTGTGCGCGGCCCCTTTGACCACGAAGGAAGCAAAGCCCAGCAGCGCCATCTTGACGAGGCTGCTCTGCTGCATTGTGATGTGCTCTGCCACATATATAAATCTTTGTTCTTTCTTTCTTGGACTCCCACTGCTAATCTTCTGATCCTCCCTGTACCCAATCTATCGATTTTCTCTCTAGCCCTGCTGATCTATCCATTGTACTTAGAATTTTTATAACTAATGAGTTTTTTCTAATATGAAATATTACAATATTTTTTTTTATTTAGGGTGGTTGGGCTTTGCTTCATAATTGTCACTTGGGTCTCGATTTCCTGGATGAATTAATGGATATCACTACAGAAACAGAAAATATCCATGAAACTTTTCGATTATGGATGACTACAGAAGCTCACAAGTTATTCCCAATTGCACTTCTTCAAATGTCAATCAAGTTTACCAGCGAGCCTCCACAAGGTCTACGGGCTGGTTTAAAAAGGACCTACTGTGGTAAGGCTGCAATATTAATAGAGGGATACAAATGGTTTAAGAGTTAAAAAAAACATTCTCACAGTATTAGTTCCATTAGGTTCTAGCACACTTATCTGAATTAAGATCAAATAAGAGCTATCAGATTATTATCTGTGAAATTATTATTAATATTTTGGCATAGGCTGCTCAGTATCTAATATCTGCTCTCAGCTTCAATCTTGCTTTGATTTGAAGAAGCCATGCATGTTGCTCTGGAGTAAGCCAAATGCAGTTAAAGGTTTAAAAAAAAAGTTAAGTACTTGTTAGTTACCCTATAAAATCAGAAGTACATCTTGTAAATAATCAGCAAGAAGCATTAGTGATCTTTATCAATGATTTATTTCTAATATTCATTGGTTTCCAGGGGCCCTACCATTTACTGGAAACTTTCATCTTGCATTTAAGACTATAAAAGCAAAGGTGTAATGCTGAGCCTTTAATATTGTGAACAGTTTTGTGCACCATATCCAAGGAAGGATGTGATGGCATTGGAAGGGGTCCAGAGAAAGTTTACAAGAACAATCCCAGAGATGAGAGGATTAACAAATGAGGAGCTGTGGGTCTATACTCAAGAGTTTAGAAGAATGAGGGGGAAATCTTATTGAAACATACAAGGTCTGAATAAAGTGGACGTGGAGATCATGTTTCCAATAATGGGAAAGTCTAGGGACAGACTGCACAGTCTCTGGAACAGAACAGAAGAGAAATTTGTTCAAAAGGGTGGTGAATCTGTGAAATGCTGTGCAGGCCAAGTCATTGCGTAGATTTAAAGTGGACATTGATAGGTTCTTGATGAGTAAGAGTGTTAGAGGTCATGGGGAAAAGCCAGGAATGTGGAGTTGAAAGGAAGAATTCATTAGTTATGATTCAAATAGTGGAGAAGAATCCATGGGATGAATGGCCTAGTTCTTCTATCTCTTATTTGACCTTCAAAATGCATCAACTCAAAGTTGTCAAGATTAAATTCCACCTGCCATTTCTCTGCCCAAACTTTGACCTGTTCTATATCTTGCTGTTTTCTTTGACAACAGTTTTCTCAATCCATCACTCCAACAATCTATCATCCATATCATTAATATATATCACAAATAATGGAGATCCCAGCACTAATCCTTACACTTCACAGACCTCCAGTCAGAAAAACACCACTCCACCACAAATCCTAACCCTAACCCTCCTGTCTTCTATGGCCAAGCTAATTTTAGATCCAATTCGCCAACTCAACGTACATCCCATGCGATTTAACCTTCAGGTCCAACATAAACAACGAGGTTTAGAAAGAATTTAACATTTGAACTGTCATTGCTGCATTGGAGAATAGAGCCCAAGTCTCATTTGAGTAAAATGTTAAATAAATGTGCTCCTTTGAGGTGACAAAATGGAAAGAAGTCCTCTCCCAGATTCTCCTGTCAAACAAACCCACGATAACTATATTTTTTCAAATGGTTCTCGAAGTTGATCAACCTTTAGTACATCTTTGTACTTTTTAATGTTTCTTCTACTATTGGAATTGCCTACATTTTTTTTCTTTTATACAGCCAAGGATAATTTCATTTTGAATGACTTCCACATACCCTTGATAGTTGAAACCACAGTTTCAAATTTGAATCGGTAAATAGGATTATGTAAGTAATATAAAAATTGTTACCCTGAGATCTTTTCTTTACAGGAATTAGTCAGGATCTGTTGGATATTAATAATATGACTCAGTGGAAGCCTATGCTCTATGCAGTGGCTTTTTTACACGTAACAGTGCAAGAAAGACGAAAGTATGGACCTTTGGGTTGGAATGTTCCATATGAATTTAACCAGGCTGACTTTAATGCTACTGTACAGTTTATTCAAAACCACCTGGATGACATAGATGTCAAAAAGGTACAGACTGCATTTTTTAATGTCTCAATTATGCACAATACTATTGATGAAAGGCAAGCAAGGATCAATATGAAGAATGACTTTGATACTCTGTTAATTTTGCATCACAGCTAAAATATTACAACTGTATAAAATAAAGATTAAATAAATTTTCTATTTTTTTTATATTTTAACCAAGCAGAGATCCTTGCACAAGACTGATTAGCACAAAATTATTTCTTCAGAGGAATAATTAGCATTGAACTGAAACTTTATAATCGTAACAAATTACTTACATGGATCTGTATATCTCATCTTTGAGGCAGATGCAATACATTTCCAGCTGTTCTTCCATGGAAGATTAGCAAAAGTCATTGTGAAAATGCTTAACTACCCAACAATGCACAACTTCCTCATATGATCTGCTGTCATAGACAGAATATTTGAAGATCCTCACAGAAATTTCAAACCTATATTGTTGTGTTTTAATTTAGCTACTATTTGCAAATGTCAAATGATCTCATGAAGCAAAGCACTATCTCAGCAATAAAATAATTATAGCTAATTAAATGTGTTTTTATAATAGTAGCAGAAAGTCCAATAAAGTTGTCTGATTCAATATAATAGATTATAAAATTATGCTCATGTTTTAAAATTTGCCTTCTCCCCAACTACCAGAGTGTTTCTTGGACTACAGTGCGATATATGATTGGTGAGATCCAGTATGGTGGGAGAGTCACAGATGATTACGATAAACGATTGCTGAACACTTTAGTCAAGGTCTGGTTCAGTGAAAATATGTTTGCTTCTGACTTCTGCTTCTATAAAAATTACAGTATTCCCAAATGCAATTTAGTGGATCAATATCTACAGAACATTCAGGTTAGTGAATACCTTAGTTAATCTAATCTATAGTTAATCTATTATAGATTATAGATTAGTTAATCTATAGCTAGCAGCATTTCCACATTACCTAATTTAATTTTTTTTGTTTTAATATTAATGAACATAAACTGAGTTCAGATTTTTAACATGGATCAGGAACATTTATTTTTAGTGTAGCATTCTGACCATCTTGTACAACACTGGAAAGTAGAAGCAAGAGAAGGCCATTCATCCCTTCAAGCCTGCTCCATCATTCAATATAATTATGCATCTCGATACCTTATTCCTGCTTTCTCTCCATAATCCCTTTAGCTGATAGGGACATAACCAGCTCCCTTTTGAATATATTTAATTATCTAGCATCAACAACTTTCAGTGGTAGAGAGTTCCACAAGCTCACAGCACTGGGTGAAAAAGATTATTCTCACCTCAGTCCTAAATGACTGTGACTTCCTCAACTTCAGGATCATTCTTCCTAATCCTGCCCTAGTCTTGTTAGAATTTTATGTTTCAATGAAATCCACCTTCATTTTTCAAAATTCCAAAGTGAAGATCCAGTCTTTCTTCATGCATCAGCCCTGCCATTCCAGAAATCAGTCTGGTGAACCTTCACTGTAGCCCTTCAAGAGCAAGAATGTCCATCCACAGATTAGGAGACCAAAACTGCACACAATACTCAAGGTGCGGTCTCACCAATTCCCTTTACAATTGCAGTAAAATAACCTTGACTCTATATTCAAAACCTTGCAATAAAACACAGCATGCCATTTTACTTCTTAAAAAAACTAGCTATTTCATTTCATGTGAGGAGTAATTTCTTCTGTTTGTAGACTGCTATTAAACTTTTTCCTCTTCTACAATGATCTGCATTCACATTATTGTAGTATATTATATAAGCTGTTTATTTGGGAATAAAATTAAACACTGTACATTGCAGAGTCTTCCTACATATGACACACCTGAAGTGTTTGGTCTACATCCAAATGCTGATATTACTTACCAGAGCAAACTTGCCAATGATGTCTTGGATACTATCTTGAGTATTCAGCCAAAAGACAGCTCAAGTGGAGGGGGAGAATCAAGAGAAGCTGTAGTCGTAAGGTTGGCTGATGACATGTTGGAAAAGCTACCTGCAGACTACATACCGTTTGAGGTAGGTAATAAGCAGGTAAAGGGGATAATTTTTATGGATTGATTTAAATCTCTGCCTTTAAATGCATAATTAACAGTGTAACACTTCTCCATTAACAATGGTGTGAAGCAAGGCTGCGTTCTCGCACCAACCCTCTTTACAATCTTCTTCAGCATGATGCTGAACCAAGCCATGAAAGACCTCAACAACGAAGACGCTGTTTACATCCGATACCGCATGGACGGAAGTCTCTTCAATCTGAGGCGCCTGCAAGCTCACACCAAGACACAAGAGCAACTTGTCCGTGAACTACTCTTTCCAGACGATGCCGCTTTAGTTGCCCATTCAGAGCCAGCTCTTCAGCGCTTGACATCCTGTTTTGCGGAAACTGCCAAAATGTTGGGCCTGGAAATCAGCCTGAAGAAAACTGAGATCCTCCATCAGCCAGCTCCCCCACACCTCCATCGGGCACACAAAACTCAAAATGGTCAACCAGTTTACCTATCTCAGCTGCACCATTTCATCAGATGCAAGGATCGACAACGAGATAGACAACAGACTCGCCAAGGCAAATAGCGCCTTTGGAAGACTACACAAAAGTATCTGGAAAAACAACCAACTGAAAAAACTCACAAAGATAAGCGTATACAGAGCCGTTGTCATACCCACACTCCTGTTCGGCTCTCAATCATGGGTCGTCTACCGGCATCACCTACGGCTCCTAGAACGCTTCCACCAGCGTTGTCTCCGCTCCATCCTCAACATTCATTGGAGCGATTTCATCCCTAATATCGAAGTACTCGAGATGGCAGAGGCCGACAGCATCGAATCCACGCTGTTGATGATCCAACTGCGCTGGGTAGGTCACGTCTCCAGAATGGAGGACCATCGCCTTCCCAAGATCGTGTTATATGGCAAGCTCTCCACTGGCCATCGTGTCAGAGGTGCACCAAAGAAGAGGTTCAAGGACTGCCTAAAGAAAGCTCTTGGTGCCTGCCACATTGACCACCGCCAGTGGGCTGATATCGCCTCAAACCGTGCATCTTGGTGCCTCACAGTTCGGCGGGCAGCAACCTCCTTTGAAGAAGACCGCAGAGCCCACCTCACTGACAAAAGACAAAGGAGGAAAAACCCAACACCCAACCCCAACCAACAAATTTTCCCCTGCAACCGTGTCTGCCTGTCCCGCATCGGACTTGTCAGCCACAAACGAGCCTGCAGCTGACGTGGACATTTACCCCTCCATAAATCTTCATCCGCGAAGCCAAGCCAAAGAAGAAGAAGAACAGTGCAACACGTAAACTATTAAACTTGCACAAAAAAAAAGAAAACTTGGGATTCTGTAATCTCGTCCTGTGAATTGGATCACAATCATTTAAACATTTTATTCCATGGAAAATAGGGTTCCTGCAATTAGTCACATTTGGTGGAAGACTGAGGTTTGGATATTTTTGCACCCATGAGACCAAAAGCATTGCATTTGTGAGCTCTGTAACTATTATGTGAAGAAGGTTGTGAGGTTAAAATGATCCAGGATAGATTAAATGGTAGAGAATCGAGTGGAGTTAGGAGAAGACTGTAGGAGAGTTGCAGTATACAGAGAAAGATTGAGAAGACTGGGTCTTTATTCATTGGAGCGTAGAAGGTTGAGAGGGGATTTGATAGCTGTATATACAATTATGAGGGGAATAGATAGAGTAGATGTGAATAGGCTCTTCCCCTTGATGGTAGGAAAGATTGGAATGAGGGGTCATGTTAAGGGTTAGGGGGCAAAACATGAGAAGTAACATAAGAGGTAGCTTCTTCACTCAGAGAGTGGTGGCTGAGTGGAATGACCTTCCAGAAGAGGTGGTTGTAGCAGGGTCAATTTTGTCATTTAAGAGGAGATTGGATGAGTACATGGATGTGAGGGGGTTTGAGGGTGTGGTGAATCTCTGCTAAGCTGCCTGTCTCCCCTCTGGCTAGCCTTGCTGTACTAACATTGGCTGTGCATTATCTCTACCATTAAAGACACTCCCCTTGGGTATAACTATGTATGCACCCATTGTCTTTCATTATTGTACCATAAGTTTATGCTAATAAAAGCCATGAATATTGTTTGACCGCATCGTCTTTGTCTACTTCATCAAGTGGCACTAGAGAGGGTTATGGACAGGGAGCAGGTAGGTGGAACTAGTGAAGTTTCACTTCACACTGATTTCAGTGTGGACTAGAAGGGCCAATATGGCCTGTTTCCGTACTATAATTGTTATATGGTTACAAGGAGATGGATGTTAGCAGTTGAGTTGAAGACCAAAAGAGCTGAAGAGAAAGTTGGCCAAGGCCAGGAGATTGGGAAAGGAAGAGAATACTTGAGAAGATACTGGGAAGAAAGAGAACATTGCAGATAGCAGATAAAAGATTCCAGGGTGGAGATAACAATATGACCAGATGGAATTATGTTAAGATGGAAATCACACAGTCCACTGAAAATATCAAAAGGCAACATAGTGGTTGTTGGGGAAATGTTAGCAGTCATTCAAACTGACAAAAATAAAGTGAACAACCCTTCCAGTGAGAATCTACCAAAAGCAAAAATGCTAAGAATAAATTGTGCATGCCCATCGGAGATTGTGTCCAATGCTCTTAAGAAAATAAGAAACAGATTAGGCCAATTCCAACTTGCTCCTCTATTTAACCTCAAGTCCATTTATGTCATCATATTTCCTGACCCCTGAATAGTTCAAAAACTTATCAGTCCCAGATTTAAATCTACTTGATGACTGAGCAAAATCAGCCCTCTGAAATTCAGAATTCTAAGATGCATAACACTTTATATTAAGGAATTAAATTTCAGTTTGGTCCCAATTGACCAATAACTTATTTTGAGACCATGGAACAAATACTACTCTGATCCTTCTTTGGATTTTCTGTACCTCACTGGAAAATAGCTCTCAATACTTTTTTTTTTGTAGGACACCCACCCTCCTGCTCCCCAATCCAAGAATTGATCTTGTCAATCTACACCAGACTACCTGCAAGGCATTCACCAGGCACAGGAAGCAGAATACACAGATATGAAATTGCTGAAACCTTATGCATGCCTCTTTAATGTTGACTATTGTACACAATTGATTTTGGCAAGTTAACCAATTAGATTGTTTGCCAGGTAAAAGAAAAGCTGCAGAAGATGGGAGCACTACAACCAATGAATATCTTTCTTCGACAAGAAATTGACAGGATGCAGCGAGTAATTATGTTGGTGCAAAGTACTCTGATTGACTTGAAACTTGCAATTGAAGGAACAATTGTCATGAGCCAAAACCTCAAGGATGCATTAGACTGCATGCATGATGCTAGAATTCCACCTCAATGGAAAAAGGTAAGCACAAAATGTTTTCATTGTTTTCATGGAATGATAGAAACAGATCTGTATGTTTTGATTTCTAAATTATTTTGATGTTCCAAAGCATATAAAAGCAAACACCTCAGTTGGCCCATTGAGTCTGCTCTGTCATTCTAATCATGAGCTGATCCATCTTCCCACTTGGCTCCACTCCCCGTAACCCTTGATGCCCTGACCTGTCAATCTCTGCCCAATTACCTCCATAAACTTGCAACTCTCTGAATAGGCATTTTTCTGCATCTGATGCCCTTTTATCCTGAAGTTGTGCCCTCTTGTCCAAGACTCCCCTATCATGGGAATGATTTTTGCCATCTTTCAGCATTCAAAATTCCTTCATGTTAACCCCCCCCACCCAAAACTCCGTCTGAGGAGCATCCATTTCAGAGGTCTTGATGGCTGAGGCGGATATCTGGAACGTCAGTTTGGAGGCTTGGAGGTCAACGGTGTGGCTTAGGCAACCGGAGTGGAGGTCGAGAGGGCTCAGCCTGGAGTCGAGACGACCAATGTGGAGCGACAGAGGTGGAGCCCAGGTTTGTCACTGGCGAAGTTGGCAGGTGTTCAAGGGGATGCCTCACCGAGGTTACGGAGCTGAATTGTGGATTGTTTGTGGGGCCAGGACTTCTCCATGCTGGTGGGACATTCCTGAGGGGCTGCATTGTGGGGCTAGTAGTAACGTGGGTGCTTATACTATAACCCCAGGCACCAAAGAACGTGAGAGACTTCTTACTCGAGCTACCAAGGGCTGCTGTGGTCTTTCAACCCTTATGGTGATAGTGTTGGTTTCTAGTCAAAGTATTGGTGGCACAGATTTTTAGTTATTTAATATAATTGCAACTGAGTGTTTTATGTATAATAAATTTAATTTAGTTTGTGATTTAATTAATTTTATTTAATGTTTTGAGTCTAAAGTGTCTTATGTTTTACCCTAATGATGCATCAGTCTCTAAAGGTAATCTCATATTTTTACCGCTGCTCTTTATAATGACTGCAGTTTTAAGAAACGACGATAAGCTTCAAATTTGTATTGATTTCCCTGACCCCTAAATCTTGGCTTCACTTTTGTCATGGTTGTCTAGGGAACTGCAACACCCACCCTGATAGTTTGAGTTTGTAGGGCATGGGGTTGAGTCGGACGTGGCAGTGTGTTTAGGCAGACTATCACCAACCACTTGTTTCTCCAACCCATTACTATTTTGCGAGATGAATCTCTTGTCTAATCATTTGTTGATTTTGTACTTTGTTTATTTTTTAATTGATGTAAAGCATTCTGGAGCAACATTCTATTCTATATAAAGTGTGCTATATAAATAAAATATTCAATTCAATAGTACTCCAAGTACAGTCCATGAGCTGACAATCGTTCCTCATTTACTAACCCTTTCATCCTAGTAAATCCTCTATGAACCTTCTCCAATGCCAGGATGTCTTTTCTCAAATATAGCACCCAAAACTGTACAGAGTACTCAAAGTGAGGTCTCACCAGTGCTTTAGAGGCTCAACATTACATCCCTGCTCTTATATGCTATTCCTCTAGAAATGAATGCCAACATTGCATTTGCCTTCTTCACCACCGACTCAACCAGAGGTTAACATTTCGTGCATCCTTCATGTGGACTCCCAAATCCCTTTGCACTTTGGAATTTTGAATTTTCTCCCCATCTAATTAATAGTCTACCCATCTATTTCTTCTACAAAAGGTGCATTCTTCATTGAATTTAATCTGTCACCTCTTTGCCCATTATCCTAATCTATCCAAATTTCTCTGCAACCTTATGTTATCCTCAGGACCATCTTCCCCACCACCTATTTTTAGTATCATCTGCAAATTTAGCCATAAAGCCATCTATTCTACAATCCAAATCATTTATAAAAGGTTTGTAAAAGGAAAGTCATGTTTGATGAATCCTGTTGAGTTTTTTGAGGAAGTGATAAAAAAGGTGGATGAAGGTAGAACGGTGGATGTGATCTATTTGGATTTTAATAAGGCTTTTGATAAGGTTCCGCATGGAAGATTAATAAAGAAGGTAGAGAGATTATGACATGGGTTCAGAGGTGGCTGGGACATAGACAGCAGAGAGTCATGGTATGTCAGGTTGGAAACCTGTGACAAGCGGGGTGCCTCAGGGATCAGTGCTGGGTCCCTTGTTGTTTATAATTTATATTAATGATTTAGAGAAGGGTGTGGTTAACTGGGTAAGCAAATATGCAGATACAAAAATAGGGGAGTGATGGATAGTGAGGTAGATTTTCTTGGATTACAGAAGGATTTGGTTTGTTTGGAAGAGTGGGCTAAAAGATGTAATTCAACGTAGACAAGTGTGAGGTGTTGCATTTCAGTAAAAATAACCTGAATAGGACATATACAGTTAAGGGGAGGGCATTGAGGCACGCAGAGGAGCAAAGGGACCTGGGAGTTATGGTACAGAGTTCACTGAAGGTGGATTCCCATGTAAACAGGGTGGTTAAGAAGGCATATGGTATGCTGGCCTTCATAAATCATAGTATAGAGTATAGGAGCTGGGAGGTGATGCTGCAGCTGTTTAAGGCATTGGTGAGGCCAGGTTTGGAGTACTATGCTCAGTTCTGGTCTCCAAATTATAGAAAGGATGGAGATTAAGGAGACTGGGACTTTATTCATTGGAATGTAGACGACTGAAAATTATGAAAGGAATAGATAGACTAGACATAAACAGACTCTTTCCCCTGAGGGCAGGGGAGGTTGGAACAAGAGGCCATGAGTTAAGGGTCAGGGGGCAACACTTTAGGAGAAATATTAGAGGTGGCTTTTTCACTCAGCGAGTGGTGGCAGAATAGAATGAACTTCCAAATGAGATAGTTGCGTCAGGGTCCCTTCTGTCATCTAAGAGAAGGTTGGATGTGTACATGGAGGCGAGGGGGTTGGAGGTTTATTGGTGGTGAGCAGGAGGTTTGAGCTAGTGGAGTTGTTCTAGTGAACCGGTGCGGACTTGAAAGGCCGACATGGCCTGTTTCCGCTCCGTAAATGGTTATATGGTTATATGCAATGTAAAAAGAGGCCCCAACACCAACCCAAGGAACACCACTGGTAACTGGTAGCCAACCAGAATAGGATCCCTTTATTCCTATTCTGTTTCCTGCCAAACAGCCATGTTAGTGTCCTTCCTGTTATTCCATGGGCTCTCATCTTGTTTTCCAGCGTTATATGTGACATCTTATCGAAGGCCTTTTGAAAGTATGAATACACAACATCCACTGCATCTCCCTTGTCTATTCCTATTTGTGATCTCTTCAAATTATTATGATAGGTTTGTTAGGCATGGGAAAGATCCATTTGTCATGGTCCATGTGGGTACCAACAATATAGGTATAATGAGGAAAGAGGTTCTGTTCAGGGAATTTGAAGAGCTTGGAACTAAATTAAAAAGCAGAACCAAAAAGGTGGTAATCTCTAGATTATTGCCTCAGCCACGTGCAAATTGGCGCAGGGTCCAGAAAATTAGAGAGTCAAATGAATGGCCCAAGGATTGGTAATGGGAGAAGTGGGTTCCAATTCATGGGAAATTGACACCAGCATTGGGGAAGGAAGGAATTACTCAAAGTCAAAGGGAATTGGCTCCATCTGAACCAGGATGGGATCCTGATCCTGGCGAATCATATAACAGACTGTGGACAAAGCTTTAAATGAAATAGAAGGGGGGATGGGTTCAACCGATTGGAGAGGGATGGATAAATTAAAAGAGGAGTGTAGATAAAATAAAAACAAAAGTTTATAAAGAGAAAAGTAAGAGCAGAAGGGAAAAAGTGCAAAAGAGGCAAAGATTACTAGATTTTATTGTGCAACATCAGGGCACTTTATATGAATGCCCATTGTGTTCAAACCAAGGTCAGGGAACTTGTGGCACAAATGGGTATGATTTCACCACCATTACTGAAACATGGTTGAGAGGATTGGGAATTAAATATCCAAGGTAATAAGGAAGGAGAGGCAAGAAGATCAGGGAGGAGGGTGAGCACTCTTATTAACGAAGAGATTATGGCAATAGTGAGAGATGATATAAGATCCAAGGAGCAAAATGTTGAATCCATTTGGTTAAAGATTAGGAATAGTAAAGGGAAAAATGTGGGAGTTGTCGAAAGGCCACCCAATACCAACATGACAGTGGCACAGACAATAAGCCAAGAAATATCAGAGGCATGCAAGGGCAGAACAGCAGTTACTGTGGGGGATTTTAATATGCATGTAGACTGGGGGAATCATGTTGTTTGAGGTAACCTTAAGGAGGACTTCAAAGAATGCATACATGATGGCTTTCTTGAACAGCATGTTACTAAACCTACAAGGGAATGAACATAAACCTTGGATCTGGTCCTGTGCAATGAGACAGGTAAAATTAGTGATCCTCTTAAGTGATCACAGAATGTTTGAGTTTATCATACAAATGGATAGAACAATAGTTTGGTCAAAAACACCGTGTTATGCCTTAACAAGGGAAACTACAAGGGGATGAGGAAGGAGTTGGCTAGGGTAGTAGACTGGAATGCAGGCTATATGAGGAACAGTGGAAGACTTTCAAAAAGGTTTTTCATGAAGCTCAATAAAGTATATTCCAGTTAAAAGCAAGGACAGTAAGAGTGGGGGCAGCCAGCTTGGATAATTAAGGAAATCATGGAAGGCATCAAACTAAAAACTTGTGCAAACAAAGTCGCTTAAAGTAATTGGAAACTAGAAGATTGGGAAAACTAAGTAGCAACAAAGAATCACAAATTGAGCAATAAAGTGAGGGAAGGCAGACTATGAGAAAAGATTAGCTCAAAATATGAAAAAGGACAGTACAAGTTTTTATAATTATATAAAACACAAGAGGGTTGCAAAAGTGAAGGTTGGTCCCTTGGAAGGTGAGAAGGGGGAATGATAATAAGGAAATGACTGAGGCTTTGAATAACTATTTTGTATCAGTATTCACGATAGAGGACATGCCGAACATGGCAAAAAACACGGATGTAATGGGAGGTGAGGGTCTAAAGATAGATAAATCCCTTGATCCTGATGGAATGCATCCCATGTATTGAAAGAAATGACAGAAGTTATACTTGAGGCTCTAATGATAATTTACCAAAAGTCTCTGGACTGTGGGCAGTTCCCAGTGGATTGGAAGATGGTGAATGTCACACCACTATTTAAAAAGGATGTGGGCAAAATGCAGGGAACAATAGGCCAGTTAGTTTAACATCTGTAGTTGGGAAAATGCTGAAGCTGTCATTAAAGAAGAAATAGTGAGGCAGCTGGAGTGAAATGAATCCACCAGGAAGACCAGCAAAGGCAGGTCCTGTTTGACAAATTTGATGAAGTTTTTGGAGGATATAATGAGTGCAGTAAAAAGAGTAGGTGGAGATTGTTTACCTGTATTTCCAGAGGTGTTCAATAAGGTTCTGCATAAGACTTGTACAGAAGATAAGGTTGCATGGAGTTGGGGGTGATGTATTAACATGGATAGAGGATTGATTAACCAATAGAAAGCAGAGTTAGGGTACAGGGGTATTTTTCTGGTGGTGTGTCGTGTGTCACTGGGGTCCACTATATACATAAACTCTCTGGCGGGGACAGAATGTAGTTTTTCTAAGTTTGCTGATGCATTAAATTGATGGGAAAAGCAAATTGTACAGAGGATATGGAGAGTCTACAGAGAGATATAGATAGGTTAAGTGAGTGGGCAAGGGTCTGGCACATGGAGTACAATGTTAATAAATGTGAGGTTATCCATTTTGGAAGGAAAAATAGAAGATCAGAATATTATTTAAATGGCAAGCAATTGCAGCATGGTGACTTGCAGAAGGACTTGGGAGTGAATAAATCACAAAAGGAAAATGGTATCTTGGCTTTTATTGCTAGTGGGATTGAATTTAGGAACAGGGAGGTTATGCTGCAACTGTACCTCTAGTTCATTACAAAGCACCCAATACAGAACACCCAATCGATCCCCTGGAGGGCTCATCAACAAGCTGCTCCAAAAATCCACCCTATTGACATTCCACAAACTCTCTCCCTCTAAGTCCCGTATCAACCCAACTTTCCCATGTTAAAATCCCCCATGATTACCGTAATGCTGTCCTGACATGCCTTATCTATTTCCAGTAGTATTTTGTAATCCATGTTCCGGCTGCTGTTTTTTAACATAACATAACAATTACAGCACGGAAACAGGCCATTAGGCCCTTCTAATCCGCATCGAACCAAACACCCCTTTCTAGTCCCTCCTCCCTGCACAATGCTCATAACCCTCCATCTTCTTCTCATCCATATACCTGTCCAACCTTTTCTTAAATAATACAATTGACTCCGCCGCCACTATTTCTCCCGGAAGCTCATTCCACACGGCTACCACTCTCTGAGTAAAGAAGTTCCCCATCATGTTACCTCTAAACCTCTGCCCCTTAATTCTTAACTCATGTCCTCTTGTTTTAATCTTTCCTCCTCTTAACGGAAATAGTCTATCCACATCCACTCTGTCTATCCCTTTCATAATCTTAAATACTTCTATCAAATCCCCTCTCAACCTTCTACGCTCCAAAGAATAAAGACCTAATCTGTCCAATCTCTCCCTATACTCTAGATGCTTAAACCCAGGTAACATTCTGGTAAACCTTCTCTGCACTCTCTCCACTCTGTTTATATCCTTCCTATAATTAGGCGACCAGAACTGCACACAGAACTCCAAATTAGGCCGCACCAACGTCTTATACAATCTCAACATCACCTCCCAACTCTTATATTTCATGTAATGATTGATAAAGGCCAGCATACTAAAAGCCTTCTTCGCCACCCTATTCACGTGAGTTTCTACCTTCAGGGAACGATGTACCGTTACTCCTAAATCTTTCTGCTCTTCTGTATTCCTCAATGCTCTCCCATTTACCACGTATGTCCTATTCTGATTCTTCTTACCAAAATGAAGGACCTCACACTTATCAGCATTAAATTCCATCTGCCATTTTTCAGCCCACTTTTCTAAGCAGCCAAAATCCCTCTGCAATCCTTGAAAACCTTCTTCATTATCCACTATTCCACCTATCTTAGTATCGTCTGCATATTTACTAATCCAATTCACCACCCCATCATCTAGATCATTAATGCATATAACGAACAACAATGGGCCCAATACAGATCCTTGAGGCACACCACTGGTCACCGGCCTCCAACCTGACAGACAATTATCCACTACCACTCTCTGGCCTCTCCCTTCCAGCCAATGTTCAATCCATTTGACTATCTTAAAATTTATACCTAAAGACTGCACCTTCCTAACTAACCTTCCATGTGGTACCTTATCGAAGGCCTTACTGAAGTCCATATAGACAACATCCACTGCGCTACCCTCATCCACATTCCTAGTCACCTCTTCAAAAAATTCAATCAGATTGGTCAAACATGACCTTCCTCCCACAAATCCATGTTGAGTGCTCCTGATCAGACCCTGTCTATCCAGATGTTTATAAGTACTATCTCTAAGAATTTTCTCCATTAATTTACCTACCACAGACGTCAAACTTACAGGCCGATAGTTGCCAGGCTTCCTCCTTGAACCCTTTTTAAATAACGGAACCACATGTGCATGCGCCAATCCTCCGGCACTATCCCCATATCTAATGACATTTGGAAAATTACCGCCAGAGCCTCTGCTATTTCCTCCTTCACTTCTCTCAATGTCCTGGGGAAGATCCCGTCTGGTCCCGGAGACTTATCCACCTTTATATTCTTCAAAAGCCTTAAAACTACACCTTTTGTAATCTCTATATTCCCCATATTGGGGGGGGGGGGGGGGGGAAGGCTATATGTAACTGCCATTAGTGACTCTTTACCATTTCTTAACTCAACCCATAAGGATTCTATCCCTTCTTTCCAATCATTTAATGTTGTTGCTTACCATCAGAGCCACGCCGCCACCGCTCCCTCTACCTTCCTGCCTATCCTTGTGATACACCATGTATCCTTGGACATTCAATTCTCAATGACACCAATCCTTTAGTCATGACTCAACAATGGCCACAACATCATACCCTCCAATCTTTAAGTGTACAGCAAGATTATCCACCTTGTTTCTGATGCATTCCCTGTCCTTAATGTTAATTTGTATGACAGGAGTTCCTTTACATTAATACCAGTTTGTTTTTAAAACATCTGGGAATTAATTACTATGATTTTTCCCATGACAATTCATTATGTATATGACAGGAGCATATGGGTTTTCATTAATTATGGAAAAAGTTGTCTTGTTCTCCAGACATCCTGGGAATCGAGCACACTTGGTTTCTGGTTTACAGAATTATTGGAGAGAAATAGTCAGTTCCATTCCTGGATTTTTGAAGGACGACCAAACTGCTTCTGGATGACTGGCTTTTTTAATCCTCAAGGATTTTTAACAGCAATGAGACAGGTAATGGATGATCTCCACAGCAGATTAAGGGGCAAGATTTTGTACAATACTATTGACCATTAATGTTTTTCTGCAAAGTTATATTCAACTAAACTTTGTAAATAGCATTCCGCTTGTCTATTGTTTACAAGGATCTTGTTACTATTCAAAATCCATCCTACCAATTTTCCAGCTCCCAAGCCCCATAATTTCTGGCAAAAAAATGAGAAGCAAAGAAAAAGCTCTGATGGCCAAATATTAGAATGACAGCAGCAGTTTATCATTTCCAATGCAAGTAGAATAGTGACCATTCCTCTTCCATTGCCATCTATTATCAACCTGGCCATGAAGTCGAACAGGGTGTGCTCCCTCCTTGACTCCTTCAGCCACTCCTCCTCCCCACCAACCATCCTCTTGGCACTTACCCCTGTAACCGCAGGAGATGCTCCACTTACATCCACGCCTCCTCCCTCACCACCATTTGGGGCCCAAAAAGGTCCTTTCAAGTGAAGCAACACTTAACTTGAGAATCTGCAGAGGCAATCTATGGCATCTGCTGATCCCATTGTGGTCTCTTCGATGTTGGAAAAACTGGACACAGATTGGAAGATTGCTTCATTGAGCATCTCTGCTCTGTCCACTAGAATGGCCGTTCTCTTTCAGAAGTTCTTTTGAAAAGCATTTGGTGTTGTATTTAATCAATAAGAACCAATTAATTGCTGTATTTGAACAGCTGTTGAGGAACTCTCTGTGCATCAATTCTTTTCACCTTTAAAAAGGAAATGCAAGGATCTGTTTTAAATGCAGACTGGGATCAGGAAAAAAAAATCTATAATATATCATGTCTGGGAATTCTTCTTTCATATAAAGTCAATCTCTTGAAGCTATTACTACTCTATAATTGGATTCCTGTTGATGAGGCATATTCACATACATTGACTTGAATGATTTGAACTATTAACCAAAGAATGAGGATCAACTGAGAAACGTTTGTACATAAAGTTGCAGGAAAAGGTGCAACAGGAAGTCATGTGGGCCAATGGGATTGACTGCTATTTATTTGGTGAAGGTGGCTCTGTCATAAAAGAAAGTTTAAAGTTATCTACCTTTATTTCTATTCATCTATATGGACTGTTTTCCAATTGTGTACTTTATTCTTATTAATTGGTAAATAAGTTTGTTACACCCTTCAAATAACATTTTTCACTATAGATAAAATAAAAAGATTTAAATGGTTTATGAAGAGATCTGTAATAAATATTTTAGTCTAAAGCACAACGTGAAACATTCATACTAATACTTTATTAATTTTTACCTAACAGGAAATGACTCGTGCTCACAAAGGTTGGGCATTAGATAGTGTGGTTCTGTTCAATGAAGTCAGCAAATGGATGAAAGATGATATTACAACACCCCCCTCAGAGGGAGTTTATGTGTATGGGCTGTATCTGGAAGGAGCTGGATGGGACAGACGCAATTCAAAGCTCGTGGAGTCCAAACCTAAAGTGCTATTCGAACTAATGCCAGTCATACATATATCTGCTCAGAATAGCCCAAGTATGCAAAATATTTGCAACTTATTTGTAAATGCACAATATTATAATTTTACACTGTGAGTTAATCACAGATACAAGAACTATTTTGTTTCTTGTTCTGGTGTGGAATGGTTTGGATTTTTATGGCTTAAAGATAACTGGAGTGGAAAAAAATACATTTGAAACTTATTCAGTGAGGATCACAGTTTCAAGCGTTTATAAAATAGATTAACAAGATGTAGGGCATTCTGCAGGTTTACCATTGTGCATGCTGCATTTTTCTCATCTGTGACATATTGTTAAACCATCTCAATCCTATATTTTGAAAGCACCCACCAAAAGTCTCCTCTGCAAAACAAACTGGAAAGTTTAAAATCCCCTAACTGATTATCACACTGAGTAAAGAAAAATTAGAATGCAGTGATGATTTTATGTATATGTGTTTGCATATTTTTGGCACTGAGGATTGGAGAATACTGTTTTGTCAGATTTTACTTGTACAATCAGGTGACAAACTTACCAGTAAATTTGAACTTTGTATTTTATTTTATAGACCCCAAAATATCAAGATAGAGGGCAAAGCCATGGATGTATTTCAACATGGGAATTTTGATCACATGACTGGAATTTGTGTTAATAAATTTCCACTATAGTATTCAAAAGATTTCTATTATTGTTTCCAAATCCTGATAGTCTCAACTATGCTAATTTTAAAACGAAGAGCATATATTTTTAAAATTTCTACTCTTTAAAAATATTTTATTTAATATAAAACCACATAAACATATCACAGTATTTCAAACTTAATCCAAATATATGTGATATTTTATATAAAAAAAGTAAAAAATACAAGAGAAAAAACCCTCCTCTAAATCCCCCCAACCCCTTACAAACTAAAGAGGGACAAGAAAACTACAACACTTTCCAATACTTTTAAACATGTATATAGAGACCCATGAAAAAGGGAAAGTTTGAGATTCACTTAAATTTTAATACCAACAGTTTGTAAATATGAGCTCCATATTTCACAAAAATAATATTCATCTTTGAAATTGTAAGTAATTTTCTCAAGTGGAATACTACCGAACTTGTGCACACCATCTGTCTATTCCAAAATCAGTAACCGACTTCCAAGATATAGCAGTACATTTTCTAGCTGTTGCCAAAGCAATTTGAACAAATTTTACTTGATATATATTCAATTTAGGTTCAATTCCTTTAACATGGGATTCTAACTCCAGTTATTCATTCTAATAAATTACCCAAATCAAGCCAAATAAGGTTTAATTATGGAACATTGCCAAGTCAAATGCAAAATAAAGTACCATAAAATTTCTACTTAATATTTTTAATTCAGAGTAAACCTGCAGCATTTTTAATTAACTAGGATAATGTACATTTCATTCAAGCTTACCAAATTCTTACTGTTTCTTCTGTGTTCTAGGTGAAAAAGATCCCCGATTATATTCATGCCCTATCTACAAGAAGCCAGTCAGAACCGATATGAACTACATAGCTGCAGTAGATCTCCGAACAGTTCACTCCCTTGAAAATTGGATTTTGCGTGGTGTTGCGCTTCTTTGTGACATCAATTAAGGAAGATAATCAGTATAACAATCATTCCATCTCTTAACACACCAACATTAGGATTCAGCCTGATAGTTGACAGTAAATTAGTTTTGAAAAGGCTTCTGCTTATTTTATACTATAAATGTGTAATGTAGCGTGTGATGAAGGTTATTAATTAAGATTTTAAATTTTCAATTTGATGAATCCTCATTATCTGGTACAGTATTCTTTTAGCAGATTTTGCCAGTTTCATGTACAGATTTTAAAGACTCAGGTGCAGAAAAACAATTCAAAGCTAAGATCACTAACTTTAAGGGTGAATTTCCATTATAAATAAGGAAAAACAGTACAGCAACTTGTATGAAATAGTGTTGCATTTTTAACATTCAGTTACATCTCCAATAAATGTCAAAAATATTAATTACTTGTTGATGCTGGGCATTTGTACTTTTTTCTGAATTTACTTTAATGTTCTTCATTAGATGTCAGCTATGCTAACCGACAAGTCGAAATGGATGGAGGAATTCAAATGCACACAAGATTTTATCAGGGCACAAATGATATTTCAATTGTTTTGAGTCCTTGTCCTGGCTTAGATGAAATGAAATATTAAGGATCAAATCTTGTATGCTACTGAGGAAAAAGTAATGGATGAAACAAAATAGATCATTAATGTGGCAGATAGAACTGTCTGTATGGAGTTTGTATATTCTCTCCATGTCTCCACGGGTGCTTCAGTTTCCTCCCATGCTTCAAAACATTACAGGGATTGTAGGTTAATTGGGCAGAACGGGTTTGTGGGCTGGAAGGGCCTGTTACCATGCTGTATGTCTAAAGCTTAAAAAATTAAATTCCCATGCACCATTCATCTCTGCACTAATGGAAATTAATGGATAATTCATGCCCACAATAATGCAAAACAAGCCATAAACCATTATTTCAGAGGAAAGAAAACATTATTTTTAGTTAAAAGGCAATGTCGAGAAGTTGTACAGTTGAGTTTCTACATACAAAGCTTCCAATGGACTCCAGTGTGGCCACACTTCATTGGTGTCTTGGAGACAAAACGTTATTGATTTATGTAGAAACTAGGAGAAAGAATTCTGCACTTTGAGCCTGCTCTACCATTCAATAAGATTGTGCTTGATCATACAATTTCAGTACCCTATTCTGTATTTCCACGTGCCACATCCAACCCCATTTTGACTACATTTAACAAGCTGGCCTCAAAACTTTCTGTGGTAGAATGTTCAACAAGTTCACAACTCTTCATCTCAGTCCTAAATAGCTTCTTGTTTATACTGTGACCCCTTGTTCTGAACTTCCCCAACATCAGGAATATTATTTCTGCATCAAACCTGTTAATTCTTGTCAAAATTTAACTCAATGAAATCCCCTCTCATTTAAAAAAAAAATTCCAGTTAGTATAATGCCATTCATACTATCCCAGGAAACAGTCTGGTGAACCTTTGCTGCACTTCTTCAATAGCAAGAATGTCCTTCCTCAGATTAGGCCAAAACTGCATACTAAAGGTGTGGCCTCACCAAAGACCGTACAACATAAAAAAATATATTAAAACCTCTTGCAGTAAAGGCAAACACTTTTCTAGTTCTGTTACAGACTCACCATATTATAGGAAAGATGCAATAACCTTGGAACAGTTCACCAGGATGGTTTTTGGGATGGAATGTTTCAGTTGCAAGGACAAGCTGGGTCTGTTTTCCCTTGAGTAGAGAAGACAAAGAGGGAATGATTATGATATCTATACTCCCCACAATTTTATCCAAAGAGAAAAATATGTAGCCGTCAACAATGACACATATATAGGGCAAGGCATGAGAGATTTAGAGGGAATCAGAGAGCAACCATTTTCATCCATAGTGTGTGGTGAGCATCTAGAATGGGCTCCCTGAGAGAGTGGAAGAAGAAGATTACAGCATTCTTCTTTGGCTTGGCTTCGCGGATTTATGGAGGGGTAAATGTCCACGTCAGCTGCAGGCTCGTTTGTGGCTGACAAGTCCGATGTGGGACAGGCAGACACGGTTACAGCAGTTGCAGAGGAAAATTGGTTGGTTGGGGTTGGGTGTTGGGTTTTTCCTCCTTTGTCTTTTGTCAGTGAGGTGGGCTCTGCGGTCTTCTTCAAAGGAAGTTGCTGCCCGCCGAACTGTGAGGCGCCAAGATGCACGGTTTGAAGCGAATATCACCCGTGGTCAAATTCAATAAGCATTCAATAAGTGGCTAAATGGACATGTAAATAGCCTTGATTAATAGTCAAGTACTGGAAGATGCAATTAATACAGATGGTTGGTATGGATGTGGTGGACCCTCTGGCCTGCTACAACTGTTGGAAATCCTTCGCTTCCAAAAGTTTTGGGGGTGCAATTTGTCCCATAAAAACTTCAGCAATGAACAAAATTATGAACGGATGTTCCATTCTAACACTTCACAGATGAAATTAACCAGCTGTCTCAGTACCATGTTATGAATGAATGTATCCAGAATTTAGCTCAGTTTTTCTCTTCTGATTCTTCCCTGTAACTTTTTTTTGCTGCATCAGGGTACTAATGTTCTCCATTTGGGTGTTTCATTCCCTTTGACAAAATAAAAAAGCTGTCTCACATATTGGAAGATTTCCTTTGGCACAGGGTGGCAAAGACTACATGCATATTGAAGGTGTTATCTTCTGACCCAATCAGAATTCTATGCCTGTTATGATGGCTTCATTCTGTTTAGGATAATAATATAAAAATCCTAAATTTGCTTTACAAGGTTCCAGCTGAAAAGTCTTCAAAATATTAAGTCATCCAGAAGGAAGAAACAGCAGGGGGAGAGCAGGGGGTGTGATCAGACCCCGAGGAAATTTTACGAAAGTGTTGCCTTTTCAGCCCAACAGCGCCTACGGCCCTCCCACACTGCACATTCGTTCCTTCTGATCCGTGCTGGGCTTATTCACTCCCGAACAAGTTCTCAAGTCATTTTACTCAATTGTTCACCTCACCAACAAATCCCCGAGAAAGGCAAGTTTGCCTCGACAAATATGTTTGGTTTTGACCCCTCTCAAATATTTTATGCTTTTTAAACGAAATCATGTTATGTGTTTTTCTAAGTTCTCATCGTCTACTATCTACGAACATTTCACCACAACTTCTCATAAAGTATCCTCCCCTTCCCAATGCTACACCAAGATTTCTCAGAATCAAACTCTGATAACCTTTTGCTTCAATAATTTCTTCAATTTGCTCCTCTGTTCCATCAGTGGCCAACAAACTCATGATATCTCTCATGCTGCCATTAGCATACATTGGGAGAAATACATTCAAGTAGGATGCTTTTGAGCAACATAACATCTTTCCCTCACAAAGTCCAGGCATGCTTAGCACTTGCAGATGTTTACTTTATTCCTGCATTTTAATTTGCTAAACTTTAACCTGAGAATAATAATTCCCATACAGATGTACATTCTGATTATCACGATGGTGCAGGCGGCAGTTAAATGCTAGTTTAAACCCAAGCTACTATGTGTTCCAGGGAGTTAGACTATGAGAATGGTGTATTCCATGGACTGCAGAGAGCTGAGAAAAAAGCCCACTACTACCTGCTTGCAACTTCACTTCTGAAAATCTGCAATTAAATTGGACTACATCTTTCAATCCCCAAACTGCTGGACAGTACCGTCTATCTCCCCGATCGGTTGATGAGCAGCTTTAACATAGTGTCAGAACCAGATAACTGCAACTCCTGCAGCTCAACAGCAGGCATTTTAAGTTTTACTGCGTGTTTGAACTCCCAACGACGACACCCCGACTTCCTCAGGGGGTAGATGCTGGTCTCCCCTCACAACTCGCTGTTGTTTCAAGAACTCACGGATAAGATCAAGCTCTTCAGATTGAAGTACTGCCTGAGTGGTTTCAAACAATCGATTCATTTATCTGCGAGCTCCCTCTGCCATTGGCAGACTGCCAGAATCAGGATCCACTTCTTGGAAACACGCACTTTCCTCCTGAGAACGAATAATTGCAGAGATATCCTTCTCCTGGTGAGCAGTAATCATTTTTTTTCAGCTGCAGTTTTTCCAGGCCCTAAATCTTCAACACTCCGAAAAGTAGTTTCTTCTGTACTTGAGGTTTAATCTTTTTGCCATAACAACTCTTTAATACTTTAAACTAAGTTTTTAAAAAGTTTAAACTTAAAAACAAAAAGTTAAAGATGGGTTCTTTTTTTTAAAACTTTATTTAAAATTTTATGACATGAATAAAATAAAAATTACATTTAAAGAAATAATAAAAAAGATAATAAAAATTAGAATACTACATTAAACTACACAAATTAACCCCCCCAATAATTATCTAATTTAAAATTAGTCCAACCCTCCCCCCATAATAAAGAGTGAAGAATTAATTAACAATATTGTAAATAAAATAGAAAAAACCCCACTTACAAAAAAAGGATAAAACTTAACAAAAAAATTACTAACAATAAAAGAAATATCAATACTAAAATAATACCCTTAAACATATATTTAAATCAAACATAATACATGTATTTAACAAATGAAATCCACTTTAAAACTAAGTTCAAATATTAAAATCATATATCAACCACATCTGTTATTCAAAAAAATCATAATTAATAATACATAAATACAGAATTTCCATTAATACCAAGTTTCCTTTATAATTCATCGAGAGAACAAAAACATCCCTTAGAAAAACAATCAGATAAACTTTTTATTCCCTTCCCCTCCCCTTATATAAAAAAAGAAATAAAAAGAAAAAAAGTTCAAACTCTTATAAAATTCTTCATATTCTTCATTTATAACATCTTCAAAATTCTCTATCGAAATTAACTTAATTTTATTAAACTCTTCTCCCTCAATGTATTTGTACTTAATTTTCTTCTTTTTCTTCTTATCACCTTTCCCCTCATCTTCCTCTTCATCTAATTCAACATCCTCAGTTTTTGACTTATTATCTTCTGTGACATCATCCTCTTAAAAAAGAAAGAAAAAAGAGAAAAAAAGAGAGAAAAAAAACCTAATTCCCTCTCAATTACAATCAGAAAACAAAAAGAGTTAAAAAAAATTATTTATTTAAAAAATAATAATAAAAAAAACCTTCACTTCTTAACCCAAAAATACAAAAGGAAAAAAAACAGGTTGGAGGTCACAATTACCTCCTCCTGTTTAAACCGCCCAAAGCGGTAACCCCCAAAATATTGGGTGTGAGATAACTCACAGGTACCTGATGATTTCTGGAAACTAGTGCCCACCCAGTTCCCTCTCCCAACTCCCATTTCATTAAACTATCATCATTATTTAAACTATTTAAACTCTTCTCAAAAAAAAGATAAAAGATTTATTTTTTTAAATCAACGTTACCACTTCGGTCACCATTGCTTCCATTTCTTTTAAAAAACTGGATCCCACCTTACATCTCTACTCTCTTTGGAGACCTTGAAGGACTACATCGTTCCTGAAACTGCATGATTGGTAGAGACTGAGCAAAGTCCATAACCTCTTTAGGATTGTCAAAGAACTTTGGCTAATTTCTATCCTAAAAAATCTTCAGTACCACAGAATACCTGAATGTTCCCTTATGTCTTTTTTTCCACAACCGTTCTTTCACAGAATTAAATTCGCGTCGTTGAAACATAATTTCTTGACTCAAATCTTGATAGAAGAAAACAGGATTATTCTGAACCATCAAAGGAGATCTATTTTTCTGGGCATTTCTAATAGCCGTACGTAAAATTGTCTCTCTGTCACAATAGTTTAAACAACGGATCAAAACAGATCTTGGATTCTGTCCTGAAAAAGATTTTCTTCTTAAAACTCTGTAAGCACGTTCCAGTATTAAACCTTCAGGGAATTTATCCTGTCCTAACACTCGTGGAATCCATTCAGTAAAAAATTTTCTTGGATCTGGTCCTTCTATCCCTTCTGGCAAACCAACAATTTTCACGTTGTTCCGTCTAGATTGATTCTCCAAATAATCAACCTTTCTTGCTAAATTTTTATTTTGGATCTGCAATGTTTCAATTATTCTATTTTCATCTTGCAGTTGATCCTGTGCGTCGACTAAACCTTGATCACACATTTCAAATCTTTCAATGGTTTCAATCTTAAAAGCTCCATTAATGACTTCCGCCATCGCATTAATCTTGGAAATAAACAGGTTCACAAAATTAGCTAAGTGACTCGATACAGAATATATCTTATCTTCAAGATCCTTAACAAACATTTCAACAGAAGTAGATTCAGGCATAATGGGGTCTTGCTGTTCCTTAGAGACCACGGGATCTTCTGTCCCGTCACTTAATTTAGTATCTTTTCTAGCAGTTTGACTTCGTTTCAAAATCCCTCTCAAAGTTCCCCCAGCAATGCCAGGAGACTGAAGATCAGGGTTATCTTTAAGCCAAATATCTTTAATCATCTTCACTGAATCGATGTCTGAAAAAACCGTTGTAATTGAAGATGCATTTTGCAGCGCCACCACTGTAGCAGTCGAATGACAGCTCTTTAACTCTCCAGCTGGTGGCGCCCCAGCTGATTCAACTGTCAAAACCTCAGCAACAACACCTGCAGTGGCCACCGTGCGAAACACTGGCACCCGTCCAGCCCCTTGTTCTGAAAGCTGTTGAGTGCAACCTTCAGAGAGCCTCACCGGCTTTAAACGAAGCTTCAATGCCGAACTCTGCACGTCCTCCTCTGGATCCATTCTATGTTGAGTCCTGGCTTCTTGTAAACAAGTAGGCTCAGACAAATTCGGAAAATGTAGTTTTTTAACAGTCTGTTGATATTTTCTTTTACCTTTCTTTTTGCATATAAACCATTAGGCACTAATCCAACACCTCTTATTATTTATAAACTTTTAAAAGAACTTTAACGGGCACTTAAAGACAAAACAATAAATCAGAGTCAGGAGAGGTCTGGAAGGTACGTCTGTTCCCTACGTCATCTTGCCACGCCCCCAAAGACGGGTTTTAAAAGTCTGGCCAGAGAGGTCGAGATTACACGACTGGGCTCTACGCCATCTTGCCACACCCCCTATGATGAACAGCTTTGATCGTAGCATCCCAGAGGCTCGTGGAACTTGAAGCAGCCGTTATCTCTCTGGCCTCACCTCTCCTGCGCTTGCGAGTACCTCCCAGCTCGCGCGGAGCCTTGAGCTGTTGTAATTGGATGGAAGTGCAGTGGGGAGCAGGAAAATTGATGGTGGAGGCTGGAGCTGGAAGTGCACAGGACGCTCTGATTGGCTGTCAGACGGAGTGATACAATTTGGCAGCGGAGCTCGGCCAAGGAGGGTTTATCTTCTATCTCCACTCCCTTGATGGGGTAGATTGGGTGACAGAGTTGCTGTAAATACACATTTGGCAGTGGTGTGCTTGAGGAACAATAAAAATGGAGGGAAGGAGTTTGAGGGCGATAAAAGACAGCAACATCTTTTTTGTGCTGCGATGGGCGTTTTGTGAGTGATGGCAGTGGGCAGCCTTTGGACCCTAATGCGTGGTGGTTAGAGAGAGTGTGTGTGTTCTAATCACAAAACGTGTGTGCAAGAGTACAGCCATTGCCATGGCACCTTTTTTGTGCACTCGTTCCCCCCCATGTTAAAACCTGGCTACGTCCCAGGAAAGAGGAAGCAACAGATAAAACACAGCAGCTCTATTTCATAATTTAATCCTATTTTACTGATAATGTAGGAGGAATTAAAGCATCAGCCAAAACACATTTGATAATTGCCAGTGTAAAATGTCATAGTCGTGAATGGAAATGGCAATGATACTCTACAATAAAGCTTAACAAGTTTCTACTACATTTTGGAAATTTGAGAGCAATTGCAATGCTGTAAAGATGAACTTCAGCAAATGTTAAAGGGCTTTGGCAAATACTAGAGTGCCTCGGATGCCCCCCAAAGTTCCTCAAAATGGTTATCCAACTGCACGAAAACCAACAAGGTCGGGTCAGATACAGCAATGAGCTCTCTGAACCCTTCTCCATTAACAATGGCATGAAGCAAGGCTGCATTCTCGCACCAACTCTCTTTTCAATCTTCTTCAGCATGATGCTGAAACAAGCCATGAAAGACCTCAACAATGAAGACGCTGTTTACATCCGGTACCGCACGGATGGCAGTCTCTTTAATCTGAGGCGCCTGCAGCTCACACCAAGACATGAGCAACTTGTCCGTGAACTACTCTTTGCAGACGATGCCGCTTTAGTTGCCCATTCAGAGCCAGCTCTTCAGCGCTTGACGTCCTGTTTTGCGGAAATTGCCAAAATGTTTGGCGTGGAAGTCAGCCTGAAGAAAACTGAGGTCCTCTATCAGCCAGCTCCCCACCATGTCTACCAGCCCCCCCACATCTCCATCGGGCACACAAAACTCAAAACGGTCAACCAGTTTATCTATCTCGGCTGCACCATTTCATCGGATGCAAGGATCGACAACGAGATAGAAAACAGACTCGCCAAGGCAAATAGCACCTTTGGAAGACTACACAAAAGAGTCTGGAAAAACAACCAACTGAAAAACCTCACAAAGATTAGCGTATACAGAGCCGTTGTCATACCCACACTCCTGTTCGGCTCCGAATCATGGGTCCTCTACCGGTATCACCTATGGCTCCTAGAACGCTTCCACCAGAGTTGTCTCCGCTCCATCCTCAACATTCATTGGAGCGACTTCATCCCTAACATCGAAGTACTCGAGATGGCAGAGGCCGACAGCATCGAATCCACGCTGCTGAAGATCCAACTGCACTGGGTAGGTCGCGTCTCCAGAATGGAGGACCATCGCCTTCCCAAGATCGTGTTATATGGCGAGCTCTCCACTGGCCACCATGACAGAGGTGCACCAAAAAAGAGGTACAAGGACTGCCTAAAGAAATCTCTTGGTGCCTGCCACATTGACCACCGCCAGTGGGCTGATATCGCCTCAAACCGTGCATCTTGGTGACTCACAGTTCGGCGGGCAGCAACCTCCTTTGAAGAAGACCGCAGAGCCCACCTCACTGACAAAAGACAAAGGAGGAAAAACCCAACACCCAACCCCAACCAACCAATTTTCTCTTGCAACCGCGTCTGCCTGTCCCGCATCGGACTTGTCAGCCACAAACGAGCCTGCAGCTGACGTGGACATTACCCCTCCATAAATCTTCGTCCGCGAAGCCAAGCCAAAGAAAGATTAAGAAAATGAAGCTCAGCAATTTCCCAAATGTTATGTTTTTTTGTAAAATGTGATCTGTACTCTAATTACATGGAGGGGGGACTCGAGTGTTTTGGGTTTAACACACATTTGGCCAAAATTTTTTCAAAACCAAATAAAGGGCACAAAAGTTTAACTTTTCACTTGCATCCACTTCAGCTGAACAACTTAACAAGAGGCAATGAGCTGTAAGATTTAAATCTAAATTTGAATCTGATTGTTGAAGCTTCAGCTGTAAAACACACAAAAGAAATTAAATGTGAACTGTGAAGTCCAAGTATTACAATTATTCTCTGATGAAGTGACAAAA
Source organism: Narcine bancroftii (assembly GCF_036971445.1). Taxonomy (NCBI): domain Eukaryota; kingdom Metazoa; phylum Chordata; class Chondrichthyes; order Torpediniformes; family Narcinidae; genus Narcine; species Narcine bancroftii. The sequence continues at coordinate 424,952,787 of NC_091469.1, forward strand.
TTAATTATGATTCATACTAGAGAAGTGATAAATAAATAGCATTGATTTTGGGAGTTCACTACTAAGATTTTTCAGAACTTGAACAGGAGCAGTAAAGTTTAAAACCTTATCTTTTTGCATGAAAATTTTATTTATTGACCATGATAAAATACAGCTTAGGAAAAAAATAGATAAATTATATTTTTTATATGAATAATAACCCCTACCCTAACTCATCCACCCCTCCCCACCCCCCTCTAAACTACCCCTAAAGAAAAAAAAGAAAGAGGAGATCACATAACATAAAACTCATCAATTCGTTAACATGGTTTGGAACAACACCACTAATGTGTGGAAAGGGGATTAATTATTCAACCCAATATAATCTAAATACAGGCTCCAAGTTTTAAAAAAAATTATTACATAAATTACATTATATTTTCCAATTGAATACAAGATCTCATTTCCAAAAGCCATCTTTGAATACTCAAATTAGTCTAATTTTTCCAAGTATTTGCCAAACATTTTTTAGCCCTAGCTGAAGCCAATCTCAAAAAAGCATTTTGAATTTAATTTTAACTCTTAACTCAATCGCTTAATGTAACCCAACAAAAATACTAAAGGATCAAGTGGAACCTTCAATTTAAAAACAGCTTCTAAAAGTTCCTTAAATCTATTCCAAAAAGGTTTCACCGTCTCACATAACCAAAGTAGAAAAGAAGAAGGAGCCAACTTCCTTATGACATCTAAATCATAAATCTGAAGGAATGAACTTGTATTTCCTTAATTTCTCCGGAGTTAAATATAATTGATGAATAAAATTATAATGAACCAATCGATACCTTGCATTTACAATTTTAGTCATGCTATCCTTAAATAAATTCGTCCAATCATCCTGAGAAATAGACACAGCTTTCTCTCATTTTAATCTAGATTTACGAACATTCGGCTTAAGCATTTTATTCTGTAATAACACATACATCTCAGTTATGAATCCTTTCTTGCCACCTTAATCCTTATAAGCTTTGGTCAGAACTTTGAAGGAAGCACATCAGTGCCTCTACTTCATCAGGAATTTGTGGAGGTTTGGTATATCAGAAATCCTGGCAAAATTTGAAAGATGTGTGGTGGAGGGTGTACTGACTGGCTGCATCACTTTTATGGGGACATCAATACCCCTGAGCATAAAGCCCTGCAAAGAGTAGTGGTCTTATCTCAGGACATGACAGGCAAAACCCTCCCCACTATTGAAAATATCTCCAGGGAACGCTGCCATCAGAGAGCAGCAGCAATCATCAAGGATCCACATCACCCAGCACATGCTCTGTTACTCTCAGCTACCATCAGGAAAGAGGTTTTGGTGTCACATGACTCACAACACTAGGTTCAGGAACAGCTGCTACCCTTCCACCATAAGATGCCTCAATAACAAACCCAACCAGGGACTCATTTAAGGTCTCTTGCACTTTATTGATTTTTAAAAATCTCTCTCACTCTATTGCACAGTTCTGCCTCGCCCACAGAAAAATGAATCTCAGGGTTGTACACAATGCACTTGGGAGCATTGTATACAGTGCTGGTCACCTATTCCAATGTTGTGCCGTTTATAGAGACATCACTGATGCAGCTACTAGGGTTTAGATGGTTTAAAAGGTATAGGATGAGGGAATTAAAATAAAAGGGAGGATGCAGAAAGGGAGGATGCTGCTCAGGGAGTCTCTACTGAGTCAGTGTAGGTGGAAGTCATAAATAGGATGGGAGCAATGTGATCTATAAGCCTCCAACTTCCCAAATATTGACTCACACCTCCTTACTGCAAGAAGAATAGATGAGGCAGAATTTGTCAGGAGTGTCCAAGAAAGATTTCTGACACAATATGTGGACCAGCCGACCAGAGGAGAGGCCATACTGGATCTAGTACTGAATGACAAACTTGGTCAAGTGACTGACCTCTTGGTGGGAGAGCATTTCAGAACCTCCCTGAGCTTTAGAATACCAATGAACATGGATAAAAATAGTAAACAAATAGTAAAGTGTTTAATTGGGGCAGAAACTAAAGAGAATAAATTGGGACAGATGCTATCTGGAGAAAGCACAGATGTGGAGGATGTTTAGGGACATTGAGCGGGGTTCTGGATAAGTTTTTGAAACAGGGAAAAGATGGGGGGAGTAATGTGACGTGGAGGACGTAGGATCCTAAAACTCCTGGGAAAATAGAAGAAAATTATTATTTAGCTAACGTAAACAGAGATTAAAATATGAAAGAAGAAGATAAGAATAGTCCATTTATTTTTTAAAATGCCTTTGAGGAAAGGAATTGTTGCTGGAGCTGATGAAGATGTTCCTGTTCATGAGAAGAGGCCTCTGATGCAGAGAAGTCCCGAGTGACAACTAAGGCCCTTCGGAGAATTGAGCTGCTGGGAGCAGTAGCATTTGTAACCAGCCTTTTGGATGGCGAAGATGACATCGGTCCAAAGAAAATAGATTCTTCAAGCAAGGTCAAAGTGTCGAGCTTGAGTGAGAGGATTGATTTCAGTGGTGAATTAGCAAATGTTGTAGAAAAAGAACAGAAAAGATTTGGAGAGGTTGCTTCAATCTATGAAGTGGGCTATAAAAAGGACTCTAATGGTAAATTGAAACAGATGGTATGAGAAATGTGGGATTATATCAAAATCATGTGGGAAGAAATAGATTATTTAAAATCTGAGGTTCAAGATATGAATGAAAAATATAAGCAGTTATCAACAAATATGATGGAAGTACAAGAACAACAATGTAAAAATCAGAATATTATGAAGACATATGAAAAGGATAAATGTATAAAGGAGAAGCTGAAACATTTGGAGTCTGGAGTTAAGGAAGAAATTATTGAGAGGAAGATAAATTCTGATAAAATTGATAAGATCGAAAATTTTAGGAGGAGGAACAACCTTAAGTTTGTTGGCTTGGAGGAAGGAGAAGAAAAACATGACAGATTCAGTTTCTCCAAGGATGGATACCTCAGGTTCTGGGGGGAAATCAAGTTGAAGGTCCAAATGAAATTGAAAAAGCACATAGAGCCCTCAGACCACGACCGCAATTACATGAGAAACTTTGCTCTATAGTAATTATGTTCAAAAGATCGAGACAAGGATAAGATTTTAGCCTTAGCAGCAAAAAAAAGTAAGAATAAAGAATAGTCCACTTGAATATCATGGTTCATCTTTTATCTGGATATTACTGTACAGCTGTTAGCAAAGAGGAGACAATTTAATGAAGTCAAGAGAAGTCTTTGGGAAAAGGGATACAAGTTTACATTACATTATCCAGCAATGATGAATATTGTATTACTGGATGGTAAAAATAATTTTTTTATGGATTACAAACAGGCATCAGATTTTGTGGAAACTTTACCTTCTAATAAGCCAAGTAAATGTGAAGGAATTATTTGTACTGAGACAATGAACTAGTAAATTAGAGTCTGTTTTGATGTAATACCTGGGAGGTGAAGGGTGCTGGAGTTCATCGGCTATTGTTCATAGGCTCGTTTGTGGAAATGAGCCACATTCCGTATAGTGGATGCTTTTTTCTTTAGTGCCAATGATGGGGGGGGGGGGGGGGGGGAGAGGGGAGGGGAGGGTTGGTTAATATATAGATAGAGAGAGAGAGAGAGATAGAGAGATAGATAAATATATAGATATCGACAGAGAGAGAGAGAGAGATATCGATAATATAGCAATCGAGAGAGAGTTATCGATAGATATATAGATAGAGATATCAATAGATATAGATATATATCTATATCTATATATAGATATATATATGAATCTCGAGTACTTCGATGTTAGGGATGAAGTCGCTCCAATGAATATTGAGGATGGAGCGGAGACAACGCTGGTGGAAGCGTTCCAGGAGCCGTAGGTGATGCCGGTGGAGGACCCATGATTCATCGAAGTACTCGAGATGGCAGAGGCCGACAGCATCGAATCCACGCTGTTGAAGATCCAACTGCGCTGGGTAGGTCATGTCTCCAGAATGGAGGAGCATCGCCTTCCCAAGATCGTGTTATATGGCGAGCTCTCCACTGGCCACCGAGTCAGAGGTGCGCCAAAGAAGAGGTACAAGGACTGCCTAAAGAAATCTCTTGGTGCCTGCCACATTGACCACCACCAGTGGGCTGATATCGCCTCAAACCGTGCATCTTGGCGCCTCACAGTTCGGCAGGCAGCAACCTCCTTTGAAGAAGACCGCAGAGCCCACCTCACTGACAAAAGACAAAGGAGGAAAAACCCAACACCCAACCCCAACCAACAAATTTTCCCCTGCAACCACTGCAACCCTGTCTGCCTGTCCTGCATCGGACTTGTCAGCCACAAACGAGCCTGCAGCTGACGTGGACATTTACCCCTCCATAAATCTTCATCCGCAAAGCCAAGCCAAAGAAAGAAGATATATGAATGGAGTTGTATGGATATTTTAATTTATTTTAGAGAATTAATTCAATTGCATGTTGGAGAGATGTGATATTTTTAATGGATATGTGATTAATTAGGATTATTGTGAGATATACCGGAATTTAACATTAGAATTGATTTAAAATACAAGAGGTCTAATTGAAATTGAAAAATACATAGAACTCTCAGACCATGACTGTAATTAAATTAGATTTGGGGAAATTTTGTCTTTTAATAGACTGAGAAAATGAGAAAGAATTATTTGGAATGGGGCAATGGACTAGTAAATTAGAGACTTTGTTCTGATGTAATATTTGGGAACTGAAAGGTTCCGGAGTCTGTCAGCCACTGTTTAAGGACTTTCTTGTGGCAATGAGTTATATCTTGTATGATAGAGGGTGGTGGTGTTATATTCCTTAATGTCAAGGAGGAAGTCCTATTATTATTAAATATATGTTTATGAATGGAGTTATATCGATTACATTGATGTTTTATTTTAAAGAATTGAATGAACATGGAATTTAAATTGGATGATGTAAGAGATATGACATTCTTAATAGATATATAATTAATTAGGAGCAACATTAGATGTATGGAAATTTAACATTTATAATTGATTTAAAACACAAGATTTACAGATTTAGATATGTTATAAATATGTTGATTTTTGTAATCTAAAAAAATTCACTCCATTTTTTCTTTTGTGTTTTCTTTTTTTCTTTGTTTTCTTTTCTTTTGGGGGGTGGGGGGATAAAAACATTATTTACCATTTGCATCATTTCTATTGTAAAGTATTGTTGAAGATGAAAAAAATATATATTTATGTTTGATGCAAATGGTAAATAAAATAAAAAATGGAAAGAACTGTGGTTGACAAAACAGGTGAGGGAGCTTGTTGAGAGGAAGAAAAAAAACATTGTAATGGCACTGATTTGGCATCATAAAGTCTACTTTTTAATTATTAACTAGACACAACATTGTCTTCTTCAACTCCCCAAACTCCACCCAGCTAAACTCTTCTGACTTTCTCCTTGGCTCCCTGCCACATTGGTGATCCTGACACTTTCACTCTCCTCCCGACGAAGGCAAGTATACAACTGCATATGAGTTTTAGGAAACAAAAATTGGGAAGGGTTCATGAGAATTATATGGTTACCAGGAAGAAACTTAAGAAAGGACTTAGGAGAGCTTGTAGGGGACATGAGAAGGCCTTGGTAAGTAAGATTAAGATTCTATGTCTCAAGATGGTGTTGGTTGGGAAAATCCAAAATGAATAATTCACTTCAATATTCACCAGAGTATAGGATCTCATTCTGGGTGAGGTCAGAAAGGAACAAAAACACAAAGCTGGTGAAACTCAGCAAGTACAGACTCCTCAGGAATAGTCAGCAGGGCTTTGTGAAGGGAGAGCCTTGCCTCTGGATCCTGTGGGTTTTTTTTTTAAAAGGAGCCTTCAAAGTCATTGATGAAGGTCGTGCAGAAGATGTGTATATGGATTTTAAGAAGACATTTTCATGGCCATTGCATCATACTGGGTGGACCATGACAAGTCAATGAAAAATGTTTACCACCCCCCCCCCCCCAAGAACAAAGCACTCTACTTGTCCACCTCGACATCTTTGAGGCAAATTAGGGTATGAGCTCCATCCCTCTTCCTAAAGTCTATAACCAACCCTATGCTCAAGTGATAGAAGCTCCAGCATTTCAAGCCCTCTGGACCTGGTAATAACCTTGTGAATCTATTCTACACCCTTTCCATTTAAAGACATCCTTTCTATATAGAATATTACACCACAGAACAGGCTGTCCCACATATACCTATGAAAAAAGACTCCCCCAACCTCATAACCCTCTATTTTTTTTCATCCATGTGCCCATCAAAGAGCCTCTTAAATACCCCTATTGTTCCATCCTCCACCACCATCCTGGCAAGGCATTCCAGGCACCCACAATTCTGTGTAAAAAAAACTTCTCTCCCCTTGTACAGATGACCTCAGATATTTGTAAATCCTGCCCTGGGAAAAATGCACTGGCCCTCTACCTCCCCTACAACTCTGAGTCTGGTAAAATTCCATTATCACCTCTCATCCTTCTTCGCTCCAAGGAGAAAAACCCCTGGCTCTGCTAACTTTGCCTCATAGGACATATATTCCAACCCAGGCAACATGTTGATAAATCTCCTCTCCACCCTTTCCAGAGCTTCCACATCATTCCTATAGCAGTCATAGAATTGAACATAATTCTCTTAAGTGTGGTCTCACCAGAGATTTGTAGAGCTGCCACATAATGATCCTTAAACTTAATCCCCTGACTAATGAAGTCCAACATCCCCTAGGCCTTCTAAACGAACCTTGGCAACCTTGAGAGATGTATAAAACCTGCCCTTACCTGTGCCTACCTGCTGAATTCTTTTATTCCTCATATAGGGTGGCCTTTTTCTTACTTCAGTTTCTGCACCACCACCTCAGCCAATTGAGCCAAAGCCTTTCAGCTCTGACTCAGCCCACTCCTACAATGACCACTCCCTCGATGACGGCTCCAACAACCTTCAAGACTATCTATAACATCTCCCACCTTTGTGTCATCTGCAAACTTACTTAATAAGAGCAGGGGTACCAGAACAGATCCCTGCAAAGCTCCATTAGTCAATGATTTCCAGGGAGAATACTTTTCCGTCCACTTCTGCTCTCTGCTTTCTGTAGGCAAGCCAATTCTGAATCCACACAATCAAAGCCCCATGGATCCCATGCCTCATGACTTTCTGAATGAGTCACACATGGGGGACTTTTGAATGAACCCAAAACATTAAGATTACCAACTGATCTTTCTCAAAAATTATTTTTGTACTGTATCCTATTGTTGTATTTTGTACAAGATATCTACTAGTCTGCCCACAAAATGAACCACCATCATTGCATTTTGAATGCACAAATAAATTCAATAAATTTGAATTTGAACTAAAGACACTATGGTTACATATCAAAATTGAATTCCACTAGGTCAGTCTCCAAGATATAATACAATTTATTTTCCCTTCTGTCCCAACACCCTTTCCACAAGTTCTTAGACCCAAGATTCAACACAGAAGATAACTGTGAAGTTGTTCAAATTTTCTATGTAAATGAATAGTCAAAGTTGGACATAACAAAGATGAGCTGTGATTTTTTTTTTCCTGCAATTTATATTCACAGAGCACATCTTCCATTTCAAGATTTAGGTTAAGAATGATCATCACAGAACATCAAGTTTCACATATTTCCTATGTCTCTGTGACATCCTCAGATCTCTGTAAACTTGTCTTTCACTGTCAAGTTGATTGTTCTTTCTGAAGTAATAAGGTGGATCTCTTATTTTAGAGATTCATCTGTCTGATTGTTACAAGAGTGGACATTCTGAAGAAGACCTGATGTTCAAATCATAACTGCTTGCAACAGGCTGTCCACCTGTCTCTTGAAAAGTTTCAATAGCAAAACATTAAATAAACTGTATAATATATGCTGTTTCTACAGGCCATCTTTACTGTGCCACAATTAACTTCACAAATCTCATGGCTCTTGTCAGGGAACAGTTTACATGAAGAACCTGAGTGAAACATGCAAGTCTGCAAATGTAGTGACTGTAGCAAAAACACAATGCTGGAGAAACTCAGCCAGTCACACAGCATACTTTTTAAAGCAAAGATAAAGATACACAACCAACATTTCAGGCCTGAGCCCTTCAAGGTATGAGCAAAATGTAGACGGGTGTCTGAACAAAATTGTGGGGGGAGGGGCAGGGGGAGGAGTACAGTCCCACAGGCAGGAGGATATAGGTTGATAAGGGAGGGAGGGCACAAAAGAAAACGGGTAGGGAGAATAGATCTGTGAATGGACATGAAAGGGCTGTAAACTGGAAGGAGACAGAGGGATAGGGAGAGAGGGAGAACAGGAATTGGTTTAGCAAAAACTGGACAAATCGATGTCAATGACATATGGTTGGAGAGTGCCCAGACTGAATATTAGATTTGCTCCACTAATTTATGGGTGGCCCTGAATTGGCAGTGCATGAGGCCGTGGACACATGCTGCCATGGGGCACAAATTTGAAATGGTAGGTCATTGGGAGATTCCTGTCATTGATGCAGACAGAGCGAAAATGCTCAGCGAAGTGATCTATCTGATGTAGTGAAGACCACAATGGGAGCGCTGGATGCAGGAGATGACTCGTGAAGATTCACAAGTGTTGCTTCACCTTGAAGGACTGTTTGGGGCCCCAAATGGTGGTGACGAAGGAAGGGTGGGCATGTGCAACACTTCCTGAAGTCACAGGGGAAGGTGCCAAGGGAGGTGATTAGTGGGAAAGGATGAGTGGATGATGGAATTGTGGAGGGAGCAGTTCTTACGAAAGGCAGAAATGGGAAGATCTTTCAAGTGGATCTTGTAGGTGACTTAGAATATGTTGGATGTGGATTCTAGTGGGGAGGTAGGTGAGGACAAGGGGAATTCTTTTCTTTTTGCACCTAGTGATTCATCCCTGTCACATCAATCACCTGCAAGTGTATTTGCACATTGGCTCAGAAACCAGGGAAATTACTATCTCAATTAATTTTGCAGAAAAACTTCAACATACTCATTATTATCTTCATAATGTGAACTTAATTAGAAATCTCTCTAATTTTGAAATATCAAAGCTAAACCCAACACTCACCAACAATCTCACGAGAGTATTCCTCCAAGAATATTGTACCAGCTGTGGGCAAGGGGAATGTCATAACGAGCTCCCCAACACATCAATGCTGCTTCACATCAATTCCAAGATAACCAACTGCAATAAGATGACCACATATACATTCACTATTTCACTGGAGGTAAGTACAACAATCCACTGATTGTAAAAGTATATTTGAAAATCACTGAGAGAAATGCACAGCCTTGACCTCAAATTTAAAGTTAAAACTCTATTAAAGTAAGGCTCCACAAATGGATGATTTTTCCCTTTTTGCTTTCCAAATACACCACTTATTCTCTGTACAGTTTCAGATTTATTGTCAGAGTACATACGTGACATCACATACAACCCTGAAATTACTTTTCTTTTTCAGACCCATGTGGAGATGGTGCATTTTGTATAATGAGAATTCACCAGTGATCATGATTAAGTAGACTGAAGTACAAATACTGAAAATTTGAAAGCATGGGGCATGATCATTTGACTACATAAAAAATTATACTGCAAGCAGATGTGAATATTGAAAGTAATCATGCCACATTTCCTGTCTTCTCTTTTTAAAAAAATGTAAGGATACAGTCATTTAAGGTTACAGGCCCATCTAACCCACGACCCCACACTGTTCAAATACATCCATGTGAACTTTCTAATCCTGTATGATTTTGGAACAAGGGAGGAAAACTGAGCACCCAGAGGAAACCCATGTAAACACAGTAGGTGCTTTTAAGCTGCAGCACCCAAGTAGCCTTCCTGGGACCCAGGTGCGAGTAGCACCTTTTAAGCTGGGAGTAAATCGCCAACCCAGCGATTTCACAAGATTACAAGTGAAAGGATCAGAAGCAGGCCACTAGACCCATTGAGTCTGTTCCATGACTCAAAGCTGAATTATGCTCACACCTAGTTCCAATTTCCAGCTTTTTCCCCATAAATCGCTTGATACCCTGACTAATGAGATATTTATCCATTTCCTATTTAAATACTCCCAGTGATCTTGCCTCCACTGCTTTGTGCAGCAGTGAGATCCAAAGATCCACAACCCTCTGACTAAAGAAGTTCTTCCTCTCTGTTTTAATTGGATAACTTTTAATTTTAATACTATGACCCCTTGTCCTCAATTCACCCATCAAGGGAAACATGTTATCCGCATTCACTCTGTCAAAACCTTTCAATATTTGAAAGGTCTCTATGAAATCCCTCCCTCATTCTCGTATACTCTAACGAATACAACCCAAGAGCTGTCAAACACTCCCCATACACCAGCCCCTGCATTCTAGGAATCATCCTACTAAATCTCCTCTGCACCCTCTCCAACAACACATCTTTCCTAAGATAGGGGGCCCAAAACTGTACACAGTACTCTCAATGGGGTCTCACCATTCCTCTTGAAATGAATGCTAGCATAACATTCGCCTTCTTCACTACCAATCCCACCTGGGCATTAACCTTTAGATCACTCTGCACAAGGATGCCCAGGTCTCTTTGCGCCTCCAAGGACTAAACTTTCTCCCCATCCAGATAGTACTCTGTATGTTTATTTCCACTACCAAAATGTAGAACTGAACACTTCTCAACATTGTACTTCATCTGCCATATTTTTGCCCAGTCTCCCAATCTGTCTGTATCCCTCTGCAATTTTACAGTTTCTTCAACAGTTCCTGATCCGCTACCTATCTTAGTGTCATCTGCAAATTTGGCCACAAAACCATTCATTCTACAATCCAAATCATTAATATAAATTGTAAATAGCGGCAACCCCAAGACCAACCCCTGCGGAACACCACTTGTTACAGGCAGCCATCCTGAACAGGATCCCTTAATTTCAACCCTTTGGTTTCTGCCTATCAACCAATTTTCTATCCAGTCCAATAACATCCCTGTAATTCCATGGACTTCATCCTATTTATCAGCCTAACCTGCAGTACCTTATCAAAAGCCTTTTGTAAATCCAAATATTCTAACATCCACAGCCTCCCGTTTGTCTAGCCTACCTGAGATTTCTTTAATAGGTTCTCTTCTCTTTGGCTTGGCTTCGCGGACGAAGATTTATGGAGGGGGTAAAAGTCCACGTCAGCTGCAGGCTCGTTTGTGGCTGACAAGTCCGATGCGGGACAGGCAGACACGGTTGCAGCGGCTGCAGGGGAAAATTGGTTGGTTGGGGTTGGGTGTTGGGTTTTTCCTCCTTTGCCTTTTGTCAGTGAGGTGGGCTCTGCGGTCTTCTTCAAAGGAGGTTGCTGCCCGCCAAACTGTGAGGCACCAAGATGCACGGTTTGAGGCGATATCAGCCCACTGGCGGTGGTCAATGTGGCAGGCACCAAGAGATTTCTTTAGGCAGTCCTTGTACCTTTTCTTTGGTGCACCTCTGTCACGGTGGCCAGTGGAGAGCTCGCCATATAACACGATCTTGGGAAGGCGATGGTCCTCCATTCTGGAGACGTGACCCACCCAGCGCAGCTGGATCTTCAGCAGCGTGGACTCGATGCTGTCGACCTCTGCCATCTCGAGTACTTCGACGTTAGGGATGAAAGCGCTCCAATGGATGTTGAGGATGGAGCGGAGACAACGCTGGTGGAAGCGTTCTAGGAGTTAGGTTCTAGTCATAGGTTAGTCAGGCATGATCACCCCTTTAAAAAACCATGCTGACTAGGACCAATCCTGTCATGCATTTCCAGGTATTTCATAACTTCATCCTTGAGGATTGACTCTAATATCTTCCCAACCACTGACATCAGACTTATAGATCTTTAGTTTCTTTTTTCCTGTTTCTCACCTTTCTTGTACACATTCACAACCTTACAATCTCCTGGAACCATGCCAGAGACTATTGATTTCTGGAAGATTACCACCAATGGATCTACAATCTCTAAAGCCACCACTTTCAAAATCCACAGGCGTACCTCGCCAGTCTGGGAGATTTATCTATCGTTAAGGGGATCCCACCCCCGCAATCACACAGTAAGTGACACATCATCCAAACTAGTCATTCCCATCCCCGCCACCAGCTGTTAGTCTCCCCCAACCATCAACCGCACTCCCCGCCCAACCCGCGGCAGCCAATCCCTCTCCTCTCTGCCCCATGGCAGCGACCCCTCTTCCCCCCGCCCCATGACATCGACTACTCAACCCCTCCCCAATTCTCCACCCTGGGCACTGGCAGTGACCCCCCCCCTTCTCCCCATGATCACCGCAGACAATTCAGCCGGGGTTTCCCTGTAACTGGAGTAACCAGGTCGGCCATTTTGCTGTTCAAGCCACCGGTCAATGCGTCCTGGGTAAGTTTGACTGGGTTCCAAGGTAGGGCAGGGACCCAGTTGACTTTGGATGATACTGACCAGGTCCGATCCTTTCAAGCTGCCTGGTTAACCCCATTTAACAAGGGAGTTTGAAAGCGCCTAGTGAAAATGTATAACTGGACTGTAATTGTTATATGGTTTGTTATATGGGTCACTGATGCTGTAATAACTGCTACAATAACCATGCCAACAGTCTTTTACACAGAAATGCTTGAATGAGCCATTCAAAAATGTCCAGTTTTTAGGTTTGAAAATCTGTTCATAAGCCTTTTTTTTCAAGAATACTGTAGGCTCTTTTCAATACTTGGTAAACTAATCTGGTCATTTGGTTTCTGTGGCTGACTAGTGGTTTGCGTCTTGCAGTGTAGCCTCTGTATTTCTGTTTGAAAATCTCCTTTGTTGCTTTAGTAGTATGTTTGGGATCATTGTCTTGCTGTAGGATGAAGCGCTATCCAATGTGTTTGGAGGCATTTGCTCGAACTTGAGCAGATGTTTCTATATACCTCAGAATTCATTTTGTGACTGTCATCAGCAGTTACATCACCAGAGCCTCTGGCAGCCACAGGTGCCCAGGCTGTAACACCCCCACCCACCAGACTAAGATTAATCTGTATTACAGTGATGGCATGAGCAAAGTGCGGCGGCATAAAGGAACTGCCGAAGATCCAAAGCATTCCATCTCATCAGTAAAAGTCATTTTATCAGTCACCTGCAACTTTAAAAAAAATCCCACGTGTTCCAAATGACATCATCGCATTGTGACATCATGACATCACTCGGAACCTCCTGAGCCAGTTGGATTAAGCCTCTGGTGAGCCACCACATGGTGCCCCCACCCCCCAGAATTATCACTCAAATTGAGGGGTAGGACAATCCGTGAATGGCATTGAAAATGCAATGTCTCCATGCAGCAGGGACTATAAGAGAGTGGTACCTTGTGGTCCAAATACCACATCCTCAAGTTGCAGGCTTGTGACAGCAGTTCTATAAGCTGGGAGCTTGTCGTTCTGGCGCTGAGCTTTGGAAATCACCATGTGGTTTACATCCAGAGAAAGCGCACATACTGCTTAAACAGAGGAGTGGGACAGGGCATCAGTCACCCCATTACTCTTACCAGAGATATGTTTAATCCTGGTTGAAAATTTGGATATGTAAGACAGGTGGCATTGCTGGCGGGCTGACCAGGGATCTGGTGCCATCATGAAGGTGAACGTTAGCGCTTTGTGGTCAGTAAAAACCATGAAGTCCCTTCGAAAAAAAGAAGTGTCTGACCACTAGTTACAGCACCAGTAGTTCCCTATCAAATGTGCTGCATTTCATTTCAGGAGAATGGAGATGCCTACTAAAAAACACTAGAGGCTTCCATTGTCCATTGGTGTACTGCTCCAAGACCCCACCTACTGCCACGTCAGACACATCTATCGTTTCAGTGACCATTTGTGGATATACCAGCAATGTTGCATTTACTAGGGCATCTTTGGTCTGCTGAAATGCTTTCATCATCTCCTTGGTCCACTTGATTTCTTTGGCATCACTGGACAGGAAGTTGAAGAGAGGTTTCATAATATGAACGGCAGAGGGTAGAAAGCAACGATAGATATTGACCATCCCCACAAATTCCTGGAATCCTTTGATGGCATTGGGCATCGCAAATTTGAGGATGGCTTCCACCTTGCTAGGCAATAAAATGACACTCTGGCTACTGATCTGATGCCCCAAGAACTCAAAAGCGGGCTGCCTGAATTTGCACTTGGCAGGATTAACAGTTAGCCTGAACTCCTGTAAGCAGTGACAGAGTAAACATAGATGGTGCAGGTGGTCTTTGTGGGAGAGGCTGGCAACAAGTATGTCATTCCAAGTATACGAAAAGGAAGTCCAAGCCATGCCCCACTATATCCATTAATCACTGGAATGTTTGTGCAGCAATTTTGAGCCCAAAAACCATTCTCAAAAATTCAGAGGCTAAATGGTGCTATGATGGTGGTCTTGGGCACATCCTCTGGGTTTGGTACCCACGCAGCAAGTCAATTTTAGAAAATATCCTGCCCCCATGAAGATTAGCTGTAAAGTCCTGTATATGGGGCACAGGGGTAGTGGCCTGCAGTGGTAGCGTCGTTGAGGTGCCTCTAATCCTAGCAAGGTCTCCAGCCTCCTGTGGCTATGGGAACCATATGTAGCGGGGAACCCAACAGGCCATCAGGCCGGTGTATGATTCCAAGTTCCTCCATTTTGTAGAACTAGTTTTGCAAGGCGTAACTTGTCAGGTGACAGGCGTTGGGCTCAGGCATGTAGAGGAGGTCCTTGGGTGAGGATGTGGTGGGTGACACCATGTTTGGGTGTGGCATTGGAGAACTGAGGAGTGACAATGTCTGGAAACTGCAAAAAGTTTGGCAAATTTGTTGTTCGAGTACTCCATTGTATCTAGATGCAGGGCCAGTAGCTTGGCTTTTCCAAGGCAGAAAGTGTGGAACATTGTGATGTTAAGTCCATCATCAGTGAGTGGGCTCTGAGGAAGTTGTCACCCAGCAACAGTAGTGAGAATGAACTTCCACGTGAACTTATTGTCACCGAATTTCAGGGGTATAGTCTGTGTGCCATATTACGAATCAAACAGTTACTCACTGCAGTGAGCACCTGACCCGCGCTCCTGGTATAGAGGTCAAAGCCCGAAGGAGAAAGGACACTAACCTCCACACCCTTGTCAACTAGATATTTGTGCTGGAAGAGTTTATCCCAGATGTAAATTATGCTGTTACAGTGGTCAGCTGCCATAGCCATTAGTAACAAATGGACATGGTGTTTCCCGGAAAAGTCCAAAGGGGTTAACAGTGGTAAGCTCCAGAACCCCAGCATTGCTGGTAAAAACACCAGGTGATAGATAGAGTCATGATTGTCCGGGGGAACGTGCACCCTCGTCCCTGGTACTCATGGAGCCTGGGCCTTTGGGTGTGATGCGGCACTAATTTCTGTGGGGCTTATGCTTTGCTGTTTCGCATGCCACAGAATTTCTGCACAGGTGGGCACTGTTTGAGACCTATAAAAGTCCTCATCAGCCAACATGCGGTGGATGTCTTCTGGCATGTGCTCTAAAAACAACTGCTTGAAGAGCAAGCAAGGCCTATGGCAGTCTGCCAGTACCAACATGTCTTTAATTAACTCCAAAGGGGCATGGTCCACCAGGCCATCAATATGGAGGGGCCGTGCAGCTCATTCACATCGTAAATAACCATATAAACATTTACAGCGTGGAAACAGGCCATGTTGGCCCTTCGAGTCTGTGCCGGTTCACTTGAACATCTCCACTAGCTCCCCCCACCCCCCCCCGCTCTCCACCCATAACCCTCCAGCCCCCTCACATATCCATGTGCACATCCAACCTCTTAAATGACAGAAGGGACCCTGTCTCAACTATCTCTTTTGGAAGAGTGGAGAAGGAGTGCTTTTAGAGCTTTATACTTGCTGAGAGCTGGTGGATCCTAAAGGAAATCCACTACTTAACCAGTCTTATCCTGGTTGAGGGTACTTTCCACTTGATAGTACTTAGTGGCATCCACTTCTATATTGTACATGTGGAACTGCACCTCAACCTGTCCCAACTAAACTTCAGTCTGAGTGGTCATAAAGACAGGAAGTTTGAGCAAAATCGCTGCGTTGTCCATGTTGGGTCAAAAATCCATTTGGGACCATTGGGGTCCCCTATGTAGTGTGATGGAAAGTTTATAGATATATTTGGGAGATAAATTGGTAAAATTAGAGTAGGTTACATACATACACACATTTTAAAACATCTTATTTGAAATACTGAAGAATTCATATTCAGTGACTTTACAGAAACTATGGAGAATGCTATGCACATTTCACCAGCAGGTGCTAATTGAAACGATGTCATGAAATGGATGAACTGGAGACACTCTGGCTGCTGAAAGGTTGAGAGAGAGAGAGAGAGAGAGACAGACAGACATTGAACAAGCAGAAGCTGGTTGGAATTGAAACAAAAGCTCCAGAGCGGTGGATGGCTGGAAGTACTATCTGTCTGATGTTTCTCTTGGAATAAGTGGAACAAAAAGGAACTCTGTGGTAGCCTGAAAGAAAAAGGTCATCATCTGGAGAACCCTGATGGGGCAAGTTTCAACAGCAAGTAATTGAGATGACTAATAGTGGTACCTCAGTTGTGGAAATTCTTGAACAATTCTCTCTGCAAACCTACAAAAAACCTTCCTGAGCAGTAAACATTTACCTTTCAAACACCAATGCCTTGTGAACTTTATAAATGTTAAATTCTGTGTGCAGTATAAGAATTGCCTACAACCAGTGAACGTGGAAGAATGAGAAGTGAGATTGAAATGTGAACCAAAGTACATTTCTTAAATTTACACATACATTATATACACGTGCGCTTAGAATTTGAAGGGGGTTAAGATGGGTTAGTTAAGTTAATAGAGATAAGTTAAAGTTTGATTCTGTTTTCATGTTTAAAGATAATTAAAAACAAATTTTGTTTAAGTAACTACTTGTCTTGGTGAATGTCTTGCTGCTCAGTTTTGGGGTCCTTTGGGCTCATAACAGTAGCAACTGTGTTGCTGTGCAAAATTAATAGAGAGAAAATGATAAGACATAGTAGAGTCGAATTTCAGTAAAAGTCATTACTCAGTCACCTGCAGCTTTTTATAACCTCAAGTTCTAAATGATGTCACCACATTGTGACATCATGACGTTACTTGGAAACTCCTGACCTGGTTTAATTAAGCATCCAATGAGCTACTACAGTGCAAAACATCTTTCAGAGTTTGGTCTTAGGAGTCCGATGGTGGAGGGGTATCAACTGTCCTTGAACCTGGTGGTAAGAATTTTGTGGTACTAATACCTCTTTCCTGATTGCAGCAGTGAGAGCAGAGAATGTTCTGGATGGTGCAGATCCTTCATGATTGGTGGTGCTCTCCATCGACAGTGTTCCATGTAGATTTTTTGATGGTGGGGAGAGTTTTGCCTGTGATGTACTGGGCTGTGTCCATTACCTTTTGCAGGGGTTTCCGCTCCCAGGTAATGGTGCCCTCACATCAGATCATGATGCAGCCAATCAATACACTTTCCACTACACATCTGAAGAAGTTTCCCAACATTTCCAATGTCATACCAAACTACTACAAACTCCTGAGGAAATAGAGGCACTGATGTGCTTTCTTTGTCGTGACATTAGTATATTGGGTCATCCGAGATGGTCACTTCCAGGATTTTAATGTTGCACTAACCACTATTCTAACTGTGCTGCTCTTATTCCTTTGAGTTATATGTTGTGTGTTTAATGTACCTTGGGAGCAAGTATGATTTCCATTAACCTTGAACTATGATTTCCAATAACCTTGAACTTAGAAACAAAAGTCTGCTTGGATTTGTTAAAGACTAATTAATTTTAACTAATCTCTAATCAAGCAAATGGAAGTGTTGTTCCTGTGCCAGATCTAACCTGGTTAGTACTGTGCAACCACCTCAGTGTCACAATCCATTGGAGATGCACATGCACAGGAAACTGTTTTGTGACAGGCTGACCAGAAAATTGCTGGAATAACCAGGTTAGAGTTGAGGCATTGATGAGTATCTCTGCAGCAGAAGATCCAAGGCTTGGAAGAGTTAACCAAAGGTGACTGTGGTGCAATTATATTCAAAGTACATCACAGTAACTTTGATATAATATCTATCCATGGAAACTGGGCAGTGTTTTAATATTGGAGGGTCAATGTTTTAATTATTTGTGCTATTCTGGAATAGTAGAGGCAAAATGCAAGTTCCTTGCAACAGCAACCACTGGAAAGATCTCATTCATAATATTCACTGATATATCAGGTAAGAAATTATTTAGTGACACATCTGTGGCAGCCATCTTGTCTATACCTCACCCAATGCATGAATTTAAACAGAAGTCAAGTTAACAGCATGTACTGGGTTTTATGTGAGAGTGTGTGTGGGACTGAGTGAAAAATATTTAAATGCTTATGTGCTTGTAGGCATAACAGTTAATTCAGGATCAATTAATGAAAAATGCACAAGTGAATTTATATCAGCCAACATTTGGTAAAGCAACTGCTAAAATACATTACAAACCTTAAATTATCGAAATTCAAGAAGTATGGATTTTAGTTTGCAAGGCGCTGACACTTTGATGAATTACCATCTCTGCTGATGGATTTAATTATTGCGAGAGTGTAAAGCTGGTTACAATCTTTAAATAAAGTGCTTTATTTGATGTTTTACCAATAAAGTGCAATTAACTAGATTTCTGGAAGCTTGCAAGTCAAATTCAAGCCTCAGGTGTGTCTGTTTAAAAGTTATGCAAACAGCTTGGAAATAAAATTTATTGTAGACTTTGATAGCCAGAGAAGAATTATCCAGCAAATAATTATCTAGTAATATAGTGATTACAGCAGGGTCATTTGAAGGACTGAGGACAATAAATCAGTGAGAGGACAGCAACTCTGGTCTGGAATAGAAATCCATTATCAAAATAACATTAGCTGCTTCATTGATGAGACATGCCACTGTGGTAAATGATGCAGACTCATGGGTTAAACAAATTGTATGAAATTTAAGCATACACAATTCTGGCTGAAATGGCACTCACTCAAAGTTCACATTGCTTTACAAATGCAAGTTCTCAAATAATGTAATGTATTTGCAATCCTACACATGGGTCTTGCCATGTCAACACTAATTCCATTTATTCCCATAATTTCAAACTGCAACATTGAAATTACAGCTTGACTTCTGCAATCAGGGGCAAAAAAAAACGGCAAGATCCACTGATGACCTCAAGGGGAAGTTGCTTTCAAATATTGATGGACAATAGAGTAGAACTCAATTTTACAAGTACATTTGCTTCATGGATCAGTTTAAGGGATATTTAGTTTTCAGTACCATCTACCTGGTTGATTAACCAATTCATGAAAGAGTTGTCAAATGTCAAGCCAAGAAGATACAAATATCCTTTTAGCCAATATTTTGGGTAGGTGTTTTGATGCTTATAACATGGTGTTTTTTTTTCACAAAGTGGAAAATTCTTTTACCCTTTTGGCATCCTAAGATCACAGAAGTCACCTTCCCAGTGGACTTAGAGTTTTGTCTTCTGGGGAACTTTACAAATATTGTTAGATTGCTAACTTATTTCCAAATTAAATTCATAGAAATTGCCTGATTTGTGGCCAGAAAATGTATAGCAGTAATATGAAAATCTGACTCCCATCTCCTCAATGATAGGTGGTCTTCAAAAATGAACAGCAGAATTCCCCTTGAAAAGGTCACATACAGTCTTAGGACTTTCCTAAAAATATGGCAACCTTATTGAGAACATATAGGTATTTCTCAGGCACCATTATAGGATTAAAGTCCCTACTCAGTACCCAGCAGACCAGCACTCCCTTTCCCGGTCCTACTTCTGACAGCTCCATATACAGTTTAAATGGCCTGTTAAAAGAGCCAACTTAAAAATCCTGCAACTGTGAGGTCTGGGCCAAAAATGGTGGCCCTAAGTTCAGTAGTGCCTGCAAGGATTTGCAGACTCCAGTGGAGCAGCAGACTAGCACAGGGCACTAGTAATGGGGAGGAGGAAAAGAAGGAATGACCCCAAGAATGGTTACCAACCAGGGTGGGGTTCTACAGTAGAAAGACACACACAGGCAACGAGCTGTTGGAGATGGGGGTATATAAAATGAAAATTGTGGTGCTGCCGGACCTGCTGTAACGGTAGCGCAGAGTGGGGAGCAAGGAGTGGAGATACTGTGCACCTGTGGGGTCCAACTGCTGTCAGCTCCACACAAAATCCCACAACCGCAGGGTCAATGCCTAAGATGGCGGCACCCATGATCAGCAGTAGCTACAAGGGGTTTCAGACTGCAGGGGAGTGGGGGATTGGCACAGGGCACCAGAAAATGGAGAAACCATTCACCATCTGAGAAGAAGCAGAGATGACCAATGGGATGGTGACCATAGCGGCAACCAGTTTGGGGTTCTGCAGCTGAAAGACTCACAGATAGTGGGCTTCTGGTGACTTGAGGCAAGGAACCAACAGAGGCTATGAGGTGCTGGAGACTCGCACTGGGCTGCAGACTGCTGGAGACTGGCTCAAAACTAGTTGAAGGGATACCAGGTATTGGAACCAGGATGTGAGAAGGTGCCAAAGGCACTGAAGGATTCCTGACTATGTTGGAGGTTCAGATCTGAAGCTCGGGTTGCAAATGGTTTTGACTGGACACTCTGTGGCTCCGGAAACGATAAAGGAGAATATGCAGACACTTGGTGACTCTGCGGGGGGGGGGGGGGGGTCCTCTCTTTGACTTCTCTTTCCTCGGATTGTTAGGAGGCGCTTCAGGCAATTGCTGCTGATGGCAAATCTGTCTGCCTTACAGCAAGCAAAAGCAGTTTCTTGTAATATGACTGTTTAATTGCAATGAGAATAAATTGAACCTTGAAGTAACCCACACAAGTTATGGGCTGCTGGCAACTTGAGATCAAAGGATTTACACCAGGCTGTGTGCTACTTCAACTGGCTCAAAGGAACCATGTTTCTGAACTGGAGTTCGAGAGGGTGCTGAGGGCAAGAAGGACCTATATGTTGGAGGTTTGGATCTAGGCTTGAGTTGCGGATAATTTGAACTCTACTGGAGTCTTTTGTGGCTGCAGAAGCGCTGGAGACAAATCCACACTTAGTGACTTTGAAGAGACTTCTTTTGCTTCTCTTTGACTGTTAGGGGCACCTGGCAATGCTAATGGTGAATCATTAGCCCTTTACACACTGATGACCCAGTAAATTGGCCATTCAGTTAGGTATGGCATTTTTGCAGTTCACACTTGGCTACTCTTAACTGGGACACTGCATGTTTTCTATCCGCAGGGCAAGGAGTGTTCTACTGGTGACATTGAGCAATGGTGAACATGCCCTAAATCCTGATCAATGTATTATGATCTTATATTTAAACAAAATTAATCATGCCTAATTATAACATAATTAAGCTTTATGTACAGCACAGTATGAGCCCTTCAGTCCTTTATATAAACCTATATAAACCTTTATAAGGGACTGTGGGAAAGTGCGAGCAATAAATATAGTGTTCAATTTTTAAAGAGCATGGGAAAGTTGGTAGCGCTGTCACACACAATTTATAAAGACCTTGAAGTGCCAGTTAATGAAGAAGACGAAGGCTGTGTAGTTAACCAGTAATTATGGCTTTTATTAGCAGAAACTAGTGGTACAATAATGTAAGACAATGGGTGCATACACAGTTATACCCAAGAGGAGTGTCTTTAGTGGTAGAGGTAATACACGTCCAAGTGACAGTGAGAGACTGACAGCTCAACATAGATTCACCACAGACATTGGGGGAAAAAGTGATGATGGACCTGCCTTCCTATATTTTCATATAGAAGAGCACTCATGGACGAGTTTCTCTGAGGCACAAAATTCTGGGATGGCAGGTTTGCCGTCACACTCCCCCCCCCCCACCCCCAGTCTTTATAAATTGTGCACAAAAGCGCTACCAACTTTCCCACCAATTGACCTCTATTGCTATTTATCGCTAGCACTGCTACTCCCACTGTGACTTTCCCACGGCAAAATTTATACCTCCATTTTAATCTTTTTTCCCTTCATGTTCCTGCACTCACGTTAAAACTTGGGTCATTTCTGTCCTAGAATGCAATTCTCACTTTCACACTAGGCTAATCAGGAAGTCGGTGTGACGAGACACCAGGGATTGCAGTAGGAGGCGAGGCTGTCTATCCCCAATGTGAAATGATAACATTTCAAGCCAGCGTTCAGACGGTTTTGTTTTCACACACGACCCTTAACCAGTAAATTGGCTGTTAATTCCTGGGACAAGGTGAAAGTGTGAAAGGGGCTATTGTCCGCCTTATGGCGGACTAAAGGCAATTTCATGCAATATTACTTTTCTATTTTATGACAACAATAAATAGTATCTGATCTCCTCAGCCATAGAATATAAATACCAACATTCCAATATCTTCACTTCAAAGTGAAGAAAAGGGGGTACATTAAAACAAGGCTACATTGGAAGTTTTCAGAGTCAGGCACAAGTGAAGGAACTCTTGCCTGAAGTAATAAGATCAGAGAATGGTGGAAATACTCAGCAGACCAATTACAGAATGACTGGATTTGGATTTTACTTCTTGAGATAATGTGACCCAATATTGAAACTCTGTGCTTACGTTTAAACATGAGTATAGCTTTTAATAAAAGATAACCTTTTGAACAAATTCAGGCAAATTTACAATACACAAATATAAACAGAACCAGACTTTAAAAAAAACAAAACACTCTTCAGCAAAGTTAATTTTTAGAAAAGTTGGCCTCCAAGCTACTCACAGAAAACAGATCTAATTACTAACATTGTTTATCTTGCATTGCATTGGTTGGGTTAGTTTTGAGGCTGGTTATGCTTGAAAAAAAAATTTCTATCAAAAGTTTGCAGTAACTACAATCTAAGTATTCATGAGGATAATACTCAAGAGTACTCAGCCCATATCTTGCTAATACACTACAGTATTGTGTAGTTGAATGAGTTAAACATCAAGGAAAAATTAACCACCAAGATCTTGATCATGAGATAGTTCACACATTTTCAAAATCAGAATTCCAATTTAAATCATTTTTTTTCATTTCAGATACTTTTAACTTCACAAGTTTTTTTTTGCTGATCAGTTTTCAAATAACTAAATTACTGCAATTTATTATTAAGGAGTTTGCATGTTCTCCCCGTGTCTGCGTGGGTTTTCACCGGGGGCTCCAATTTCCTCCCACTGTTCAAAACTTTCTGGGGATGTAGGTTAATGGGGTGTAAATTGAGTGGCACGGATTTGTGGGCCAAAATGGCCTGTTACCATGCTGTATGTCTAATTTTTTTTAATTAAAAAATGTAAAAATTTAATATGCAAGAGTTCCAATTGACAGCAGTCCATAAGCTAATTTCTGCACAATTCAGACGTATCTGTTTTCTACAACGATAAGTATCATTTGTTAAGTATACATGCACTTGATTTGCAACGATATGTATATTGTCACATTAATTTCTCTTTACACTACTACTATTACTACTACCTTGTTATTACTCCCCCTCCATTGTATGAGGGGCTTCCATTTAGGTAAAGGAAAGACTAGGCATAGTCCCTCTCCACAGTGACCTCGAGTTAGCTGCACAAAACCTCAGTGTACGGCTCAGCACACACTCCTGCAGTCTGTGATGTGGCAGTTGCAGCATTCCCATAGCAAAATCTCTGTGTGATGAAAGACCATCACAGGCAGAACAAAGTGCTTCTTTCACTAAGTTAATGGTCTTCCAGCAGTTCTGGATGAGTGCATTGCTGGGAACAGGAAAATGCAGAGTGTATGGAGAAGGATGCAAGAGTCCTGTCTCACTGAAATGAGAAGGACACTTGCATCCTTCTCCACACATTCTTAGTGAATCTGTATTTTGCAAGAGGTGGGTGACTGTCTCCACTCCATTTCATTGTGCGGTTCCAGTTGTACAGGAAGGATCAGACTGTGGGGGTGGCTCCCTCACCGCCAGCCAGACAAAGTCCTGGTGCCATTTTGTGAGCACTGGCAATGAGGCATTCCACCAGATGCCCTGAACTGTCTGCTCTGGGAACCACCCATCGGGTCCATTGAGTCCTTGTCTCTCAATGTCCACAGGACGTTCTGTGCTGACCACTGCCTGATGGCCTTATGGTCAAAGGTGTTCGCCTGGAAAAACATTTCCATGAAGGATAGGTGGTGTGGAAAAGTCCAGCAGACTCGGATGTTCTGTGGCAACAGGGGAAGGCCCATCCTTCGCAACACTTAGGACAGGTAAAATCTTGGCACCCTCATACTTTGGTTCCATGCAGAGCCTGATGCAGCCAATCAAAGAAGGTGATCACCAGTATGAGGGCAATATTGGGTAAGCCCTTGTTCTGTTGTCTAGCAACTTAGACATGGTGACCCGTTGGACCCTCTCCATCTTGGATCCCCATATGAACCAAAGACTGTTCTGGTGACCACCAAAGCAGAGGTGCGGGTGGGGAAATGGGTCACATGTGCCATCTATAGAACTAGAGAGCACCTTGCACCTGATGATCAGATTCTTTTGTTATTGAGAGGGAGAGCCATATCACAGACCTCATTTTTGGTGGACCTTTGCAATCTGCTCCAACCAATTTTTGTTGCACATCTCAGTCCCTCAAAACCCGATCCCTAACACCTTCAGGTAGTCAGATATGACTGTGAAGGGGCTGGTGGACTGGATGGACCAGTTACAGAAGAGCTTTGCCTTACTCCTACATTATCCTGGGGCGCAATGCGGACTCAAAATGGCCACAGATTCTGATCATTTTGAAGAGCACGTCCATCATGTAGATGTTAGATATCTGGTTGAAAGCCTTTTCCTGATCCAAGCTGACTAGACAGGTGTCCACCCCCATGATATTCTATCTACAGCTTTAGAGTCATATAGTTCATCATAAAAGGATCCTCTATATGCCTGCCTATGAGGATGTGATCCTTTTAAAATTGTGGATCACAGAGGTCTCTGTAAACCTTTTGGAAGAAGTGTGAGCACTGTGTGGACTTTGGATCGGAGGATGATCTTGGAGGTAAACAGCACGCTTGCCAGACCTTCACCTGTCAGAGTTCCTCTCTCACATTTTCCTCTTGCAACTGCAGGAGCAACTGTTGCAGGTCAATCTTGAGTTGGTTCAGTTATCTCTGCTTCTGTCTTGTTCTCCAGACACTTCGAGAATAAAGAATCTCTTGATCTCCTTGGTTGTTTCCTGCCAGTTCATTGGGGAGTCAAAGAAGGGTTTCACAATTCTTCAATGAGCAAACTTCTTTATTTCCTCTACTGTGGTCAGCAATATAGGGAATATGTCCAGAATATATGTTCTTGTGAGCCAAGCAATGAACCAAATATCTTGGTTATAAAAAGGTCTCAAGGGTAGCTTGACAGTGGCAATCATAATCTCTGAAAATTCATAATTTAATACTGCATTTAAATTATAGTGCAGTGCAACAGATAGTGCAAGTAGCAATTAGGAACTATTAAGGGAATACGCCAAATAAAAATTGTTAATTACACCATTTGGCACTGGGACCACAAATACTCAATAACTATTTGCAATGGGCCAACATTTTAATTACTTCTATCATTAATTAGTTTTTTCCTTGCAAGTAAAGGTTTTGAATTTTGTGAATATTGCTGAAACTAAAGTTGAATGTCATACCTCTGAAAATTGAGCAATTGGGAAAAGAATCAAGAGGGTAAACAAACATATATCCTTCACTAATCACAATGCAGGATTGCAAAATTAACAGACCAAGGACTGAGAATTAAATGCATTGAGTACAAATTAAATTGGATGAATCCAATGTCAAATCAGTTTACAGAGGAAGAGGGTAAGGGGGTGACAAAACAATGAAGACATTCATTTAAACAAATGAAGAATTTCAGTATTTCAACAGTGAATGAAACATTAAGGAATAAAACTTGCAATTGATCATTTTTAAGAGCTCCTGGAAGGGATTGAAACTTGGGCCAGGCAGATGGAGTGGTGGTGGGGGGAAGCACGGGGAGACAGAAGAATAATGTGCTGGTTGGGGAAAAATAAAGAGGGCTCAGAGAAAAGAAGCTAGTGAATGGTGTAGGATTAGGAATGGGAGGAGATCCAAGATGTACAGCCATCATATGGTGTGATCAGCAGTAGGGGAAGAGCTAAAAGACTCTGATGTGGCTTCAGGGGCCTTAGATGTGGACAGAGGAGTGGTTTCAATGGTGAACCTTTGTTTCACAAACATTATAAAGGTTAGGCATAGTCTTTAGTGTTAACTCTTTCTTCCTTTATCAGTTTACATTACAAGCTTGGGTTAAACAAGCTTGTTCTGGTCTCTCGAAACAAGCAGGCATAGCAACTAGAGCTAGGAAATGAGGTCCTGGCAAGGGGAGGGCAAAACTACAGCACTGTTTTTGCAGGTTTTCTTCTTTTTCCTTTGTTCTTCTTCACAGTTACCAGTGTTGTGAAGCTACAGTGTAAAAGTTTACTATCACCAACTGCCATCTCTTAATTACTGGACGACTCCAGCAATTCTGCTGCCCTCTAAAAGTTTACTTAAATGTAACCATTCATCATCTTAATTCCATTTTGGATGTCTTCAACAATTCTGTTGTTGTCAGCAGGATTTCAAGACAAAGAAAGAACACAAGGGTGCCCGTTCTCTCGGCCTGGAGGCAAGATCTCCTTGTTTAACGTTCTTAGTATGGGGAAGTACCTTCTGTAACTCAATCCTGAAATCTTACTGTGGTAACGCAGTGCATGCTCATTAACCAATGATGTATAGCTCACTTGTGGTTCACCATGAAGTAACCCATTCTGGCAATAACCCTCTGTGAACTGAGTACACCACCCATCAATTACATTTCCAAACATTAGAAGAAATAGGTAAAATGCAGGAGCTCCAGCAAAGCCTGGACAGGGAATGACATTAAGAGAATACAGGCAAAAACAGTGTTGATCAAAGAAAACGAGAAGTGAATGTGATGGTTGACAAATCTTGGACCAGGTTAGATGGAAGAATGAATAGCAACAAAATTAAAAGCGATCATGAAAAGGCAACACTACAGGAAAACCTGTAGTGATGAATTCATGTGATGAATTGAAGAATGCAAAAAAGGAAATCAAGACATTGAAGACAGAACAGGGGACTCATAACAGTGACTGATCTTGCCTCATCCTGCTCTTGGAGTACCTTAGACCAGCCACAAGGGTTCCTCCCACCTCTGCCCCATTACCACTGAGGTCACACTGTCTGAAGATTCCTATTCGGATACTCTACAATAGATACACCAATGGCACCACTGCAGAGCAAGACAGAAACTTGGAAACAAATAAAAAATGGGCAATGATGAACCAAAAAAAGAAAACACATGGTCTATAAATTAGCTGACCTGGATGGAATTGATAAATGGTCCAAAGAACATTCCCTCCCCAAAAGATAATGAACAAAGACCTGAGATGCCTGAAGGGGATCTATAATTGACAGTAACTAGAGAGAATCCAAGTCCTAATGGTGATGATGACAGGAATAGAATGGAATCCAAACACTAGAAGACATCTTCTGGAGCCAACACAGAAGCATACCAATGCCTATACTTCCCAAGAAGTCCAGGAGATTTGGCCTGTTGTCAAATAGTCTATCAAACTTCTCCTGGTGCACAATGGTCATTAATATTGACTGGCTGCATCACAGACTGATTTGGCAATTCAAGTGCCCAGGAGTGCTGAAGGTAGAAAAGATATTCGTCCATCACAGGCTCTCACTTCCCATCCATGAGTTATCTAGATAATGCACTGCCTCAAGGAGGTAGCCAACATCATAAAGCACCCACATCATCCTGGTTATAACCTCTTCTCATTTACTTTTGGACAGAAGGTACAGAAATCTAAAAGACCAGTGACTCTAGGTTCAAAAACATACAGTATTCTTTCCAACAGCTATACAATTCATAAACTACTCTTAAACTGCAAAAAGACCTGTCTTCATAACTGTAACACCACTTTTGTTTCTTGCACTATGGCAACTGTGAATATTATCATTTCAAATTTTTTTTTAAATTTAATGCATACTATTGCAGCTTTTCAATGCTACAGCAAGCTGGATGAAGTTGGAATCTCAGGATATATAACAATAAACATCAAATCAGCACAAGATCCACAAGACAATGGTGAGGAAATGTTAAATTCTCACTACATTCCTGAGGTAAACGCTACAATTATTGAAGTTGAAGCAAGACATGAAGAAGTAGTCATATTGGTCGGGGTTTCTATAGTTACGGGAACAGATGTGAGGTTCTATGACTCCTGGATGGGATATTGCCTCCCAGGTAGAGCATACTCAAGCAGGAGAGTGAGCAGCCAGATGTTGTGGTATGAGTTGACATTAATGACATTGATAGAAAAAGGGATGAGGTCCTGAAGAGGGTTATCAGGAGTTAGGAAGGAAGCTAAACAGAAAGATCTCCAGGGTGGTAATCTCTGGATTGCTGCCTGTGCTGTGTGCCAGTGAAGGGAGGAATAGGACGTTATGCCTGAAGAGTACGTGCAGGGGGTAGGGGTTCAGATTCATGGATCATTGGGATCTCTTCTGGGAAAGATAGGACTTGAAAAGAAAGGATGGTTACATCTGAATGGGAGGGGGACTAATACTTTGGTGGGCAGGTTTGCCAGTAGCTGTTAGGAAGGGTTTAAATTGGAGTCATGTGATGAAGTAGTGGCCGGTAGGAGAATACCAGCCCTCTCCAGAAAAGAAGAAAAAAAGTGAAGAAAAAGCAAAGCCCCAGATATACAAAACACAACAAATAAAAGATAAGGGTATGGAGAAAATGGCACCTAAGAAAGAAAAACCAAAAACGACGGTAAAAAAAAGGAAGGAAAGATGCCGGAAGAGAAAGGTGAAGGCCTTACCTACACGAAAAAGCAGGGATCCGCCATGGAAAGAGGAGCCCACTCCCAGAGGTTAGTGGAGACCCCATAGGGTCGTGACTCCAACCTCGGGACTGCAAAAATGGCTCACTGAGCCAAACAGAGGTGCACAACTGTGCATGCGCGATGCGCACGACAAGGAGAACACTGACGGGAGGGTGGACCAGTTGTGGAGTGAAACTCCACAGCACGAACAGCTGAGAGATGCCCAACAGCAAGGTTCCCAGCTGGAAGATAAAGAAAGCAATGGGAAAGGGAGGGGTAAGAAAGAAAAATGGAAGCAGGAGACACATCGGAGAACCAGCCCAGAAGAAGAGGACCAACATCAAGAAACCATGAAAAAAATATACCCAACAATCTGAGACAAGCAGCTCAACAAGAAAGTCAGAAGAGACAGAGAAGACACAAACACAAGAGCAGACACTGAAGAAGAAGAACACCAAGCTCTGCACAGAGGAATAGGAGGTAAAATGAATGGATAGTACATAGATTTTAAAAATTTTCAAGAAGAAATGAAAGCATTAAATGAATGGTTGACATTAGAATTTAGTGAAGTAAAACGAAAAATGAAAAGTGCAGAAGAAAAAAATGAGTAGAATAGAGCTGGTCATAACAGGCGTAGGGAAAGGATTAGAAAATGTGGAAGAACGTGTAATGGCAGTAGAAATGGAAGTGAACAACTTGAAAAGAAAACTGGAAGAAAGTGACAAAAAAGTTAAAGAAACACAGGAGTTGTTAGTTCAGAAGATGGATATAATGGAAAACTATAGTAGGCGAAACAATATAAAGATAGTGGGCCTTAAGGAAGATGAAGAAGGTAAAGATATGAAAGAATTTATAAAAGAATGGATCCCAAAAGTCCTGGGAATGCCAGAAATGCAGGAAGGAATGGAAATAGAACATTAGCCCCAAAACCACAGTCACAGGAAAAACTAAGATCCGTTTTAATAAAATTTCTGAGATACACGACAAGAGAAAATATATTGGAAAAGACAATGAATAAAATTAGAGAAGACAAAAAACTGGAGTACAAAGGTCAAAATGTTTTTTTCTACCCAGACATAAGTTTTGAACTCCTAAAGAAGAAGTTTAACGCAGCAAAATCGATCCTATGGAAAAAAAGGCTATAAATTTATGTTAAGATATCCAGCAGTGCTTAAAATAGTTATCCCGGGGGAGCAAAACAGACTGTCTTGGATCCAGAGAAAGCACGAGAATTTGCAGAATGCCTGCAGAACAGAAAGAGAGGTGAAGAGATGTAACAAGAACAAAGAATGATGACAAACTACATATAAAGATGTAAAAATAATGTATAAGTAAGAACTAAAGGAGGGAAGAAAAGGGAAGTAAGTGAGAAGGGGGGGGATAAGGAGGGGTTAAAAAAATAAAAAAGAAAAAGAAAAGAGGGGGAGCTTTGTTGTAATGTGAAGATAAAAGTCTTTTCTGGAGGGGGTTGGGTGGGAGAGAATAACAGTCACTGCAAAATCAGTTGACACTTGTGAACGGGTTCGCAGTCCGAATGGAGAGGGAGTTGTGGTTGCCCGGCAAGGGACAAGGGGCAACTCAGAGAGGGGGGGGGAAACACTTGGGGTAAAAGGAATTTTAGATGTGGGAATGGTTGAAATATCTTATGTTTTAGAAGTGTTGTCATACAGTGTGTTCAAAAAGAGAAAACTGAGAAATGAAAATGGGGAAAGGGGGAAAGGTGGTGGTGAGGAAACGGAAATGAGATGTAAACAGAGTATGAGATGGCCATGTTGAACTATATGACTATAAATATTAATGGAATACATAACCAAATCAAAAGGAAGAGGCTATTAAATTTATGGAAAAAAGAAAAAATTGATATAGCATTCGTGCAGGAAACACATCTAACGGAAGTGGAACACAAGAAATTAAGGAGAGACTGGGTAGGACACATAACAGCAGCATCATATAACTCAAAAGCCAGATGTGTAGCTACATTAATCAATAAAAATGTACCAATCAAAATAGAGGAGGAAATAATAGATGCAGCAGGGATATCTCTTCTTCTTCTTTGGCTTGGCTTCGCGGACGAAGATTTATGGAGGGGGTAAAAGTCCACGTCAGCTGCAGGCTCGTTTGTGGCTGACAAGTCCGATGCGGGACAGGCAGACACGGTTGCAGCGGCTGCAGGGGAAAATTGGTTGGTGGGGTTGGGTGTTGGGTTTTTCCTCCTTTGCCTTTTGTCAGTGAGGTGGGCTCTGCGGTCTTCTTCAAAGGAGGTTGCTGCCCGCCAAATTGTGAGGCGCCAAGATGCACGGTTTGAGGCGAGATCAGCCCACTGGCAGTGGTCAATGTGGCAGGCACCAAGAGATTTCTTTAGGCAGTCCTTGTACCTCTTCTTTGGTGCACGTCTGACACGATGGCCAGTGGAGAGCTCGCCATATAACACGATCTTGGGAAGGCGATGGTCCTCCATTCTGGAGACGTGACCCATCCAGCGCAGCTGGATCTTCAGCAGCGTGGACTCGATGCTGTCGACCTCTGCCATCTCGAGTACTTCGACGTTAGGGATGAAAGCGCTCCAATGGATATTGAGGATGGAGCGGAGACAACGCTGGTGGAACCAGCAGGGATATATGTAATGTTAAAATGTCAGATATATTCAGAACTCTGGAATTTGGTCAATATATATGCACCTAATGAAGAGAATCAAAAGTTTATGCAAGATATTTTTTTGAAGATTGTAGATACGCAGGGGAATATATTGATAGGAGGGGACTTTAACCTTAATTTGGATTCAAAGATGGATAAAACTGGACAAAAGACTAGCAGAAAGAACAAAGTAGCCAAATTTATGGTTAAATCAAAGCAGGAAATGCAACTTTTGGAAATATGGAGGAGACAACACCCAAAGGAGAAGGAATACTCATCTTATTCGAGTAGAAATAAAACATACTCAAGGATTGACCTGTTCCAAGTGCATATCCAAGGGAGAATTAGGAAAACTGAATATAAAGCTAGATTGTTATCTGATCACTCACCCCTGTTATTAGCAATAGAACTGGAGAATATCCAACCAAGAACATATAGATGGAGAGTAAACTCCATGCTAATTAAAAGACAGGAATTTAGAGAATTTATTGAGCACCAAATTAAAATGTACTTTGAAATAAATATGGAATCAGTGAAAGACAAATTTATATTATGAGATGCAATGAAAGCCTTCAGAGGGAAGATAATAAGTTATGTAACCAAGATGAAAAAGGACTACAATCGGGAAATAGAACAGCTGGAAAGGAAAATAGTAAGTACAGAAAAAGAACTATCAACAAGGGAAGATACAACAAAAAGAGAATTAGCGGACAAAAAAAAATACGAAACACTACAAACGTATAAGGTGGAGAAGAACATAATGAAAATAAAGCAGAAGTATTATGAGCTAGGAGAAAAAATGCACAAAATACTAGCTTGGCAGCTTAAAACAGAACAAACTAAAAGAACGGTATTGGCATCAAGGAAAAAGGACAAACAAATTACATATAACCCAACAGAGATCAATGAAAACTTTAAGGAATTCTACAAGCAATTATACCGAACTGAGAACGAAGGGAAAGAAGACAAAATAGATGAGTTTCTAGCTAAAATTGAACTACCGAAATTGCAAGAAGAGGAGCAAAACAAATTGATAACACCATTTGAAATAGAGGAATAACAAGATGTATTAAAAAAGCTACCGAACAATAAAATGTCTGAGGAGGACGGACTCCCAATAGAATTCTATAAAACATTTAAAGAGTTATTAATTCCTCCTCTCCTGGAAGTAATGAACCAGATAGAAGAAACACAAAACTTGCCAGATTCATGTTAAACAGCAATAATTACAGTAATACCAAAGATGGGGAAACATCCACTAACACCAGCATCGTATAGACCAATATCTCTACTTAACTCAGATTATAAGATAATAGCAAAACTATTAGCAAACAATTGGCCGATTGTGTACCAAAAATAGTAAAACTAGATCAAACTGGATTTATTAAGAAAAGACAAACAATGGACAATGTCTGTAAGTTCATTAACTTAATTCATGCAGTACAAGGAAATAAGATGCCAACAGTGGGTGGTTGCTTTAGTCACAGAGAAAGCCTTTGACAGGGTAGAATGGAATTATTTATTCAAAGTACTACAGAGGTTCAACCTACCAGAGAAATATATTAATTGGATTAAAGCATTATATAAGGGTCCAATGGTGAAGGTGGCAGTAAATGGATATATATCGAACCAATTTAAATTAAGCAGGTTAAATTAGGCAGGGATGTCCACTATCTCCCTCACTGTTCGCTTTAGCAATAGAACCCTTGACAGAACTGATAAGAACAGAAAATAAAATAAAAGGGATAAAAATAAAAGAGAAAGAATATAAAATCAGTCTATTTGCAGATAACATCATAGTATACTTAACAGAACCAGAATTATCAATACAAGAATTACATAAGAAAATGAAGGAATATGGAGAAATATCAGGTACAAGATGAACGCAAATAAAAGACGATGCCAATGAATAATGCGGATCACACAAAGTTTAAAAAAAGAATGGCCATTTAAATGGAAAACACAAGCAATCTGATACCTAGGTATTAGACTAGATAATAATCTAGGCCATCTATACAAATTAAATTATAAGCCATTAATGAAGAAATTACAAGATAACTTAGAATATTGGAAAGATTTACCACTAACACTGATAGGAAGGGTAAATTGCATTAAAATGAATATCTTCCCAAGGATACAATACCTATTTCAATCATTACCAATTCCCTTAACAGAGAAATTCTTCAATGAACTAAAGAGAATAATAAGGAAATTCTTATGGAAAGGGGGGAAACCAAGGATAGCACTAGATAAATTAACACAATGGTACAAACAAGGTGGTTTGCAGCTACCAAACTTTAAAAATTATTATAGAGAAGCACAATTAAGATATCTATCATATTTTTATCAAACAAGGGAAAAACCAGATTGGACCTAGAAAGAGTAGATAAAATAGGGGAGAAAGTACCAGAACATATACTTTATAAATGGGATGAAAAACTGGTGCAATATAGAAGTTCACCAGTACTGCACCATCTGCTCAACATTTGGAAGAAGATTCACGTAGATAGGAAAAAAAACAAATTACCAACTACCAAAATTATTATTGACGCAAAATCAACTAATCCCTTTCACAATAGATAACCTTTCCTTTAGAGAATGGGAGAGAAAAGGAAATAAAAGAATAGAAAATTGTTTTTTTGGGAAATATTTATTATCATTTGAACAAATGAAGTACAAATATGGAATAACTCACGGTACAATGTTTGCATAACTGAAAACCTACTTGAAGGACAAATTGGGAAGCAGATTGAGATTACCAGAAGGAAGCAACTTTGAATATATGATTACAGACACAATGATAATTAAAAGATTTATAACAAACATGTTCATCAAGCTGCAAGAGAAAGAAAATGATGAAATAAGCTATAAACCCAAACAAAAGTGGGAAAAAGATCTAAACATAAAGATAAAAAATGAAATATGGGAAAAGCTATGCTCCGGAATTATCAGAAATACAATAAACAGGAGGTTACGCATGATACAATACAATTGGTTATATAGGCTATATATCATGCCCCAAAAGTTAAATAAATGGTACCCAATAGTATCAATTTGGGCATGTGAGAAAGTGAAAAAAATTTGGGAAGATCTAAATCAGATATTAAATAAAATCGCAAAAAGCAACATACCAAAAAATCCAGAGATCTTTCTTCTAAGTAATATAAGTAGTAAAGAATTAGGCCTTAAACTGGATAAAGTGCAAAAAAGATTTATTATGATAGCCTTAGCAGTAGCAAAAACTGTATAATGTCAACTTGGAAATCAGAGAGTACAGCAATGGTACATGGAAATTAATAAATGTATTCCATTGGAAAAAAATAACATATAATTAAAAAAATGTCACATTATTTGAACAAATTTGGGAACCGTACATGGATCACAACAGAGAGGGACTACTGCAGACCCCCACCCCCTAAAATGATAGAATGAGAAGAAGACGAAATGAACTGACCCAGTGTGTAAAAATAGATGACACAATTTTCTTGTTTATTTTCATTGTGTGATGACCTTGTTTAATGGGTTTATTGTAATGTATATGTTGAACGTTTAATGGGTTTGGGGGGGGGGGTGGGAAGGAGGGAGGGAAGGGAGGGTGGGAAGGAGGGAGGGAAGGGAGGGATGAAAAAGGGGAGAAAATGACACTGTGTATTTTCAAGAGGGAAATGTTTGTGTGTATTTTGATTAATATGGTTCATAGTGTGAAAAATAAAAAAAGTTAAAAAAAGGAAGGGTTTAAATTATTTTGACAGGAGGATGGGAACCAGAATGAGAGGGCAGTGCCTAGGGCAGGAGATACACTGTGTAGTGAGATTGTGAGAATGGATAGGAAGTCAATAGGGAAAAATAGCAAGATTAAGGATTTTAACTTGGGTACTTAGGAAACAAAATTGAAAAGGGTGATGATCATAGCACAGAAGGACCTACATTTAAATGCCCACAGTATAAGAATTCAAGTTGATGACCTAGTAGTACAGCTGAAAGTGGGCCATCACCAAGCCAATGACCATAACTAGGAACTAAAAATCCAGGGATACACAGTGTATCAAAAGGACAGGAAGTTCGGCAGAGGGGATGGGCTGGTCCTGCTGGTTAAAAATGTATTAAATCTTTGAAGAGAGGTGACATGAGAACAGATATATAGAATCCCTCTGTGTTGAATAGAGAATTTCAAAGGTAAAAAGACACTGATAGGTGTTGTATACAGATCTCTAAAGAGTAGTCTGGATGTGGTGTGCAAACTAAAGAGGGAGATAGAGAAAGGGTCCAAAACGGGCAAAGTTACATCAGTCATCAGGCATTTCAATATACAGGTTGATTGGGAAAACCAGGTTCCCAAGAGAAGAAATTTATCAAATGCCATTAGGATGGCTTCTTAGAACAGTTTGGGGCTGAGTGGATCAGGGAAATGGTAATTCTGGATTGGGTATTGTGTAATGTATGAGAGTTGAAGGTAAGGGAGGCAGTGACCATAACATAATAGAATTTTCCATGCAGTTTAAGGGAGAGAAACTAAAATCAGAGGTGTCAGTACATCCATGGAATAAAGGGGATGACAGAGGTATGAGAAAGGAAATGGCAAAATTTGATTTGAAAGGCACACTAGCAAGAGGAACTGAAAAGCAACAAAGGCTGGAGTTTCTGCAAGAAGCAAGGAAGGTGCAGGGCAGGTATATTGCAAAAAAATAGAAAATATGTGAATGGTAAAATGATAACTGTGGCTGAAAAGAGAAGTGAAAGGCAAAGTAAAAGCATATGGAAGGGCATGTAAGGAAACAACAATTGAGTGGGAAGATAGGGGACTCTGAAGTTTTCAATAGCAAACAGAAGGCAACCAAGTCATTGGGAAGGAAAAAATGAACTCTGAATGGAAGCTATAAAATAATATAAAAGGTAAGTGAAAGCTTTTAAATATACAAAGATTTAAAAAAAAAGACAAGAATAAATATTGGACCAATAGAAGACAATGTTGGAGAAATTGTAATTGGAGATAAGGAGATAGCAGAGGAAATGCATGAGTATTATGTATTATTTATTACTGTGGAAAATATTAACAGCAAACCAGACAGGGAAGTGAGGTGAGTGGAGTCACTATCATCAATGAGAAGGTGCTTGGGAAGCTGAATGGTCCAAGGCTAGATAAGTCACATGAACCAGATGGAATGCACCCTCCAGTTCTGAAAGAAGTAGCTATAGATATTGTGGAGGCATGGTTCCAGAGAATTGGAAAATTGCAAAGGTCACTGTGCTATTTAAAAAAGGAAGAAAAGAAGCAGAAAGGCTAACAGGTGAATAATTTCCTTTCATCAGACACTGGGAAGTTGTTGGGATTGATTGTTAAGAATGCGGTTACGGCATACATTGACGTACATGATAAGATAGGCCAAAGTCAGCATGGTTTTCTTAAGGGAAAATCCTGCCTGACAAACCTGGAATTTTTTGAAAGAACCACAAGCAAGCTAGACAAAGATGATGAGGTGCTTGTTGTATTATTGGATTCTTGAAAGGGTTTTGACAAGGTAAAGCACATTTAGCTGCTTAACAACAGCACAAGTAGAGCATTGGCTGATCAGCAGGAAACAGAGAGTGGAAATAAAGGGATCTAATTCTGGTTGGCAACCATTTACCAATGGTGTTCTTCAGGGTTGGCGTTGGGGCCACTTATTTTTACATTGTATATTAATTATTTGGATTGTGGAATAAATAGCTTTGTAGTTAATTTTGCAGATGATACAAAGATAGGTGAAGGGACACATAGTGAGGAGGAAACAGAGAGACTGCAGAGAGACTTAAATTGGAAAATGGGCAAACAAGAGGCAAATGAAATACAATATTGGAAAGTATATGGTCATGCATTTTGATTAAAGGACTAAAAGGCCAGACTATTATTTGGGTGGGGAGAAAATTCTAAATTCGGAGGTGCAAAGGAACTTGCGCGTTCTCATGAAGGATACCCTAAAGGTTAAAAAGTGTGTAATGGAATATTTGGGAGATAAATTGGTAAAATTAGAGTAAGTTACATACATACACACATTTTAAAACAGATCTTATTTGAAATATTGAAGAATTCATATTCAGTGAATTTACAGAAACTATGGAGAATGCTATGCACATTTCACAAGTAAGTGCTAATTGAAATGATGTCATTAAAGCAACAAGCAGGAGACACTCTGGCTGTTCAAAGCTCTTTGCAAGGATTTTGACAGAGTGCACACAAAAGGTAACTCCTGGGTTTTTGTTTACCTGAAGACAACAGCTTGACCAAGAACTCCTATTGTTTGCTGGAGAAGGTCAGGGGTTTTGCAAGTGAGTGAGTCAAGTGGGCTTTCTGGCAGTTGGAGAGAAAGAAGCCAAGAAGCTTGTTGGAACTGAAACAAACTCCAGAGTGGTGGATGACTGGAAGTGCTATCTGTCAGATGTTTCTCTTGGAATAAGTGGAACAGAAAGGAACTCTGTGAAAGCCTGAAAGAAAGAGAACCCTGATGGGGTAAGTTTCATCAGCAAGACATTGAGGTGACTAATGGTGGTACCTCAGTTGCAGAAATCCTGGAACAACAAATCTCTCTCTGCAAACCCTACAAGAATCTTCCTGAGCAGTAAACATTTACCTTTCAAGCACCAAAGCCTGGTGAACTTTATATATGTTAAATTCTGTGCACAGTATAAGAATTGTCTGCAACCAGAGAACTTGGAAGGAGAAGTGAGATTGAACTGTGAACCAAAGAACTTTTCTTACATTTACACACACATCACATACACGTGCACTTAGAATTAGAAGGGGGTTGTTGGGTTTAGTTAAGTTAATAGAGATAAGTTAAAGTTTGATTCTGTTTTCATGTTTAAAGATAATTAAAAACAAATTTTGTTTAAGTAACTACTTGTCTTGGTGAATGTCTATTGCTGCTGGATTTTAGGGTCCTTTGGGCTCATAACAGGGGACTGTTATGTTGGCATTAATATCTACAGGAATAGGATGGAATAGGATAGAAGAGCAGTGATGCAATGATAAGGCTTTACAATGGTGAGGCCTCAATTGGATACAGGGTATCATTTTGGGCTTATTTAGGAAAGTATGTGATGGCATAGGAGAGGATTCAAAAAACATTCATTACAATTATTCCTGGAATGAAGAGATTAGCAAATGAAGAATATTTGGCAGCTCTTGGACTGTATTCCTTGGAGTTCCAAAGAATGAGGACTTTTATCAGAAATATGGGAATAAAGGTTAATGCCCAATTTAAAAAAGATGGGTGAGTGGAGGGAAGAATGGTGGAGGATCCCAGACTAATAGGTGGATACAAGGGAGATGGTAGAAGAAAGAGTGATAAGGTGACAGAGGAATAAAGGTAGTTTTCTGATAGAAGGGGCTGTGGAGCTGGAGATGGATGAGTAGGGAAAGAAACAGATGGGGGAGCACAAATAGCTCGGAATGGGACCATTCAGCACAGCCGTTTTGGCACGAGAGGTTTGGCACAGCCCACTTCAGCGCAGACCTATTTCGGCGCAAAACTAATAAATAAGTAGTGTCAAGTAGTAATTACACGCATTAAAAAGCCATCAACAATTTTGACCAAATGTGGAAAGGAAAAGTGCTCGTACGATGGCTATATATATATAGATATATCTATATATATCTATATATATATAGATATATATATGTAATGTGTGTTTTTGATGCTGATAAGATAACCAAGCTTTGGAGATGTGAGACGAAGGACATTTGCAAAGCTCGAATTCATGTTAGAATTGGTGAACTAGTGAAACAAATTAATGAACATTCAGCTTCGGCATCGAAGGTGGAAAGAGATACCATCATTTCAAAGATAAAAGTACGAGCTGTTGAAACTGTAGAGGGAACTGCAAAAGTGATTAACGAGTGCCTAGAAAATTTGTCTGAAGCTTGCCAAGAAATGATGCCTAACAACAGAGCGCTGAAGAAAATGGTCCGTCGGACAAGGAAAGAAATTGGTGCTTACCCAATAAATCCAAGAAATTTAGAAGATCTTGTAATTCCAGATAGCTTTAAAACATATTCGGTTGATGAATATAATGAAAAACAATTTTTACTAGCCGACAGCGGTAGTACCACCTGCAGAATTCTTATATTTGGAAGAAAAAGGAATGCCGAATTTCTAAGACAAACAAAAAAGTTTTATGTTGATGGAACATTCAAAATTTCCTCACCTCTATTTTCACAAGTTTATGTTATTTTAGGGGAAATACATAAAGGTGTGTTCCCACTGTTGATTGCTTTACTCCCAAATAAGTTACAAACAACACATGATAAATTATTTGAAATGGTTCTGGAAATATAGCCTGAATGCCGCCCTGACATTATCAACTGTGACTTTGAACTTGCAAATTTCAAAAGTTTACAACAGCATTTTCCTTCTGTGGAAATCAGGGGATTTTTTTTTTTCACCTGGCTCAAAATATGAGAAAACATCTTGTCAGTTTGGGACACTTGAGTAGGTATAACATTGACTCGGAGTTTTCTTTGAGAGCTAAAATGGTAATTGGTCTTGCATTTTTTCCGATTGAAAACATTGATGAAGGTATTGAACATT
Source organism: Narcine bancroftii (assembly GCF_036971445.1). Taxonomy (NCBI): domain Eukaryota; kingdom Metazoa; phylum Chordata; class Chondrichthyes; order Torpediniformes; family Narcinidae; genus Narcine; species Narcine bancroftii. Next base: position 424,992,893 of record NC_091469.1, read on the forward strand.
TGGCTGATGCACTTCCAGATGAACTGCAACCGCTGCTGGACTAGTTCGAGGATAACTATGTAGATAGAAGATTATGCAGAGAAAATGGTAGACGTCCACCGCTTTTTTTCAGTTGGAATGTGGAATATATATGAAAGAACTTTAAACAATGAGGATAGAACAAACAATCATGCAGAAGTTGCTCACAGGAGATTACAATGCAAACTTGGAGTGGAACATCCAGTTATTTGGAAATTTATTGACAGTTCAGAAAAAGTTCAGAGAGGAAGGGACATTTACTGTGATCATCTTGTAGCAGGGCACGATATTCCACTGAAACTAAAGAAATTCAGGGAAGTAGACACTTGTAAGAAGATTTAGTGGGAGAAATCATGTTGAATATTTAAGAGGGATTGCCCATAATTTTGAATAAAGGTCATATTTTAGATTTTTTTGTAATTAACTTATTACTCTCTACCATTTTTACTACAGAGAATATTATGTTCACATGGAACTAAAAAAATCAATTCCTATCTTGCTTTCATTAATGCTTTTAACTGAGCCTGAATATGCGCCAAAATGGGTCTGCAGCAAATTGGGCTGCGCCAAACTGGTCGCGCCAAATTGCTCCCGCCAAAACATCCTAAATCCCAAACAACAGATTGAAGGTCAACATTGTTACTCTCTGGTTGGAAACTGTGGAGACAGAAAACAAGGTGTTGTTCTTTAAATTGGCAGGTGTCCTTGATTTGGCAGTATATAAGGCCATGGGCAGCCAAATCACTGTCTCCATCAAATGTCTAACCATGGGTACTCACATGGGTCCCAGGTAGGCCTGTCTTCATTGGATGTGCCAAGTAATCCATACTGCATCTACACAGGCAAAGGGTCCTCAACTCTTCCTCCAATACATTGGCTGCATTGGTGCTGCCTCCTGCACCCACGATGAGCTTGTCACCTTTATGCACTTTTCTGCCAACTTCCACCCTCTCCTCAAATTCAATTGATCCATCTCAGGACACAAACTATCTACATACATCTTTAATAAACCCAGTAACCCCCATAGTTACCTTGACAACACCTATTCCCACCTTGCCTTCTGAAAGGATTCTATTTTTTTCTCTCAATTCCTCAGTCTCTGCCACATTTCCGCTTGCATGAGGACTTCCATTCTAGGCCATCTGAGATGTCCTCCTCCTTCACAAAACATGGCCTCCCCTCCAGCCCTCACCCACATCTCCACTATTTCCCCCACATTTTCCATCCCTTGACTCAGGGTTCCTCTTCCTCACCTACCATTCCCACCAGCCTCTACATTCAATATATTATTCTCTGCCATTTCCACCATCTTCAATGGGATCCCACCACCAGATACATCTTCCCTTTCCATGGGGATTGCTCCATCTGTGACTCCCTCAATCAGTCACCCCCTTCCCAATAATCGCCCCCTTTGTACCTACACCTGCAAGAAGCGTTAAACCTGCATCTTTCCCTCACCCCCACCCCCCGCAGTATCTGCAGACTTTCTCCACCGTTGGCGTCTCCCTCCCTCCATCCTCCATCTCCCGACCGACTGTCTGAACCAAGACCTTTCCGTTTTCCTGCCTCTTTACTCCGGACAAAAACAAATGCCGTCCCAAATCACTTGTTTAAAAAAAACCATTTGAAACCCAGGCCTTCGAGAAAACTTTTTACCTTCTTGACCAAGTTGACTTTGCAGGAACGTGGTGACACGAACACCCCGCGGGGTTCCAGCGCCCACACGCACCGCACCTGCGCGTGATCCGACCCCTCGGCAGGTGGGGACGCCAGCGCACAGAGCGCGATTGTGACATCACGGGCGCTCCCGCGCCTCGCCAGGTGCAAACTCCGCGCTTGGATTGTTCGCGAGGGCAGAGGGTGGGCTCGCTCGGCGCGCCGGGGGCGGAAGGAAAGACGCGCAACTTGCTCGCTTGTCGCTGGGCAACGAGAAGACGCCGGGCTCTGGGTTCAGTCCCGTTGAGCGGGAGGACATGACGGAAATCGGCAAACGCCTCAGCAAGAACACGCCGCTTTCTGCATTATCTGCCTTCAGCTTCATCCCCGAGAGGCGAGGGTCCAATGAGATCACTTATTTTGGTCATCAGAAGAAAGTAAGTGCCAATTCCACCCTGTGCGTTCCGAGGCAGCATTGCCCATAATTACCTACCCCTGGATACAATTCTAAGAATGTGAAGTATCGGAATGAGTTCTTAAATGGAGCGTCCAGTTAATCCAACACTTCACCTGTGAATCTGCAGGGGTCATCCTCTGCTCCCCTTGTGACCTTCGCTCGGTCCCCATCAGTGACAGGGACCTCCCAGGGGCCAACCATTTCAGTGCCGTGCCCCACGCCTGCCCTGACGTGCCAGTCCAGGGACTGGCAAACCGAAGCCACCAGCAAATTGGAGGTGCCCCTCTCCAACCAGATAGCAATAAGTTTGACTTCTCTGGTTTCCATTAAGCCGCTTATCGGTCTCCTTCTTCCAGCTCTTCTCCCTCTTCCCTTTTCATTCTCAGTCCCCCCCCCCCCCTTTGGGGTGGCACAGTGAGCTTAGCGGTGAGCACAACAGCGACCCGAGTTGGAATCAGGTACTGTCTGTAAGGAGTTTGTGCATTCTCCCGGGTGCTCTGGTTTCCTCCCACCCTTCAAAACGTAATTTGGATGTAATTGAGCGACACAGGTTGAATGGCTAGAATGAGCTTCCACTGTACTGTATGTAGGTTTGTGCTCCAACCCCTACTCCCACCATTTTAGTCCTGCTTCTGTCTGCATTTTGCTCATACCTAGAAAAAGGACTCACACCTGAAACATTAGTTATGCATCTTTATCTGCTACATGAAGAATGCTGCGTGATTGCCGAGTTTCTCCAGCATTTCTGTTTGTGTAAACTACAATCACAGTACCTGCAGATTTTCTTGCTCAATCAACAGGTCCATGGGCACATGCGTGGCCAAACTGAGGCTACCTGCAAATTGGAGGAACAACACCTAATATTTCTTCTGGGCACTCTCGCAGTATTGACTTCTCTAGTTTCTATTAACCCTTCCCCTTTCTGTAAACTACAATCATTGAATCTGCAGATTTTCTTGTTTACTCCATCTATCTCTCAAGTTATTTGATTCCTGCTTTTTTGGGGAGGGAAGAGGTGGGTGGGCAGGGTAGAAAATGTATAAAAACTGTATTACTTTTGTGCCATAGTTTTTATTATTTTAATGTTATGGATAAATACTGTATATGTTTTGACACAAATGGAAAATTATTTTTTTAAAAAAGTTATCTGATTCCTGATTGACTCCACTTCCACCGCTACTGCAGGTGGTGAATTCCCAATGGTTACAACTCTTATGAACTTGAGGCACAAGAGCAGAAATGATGTTGGAATACAGCAATTTGGGAGTTGAAAGGCATGCTCTCTTTTGCTTCTGTACTTTGTTCCTGGATGGTAAAATTGTTACATGCGTGAAGATCATTCAGCTCATTAAGCTGTACCAGTTCTGTAAAAGGCATCCAGCTCATCCTTTGCCCTTGCCCTCTTGCTTGAGTGAATAATTGTCCAGTTCAATACTACAATTGAATCTACAGAACGCAGTTTCACTCAAACTGCCCACCTTCTGGACATGACAACTGCAAGTATAGTTTGAACAAGCCGAAGCCCAATTCCACATATGCCAGACAACTGCCGACACCATGAAATACTACTATGTGGTCAGTACGCTGGACCAGGAAACTTTCGGGCACATCATCAATTACCTTCACCAACCACCAGCCAACAACAAGTACGAAGGTGGCAAAACTGCTGCACATGGATGGCCTAAGTGACCGCAAACCATCCATGCTCATGAACGAAAAGCTCGCCCTGATGATGGGCACAGGATCACCCTCCTTTTCAAACAGGTTTTCTTCAAACAAATGCCTAAAGACATGCACCTGCTCCTCTCAGATGATGATTTCACCAACCCCACCTCCCCCCACCATGCCCGTGGCAAGCTAAATAGAAGGGGGAAGTGACTATCAACCGATGACAGCTTTGCCTCGTCAGGAGATAGATAGCCCCAGCCTCCACGGAAAGGGCAACAGTGATGCCAGCCTGGAACAGTGCCAGTAAAGACAAGTGGTGCTACTACCACTGAGCACCCTGCACATATCCGGGGAAATGCCCCGGCTGGCCATCGGTAGTGGAAATTGTGGCTGCCCAAAATGATTGACTCCTACATCTGGGATAGTCATTCAGGGTGGCATTTTCTCATTGACATGGGAGTGGAGGCCAGTGTGTTTTCTCCCCCTCAGGCATTGACACTCATTCCAGAAAGGAGGGGTCTCCCTTGAGCATCGCCAACAGCAGCAGCATCAGGATATACAGGGTCTGTCTATACGATCCCCCCCTCAGTTTCAACTCCTGCCATTTCAAGTGGACCTTTACCATTACCAACGTCTCACAACTGCTGCTGGGCATTGACTTCCTCTGGGTACACTCCCTGCTGGTCAATTTGAATGGACAATGTCTCGACAATTCCAAAACATTCGATTCAATCACCTTGTGCTATACTGAATTGACTGCATCCCACCTCAGGTTGGTGACCTTCTCTGACAATGAGTATGCCAGGATCCTAGCCGATTTCCCAGACATCATAATTCCCCAGTTCACGATGGCCAGCCCTAAGCATGGGGTGCCGCACCCTATCCCGACCACCAGACCGCTACTCCATGCATCCGCATGTAGCCTGCCTCCCCAACAAGCTCCAATTGGCCAAAGACAAGTTCCATAGGATGGAGGAAATGGGCATAGTGTGCCACTCAGACAGCTCGTGGGCCTCCCCTCTTCTCATTGTCTCCAAAACGTCTGGGGGCTGGAGACCCCGTGGAGACTAGTGCTGTCTTAATGTGGTCACAGCAACTAACTGGTACCCTGTCCCTCACATCGAGGACTTCAGTGGAAACCTGAATGGTGCCAAGGTATTTTCCAAAATCGACCTGGAACACGGCTACCATCAAATTCCTATTCACCACCAGACAGGTCACATCACCCCATTCAGTCTCTCTGAGTTCCTACACATACATTTTGGCCTCAGGTACGCTGCCCACGGTAGGCTACAGGCTCAATTTAGTGTTCATCTACCTCGACAACATCCTCACTAGTCGCTCTCACCAGGAACAGCAGCTCTGCCAGAGACTTGACAAGCATGGCCTGATGATCAACCTTGCCAAGTGTCAGTTTGGCCTCATTTCCATCAACTTCCTCAACCACCACATTGACCAGCACAGAGCAGACCTGCACCCATCCAAGATTGAGGCCATTTTCAAGTTTCCCAAGCCCTCTACTGTGAAAGGACTCCAAAAGTTTGTTGGCATGGTCAACTTCTATAACCATTTCATGCTAGCAGCATCCAGGATACTGCAAACGGTTTTCAAGATCCTGGTCAACGCATGACATCCATTTCCAGCTGATGCGCAACTTTCTCCACCTAAACATTGGGGCTTCCAAAGCCACTTTTATCAGTACCCACCAGAATCTCCATAGTTTCACCCCTTTTTTAGGTTGAGCAGACTTTTAGCTAAGTTGGTCCCAAGATGAGCTTTCACTGAAATCATAATTCCATATGGTTTACAATTTTTTTTTCTCCACCTTTGCCATGAACTGTGTTGCATTCTGTAAAATTTCAGATGGCAGTTAAGAATCAACTATATTGACCTGGATAAGGATGCTTCATTGAAAATATCTTAGTGCACCAGATTGTTTTTGTTATTAGTTATTTCAATGCCACCCTAACCGATATCTGCTTTTAAATTTAGTTTTGTAATCAATTTAATTTAAATTCCCCATCAATAATAGAATGATTATAGATTATTAATTCTGGTTTCCACAGCTCTGTTGTATCCCTAAATTGCATTAAATATATGAGTAAACCTTAGTCATGTGAATATTTGAGGTTTCAGCTGCATTTCTGATGAAGTTATAATTTGCAGAGCCACAGTAACTTAAAATTCAAGGCCATACATAGACAGTTTAGAACAAAAAGGGGAGATTTGCATGAATTTGCTTTGATTTTCTGTCATAAACTACATCACAGAAACTGATCTATAGATGTAGTAAATTGAAGTACTTGTATACTGTATTTATTGACCATGGGCTTTGTACACTTGCTAAAGTATTTTGTTTTCCTTTTAGGAAGTATCTGTACTGATTTATGATCAGGTTTTTAAAGTGCAACAAGGATATAATGATAAAATCCATCGTGATGATCGAGAATACAGCCACAGCCAAGGTCTTAATGTAAATGCTGAGGTGTGTTACATCTTTTTAAAAAAAAAATTAACTATTCATCCAGTGTTGAACTATTATGCTTGGTTGAGTAGCCATCGTGCTACTAACAGAGTGATGGATGCCTTGAGAGAATGTTGTAAATATGCAATCTTTTACCATTCTGTAATGTTGTTCTGGTATAACTTGAATTTACAAATTTCCTGAATGTTGAACCACAATGCAAACATACCATCACAGCTAAAGTAAAATATTGATGATAAGCTAAATATGTGTGGGTTCTATTTGTACCATTCAATGCATTTTATCATTTCAAAAAATTTTGTGGCTATAATTTCTGAAAATATTTAATACATTTATTTGCAAAATCAGTTATCAAAGCTTTATATTTCAGTGTGAGGGTAACATCTGATTGAATGCTGTGTTTTTCAGAATTTAAGGCTTTTGGTTTCATCTCTAGTATTTATTCAGTTATCTGATATCACCTAGGGAAACTTCTCTTTCTTTGCTTGCCTTCAGTGTTTGTTAACATAGAAGAAAGGCATCTTTATTGAAGCACAAATTGCTCACATTACCCCTCAGAGAAGTTAAAACTATTCAAACATTGACTCTTGTTAAGTACATTTCTCCTCTTCCAACTTCATCCTCTTCTGGTAACTTGTAGAGCTCCATGTGTCTTCTGGACAGCAAGGTGTGCCCATGAGCAACTGGTTTCTGGCATATTATTTTTATAGATTTTTTAATATTCTTAATGAAGGATTTTCTGGAACATGTCAGCTACTATTGGCTAATGACAAGAATGCAGCAATTGGCATTAAATTACAAATATATTTCCTAGAAAAATTGCAGATGTGGGTTTCTCAATGTACCCAAATCTGTTTTTAAGATGGTTTGAACTCCAGAATAGGCAATACTAATGTCAAATATGTTTTGCTTGAATACATGATTATTTACCTTGCACATGTCCAGCTGGGGTGAAATTTTTGCACCCAAACAGAATAGGCTGAAAAAGCAAATTTTTGCAGGCATGAAATTATTCAAAGAGTTTTTGCCTGGATGATTAAATCTTACGAAATTGCATGTGTTTGGATTTCTCCACCTTCAGGGTTATAAACGGAAGAGTATTTGAAGGATATGAGTTTGGTGTAAGAAGGTTGAGATGCAATGGAAAATTAGCCACAGTTTTAAAGATGGGGTGGGGGGGGGTGGTGGGGTAGATTAACACCAGCACCACCTGCTTCAGTTTTTATTCCTGTCTGGTTTTTGATCTTTCAGAAATGGGATAGAGTCTAAGCATTTTACAGAACTAAAACAGGTCTATGCTGACCAAGTTCTCTCAATCAGCTAGTTCAATTAGCCTGTGTTTGGCCTATATCCCAATAAACTTCTCCTATCTATGTACCTCTCTAGATTTTAAAATGTTCCAATTGTATCTGCATCTACCACTTCGCTGGCAGCTCATTCCACATATTTAATCATTCTCTGTGCAAAAAAAATTGCCCCTCAGGCCCCTTTTAGATTTAGGGTGAGGTGGGAAAGATCTATGCTTTCTAGTTTTCGATTTCCCCCAAGTAGTCTCAAATGAATAGAATTGAGTTCAATAAATAGGGGGTAGGTGGCAGGGCAAAGCAAGTTTACTATTCAGGTGGTGTTGATGAAAATTTTCACTGAAATATGGGTTGAGGAAACATGAATACTATATGAGAAATTTAATAAAGCATGAGTATGTTGAGGTAATGTACCTTTTGGAGAAAATGGCTTCATTTTCGAAGAATGATATTCTTTGGAACAGAGTGATATTATACAGAGAAAACAGGGAATTGGACTAGAAATCAATGGTTCTGATTAATCAAATGTAGTTAATTTGGAGGTTCTGGTAGCAAGATATCAAATTGCATGAAATAAATAAACTTAAATAATATTCGTTTACTTAATCCAATCATGAATCTTGCAGGAAAAAGCTCGAACAGTTCCAGTCTTATCGTCTTCCCTTTATGGTAAACGTTCCCAACTCGAGCCAACAAATCGGAGTTTTGTCAGAGTTGCCCGAGTGCAAACAGAATTTTACAGAAGAAATGGCATTGCTAGCTATTTGGAAGAGGATCAGCACTGAAAAGAAAGGGAAGCACAGCAGAGTTATTATTGTTTCAATGCTGCAGGAATTTTAAGTAAATATACATTAACCTTTTTTTTTATTGAAGAGAATTTTTAATTAAAAATTGGAACTTCAAGCTTGATTGGGAATGTTCTTCATGGATATTATCTGTATCTAGTCATCCTGGTGATTATCTTTAGTGCACAAAACTACGTGAGAAACTCACACAACATGCATAGGGAGCAAAGATATGTATAACCAATGCTTTCGGCTTGAGCCAAAGGCAAGTGTTCATGGAAGGATATCTGTGGGAGGGAAGAAGAGAACAAAAAAAAGCTGAGAAGTGATAAGGGAGAAGGGGTTGGGGAGCTGGAGGAAAGGAGACTGAGTGAGGGGGAAAAGAAACACAGGGGAAAGGCCTAATGGAAACCAGAGAAGTCTAGTTGGAGAGAATATTCCAGATGGAATATTCAGTGTTGTTTATCCAATTTGAGGGTGGCCTCAGTTTGGCAGTGCATGAGGCCATGTCATTGCGGGAATGGGATGCAGAATTGAAATGGTTGGCCACTGGAAGGTCCCTGTGAAGGTCCTCAACAAAATGATACAAGCAATCTGGATCCAACCACAAATCTACTTAACATCCTGCCTCCCTACTGTTCTGGATCCCAACCTCTAACCTGGCTGCACCCCTGACGCAAATACCAGACCCTGGTCTCACAACTTGCCAGCGCTCTGTGTACTGCCTCACATTCTGTGCTAATGCAAAACCAGATGCCAAACTATAAGGATTTCTGAACAAATAGATGCTGATTTATCACAATTTTCCTCGATTCTAAAAGAGCAGCACCCCTCAAAAAGACACTCTGGGCCATGTGCAGAGAGCAGCATTTTAACAGTTATTCAGTCTGGTGTGCTCTGTGGTAATTTCATTGAAAAATTAAAAGAAGGTTGGCTTGAGAGAGATAGGGAGAGCAAAATACAGTAGATGCTTTCTTCAAATACAATGAATAATAATTGAAATGAGATTCGATGAAAATGGATATGTTTATTACTTTGCAATACAGAAAGTTGCTTGCAATAATTAGCTTGGAATGGAGAGCTTCTAACCTTTTGTTATATTCAATTCAGTTCATACATTTGTGAATAGATTGGAACTTCTTTAAGGATTAACCTCTCCATGAAACACTATTCATGCAATCCTGACAAATGACCTGGGTATCTTGAAATGTGGTAATGTCTGGATGTGTGGTTGCTGGAAGTTGTCTGATGTCCACATAGATAAGAAAATGTCATTTGTTATTTTAACAGAAACAACTGACCTTGTATAAAAGGATGTGAATGTTCCAATCATTAAATTGTGGTAGAAATAATAAAAGTCTTAAAAGCAGAGTATAACCTCTTGTGTCATGATTACAATGGACTGAATCCCAGGGCTGACTCTTGGTTTTTAATAGGTTTACAAAATGAAGAACATGGAAAAGAAATTTTGTACTCAAGTTACTAGAAATGAATTATCAAAGTGAAAGGTTTGTAATAGTTAAATTTTGCAAATTTCAGCTGAAGCGTGAGCCATTGTGACATTTTGAGTCTAATAAATACCTTCAGGGCTGAGTTGACTTGTGCATCACATTTCAAAGGCTGTGCCCTTCTGTGTTCAAAATATGATCCAGAGACTTTACAGTTTTAACTGTATAGAATTCCTTCATGCTGAATCAGCATAAATAGGGAAAGAGGGAGAGAGACAAGAGGTTAATAGAAATTGGAGGAGCCGATGTCATATACTGCCAAACTGAGGACATCGGCAAATTGGAGGAAGAGCAGCTTCTATTTTGCCTTGACACTCTCCAGTGGCAATAACATTGACAACCAATTTCTGTTAAACCCTTCCCCTGTCTCTTTCCCTATCCATTTGTCTCCATTCCTCAAGCTCCCCATCCCTCCCCTTCCTTATCAGAGCTACCCCTTTTAACCTCCCTGTCATCTCCCCATCCCTTCTCAGGTTTATTTTTCTTCTGCCCTCTCACTTGTATTTACCTACTACCTCTTGCTTGTTCCCCTTCCTTCTTCCTCTCCTTCCCCTCAATTTTTTATTCAGGCCATAATGATAGTGATCAGGTTTGCATGACAGCTAGCAAGGCCTTATTGTTTGATTAGACTTGGCTGCCGGCAGGGGGCTGACACACAGTATGCAGATCTGTAATGGAGACTTGCAACCATATGGCATGCCTCATGGTGCTGTTTACATTAACGTTAAAGTAAAAAAAAAATACTTTTCCTTCATCCATGTGTTGTCTAAGAACTCACACATATAAATACAAGATGAAACATGGTGTCAGAAGTGAGATGAAGGAAATTAGAAAGAAATAGTTTAAAAGGTAAAATCTAAAGTCAGCAACTGATCAGCGAAGAGAAGCTAACACAGTGATAAATGGAAGGATTACGTCCACCAGTGAAACTTCAGCTGACAGGTAATGTGGCTGAAAATTGGAACAGATTTAAACAGCATTTTGGATTGTATTTAGTGGCAGTCAGAGCTGATGAGAAAAGTGATAAAGTTAAAGTGTCAGTTTTCTTACTTGTCGTGGGTGATGAAGCCCTGGCGGTGTATAATAACTTCACATTTGCTGCTGAAGGAGACAAAATGAAACTGGAAAATATAATGGAATAGTTAGAGGCATACTGCATACCTTTTTAATGTGACATTGAGAGGCACAGATTTTTCACATATGTACAGAAAATGGAAGAAAATATTGATCAGTATGTGACTAAATTGAGAAACAGAAGCAAAACAATTGAATTTGGTGGACTGACTGACTCGCTGATAAAAGACAGACTTATGTGTGGTATTCCAGATAATAGTCAAAGGGAAAGACTGCTAAAAGAGCAAAATCTAGACTTGGAAAAAGTCATAGCATTTTGCAGAGCTACAGAAACTGTAAAAACACATGCAAAAGAGCTGTTCAGTGGATGCAATGAGCAAGAACAGACCTAAACTGTTTAACAAAAAGCATGCCAAAGTGAAAAGAGAGGCGTAGTCAGTGAACAAAAATGAAATCGACAATCGAAAGCCATGTTGTCGATGCGGTACACAACCCGTACCAAAAGTGTCCAGCAATATGTGCCACAAATGCAACCATTATGCCCATTGCTGTAGGAACCAAGTGCAACAAAGCAAGGTTCATGCAAGGGAGATAGAGGAATTCTATGTAGATGTTGTGACTGTAAACAAGAAAGAAAACAGAGACTAGATGTTGAGATTTAAAGTGAATGACATATACATTTCAGTTAAATTGGATACTGGAGCACAAATTAATGTAACATCAGTGACTGATTTTAAGAAGAATAGACCAAGACCTAAGATGTATGGAACAAAAGTGAAGGTGACAGGATATTCAGGTACTGATATACCAGTGCAAGGTGAATGCATAGTCAAAGTGAAACACAAGGACAAAGAGTGCATGCTAGCATTCATCGTGGTGCTAAAGGATATACAGGCCATACTAGGTTTAACAGCCTGTGAGAAACTGAACCTGGTAAAAAGAGTCCTCGTTGTGGAAAGCAAAGGAGAGACTGTCTATGATGAACTCATGAAAGAGTATTTCTAGGCTGCCTTCCAGGAGATCACACAATCAGAGTGGATAAATGTATTCCACTGATAATATATCCATGCAGAAAAGTTCCATTTACACTTCAAAAGCAACTGAAAGCAAAGTTAGACAGGATGGAAAGCCTGATTATGATTCAGAAGATAGATGAGCCAATGGAGTGGGTGAGTTCACTCGTCATTGTGGACAAAAAGAATGGAAAGCTTAGAAATTGCCTGGATCCAAGAGATCTAAACAGAGCAATAAAGAGAGAACACTTTAAGCTTCCGACTCATGAAAAAAAAAATCATGTCACAGTTTGCAAATGCAAAGTTTTTAAGCAAGTTAGATGCATCATCAGGATTTTGGCAGTTGAAATTGGATGAAGTAAGTTCAAGACTGTGCATGTTCAATGGTCCATTTGGCAGATAAAGATTCCTAAGGTCACCATTTGGAATTGCCTCAGCTCCTAAAGTGTATCACAAAACTATCCATATGGTCTATGAGCTCCTGGATGGAGTTGATACCTTAATGGATGACATCATAGTATGGGGAACCACGAGGATGGAGCATGATGAGAGACTACGGAAAGTGCTGGAACAAGGAAAGCAAATCTGAAGCTGAATAGAGAGAAATGCCAGCTCGGGGTGACAGAACTAACATATGTCGGAGATATTATTGGCAGTGAGGGTATCAGATCAGATCCCAGAAAGGCGTCCACCACTGGGAACATGTCAAGGCGACAATGCAAAAAGGACGTACAGTGGTTTAATGAAATGGTCAACTATATGGGTAAATTCATATCCAACCTCTCAGAAAACATGGCTCCATTGAGAAGACGAACAGAAAAGAACATTGAATGGGAGTGGGATCATGACCACGAAAAGTTATGGAGGGAACTAAAGAAATTACTCACAGAGGAACCAGTTCTGAAGTTTTATGACCCAGCGAAACCCATCAAGACATCATCAGAAGTGTGGGCTCGATGCAGTTCTTCTGCAAAAATAGGATGACTGGCAACCCATTACCTACACATCAAGCTCAATGACAGATGCAGAGACGCAATACGATCAAATTGAAAAGGAACTGTTCAGCATCACATACACCTGTGAAAGATTTCGTCAGATTGTGTCAGGACAAGCAATCAGTGTAGAAACTGACCATAAGCCCTTGATTGCAATGTTCCAAAAGCCATTAAATGAATGTCCACTTAGAATACAAAGAATGATGATTAGGCTGCAACACTATACACAATGTGGCATAACCTCTGGGTAACCTAATGTACATAGCAGACACGTTGTCTAGAGCTGTTGACACGAGAGAGCCCGCAAACACTATAATGGATGAAGACGTGAATGTCTTCGTGGACATGATCAAAAGTGCACTGCCCATATCAGATGCAATAATGGACCTCATAAAGTCAGAGACAAACAAAGATGAAACATTGAGACAATTGAGAAAAAACATCTTGGATGGATGGCCCAACATGAAGCAGGACTGCTCACCAGATGTTTTAGAGTACTGGAACTGCAGGGCGGAACTATCAGTGGTTGAAGACATAATCTATAAAACAAGTAAAATCCTAATTCCAAATTGTCTGTGAAAAGAGATGCTAAAAAGGATCCATGGAGGACATCTCGGAATCAGAAATATAAGAAAAGAGCACGAGAGGTGATGTACTGGCCAAGAATGAATAATGATATAACAAATGAAGTGTCAAACTGTACAATATGCCAGAAATATCAAGAAAGCAATCCTGAAGAACCACTCAGCACACCCAGCACCATACAGAACTTATCAAAAGGTTGGCACGGATCTATTTGAATGTCAAGGGAAAGACTATCTGGTAGTCACAGACTATTACTCTCTGTATCCAGAGGTGTGTAAACTGAACACCACCAACTGCAGACACTATAATAACAGGTATGAAAGCCATGTTCTCCAGACATGGCATGGCAAGCGAAGTTTTCACAGACAATGGATTCCAGTTTTGCAATTAAAGTTCCGAGAGTTTGCAAAAGAGTGGGACTTGTACACACCACGTCAAGTCCTCATTTTCCACAATCCAATGGTCTAGTGGAAAAATGAATCTTTTCTTTCTTTTTCTTTGGCTTGACTTCGCGGACGAAGATTTATGGAGGGGTATGTCCACGTTTGCTGCAGGCTCGTTGATGACTGATAAGTCCGATGCAGGACAGGCAGGCACTGTTGCAGCGGTTGCAAGGGAAAATTGGTTGGTTGGGGTTGGGTGTTGGGTTTTTCTTCCTTTGTCTTTTGTCAGTGAGGTGGGCTCTGCGGTCTTCTTCAAAGAAGGTTGCTGCCCGCCGGTTGGAGGCGATATCAGCCCGCTGGCAGTGGTCAATGTGGCAGGCTCCAAGAGATTTCTTTAAGCAGTTCTTCTACCTCTTCTTTGGTGCATCTCTGTCTCGGTGGCCAGTGGAGAGCTCGCCATAGAACACGATCTTGGGAAGGCGATCCTCCATTCTGGAGACGTGACCCACCAGCACAGTTGGGTCTTCAGCAGCATGGATTCGATGCTTGCGGACTCTGCCAGCTTGAGTACTTTGATGTTGGTGATGAAGTCATTCCAATGAATGTTGAGGATGGAGCAGAGACAGCACTGATGGAAGTGTTCTAGGAGCCGTAGGTGATGCCGGTAGAGGACCCATGATGCGGAGCCAAACAGGAGCGTGGGTATGACAACGGCTCTGTACACGCTGATCTTTGTGTGTTTCTTCAGGTGGTTGTTTTTCCAGACTCTTTTGTGTAGTGTTCCAAAGGTGCTATTTGCCTTGGCGAGTCTGTTGTCTATCTCTTTGTCGATCCTTGCATCAGATGAAATGGTGCAGCCGAGGTAGGTAAACTGGTTGACCTTTTTGAGTTCAGTGTGCCCGATGGAGATGTGGGGGGGCTGGTGGTCATGGTGGGGAGCTGGCTGATGGAGGACCTCAGATTTCTTCAGGCTGACTTCCAGTCCAAACATTTTGGCAGTTTCCGCAAAACAGGACGTCATGCGCTGGAGAGCTGGCTCTGAATGGGCAACTAAAGCAGCATCGTCTGCAAAGAGTAGTTCATGGACAAGTTGCTCTTGTGTCTTGGTGTGAGCTTGCAGGCGCCTCAGATTGAAGAGACTGCCATCCGTGCGGTACCAGATGTAAACACCGTCTTCATTGTTGAGGTCTTTATTGGCTTGTTTCAGCATCATGCTGAAGAAGATAGTAAAGAGAGTTGGTGCGAGGACGCAGCCTTGCTTCACGCCATTGTCAATGGAGAAGGGTTCGGAGAGCTCATTGCTGTATCTGACCCGACCTTGTTGGTTTTCGTGCTGTTGGATAACCATGTTGAGGAACTTGGGGGGGGCATCCGAGGCGCTCTAGTATTTGCCAAAGCCCTTTCCTGCTCACGATGTCAAAGGCTTTGGTGAGGTCAACAAAGGTGATGTAGAGTCCTTTGTTTTGTTCTCTGCACTTTTCTTGGAGCTGTCTGAGGGCAGTAAAAAGACTGATGAACAAGGCAAAAGACTTCTACCAGAGCATGCTAGTATACCCCACTTGAGTGTGGTATGTCACCAGCACAACTCCTTATGGAACCTACCCATTCTGGAGAACCTCCAAAAAGCAAAAGTGGGGGAGAAAGTGAGGAAGTTCAAAGAACATTAAAAAGAAAAGCAAAAGTATTACTTTGACAGAGGAACAAAACACCTACTGGAACTCTACACTGGTGACCAAGTAAAGATAAAAGACAAAACAAACTTATGGACTCAGAAGGGAACTGTCCCTAGTGAAATCCATCCAAGATCATACACCATTCAGACAGTTGAAGGTGCTGTTCTGCGAAGAAATCATCAAGATCTTCGAATGGTACCAGCCACAGTAGATGGAAAGACTGATACTGTTGAACAAACTGTATGCACATCTGAGAAGACATTGTCTGAGGCAACATCTCAGATTCATGGACAATCAATCAGGAGATCGTCAAGACATGTGAATCCTCCTAAGAGAATCATTGAGCAAATTTAAAGACTCCTGTTATAGAATGAAGTAATGCTATCTTATTTGCTATTCAAGTTTTAGTGTATGTAAATGTGAACACACAAAACAAGTTTAAAAAATGTTAATAATGTTGATAATAATGAATATGTAAGTTCCTGATGTTAAAGTTAAAATTGCAGTTATACAATGAAAACATGTTAGTTAAGAGTAAGCTACATTTGTTTTAAGAAAGAGAGATGTAATGACAGTGATCAGGTTTGCATGGCAACTATCATTACCTTACTGTTTGATTAGACTTGGCTGCCAGCAGGGATCTGACATACAGTATGCAGATCTGTAATGGAGATTTGCAGCCTCATGGCATGTCTCATTGTGCTGCTTACATCAACTTTAAAGTAAAGAATCTTTTCCTTCATGTTGTCTAAGAACTCACACATACAAATACAAGATGAAACACAGGCATCTGTCTGTTTTTTCTTATTTCTGATGAAGGGCTCTAGCCTTATATGTTGGTCACCCTTCCTGTGGATGCTGTAAGATCTGCACTTGATAGATCTCACACACAGGTGCTAAGTTTCTCCAGCACTTGTGTATGAGATCTTTCAAGATGTTTATACATTTTTCACATGTGACTCCTCAGTGATAAATGAAATGGTAGAGATCTGGAGTTTTTTTTAAATTTGAAAACTTGCTTGGCAATTAATTAAAATGATTACATTCTCTTCTTGTAGCTGGTGTTGCAGGAGTGGAGAGGAGGATGAGGTAGGAAAAAAATTATTGCCGATTTCTTTTTTAACAGTACTGGGAGGCCAGACATTCTACCATGCAATTCAACATTTTTATGTACTATTCAATTTTTTTTTGGTTTCAATTATTCTAACATTCAATTATATTTAATGCACTTTCATAAAACTACATTGTGCAGAAAAGACACTCTTACTGTTCTTAACAGAATGGTTAAGGCATGTGGCCCCAGATTTACTCTTTATCTGCACCTAATCGCACAATTCTTTGCCCTGGAGCATGCAATTTCTTCCATTGGAATCCAGGGCATTGTCTTGCAGCAAGAGCTCATCTCTCAGCACTGCAGTTAGATGCAGAGCAACACAGGGTCTCATGTGACACAAGAGGCAAGCTTCAGTGAAAGGAAAACACTAACATCATTTAAGGTCCCAACTCATTGATGACAGATTTGTTGTTTAGATAGAATGTTTCTGAATGTCTTTGTCATTCACAATCAATCAAGAACTGTCAATTCCTGTATGATTGAGAATCAGGTAATAGGACCTCTGGCCCACGAGCCCATGACCCCCAAAACACTAATTAAGCCACAATCCCCATTTATTTGGAAGGGTGAAAAAAAACCAGAGCACCTGGAAGAAATGCATGCAGACATGGGAGAATGTATAAACTCGTTACAGACATCGTTGGATTTGATCCCGGGTTACTGGCTTTGTAATAGTGTTATGCTGGGCATGCAGCCCAAATTGTTAATTACTTTATAAAATTACAAATTAAAAGAACACATGATATTAAAATATTTAAATTAATCAAAAGCATTACTTGCTTTCCTTCCAGTCATGGATTTTTTTTCCATTCTTTTTGTGTCCTTTCATTCATTTCAATGGTCCACTTGAGTTAATTGCATTAATTAGGCATGGCTTCAATAGGCAGATTTCCCAGCCTTGTGTCCAATCTGGCAGCCCAGAAACCACAGGATCTTAGAGAATTGAAGGCTGTGCTTGGTAATTGTCCAATAGTGGACATAGTCAACAGGAGGACTGATCATGATGTTTTTTCAAAGTACCTAGATCAGCAGTTCAACCTTTTTTCCCCCACTCACATATCACCTTAAATAATCCTTTCCTAACCACAGAGCACCTATGGCATAGGATGCCACTCTGTGGTAAGTAAGGGATAACTTAAAGTGGTACGTAAGAGGGAAAAAAAGGTTGAGAACCATTGATGCTGGCTGGTTCTGGGGGATATGTTAAAACATATTTATAGATATGTTACAAATATTTTAATGGTAAGAGGAAAGCTAGAGACAAAATTGGTCCCTTAGAAAATCAGAGTGGAAAACTGTGTGTGGAGCCTAGAGAAATGGGGGAGATATTGAACAGTTTCTTTTCTTCGGTATTCACTAAGGAGAAGGATATTGGGAGATGTGGGATAAAAAAAGCAAATTGGGTAAATATGGGGAATATAGAGATTACAAAAGGTGTAGTTTTAAGGCTTTTGAAGAATATAAAGGTGGATAAGTCTCCGGGACCAGACGGGATCTTCCCCAGGACATTGAGAGAAGTGAAGGAGGAAATAGCAGAGGCTCTGGCAGTAATTTTCCAAATGTCATTAGATATGGGGATAGTGCCGGAGGATTGGCGCATTGCGCATGTGGTTCCGTTATTTAAAAAGGGTTCAAGGAGGAAGCCTGGCAACTATCGGCCTGTAAGTTTGACGTCTGTGGTAGGTAAATTAATGGAGAAAATTCTTAGAGATAGTACTTATAAACATCTGGATAGACAGGGTCTGATCAGGAGCACTCAACATGGATTTGTGGGAGGAAGGTCATGTTTGACCAATCTGATTGAATTTTTTGAAGAGGTGACTAGGAATGTGGATGAGGGTAGCGCAGTGGATGTTGTCTATATGGACTTCAGTAAGGCCTTCGATAAGGTACCACATGGAAGGTTAGTTAGGAAGGTGCAGTCTTTAGGTATAAATTTTGAGATAGTCAAATGGATTGAACATTGGCTGAAAGGGAGAGGCCAGAGAGTGGTAGTGGATAATTGTCTGTCAGTTTGGAGGCCGGTGACCAGTGGTGTGCCTCAAGGATCTGTATTGGGCCCATTGTTGTTCGTTATATACATTAATGATCTAGATGATGGGGTGGTGAATTGGATTAGTAAATATGCAGACGATACTAAGATAGGTGGAATAGTGGATAATGAAGAAGGTTTTCAAGGATTGCAGAGGGATTTTGGCTGCTTAGAAAAGTGGGCTGAAAAATGGCAGATGGAATTTAATGCTGATAAGTGTGAGGTGCTTCATTTTGGTAAGAAGAATCAGAATAGGACGTATGTGGTAAATGGGAAAGCATTGAGGAATACAGAAGAGCAGAAAGATTTAGGAGTAACGGTACATCGTTCCCTGAAGGTAGAAACTCACGTGAATAGGGTGGTGAAGAAGGCTTTTAGTATGCTGGCCTTTATCAATCATTGCATGGAATATAGGAGTTGGGAGGTGATGTTGAGATTGTATAAGACGTTGGTGCGGCCTAATTTGGAGTTCTGTGTGCAGTTCTGGTCGCCTAATTATAGGAAGGATATAAACAGAGTGGAGAGAGTGCAGAGAAGGTTTACCAGAATGTTGCCTGGGTTTAAGCATCTGGAGTATGGGGAGAGATTGGACAGATTGGGTCTTTATTCTTTCGAGCGTAGAAGGTTGAGAGGGGATTTGATAGAAGTATTTAAGATTATGAAAGGGATAGACAGAATGGATGTGGATAGACTATTACCGTTAAGAGGAGGAAAGATTAAAACAAGAGGACATGAGTTAAGAATTAAGGGGCAGAGGTTTAGAGGTAACATGAGGGGGAACTTCTTTACTCAGAGAGTGGTAGCTGTGCGGAATCATCTTCCGGGAGAAATAGTGGCGGCGGAGTCAATTGTATTATTTAAGAAAAGGTTGGACAGGTATATGGATGAGAAGAAGATGGAGGGTTATGGGCATTGTGCAGGGAGGTGGGACTAGAAAGGGGTGTTTGGTTCGGTGCGGACTAGAAGGGCCTAATGGGTTGTTTCCGTGCTGTAATTGTTATGTTATGTTATGTTAGATAATTAGGTGGAAATAATCATGAATGATAGGAAACTGTGAAAGAAAGCAAGGGCTATTGTATGATGTTTGATGCCTTATGTCTTGTGCATGACAGAATATCACTCCTTTGGGGATCTTAATCACAACCATTGCGTCCTCTCAATGCAACGCTGCATTAATATACATTCATAAGCATGCTTGTTTCTAGGTTGGAGTTCAGCAGCACTTCAGAAATAAATTCACATATCCAGTTGTACAGAGAAGAGGTGCAGTTGCTAATGGTTTGGTGCAGAGCCAACAACCAATACCTGAACATTAATAAAACAAAAGAGATAGTTGTCAACTTCAGGAGGGTCTGGAGGGGCCACGCTCTGCTGACCATTGACGGCTTGAATTTTGACGTCGTCAAGAGTATCAAGTTGCTTGGAGTGCACTTGGTGGAGAATCTCACCTGGTTCCTTAACACCAGCTCTATAGCCAAAAAAGCCCAGCAGCGCTTCTACTTCTTGCGAAGGCTAAGGAAAATTCATCTCCCACCCTCTATCCTCACTACATTCTACAGAGGATGTATCAAGAGCATCCTGTGCAACTGAATCATCACCTGGTTTGGAAACTGTACCTCCTCAGATCACAAGACCCTGCAGAGGTTAGTGAAGTCAGGAGAAAATATCATTGGAGGGTCTCTTCCTACCATGAAGGGCATCGACAACACTCGATGCAGGCAAAAGGCAATGAACATTGTGAAGGACTCCACACATCCCTCATGTAAACTGTCCTCCCTTCTGCCATCTGGTAGGAAGTACTATAACACTAGAGCTCTTACGTCCAGATTGGGAAATAGCTTTTTTTCCCCAAGTCATCAGGCTCCGGAATTCCCAGAACATATAGGGATAATGTACCATGAATTTTAACTGTATATGTCTTAATATTGTAATATTTCAATGTGTTTAACTTCTAACTCAGTGGTTCTCAACCTTTTTTGCCCAAGGTCCCATTTTAATTGTTAAAAAAAAATGTATGCCCCACCATTAGCGGAAAAAAAGTTATATATTCAAAAGAGGTTTTAATTAAATCATTTACTGCAAGTGTATTTCAATGCAATTAAGGTCAGGAATACACTGTAACTCATCTTTCACATTCAACTACTAATTCAATATGTCAACTATCTCAAACACTCATTCAACAATTGTCGTGACTTCAGTGGGAACCTTGCTCCTGATGCTGGCTGCAGATTTTCTTTGATTCAAGGGACTAATTTTGTTAGTTTCAAATCTTCACGTTTTGTAATTTCCAGCCAGTTTCTCTTAGCTTGTAGCAAATCACTAACAGCACTGAAGCCACATTCTACAAAATAAGATGATGGAAAATGTATCAATAGTTCCCTTGCTAAAGTAATCGAGTTTGTATGTTTTTTTTTCAATCTCGTTAGACAGCCACATCATCTTTCCTTTAATTTTGAACAGAGATTTCACAGATTCATTATGTTGCAACTCAGATAACACCTCTTGGTATTGCACTGGAACTTCAGATAAGTCCACAAGCAATGGCTGAGTTAACCAAGAAGGAAAATCCACTGCTTTAAATCACAAAATCTATCATTGAAGTCGGTAACCAACGTTTTCAAATGTTCAACAATGACGTTTGTAGCAGCATTAGTTACCTCACACTTAGTCAACCAATAGAATTGACTGAAATTTCTTGTTGAGATCATTTGGAATCCTCATCGCCAATGAAATCATTTGGAATGGATGATAAAAAGACTGGTCAGAAAAGATATGATTATAATATTAACCAAGGTTAACAACAGTTAAAATAGGAGAAACAATGGAGAAACAACAGATAAACATCGGAAGAGCAAAAACACATTATGAAAATTTTTAAAAAAAGAGTGATTTTACTTGGAAGTTACCACAATTGTGATGTACTGACAGTGTTGCCAAGTCACACCTTTCACACCAACATAACAAATTTTTTTTTCAAACCAAATTTTTAATTATTTCCCAAAATATTCCTATGCCCCACTAAAATATTCTTAAGTCCCACACCCCAATAAAATATTCCCATGCCCCATCTTGAGAATCTATGTCAATCCACGTGAGCATGGTATGAACAATAAAGATAACGACTTGAAGACATTCGATAGCAGTTAATTGGATATGAGTTGTTCTGTTACTTAAATTAGGAACTCGAAGGGAACTGAAACAGAAGTAAATTGTTTATCTGATCAGTTCAAAGTAACCAGAGAGCCAATTAAATTCTACTGTGAGCCTTCCAGTCAATTCATTGCTTTAACTGTAAGAAATTGTAATTTTTAGAACCAATTTATATGGAGAGGGTCCACCATGTTTTATTTGGAAAGATAAATCCTAGACGTTAAAATTGATGGATTCTAACATCTTTGCATGATTGATGGTTGAAACTATGAGAAAAAGGTAGCTAAAGTTCATGGAATCATTAGAACCTGCAGCACAGGCACCATTTAATTCATTTTCACATCTCTGAAAAGAAAACTCCTTCAGACTCTTTCCAATTTCAATCAGTGAGTGTGCAATTTTGGAGGAATGGATGAGAATAATTGTGATTATAATGTGCACAGGCAAGGGAGTTTCATCATGCAGGTAATCACAGACTGACCAGAGTGTCCCACCACTCACATACAAGGATGAATAAGAGAGATTCCACGGCCTGAGCCATCATTTGCTAACACAATCTGGAGGAGCTCAATGGGTCGAGCAGCATCAGTGGGAGAAAAGAAATGGCTGACACTTCACACCGGAACCCTTCATCAAACTGTAGACTATTCTTTTTTTTCTCACTGATGCTGCTGACCCACTGAGTTCTGACAGAAAATTGTGTTTAGTTTCAGATTTCAGCATCTGCAGTCTCCTGAACAGTCATTCCCTCCATCACTGGTGCTTTTTTGTATTACCTATCATCTGAAAAATACACTCATTCAGACTACTTCAACAAACCCACAACCTTCACAACCAAGAAAGACAAAGGTCACAGACACATGGGAACATTACAACCTGCAGGTTCTCCTCTAAGTTACACACTGTCTTGACTTAGAAACATGTTGCTGTCCATTCATACTTACAATGTTGAAACACTGGAACTTCCTGTCCAACAACATTTGGGATTACATTCATCAGAAAGAATGCCAAGTGGTTCTCCACCAAATTTTCAAGTTCAGTTAGGGATGGGCCATAAATGCAGGTCTTGCTCTGATGTCTATATCCCAAAAAATGTAAATAAACTAAAAAACAAGGCTTGGTCAGCTGAGAAACCTGTGAGCAATTTCAATAGTTCTTAAATAGTTATGCTATTCAGTGATATTTAATCTATAAATGAAAGAAAAAAACAAAGTACAGTCATTAAAAATGTAAACTAAAACATTAGTTAAAACACATAAATGCACATAAAATTTTAAAGAAAATAAATCCCTTCTCTTTAATATTGTTCTATAATTGTCACTGGGGCTCTGAATCTGAATCAGAGCCTGAGAAGTGATTTCCCAGTATCATGCTGGGAGATTTCTGGAAGATTCCACTCCAGGAATCCATGTGGATGGATGTTGGCCATAAATTTACCATGACCCTCTCACAGGCATCACTCATCCTAGATCCGATTCCAGCATTTCCCTTCTATTAGTTCTTCTTATGCAGCTGGGGATACAAAGATGCAGACTTGATAAAAGGATTTTGTCTTGATTTGTTGAATGGCAATTTCTACCTGTCGATGCTGCCAGATATGCTGAGTTCCTCCAGCAATTCTTTGCTTAAGATTCCAGCATCTGCAGCTTTTGTGTTTCTCAATTTACACCAGTTTGATTTGCTGAAAGGACTGAGAAAATGTTAATTAGTAATGAAAAGCTAACCACTGATGGTAGAAGCTGTAGTCTACATAGCAAGGTAAATGAGGTCAACCTTAATGCATCAGAGCTTTTGTTTATTTTTCCATGGAGCAACAACAGATGACAGATTCTGGAAATAGAAGAACATACAAACGTTTAATAAGTTATTATAAAACAAAGCAACAATGCAAGGCATATTTTAAAAACAGGTCATTGTAAGTTCATTTCCAACAAAAAAAATCTGTAGATGCTGAAAATCTGAAATAAAAACTGAGAATGTTAGAGCTGACAAGCAGCATTGATAGAGAGAAAAAAATGGAATGATGGTGAAAGTTCATGGACTAAAAACATTACATATTTCTGTCTCCACATTTGGTGCCTGACCTGCTGTTTCCAGTATTCTCTGGTTTTGTGTGAAATTAGCTTGCTCAAATAAAGCAAATAAGTTGTCAGCAGGCACATATACATGTCCATAAATCAGATGAATTTAGATAATAATAGCTCTACATTTCCAAAACATAGGCAATGTGTGTGCAGCTAATGATGGAATCAAACCTATGTACAAGTGGTGGTTATTGAGATCCACTCCTTCAGACACATCTTACTCTGTTGTCAGTCTTTAACGTTAAGCCTTCAGTATTTCAGGTCACCACATTTCCTTGCGATAGTGATCGTGTCATTTCTGTGTTTACAAAGTATGTTTTAAGTTCCCCTTTCCCTTTGACATTTATAATTCCTCTGCATGTACAGTTGTAACCAAGAGTCTGTAAGATGTTACTTGTTTCCTCTGTGATCTAGAAAAAAGGAAACATAAAGTTAGTTGTCATTACAGTAATTTTCTTCATATATTTCAGGCTACATGAAGTTACTTTCTTGTGAGACTTGAATTTCTGACATTGCCATATCAAATAAATACAATAGAAATAGTATGAATTTATAGTTATATTTAGTCTTTCCATCTAATTATTGCCCATTTCTATGCAGTTCAAGGTGCTAGAAAAAGTTATGCATGACACTGAGCCTACTGCCCTGAAAGAATTACAATAAATTTGGCTCATTCATGTTTGCCTGGAGCCCTGTCACCACAAGGAAAGTAAATGCGACCATATATCTGATTCATTTCCTTTAATGTTTGAAATAAATTTGATAATTGGAGGCTATAATATTTGCTGAAGCTGCTTCTCCTTCTCATTTGTTTACTGATTCTATCAATTGTCTTGCTGCCACATTTATACTATAAGCTACTGAATTTATAATTACATTTCCAGGGTGATGTGCATATAATCAGAAATAAAAATGGGTGGCCCACAGAAGGTACTTCTTTTCTTGACGTTGTTTCATACTCACCAAATCTGGCAAATAAAATTGAATTACCTCTGATATTTGGCATTAGAATCTTAATTCACCACTCCAGACCAAGTTCATAGTTACACCCCAAACCAGCAGCAAAGGAAAACACAGTTCAATAACTCTATATTTATTAACAACAATTAATAATACTGTGTCTTCCCCAAACCCACAGAATTAAATATATTTTCAAAGTGTGTGTGTGTATATGTGTGTGTAAAAATACCCAGACAATACTGTCTGTGCAGAAATTACAAAGGAAAAATCCCAAAATGTTACAGTCCTGTCAGATAAGTCAGTTAATAAAAACCATCAAAGTCCACAATTGAACACTAAAGATAACAGGAGGATGTGGCACCTCAGACTTATGACTCCTACACAGGCTTTTCTCTAAACTGGGCTTTCCAAACAGCTCTTAAATCAGAAGAAGTTAAATGATTTTCTTTGTCATTCTCAACCAAGAGAGAACCGTGTCTCTGAGTTTCCTTCTAGACTAGACTGGTGAACTCTCTCGTCTTCCTTTCTCCAGGTTTCTTCTTGCTGGTCTCCTTATGACTCAGTCAATTGTTGCAGTTAAAGCCTTTTTTCTCTCCCTTATCAGAGCTGCCCAACTATAGCCAGTTAGCACAATTTTGTTAAACAGGAGGCTGCAGAGAAATCCATTTTCTTAAAGTCACAGTCTGCTGTCAAAACAGTCATAGTCCATAACATTATTATCACAAATGTTGAGGTTCAGTGAGAAAGTTTTTTTTTTCTGTGAGCAGTCCATCTAGTCAACCCCTACATGAAATAGCAGTGAAACACAG
The DNA here is from genome assembly GCF_036971445.1 of Narcine bancroftii. Lineage (NCBI taxonomy): Eukaryota > Metazoa > Chordata > Chondrichthyes > Torpediniformes > Narcinidae > Narcine > Narcine bancroftii. The sequence continues at coordinate 425,018,646 of NC_091469.1, forward strand.
TACGTACAGAGTACAACTTCAGCAATACAAAGATTAGTTTGAGCAGACCAAACATTATTTTACCAGTGTGACATTTGTTCAAGAGTCTGATAACAGTAGGAAAGAAACAGTCCTTGAATCTAGTGATACATGACCTCACAGTCATGTACCTTGTTCTCAACAGGAGAAGTTTGAAGCGGGGATGAGATGTTTGATATGTTGGCTGCTTTTCTGAGACAGCGGGAGGTATAGTACAATCAATGAAGGGAGGGGGGTTTGTATGATGATCTGAGCTGTGTTTCTGCAAGTTTCTTGTGATCTTGGGCAGAGCAGTTCCTGTTCCATTCAGTGATGCATCCTGATAGTATATTTTCAAGGATGCATTTGTAAAAACTGCTGAGCAACATAGATGGCATGTTGAATTTCCTCAAACTCTGGAGAAAATGATGTGCTGGTGCAGTTTGTTGGACCAGGAAGTACCTTCAGCAATGCTTACCCCTCACAACTTAAAAACTTGTATTCCACCTCCACGTCAGCATTTTTGCTGTGAACAGGAGATTGAGCTCCACCCAGAGACTCCTAAGTCTTGTTATTATTGAGGAAGAGGTTGTTGACCCAGCATCAAGCCACTAGTCTTCTATCTCCCTTTTTTATTCTGACTCGTCATTGGCTATGATGGCAGTTCATGAAGAATATTTGGGGGCAGTATATGTTGGTGTTGAGAATTAACATGGAGGAGGTGCTGTCACCAATCCTCTCTGACTGAGGATTGCAGGACAGGAAAGCTGTGGATCCAGTTGCAGAGGGGATTGCTGAGGCCAAGGTCTCAATTTTTGAACGTTTATTTTACACTATTGTGTTGAAGGCAGAGCTGTAGTCAATGAATAGTAGACTGACATTGATGTCTTGTTGTCCATATTTTCCAAGGTGATTGTGGGGCTATAAAGATAGCCTCTGCCGTGGACCTGTCATAGGGATGGGTGAATTAGAGTGGATCAATGCTGATTGAGAGGCTGGATTTAACGTGAGCCCATGATCAACCTCTTGAAGCATTTCACGATGATGATGTCAGAGCCGCCAGATGGTAGTCATTTTTATGTTTTCCTTCAATAATGGAATGATGGGGGTGTGGCCATGCTAATGAGCTGAGCAGGTGTTTTGAAAGAGCTCTCCATAAAAAGTATTGAAAAGACAGTTTAAAAGCTCATAAACCAGAATTATATTGTCAAAAGTGAATAAATCAAGTGCTAAATGACTGAGGCAACTGAGAACAAAAACTGAAGAAGCAATTGATCAGCCAGGAACATCGAGTGGATGCCTGATGAGGAGTGATTCAGCAGGGGCCTTGGGACCGGCTGAAGCCAGCAGAGCAGAGGAGTTGGCCCAAGATATAGCTTCCATCCTGAACACATTGGAAACTTTATGCAGTCATTTTACGAGTATGGAATCAGTGATGAGAAATATATTAGGGAAGGTAATGGAAATTAAAGAAGTTGTGGAAGACTTAAGTGAATGAATGACTCATTCAGAGGCTGGGCTGGACAAAAGACAGGCTGAAGACACTGGAAGAAAAGCAAAAATATGGAACATAGAAAAGAAAGGACTGATGGACAAGATCAATCATATGGAAATCTTTAGTAGACATAACAACCTAAGAATCACTGGACTGAGAGAGGAAATAGAGGGAAAAGATGCGGTGAGTTTCTTTGAAACATGGCTCCTATAGATGCTGGGACAAAATAAGTTAAATGCAAAGCTGCAAATTGAAAGGGAACACCAGATCCTTGGACCCAGAAGAACCAGCTAACGGAGACCATGACCAGTCCTGGTAAGACATTAAATTACCGGGAAAGAGATGCAATCTTGGGAGCAGCATATGAATATTCAAAAAATAATAATGGCTTGTTAGTGGTGGACAATGCAAAAGCAATTTGATGAGGTAAAAGGACAACTGTGATCTAAAAACTTTAAATATTCACTGATTTATCCAGCAACATTGAGGATAGATGTCTTAGAAGGCAATAGACGAATTTTCAAGAATAACGAAGTAGAAGAATTTTAAAGAATTTTTAATGAAAAGATTAAAGTCGCTGGCTGAAAAGACCATTTTAAAATGGGACAAACTGAAAGACGCACCTTTGTGTTTATACTAATAGTAGTGAGCTGCCTTGTTTTCACTGTTAAAAAAGAAAAAAAAACATTGGAGAGCTCTGAAAAGACAAAAATGTGGTCAGAAAAGCAGTAAGGTGGGAACTCCAACTTGAATGGGGGAGTGGGGGGGGGGAGAAGAAATGGAGAAATGGTGCCAGGAGAGGAGCAATTTTAAAAGATGGCGCCAAAGGGAGGGTTTCTTCTTCTTTAGAAGAAGGAACCAGTGGGCTTTTTTCGCTGCTTCCGGGTACTATTGTCAACATAACCGTCAGAGCCAGGATACGTGTGTGTTTCTTAAATCGGAAATGTGTGTGTTGGAAATGTTTTTTCATTAGGGAAATGTTATGATACTATTTAGAAAATTGGAAAAATGTTATTGTTATACAATATTTGTGTGAAAAATGGTATGGATAAAATACTGAAGTTTATTAGCCTTTTTAATATTAACAGAATAAATGGGACAGAGGGTCTTGGCATACATAAAGAAATAAAAGTGGATATAATCTTTTTGCAGAAAACACATCTTACCAAATTGGAACATGATAAATTAAAAAGAGGAATGGTGTGACAAATAATATTGTCTTCCTTTGGTTCAAAGGCAAGAGGGATGGCTATTGTAATTAATAAAAATACACCAGAGATAATAGAAGATACCTCAATTGATCAAGCTGGAAAGTATGTAATGGCACACTGTAAATATTTATGAAGAAGTGTGGACATTTATGAATATATATTCCCCAAATTATGATGATGAAAACTTTATGAAGGACATTTTCTTAAAAACAGCAGAGGGAAGACAAAATATATTAATTGGAGGAAACTTTAATTTCTGCTTGAACCCAATACTAGATAAATTGGCAAGGACAATAATGAGGTTGAAAGCAGCAAAAACCACAATTTTATATATGTAAGATCTAAATCTTATTAATGTATGGAGGCAATTAAATCCCAGAGAGAGAGAGACTACTCTTTTCATTCAAGGGTGCATGGCTCACATGCTTTTAATGTCTGCCCAGTTTAAAAAGTAGAGTGATAAAAACAGAATATCTAGCGAGGCTTCTATCAGGCCATCCTCCATTAATATTAACCATAGCAACAATGGAAAAGTAAGAGAATGTATACAGATGGCATCTCAATACTACATTGCTTAAAAGAAAAGACATCAGCAAATTTATAGAGACAGATGGAAATATTTTGTGAAACAAATCTGCCGTCTACTAATAATAGTCTTCTGATATGGGACATGCTTAAAGCATATTTAAAGGGACAAATAATATCCTATACGAAGAATAGTAAAGAACGATTTAAAAAAACTATATTAAAAATTAAACAACAATTGAACAAGTGCACAAAGTTTTAGCTTGGCAAATTAAAACATGAGTCATCAAGAATGATAAATGCTATAAAAACAGAAACAGACACTCTAGTATATAAACAAAAAAAATTAATGGCACTTTAAAGAAATTAATATTACACAAATATATACTAAACAGAATTACTAGGAGAATGAAATGGAAGAATTTTTTTCTAGAATGTCAAACATCCAAGGCTGGAAGAGAGAGAAAGGATAGAATTAGATGCTCCCTTCAAAAGGGGGAGAAATCAAAAAGCCCCTGGGTGCCCTACAAGCTAATAAATCACTGGGAGAGGATGAATTTCCACCTGAATTTTACAGAAAATTCAAAGAATTATTAATGTCCTTTTTAATGGATATCCTGGAGCAAGCTGTGGAAACACAGACTCTCCTGGAGTCATTTTCAACTATGATTATTACAGTTTTACCAATAAAGAGTAGGGACCCACAAAAAACGTTGTCATACAGACCAATATCCCTGTTAAATGCTGATTATAAGCTACTAGTGAAAGCATTGACTAATAGGTTAGGGCAATACTTGTCAGAACTGATATAATACACATGGCTAAATCTGAATTAAATCCAAGTATTACAGTCGTCTAGATGTGTAAAAAACATTCAATTGTTTGGAATACCCATTTTAAGTTAAAAGACTGGACAAATTTGGTATAGATAGAACATTTATAAATTGGTTGAAAACTTTATACCATAAACCACAAGCTAAAATAATAACAAATAATCAGATGTCAGCAGTGTTCTTGAGTAGATCAAGTAGACAGAGATGCCCCTGTCCCCAGTGCTTTTTATTTTAGCGATTGAACTGCTGGCCAAGATAATAAGAAGGGATCCAGATATTAATAGCTTCAAAGTCAGGGAAGAAGAATACAAAATTAGTGTATTTGCCAATGATGTGCTATTTTACCCATCAGAACCAGCTAAAACTTTGGAAAAATTACAAACAACACTAGAAAAATATGGAAGAATATCAGGCTACAAAATAAATGTGGACAAAAGTGAATAAATGCCTTTAACAAATTTTGAATATGAAAGATACCAAAAAAGAAGCAAATATAAATGGAATATTTATATTTAATGGAATAAAATATCTTGGACTAGCAACTGACAATAACTTGCAAAATCTGTACAAACTAAATTTTGTTCCTCTTCTTGGGAAGATAGATAGAGACCTACAAAAATTGAGAGATTTACTGATTATTTTGGTGAGAAGGGTTAACTGCGTCAAAATGAAAATGATGCTGACTGCAATACCTTTTTCAATCGTTGCCTATTTCATTACCTAAAAACTTATTAAAGCTACTAAAAAAATATATTAGACAGTTCCTATGGAATAATAAAGTACCAAGAACTGCATTGAAAAATCTGACATGGGACTACAGGCTGCAAGGACTTAGATTTCCAGATTTCAAAAAATATTACCTAGCTGCACAGGCTAGATTTCTTGCAACTTTCTTCACTGAAGAAATCCCCTGTCTAGAGTTCAAATGGGAATGTACTCACTGGAGGAGGAGGAAACAAAGAACTTTATCTATAAATGGTGTTTCAAATCACTAAATAAAAAGACGTATAACACCATTCTAATACATATGATTATTAGAATGTTTATTTCTTACGTGGCAAGAAATCAATAAATGTATAGGAAAAAAAAGTAGGAATGTCAAAAGCATCATTGTGTAAAAATGTGTTATTGCCTGTGAACATAGGCAATAGAATATTAAATTTGTGGTTTGACAAAGGGATAAGATATATTAAGGATTGTTACACAAAATGAACTCTTATGTCCTTTTAACAATTAAAATACAAATATGGAGTCGCCAATGGAACCTTCTATTTTCTATAGCTTAAATCGTTCTTAAGAGAAAGATGTCACCACATGAAATTAGTGAAACTGAATGAACAGTTTGGATGAGGAATACACCCAAACTTTTAACAAAAATGTACTATGCTCTCCAGAGTGTAAGTGCAAAGCCAGGGTTGCAGAGGTTAAAGGAAATATAGGAGTCAGACTTGGTTGCAGTGATTTCAGAAAGAAGCTGGTCAGATTGGTATAAATGCAAGAAAAGGACTGGTTCAGTACTATTTTTTACACTGATTATATCTTATCCCACAAAAGTTACACAGATCAAAAGGTGAAATTTCAGGGATGTGTTTCAGATGTGGGACTGAGACAGGAACTTTCTATGTGCCATGTGGTTATACATGAAAGTGAGGCCATTTTGGCAAGAAATTGCAGAAAAATTAACTGAGATAACAAGTGTGGCCTTCATGGGTGACCCAGAGCTATATCTATTAGGTAATTTCATGAAATAAGTGATAAATTGACCAAATGTTAAATCTCATTTATAAATATAGCACTGGCAGTAGCAAAAAAAAATGTATTGCAATAACTTGGAAGTCCAATTCCCCTCTACCGCATGATGGACCTCAGAAATGGAAAAAAAATCACATAACTTAAAGAATAAATATGAAACTTTTGTAAAGATCTGGCACCCATACCTGGAACACATAGGGGCCCAGATACAGTAATGAAAAGGTGTAAAAGTTACTATTATATATAAATGTAGTTTCCCCAATTGTATTCTATATATTTAAAATATATGTAAACTCTGACGGTGAACAGATCTGTATATATGAAAGGGGAGGATGGGCTGTTTTGTTTTTGTTTATGTTTGTTGTATTTGGAAGAAAAAGCTTAATATATTGTACATTTAAAATGTCACTATGATTCATTTTTGAAAAAATTATTTAAAAAAAATGGAACGATAGTGGCCTTTTTGTAGCAGGTTTTTATGCAGCAACAAGAAGTTGAAGATGTCTATGAATATATGTGCGAGCTCCAGACCCACAATCAGTGAAGATTGGTAAGAACATCTCTTCCACTATCTCCATCAGTAGTGGAGCATCACAGGGCTGCATTCTTAGTCCCCTGCTCTGCTTGCTATACACCTATGACCGTGTGGCTTAGTATGACAACACCATCTAAATATTAGCTGGCAATAACATAATAGTGGGTTGTGTAAAAAAGGGTGATGAATCAGGAGACAGAAGGGAGATTGAAAACGTGGCTGAATGGTGTACTGAAAACTACCTCCCACTCAATGTCATCAAATCCAAGAAGATTATTGTGGGCTTCAGGAAAGGAAAGTCAAAGTTATACGATCCAGTGATCTTTGGGTGATCAGGGATGGAGAGGGTATGCAAATTTAAATTCTTGGGAGTCACTATCTCAGAGGATCTTTCCTGGACCCAATACACTAATGGCATCATGAAGAAAGTACGACAGTGCCTCTACTCCCTCAGGAATTTGCTGAGGTTTGGTATGACATTGGAAACTCTGGCAAATTTCTACAGATATCTGGTGGAAAGTGTGCTGACCAACTGCATCAAGCTCTGGTATTGGGACACCAATCCCCCTGAACATAAAGGCCTCCAAAAGATGGTGGACACAGTCCAGGACATCACAGGTAAAATCCTCCCCACATTGAGAACATCTGCAGGGAACACTGCCGACTGAAAGCAGCAGCAATCAAGCATCCACACTATTCAGGACTTGCTCTGTTCTTGCTAATACCATCAGGAAAGAAATATAGGTGCCACAAGATTCACACCACCAGGTTCAGGAACAGCTGTTACTCCTCCACCATCAGACTCCTCAACAACAAACTCAATCAGGGACTCATTTAAGGACTTGTACTTTTCCACTTTATTGATTGTTTTTCTTAAAAAATCTCTCTATATTTCCTAGTCGGTTCATTTACATGTGAACAATGAGTCAGTTTTTTTGTACTGCCAATAAGTGGTAATTCTGCCTTACCCACAGACAAAGGATTGTATTACTCTGACCATAAATCTGAAATCAGCTGATCTTCCAGATGTGCAACATGTCCAGGGATTCTGTTTGGTCCAGTCATCTTTCATGGGTTCACACTTAGGAAACAGATCTGATATTTGCGGTGATGATCATGGTGCAGGTGTGTTGCTGGGTCACTAGCCTCCTGTTTGAAGCAGGTGGAGAATGTATTGAGTTCATCAGGGAGGGACTTGTTTCTTGCTATTCTGGTCGATTTTGCTTTGATGTACTATCAATTACATGAAAGACTGGAGTAAACAGAATGACAGGTTTTTATTTACATTAAACTTGAAGTGTAACCCAGGCTTTGGGGGAGGAGTTACAGCATTGAGACTTTTATACAGGGTCCAGTAGGTGGAGGGACAGGTACAGTCACAGCAAGGGGCAGAGCCAGATAAATGAGTATACAGTAGTTCACCACATTTACCCCTTGTATTTTCTTAATTTGTCCAGCAGAGTGAAGTGGGGCAGAGGTTCTTACAGATTAAGTCTGTCCGGTGTCCTGGTTTTTCATTGGGACTGTCAGAGAGTAGGTTGCTAGGACTTTGCTGCGACCACTGCAGAGTCCTTCAGCCCACAATGTTGTGCCGACTTTTAGACCCTGCCTCCCAATATAACCCTCCACTTTAAATTCATCCATATACTTGACTAGTAGTCTCTTTACATCCGGTACCACACGGATGGCAGTCTCTTCAATCTGAGGTGCCTGCAAGCTCACACCAAGACACAAGAGCAACTTGTCCGTGAACTACTCTTTGCAGACGATGCCGCTTTAGTTGCCCATTCAGAGCCAGCTCTTCAGCGCTTGACGTCCTGTTTTGCGGAAACTGCCAAAATGTTTGGCCTGGAAGTCAGCCTGAAGAAAACTGAGATCCAACGTCAGCCAGCTCCCCACCATGACTACCAGCCCCCCCACATCTCCATCGGGCACACAAAACTCAAAATGGTCAACCAGTTTACCTATCTCGGCTTTACCATTTCATCGGATGCAAGGATCGACAACGAGATAGACAACAGACTCGCCAAGGCAAATAGCGCCTTTGGAAGACTACACAAAAGAGTCTGGAAAAACAACCAACTGAAAAACCTCACAAAGATTAGCGTATACAGAGCCGTTGTCATACCCGCACTCCTGTTCGGCTCCGAATCGTGGGTCCTCTACCGGCATCACCTACGGCTCCTAGAACGCTTCCACCAGCGTTGTTTCCACTCCATTCTCAACATTCATTGGAGCGACTTCATCCCTAACATCGAAGTACTCGAGATGGCAGAGGCCGACAGCATCGAAACCACGCTGCTGAAGATCCAACTGCGCTGGGCAGGTCACACCAACCTTTGTGTCATCTGCAAACTTGCCAACCCACCCTTCTACCCCCTTATCCGAGTCATTAATAAAACATCACGAAAAGCAGAACCCCCCGAACCGATCCTTGAGGGTCTCCACTAGACACAACCCTCCAATCCAAATGCACTCCCTCCACCACAACCCTCTGCTTTCTACAGGCAAGCCAATTCTGAATCCACATGGCCAGGCTTCCCTGGATTGCATGCCATCTGAGTTTCTGAATAAGTCTACTGTTATAAGCTCACATTTTATTTAGTAACCACACTTTAAGGGTTAACACAGGCTGAAAACCTTTCATAACAAAATCTTTTCGTAGCAAAACCAGCCACAGCTTGTGGTCAGATAGAAGGCACCATCAAGAGGAATTATAAACAAAGCTAATGGTTTGGAAGAACAATGGTTGTTATTTCAGGAAGAAAGGCCAGATGGGACATTTGGAACTCATATGCCTATGAGTCATGCTTTTGTAAAATTGAAACAGAAACAGATTTGAGTATTGATCAAGCAAGTCATGCGATTGAGACATTTGAAGAAGCAGCATTCAATATCATCAGCAAGTATCTAAAGTCAGAAGTGAAGGACTTTGTGTGAGATGGACACTTCTGCTATTTCTCCTTGTCAGGGGGAACATTGATCTACTATGACTATTGTAATAGTTATTTTGGATTGATCCATATCTGGGTAAATGAAGCAGGAGAAATGCTTCATTTGGATCATTACCATTCTGACGGTCATTTCATCTGGCACTTGCTGGGGTTTTTGGAAGCATCATGGCAGTCACAAGTCTCATTTCTCCTATGCAAGGAAGAGGGGAGCTGTAGCAATCATTCGTATGAAAGAACATTTCTCTGGAAACAACTCAAGAAAGATTCATGAGTTAAATGCAATCTGAAGACTCAGTGTCTCACCTACTTCATAATTACTACTGAACATCAGTTCAAAAGTTTTGTTTCAACATAAGATTTCTAAGACTGACCTTTGGGAATTGACTTTCCAGAATCGTGCCTAAGCTATAATGGTTTGGGTAATACACACACACACACACACACACACACACACACACACACACACACACACACACACACACATATATATTTGTGCATAGTTGGGGTTAAGTTTAAATTTAAGATATGTTGTTATATTATTAATAAATAAATTGTTTTAAAAATAACAGTCTTGGTGAATTTCTATCATTGCTGATCTATGACTTAACACTACCATATGGAACCTTGTCAAATGCCTTACTAAAATCCATGAAGACTGCATCAATATGCCTGGTCACCTCCTCAAAGAACTCTATTCGATTTGTGAGACATGATATTCCCTTCACAAAGCCGTGCTGACTGTTCCTGATCAGACCATAATTCTCTAAATGCCATAGATCCTATCTCTAAGAAACCTTTCCAACAGCTTGCCCACCACAGATATAAGGCTCATTGGTCTATAATTTCCTAGACTTTCCCTCCTACCTTTTTTGAACAGGAGGACAACATTTGCCGCCCTCCAATCCTTCGGTGCCATTCTCATGATTAAAATCCTAGCCAGAGGCTCAGCCTTCTCTTCCCTCACCTCTTAGTGCAGCCTGGGGAATATTCTATCAGGCCCTTGGACTTATCCATCCTAATAAATTTTAATTGAACCAACACATTCTCAATATCAATGTGCTCTAAAACACTTACCCCACCTATATTGTCCTCACTGTCATTAATGTCCCTCTCTTTAGTGAATACTAAAGGGAAGTACCTGTATTCATTGAGGACCTCACTCATTTCCACAGCCTCCAGGCACATCTTCCCACTTTTATGTCTAATTGGTCCTACCTTCACTTGTCATCCTTCTGTTCGTCACATGTGAAGAATGCTTTGAGGTATTCTTTAACCCTACTCACCAAGGCCTTCTCATGTCCCCTTCTTTTTCTCCTCAACCCCTTCTTAAGCTCATTTCTTGCTGCCCAATATTCCTTAAGAGACCTATCTGATCCTTGCTGCCTAAACTTCATGTATGGAGCCTTCCACCTGACTAGATCTTCCACCTCTCTTGTCAACCATGGTTCCTTCACCCTATCATTCTTTCTCTGCCTCACCAGGACAAATTTATCCCTAACATCCTGCAAGAGATCCCTAAACATCGACCACATCGCCATAGTACATTTCCCTGCAAAGATGTCATCCCAATTTACACATGCAAGTTCAAGCCTTATAGCCTCACAGTTAGCCCTTCCCCAATTAAATATTTTCCCATCCTCTCTGACTCTGTCCTTGTCCATGACAATGCTAAAGGCTAGGGAGCAGTGGTCACCACCCCCCAAATGTTCACCCACTAAGAGATTTGTGACCTGACCCAGTTCATTACCTAATACTAGTTTTAATATAGCCTGTCAACATACTTTGACAGGAATCCATCCTGGATACACTTAACGTTCAGGCTGAAATTTTCCCAGATTGTTTTAGCACCTATTTAAGATGTTTGGATTGGAAGAGAATTTAAATGCTACATTTGTCCCAAAACATTGCATCCTTTATTTCCCGACAGTAGAAGTTGGGGTTCGAGGTATGATTGTGAGTTGCTTCTGTGTATTTTTGGACCATACCTCCAGCTCAATACTAACCAGAGACAAGCACAGTAACTACTTATTTAAAATGCAGATGAATGATCAAATGAAGCTATATGAATGTTTTAGGTGATTACAGTGTGATGATATGCTGCGGTACATCACTTGGCCAACAGGTGGCCTAGAGACACGACAACTGGCCTAATGACATCCGACCACCATGGTATAAAGCCGAGGTCCTGACTGTGTGCTTTCTCGCTCCCGGGATCACATTGTGAGCATAGCTAGCAGCCAACTAGATAGTGATGTGAGTGGAATAAAGCTGTGTTGCCCCAAACAGTATTGTGCCTGTGTTTTCCTTTGGTACAGCCTGCCACATACAGATTTTGTATTGCACTCCTAACTTGAGCTTTGTAGATAATGGAGGAACAGTGAGAATTCCCACCCATGCAAGCATCTGAAGTTTTTGGATAATGGTGACTCCAAGAAATTGAATCGAGGAGGAGGACTATGAATTTGCATCAGTGAGAACAGGTGCACAAATGCCTCAGTTCTGCTCAGCAGAGATAGGGACTGGTTGGTAAAATGAATCGGAATCAGAATTTATTGTCATGATCATGCCACAAAATTAATTGTTTTACAGACTATTTTACCTGCTCAGGGAATTGCTGCAGTTTATGTTCTGCCTTCAGCAAATGAGGGTGAAGCAATGAAGGAACTTTATGGTGCTATCTGTGAAGCCCAGATGTCCCACCTTGATAGTGAAATGATTTTAGCTAGTGACTTCAACCATGTCAACCTGAAAACTGTTCTACCATGGTTTCAGCAGCATGTCAACTTCACCACCGGAGGAGAGAACATCCGAGGTTGAGTGCACAACAACATCGCTATTGCATACAAAGTTGCCCCTTACTCCACCTTGGTTTCTCAGATCACATATCCATCCTGTTAACTCCAGTATACAGACTGCCGGCAAAACATACAAAGCCAATTTGCAGGGAGATCAGGACATGGCTGGGATGGGTACCATAGAGACGCTACAGGACTGCTTTGGTAATATGGACTGCAACAGTTTCAGCGAGATGGCCACTTACAATTGTCATGGAAACATTAAGGAGTACACAGGCTCAGTGACTGGCAACATCAATAAGTGCATTGAGGATGTCATCGAGCTCAAGTGCTACACAACCAGGGATAACCAGAACCATGGTTGGACGCAGAGGCCCATGCACATCTCAGAGCTCATGATGCAGCCTTCAGGACAGGAGACAAGTTGGTACTAAGATTAGCAAGGGATGAACTCTCCTATGTAATCAAAATGGCAAAGCATAGGTATGCACAAAAGATCCACAATTAGCTATACAACATCGGTGACATGAGGTGCATGTGGCAAGGGATCAAGACCATAACGGATCACAAGACAATGATGCCTCCCTTCTGGACAGACTGACCATCATCTATGCATGGTTTTATGAGAAGAACAGGCTGACTCTGAAGAAATCTTTGTGCCCTCTGATGAATGCCCCCCCCCCCCACCCCTGCATAGCTGTGGCTGAGCCGAAGAGAACGCTATCCAAGGTGAACCCACACAAGGCAGCAGGACCAGACAACTTGCCTGATTGAGTACTGAGCAACTGTGTAGACAACTGACAGAGGTCTTTATGGTCTTCTTCAACACTTCACTGCAGCAGCCCATCATCCCTGTAGATTTCAAATCAGCCACCATCATTCCAGACCAAAGAGGGCAACAGTAACAGGCCTCATTGACTAATGCCCAGTGGCACTGAACTCCATTATTATGAAATGGTTCGAGCATCTGGTATTGAAATATATCAAAGCTCACCTCCCAGAGACACTGAACCAATTTCAATTCACCTAAAGATGGAACTGTTCCATTGATGATGTTACAGTCTTGTCCTTTTACTCTGTCTGGTCCCATCTGGAAAATGACATCTCGTATGCCAGCCTGCTGTTCATTGACCAGTTCAGTATTTAATACAATCATACACCAGAGGCTCGAGGAGAAGCTGTCCTCACTGGGACTCAATACCCTTCTCTGCAACTGGATCTGGACTTTCTAATGGAAAGACCACAGTCTGTCTGGGTTGGCAGCAGAACGTCGAACATCATCATGCTGAGTACTTGCTCATATGGCTGAATGCTCAGCCTGCTCTTGTCATGATACTGACCCATGACTGCAATGTCCAATCCAGCTCCTACAATGTCATAAATTTTGCTGATGACCTGACAATGATGAGTTGCACTACAGAGAAGAGGTGAAAAATCTCGTGAAATGGTGTGGGAATAACAACTTGAGTCTCAATGTGGATAAGAACCTGGAGATGATTATGGACTTCAGGAGGTCCAGGGCCGACCACACTCTACTACAGATTAATAGCTTAGTAGTCATGGAGAGAGTAGAGAGCACTAAGTTCCTTGGAGTCCTCTTAAGAAGTGACCTATTCTGGACACATAACATCTCCTCACCTGTCAGGAAGGTGCAACAATGACTGAACTTACTGAAACAGTCAAGGATACTAGCCACCATGCTGTATCCTGTATACATCGAGAGTTTCTGGCCGGCTGCATCACAGCGTGGTACAGTTGCTGCAGAGAATCAGATTGGATGTCAATATACAGGACCATGAAAGTGACAGAGAGGATCACTGGGGTCTCCTTCTCCTCCCCTATCCCACCTTATTGATGGGATTTACTGGGATTGTTGTCTAAAGAAGGCTCTCAAAAACAATGATGACCCCCTACCACCTTGCATACAGCATTTTTCAGCTACTGCTGTTGGGAAAGAGATACAGGAGTATCACAGCCAAAGCCACCAGGCTGAGGAACAACTTCTTCCCACGGGCAGTGAGACTGCTGAACGACTGATGATCTGCTCATACAAACCCTCCGTGACTATTTATGTTTTTATTTATTTAATAATTTACCAGTTTAGTTAACAATAATACAGTATATATCTATTTTAATATTTGTATCTAAATACTATCTGGATGTGTTTTATGTCTCTATGTGTGTTTGCAGTGTGTTGCACTGAGGACCAGAGAATGCTGTTTCATCAGGTTGTAATTGTACAATCGGATGGTAAATAACTTCAATTTTATGAAGGTGCTATTGAATGTTTGGAAATGATCAGCCTTAATTTAGTTCAAAATCCTCATGAATTTTCCATTGTATACAGTTTCTCCTTCATGATTTAGAGCACCTATATGTTTCCTCTGACCCACTTGGCCGATTTAAGAACAAGGCCATACAGGCTTATGACAAAATGGGAAAATAATTGTACACATCTACCATGACATGACTTAATGACTTGTGAAGGAAGCGAACCTCAAAAGGATGTGCCTCTTCACCAAATTCCATCACCCAAAATAGTGACTGGACTGCAAGATATTATTTTACTTTGCCAAAAAAACTTAAAGGCCGTTGATGAATTTTAAAATGTTACTTAAAGATTCCTCTGTCACTCTGAAATCAGATGTTGTCATGTAGCTGACGTGACAACTGTGAAACATCAGATGGCTTGGTAATTGAAATACCCAACAGTCTAGTAAATAGTTGGCATCCTTAGATGTCATTGTTTACTATGCCATTAGATGCCACAATAGCTTTATGTTTATTTGAATACAAGCTTATTTCACAAATCTACCAATGCTTGATAAAAATAGAATACCATTATCAAGTATAACTTCCCACTAATAATATGAGATTAATGATTTTTCTTTTTATAAAAATATTACATAGAATACTTCTTAAAATAGTATTTGATTGTAACCAACAATCAATTAACCCTATAATAATCTCTCTTCTTTCATGCAAATACCTGTACTTTTACTTCCATTCTGAAACATTACATAGATATTGGATCTGCTGTAACTTGTGATTTAAAATTATTGGTCACACCAATTTATACCATCCCTGAGTGTTTCATGAAATAGTAGCTATGAAAGACAATGCATTCATAAGTTATTTGTCTGAAGAACAATCAGAAGAATTGGGATTAGTCTACCTGTATCTTGCCAAGAACTCCAGTGCTGTCCATCCTGCTGGCCACATTGACACTATTTCCCCAAATATCATATTGTGGTTTCTGAGCTCCAATTACTCCAGCAATAACAGGACCATGGTTAATACCTGATAGAAAATTACATGATATAAAAAAATGAAAAAACTTAAAATAAACATGCTCAGGAGCAGAAACTGATCAGCTGCTCCTGTCTGTCCAAACTCATCTCCTTGTACCTTGACACCCTTTTCCCCCTCCCCTCATCCTGTCCTTTCCCACATACATTCAGAACACCACTCAGTTCTCCACCATGACGAAGATTTCTGATTTTCTGTCCCCCTCACTATTATCTTTACCATGGATGTTCAAGCCCTCACACATCCATTCCCCATCAGGAAGGCCTTAGGCCTTCCACCTCTTACTTGAATGTAGAGCTGTTTAGGCCCCATTAACACTCTCCTCCACCTGGTGGGATGTCCTCACCCTTAACAATTTCTCCTTTGACTTTTCCTATTTCCTCCAGATCTAGGGTGTAGCCATGGCATATGCATGGCTCCTAGCTATGCCTGCCCTTGTTGTCAAGTATGTGGAACAGTCCCTGTTCCAATCCTACACAAGCATCACTTTCCACCTATCCTTTAGTTACGTCGATGACTGCATTGGTGTTACTTCTTATACCTATGCAGGATCAGATCATCGTCATTGCTGTTGGAGGGGAGGCCCAACTGGTAATATGGCGGCCTCCATGTTGATCATGATGTCACATCGGTGGAAGGAGGAAGTGACATCATCCAGGAGGGCGGAGGAATGCAAGGTAAGATGGTGACTCCCGAGTTGTGCACGTGGTCAAGCCGTTCAGGGCCAGACATGATGTCAGCACCGCACTGTTCGCTTGAGAGAGTTTAGACTTACAGACATGCTGGTAGTGACCCTTTTTCCCGCATCCTGTACAGATCACCTTCTTAGCCGGGCAGAGTTGTCGGAGGTGCTTCTGCTGGCCACAGAAGTGGCATCTCAAGTGTCCGATTGCAGTGGCGGTGGCAATGGGGCTGTGGCTCACTATCGCAGAGCCCATCTGTGATGCCGGGTCCCAACCTAGCAGTGCCTATGGTCTGCAAATGGAGGCCTCGTTCTTACCAGTAATCTCGCCTGTATTGCGTTGGGCTGAACCAAGGGTCCTGGCAAGCTGGAAGGCTCTCTTCAGGGGCAGCATGTCCTCCTCGAGCAGTTGTTGATGAATGTAGACAGACCTCACTTCAGTTACGTAGGCATCTCACACCAGCTCCTGCACATACTGGGCAGTATGCCAACAGTCTCTCCTCAGGTCATACATTGCTCGGAGGAACTCATCCATGGACTCACTGGGTTGATGTCTCCTTGAAACCAGTTGATACCGTGAGTACACTTCATTCACCTGGGGTCGGTAGAGATTGCGGA
The DNA here is from genome assembly GCF_036971445.1 of Narcine bancroftii. NCBI lineage: Eukaryota > Metazoa > Chordata > Chondrichthyes > Torpediniformes > Narcinidae > Narcine > Narcine bancroftii. The sequence continues at coordinate 425,035,352 of NC_091469.1, forward strand.
GTTCAGCCATGGCCTCTGTGTAGGTTGTGCAGTTCCAGATCACCAGGTATGCTCGATGGACCTTGTAGGACCTAGAGTTTCTTCTCATCAGAGTCCACCAGGCCTGCTGTGACTTCAAGGAAGTTTGTGAAGCAGGCCACTCACTGCTCATACTGTTCGGCAGCTCCAGGTGTCTGTGGATCGATTTCGAGGCGGTCGGGTCTCAGCAGCTTGTCCATCCCATGTGGAAAATTAATGTGTATTAAATTGATACACACTATCAATGACTCTAAAGACTGAGTGAGGAACAATAGGCTTTACTACACATTAGATTTCGGCTGGCCCAACTCCATGTGCTCAAATAAATGGAAGGGGGCAGGGAGGTTGACCTTTATGGCCAGGTCACAGGGGAGGGATTAAAGGGGATTGAATCATCAGTGGGCGGGCCTGGTACTTATACACAAAACAGCACAGAACAGTATATACATATCACCACACTCCCACACTTACTGTTCTTTCTCACTCCCTCTCCACCACCCCCACTTACCAATGTCCTCACCTGTTTCTCCAACTCTCACTCCTTCCGTACTATACCCTATCCCCCTTGGCCCTGCTCCATCTTATTTTCTCCTTCATATACTTAATATCACTCCTATGATATATAAAAAAATAAAAACTTGCTTTTGATGGGTTAGATATTTTGCAACTTTTCAGAATGGGTTAACTGGATATACAGTATGTTAAATCTACATTTATCAACATGGTACTATACTTGTTTTTAACCAGTATATTATCAGGCAGTCTTGGGGAAATAGACATTGGAACAATTATATTTGTTAGACCACAAAAAACTTAAAGATCCACCATTAACAGAGATCAGAGATTGGCCTCCTGCCGGAATCAAAAGATGATGTGAATACACTTCTTTATGGCTTCCGCATCATCAAGTCATAATCAGATTGTTACTGTGGTGGCATCCTATCATTTTGTGCCAAATAAAACATCTACTCAGGGAAGGAGGAAGGTCCAAACTAGTTAGCCTTACTATTCCCTCTCTTATGATTAACTACAACTGTTAAAATAGCTTTCAGTTTCCCAGAAGCCTTTAACACTTTTCTAGATTTTCTTGGGTTATCATTTTAGCCTTTCTCTGCAGGGCAAAAAAAAATCATTCTTGTGCAGAAAAATGAGAAATCTCCCTCACACATCTCCAGTGGCATTACCATTCCAGGAGAAAATTTGGGTCAATAAATTTGGAAATAACTGTTTTACCTGACATCAAAGTATGAGACTTTTGAAATGATAACATTTATTTGAGTGGCAACTGTAGGCTTCCCTTCATAAAATGAAGCCATTTTGTCCTTTATCATATAAAATAAGTGGAGAAAGTACAGACAACAACCAACTGGTTGCATTAGTCTGCAAAGCCACCACGAAGAACCAGTTGAATTTGTGTTAATTTGATTGAAACTGTATGTGAAACTGGAAGTCTGAATTCAGTACCATTCTATGCTACTGTAGCTCTCAAACCAAATCTTCTGCACAGAAAGAGTAGTTTATACAGTCTATTTCCCTGCTAGATAATGAGAAAAGACATTTTAAATATACCCACCAATGCGGAGCTTAAAGTCATTGAAAGAATGCTTGTTAATCACGTCAAGTTTTATCATGAGTGCAAAAGCAAATTCCAGCATGGTTCCAATATGCGTGTACTGTCTGTCTGCCTCCTGCAATTAAAGAAAATATAGATTAGATCAAGTTATATTGTTATATTTCAAAATTAAAAGGCACATTAGAAAAAATATTGGAGAACTGGAAAAATAAGATAGTTTAAAATACTAAAAAATACAAGATCACAAGCTGCAAGAGGAGAAGAAGGCATTGGCCCTCAAGTCTGCTCCACCACCATGAGCTGATCCATGCTCCACTCAGTCCCATTCCCCGGCTTTCTCCCCATAACCCTCGATGCCCTGACTAATCAAATACCTGTCAATCTCTTCCTTAGATAGGAGTTATAGCCAGGTGGTCACACCAGGGCCACGGGAGGAGGATCAGTGGGTTACAGTTAGGAGAGGGAAAGGGAAGAGACAGGTACAAGAGAGGACCCCTGTGACTGTAGCCCTTAACAATAGGTACTCCTCCTTGAGAACTGTTGGGGGGAGACAGTCAAGCTGGGGAAAGCTCCAGTGGCTGTACCTCTGGCATGAGGTCAGCCTCTGTGGCCCAGAAGGGTAGGGAAAGGAAGAGGAGGGCAAGAGTTATAGGGGATTATTTGGATACAATAAAAAAACTGGATGGTGGTTTGCCTCCCTGGTGCCAGGGAGGTAGCTTTTCATGTCCAAGACATTATAAGAGAGGAAGGTATTAAGCCAGAGGTCATGGTACATGTTGGTATCAACGACATAGGGAGGAGGAGTGAAGTGGTCCTAAAAAATATATATTAGACTTACAGTTTCACATACAGTTTCAATCAAATTAACACAAATTCAACTGGTTCTTCGTGGTGGCTTTGCAGACTAATGCAACCAGTTGGTTGTTGTCTGTACTTTCTCCACTTATTTTATATGATAAAGGACAAAATGGCTTCATTTTATGAAGGGAAGCCTACAGTTGCCACTCAAATAAATGTTATCATTTCAAAAGCCTCATACTTTGATGTCAGGTAAAACAGTTATTTCCAAATTTATTGACCCACATTTTCTCCTGGAATGGTAATGCCACTGGAGATGTGTGAGGGAGATTTCTCATTTTTCTGCACAAGAATTTTTTTTTTTTTGCCCTGCAGAGAAAGGCTAAAATGATAACCCAAGAAAATCTAGAAAAGTGTTAAAGGCTTCTGGGAAACTGAAAGCTATTTTAACAGTTGTAGTTAATCATAAGAGAGGGAATAGTAAGGCTAACTAGTTTGGACCTTCCTCCTTCCCTGAGAAGAAGGGAGCTAAAAAGAAGGACCGCAAAGGGGGTAATCTCTGGATTACTTCCTGTGCCATGTGACAGTGAGGGCAAGAATAGTATAAGGTGGAGGATGAATGTGTGGCTAAAGGGGTGGAGTACGGGGCAGGGATTCGAGTTCTTGGATCACTGGGACCTTTTTTGGGGAAGGTGGGAACTGTACCAAACAGACAGGTTGCATCTGAATCCCAGAGGGGCCAGGATCTTGCCAGGGGCATTTGCTAGGGCTATTAAGGTGACTTTAAAGTAGTATGGCTGGGGAAGGAGTCCATATAAAGGGGAACAACAAAGAGACAGATTGTCTGCAAATTGAGAAGGCTTGTAGACAAAGTTTGGGGGTGGAAAGACAGGTGATCAAGAAGGAAAATGATCGATGCAGTGTTGGAGGTGGATGATGGTAATAAATAATTGAGTTTACCGTAAAGTTAGGGACAAACAGAGGGAAAGATGTTGGAAATCCCTGAAATGCATTTACTTTAATGCTAAAAGTATTATAAGGATGTGGACGAGCTGAAGGAGTGGATAGACACTTGACAGGATGACATGGTAGCGGTTAGTGAGACTGGTTGCAGTAGGGTTGTGACTGGCAGCTAAATATTCCGGGATTTCACTGCTTTAGGTGTGATAGACTTGGAAATGTAAGAGGCATTGCTTGTCAGGGAAAATATCACAATGGTGCTGATGCGAGACAGATTGGAGGGCTTGTCATGGGAGGCGGTGTGGGTGGGATTAAAAAAATGGAAAAGGAGAAGTTACAATTATATGGGTGTATTATAAACCACCTGGTGCAGAGTGAGAAAGAGAGGAGCAAATGTGTAAGGAAATAGCAGAGATTTGTAATAAGCACAGGGTTGTGTTAGTGGGGGATTTTAATTTTCCTAATATCGATGGGGAAACACATTCTGTGAAAGGGCTGGATGGATTAAAATTTGTAAAATGTGTGCAGGATAGTTTTTTTGCAGCAATACATTGAGGTACCCACTAGAGAAGGGGCAGTGTTGGATCATCTCTTGAGGATTGAGGTAGGGCACGAGACTGAGGTGTGTGTTAGGGAGCACTTTGGATCCAGTGATCATGGTACCATTAATTTCAATATAATTATGGAAGGGGATAGGTCTGGTCCAAAGATTAAGTTTTTTGACTAGGGGAAAGCCAGATTTGAAGAAATGAGAAGGGGTTTGCAAAGAGTGTTTTAGGCCGATTTGTTTTATGGGAAGGAGGTACCGGAGAATTGGAGGTCTTTTAAGGGTGAGATTTTGAGGGTGCAGAATCTTTATGTTCCTGTCAGGATAAAAGGCAGGGCCAAAAGTTTGAGAGAGCCATGGTTTTCAAAGGAGGTTAGAAAGTTAATTCAAATTAAAAGGAAGGCCTACATTAAATATAAGAAACAAGGTATAAACGAGATGCTTGGAAAATACATGGATTGTAAAAAGAAGCTCAAGAAAGAAATTAGGAAAGTGAAAAGAAGGTACGAGGTGGCTATAACAAACAGGATGAAGGTAAATCCAAAGGGTTTTAAAATATGTAAATAGGAAAAGGAGAGTGAAGGATAAAATTGGTCCCTTAGAGAATCAGAGCAGACAAATATGTCTGGAGCCAAATGAGATGGGGAGATATTGAATGATTTCTTCTCTTTGGTATTCACTAGGGAAAAGGATATGGAATTGTGTAGGATGAGAAGCAAAAGGGGTTATTATGGAAAATGTAGGGATTAGGAAAGAAGGGGTATTAGAGCTTTTGAGGCATATAAAGGTGAATAAGTTTCTGGGTCCCAATGGGATTTTCCCAAGGACCTTGAGGGAAGTCAGGGAGGAAATAATGGAAGCTCTGACAGTGATTTTTCAGAAGTCATAAGAGGGGGGCAAACATGGTTCCTCTGTTTAAAAATGGTTCCAGGTGTAGGCCCAGCAATTATAGGCCTGTAAGTTTGACATCGGTGGTCAGTAAACTAATGGAAAGTATTCTTAGAGATAATATGTATAAGTATCTAGAGAGGCAGGAGCTGATCAGGGATACCCAACATGGGTTTGTGCGGGGAAGGTCATGTTTGACAAATATTGTTAAATTTTTTGAGGAGGTGATTAGGAAGGTTAATGAGGGTAGAGCAGTAGATGTTGTCTATATGGATTTCAGTAAGGCCTTCGATAAGGTTCCACATGGAAGGTGCTAAGGAAGATTCAGGCATTAGGTATTAATGTTGAGATAGTCAGATGGGTTCAATGATGGCTAGCGGGTAGATGCCAGAGAGTCAAGGTGGATAACTTTCTGTCAGGATGGAGGCTGGTTACGAGCGGTGTGCCTCAGGGATCGGTGTTGAATCCCTTGTTGTTTGTCATTTACATTAATGATTTGGATGATGAAATGGAAAATTGGGTTAGTGAATATGTGGACGAAGCAAAAATAGGGGGAGTTGTGAATGGTGAAGATGAGTTTCAGAGACTGTAGAGGGATTTGGACTACTTAGAAGAGTGGGCTGAAAGGTGGCAGATGGAGTTTAATATCGATAAGTGTGAAGTGCTTCATTTTTGGAAGAATAATCAAAACAGGACATATGCAGTGAAGGGGAGGGCATTTAGGAATGCAGAGGAACAGAGAGATCTTGGAATAATAGTTTATTGTTCTTTGAAAGTGGAATCTCATGTGGATAGAGTGGTAAAGAAGGTTTTTGGTATGCTGGTCTTTATGAATCAAAGCATAGAAAAAAGGAGTTGGGAAGTGATGTTGAAACTATTCAAGGCATTGGTGAGGCCAAACTTGGAATACTGTGTACAGTTCTGGTCCCCATATTATATGAAGGATATCAATAAGGTAGAGAGGGTGCAGAGAAGATTTACTAAAATGTTGCCTGGATTGCAGTATCTAGAATACAAAGAAAGATTGATTAGACTGTAGTGTAAAAGGTTGAGGGGGATTTGATAGAGGTATTTAAAATTATGAAGGGGATTGATGGAGTAGATGTGAATAGGCTCTTCTCCTTGACAATAGGTGAGATTGGAATGAGGGGTCATGAGTTAAGAGTTAGGGGGAAAACATTGAGAAGTAACATGAGAGGGTGCTTCTTCACTCAGAGAGGTGGCTGAGTGGAATGACCTTCGGGAAGAGGTGGTTGCAGCAAGGTCAATTTCATCACTTAAGAAAAAGTTGGATAGGTGCGTGGCTGTGAGGGGATTGGAGGGTTATGGGCAGGGTGCAGGTAAGTGGGACTAGAGGAGATCACTTAAATTGATATGGACTAGAGGGGCTGAGATGGCCTGTTTCCGAACTGTAATTGTTATATGGTTATATGGTTAAATACACCCAATGACCTTATTTCCACAGTTGCCCTTGGCAACATGTTCCGCAAGCGCACAACCCTCTGATGAGAGAAATATTTCTGCATCTGTTTTAAATTGATGCCTTTTTATCCTGAAGTCATGCCTTCTTGTCTTAGAATACCCTACCATGGGAAACATCCTTGCCACATCTACACTGTGCAGGCCTTTCAGCATTTGAAATGGCTCTATGAGGTCCCCCTTCATCCTTCTGCACTCCAATGAGAACAGGCCAAGATCAACAATCTTTCCTCATATGCTAACCCTTTCATTTCTGGTATCATTCTAGTAAATCTTCTCTGAACCCCCTCCTATGCTAGTACATCTTTTCTCAAATAAACTGCCCAAAACTGTACACAATTGAAGTTTCACCAGTGCCTTATAGTGTCAACATTATATCCTGGCTCTTACATGGTATTCCTCCAGAAATGAATGCCAATATTGTATTCACCTTCTTCACCACCGACTCATCCTCGAGGTTAACCTGCATGAGACCTCCCAAGTCCCTTTGCACCTCATAATTTTGAATTTTTTCCCCATCTAAAATGTTGTAAAGCAACATGATTTCTTAAAGAAGAAAATATATGGTTCAACACTGATACTAGTGACAAATTACTGTACAGCTGCCATATAATCAATAAATTCACACTAAGGAACAACCAAAGGGCATTAAGCTGCTCTGCTCTCAATCTTGATTTAATTATAATTTTCCAATAGAATTTTCCATGTTTTGCCATGCCATATGATGTAAAATTTCAAAAAAGATCAAGCTTTTTAATTATGATTCTATTTCTAAATTGTTGTTGCAATGATGCTATAGCTAAGATTTAACAGCTTGAAATGGTGCTAATTTATTTAATTTCCTGTTAATTTTACACATTGTATTTGCAGTTTTCCTATTTTTGCATTACTAGCTACTGAACTTCCCTGAAAGTGTAGAAACACCACTTCATCTCAAGAGTTGAGCAGTGTTGCTGATTTATGTTAATTTACATCACCATATTTCTGATTTGTCCGTGAACTACTCTTTGCAGATGATGCCGCTTTAGTTGCCCATTCAGAGCCAGCTCTTCAGCGCTTGACGTCCTGCTTTGCGGAAACTGCCAAAATGTTTGGCCTGGAAGTCAGCCTGAAGAAAACTGAGGTCCTCCATCAGCCAGCTCCCCACCATGACTACCAGCCCCCCCACATCTCCATCGGGCACACAAAACTCAAAACGGTCAACCAGTTTACCTATCTCGGCTGCACCATTTCATCAGATGCAAGGATCGACAATGAGATAGACAACAGACTCGCCAAGGCAAATAGCGCCTTTGGAAGACTACACAAAAGAGTCTGGAAAAACAACCAACTGAAAAACCTCACAAAGATAAGCGTATACAGAGCCGTTGTCATACCCACACTCCTGTTCGGCTCCGAATCATGGGTCCTCTACCGGCACCACCTACGGCTCCTAGAACGCTTCCACCAGCGTTGTCTCCGCTCCATCCTCAACATCCATTGGAGCGCTCACACCCCTAACGTCGAGGTACTCGAGATGGCAGAGGTCGACAGCATGGAGTCCACACTGCTGAAGATCCAGCTGCGCTGGATGGGTCACGTCTCCAGAATGGAGGACCATCGCCTTCCCAAGATCGTATTATATGGCGAGCTCTCCACTGGCCACCGTGACAGAGGTGCACCAAAGAAAAGGTACAAGGACTGCCTAAAGAAATCTCTTGGTGCCTGCCACATTGACCACCGCCAGTGGGCTGATAACGCCTCAAACCGTGCATCTTGGCGCCTCACAGTTTGGCGGGCAGCAGCCTCCTTTGAAGAAGACCGCAGAGCCCACCTCACTGACAAAAGGCAAAGGAGGAAAAACCCAACACCCAACCCCAACCAACCAATTTTCCCTTGCAACCGCTGCAATCGTGTCTGCCTGTCCCGCATCGGACTGGTCAGCCACAAACGAGCCTGCAGCTGACGTGGACTTTTTACCCCCTCCATAAATCTTCGTCCGCGAAGCCAAGCCAAAGAAGACATCACCATATTTCTGATTTAATAATATTTGCCATTCAGTTAGATGGCAGATGTATTAAGACTAACTGCCAATGACTGTGATTAGAATATTTAGAAGCTACTAAGAATAATATATTGTATTGCAAACATAATATATAATTTTTGGAAAAAGAATTTGAAATAGGAGGAGATGTCTTTCAATTGTTAAGGTTATTTGGATGAAAAAAATACTGGCATATCTTCACAGTTCCTAATTAGGGCATTGAATTAGATTCTGTTTAAAGACTTAAAGGTTTATGTTGTAGGATATCACGAATGAGTGTCTGCAGTAAATAGTGTGTGTAATTACACACCATGCAATTCTAATTTGAAAAATTAGATCATGTTACTGTCCTATCAACATCTTAGTTATTGTAGAATTCTGCTCTCTGAATCAAACTTAGATGCTTATTATCAATAGCATTCAATCTTACCATCTCACTGGAATTCTGCTCTTGAGGTCTGGAGCTAAGTAGTCCTGGTGAGACCACAATTGAATGATAGTGTGCAAGGTATAAGAGTGTAAGAGAGGCCTAATGAAATCCATCAATTTTCTGATTATAGATTTATAGAAACAGATTAATTCTATTTTAGGGATCACTCAATGCCTGCATTGAAATGATCATTACTTTGCTTTTTTAAAATGTTGGTTTCTAAGCAGTTTCGATGTTTCAAATTGAGTTTCCTCTCCATAAAATTAGATCAATGTCATTAGTCCTTAAAACACACAACCGTGTAGATCAAATCTCTCAACACGTTTTTTTAAAATTTCCTCTGAGCTGGTGAAGTTTTATTTGAATTGGAATGGAAGAAAGAATTATATTAGAGCTTTTGAGCCAGCTCAATAAAAGAGGAAGATAAGGTTTGAAATATGGGTGAGAAGTGGCTGCCAGAATTGAGGAGAAAAGACATAGGTGAGATTGGAAAGGAAAGATTTGGCTAGATTTTTCTATTTTCAAAGAAGGAGGTAAGATGGACTTCTATTGATAACAAAACGCAATTGAGGTCTGATGGTGATGATTTCCTGGTGAAATTGTCATTATCCCAGCACAAAAATGTCAGACAGTGAGGAGGAAGAAGTAACTAATGTTGAGGCCTGAATGAGGACAAAGTCTTTAAAATCAATTTATTCAAAAAGTTCATTAAAAAAGTATTGTCCCTAACATAGAGAACAATAGGTCTCCACTGTTCAGTTACTCATTCACTGAGCAACTTTTGTTACTTTTGAACCACCGGATGCATTTCGTATGGGATTGCAGGTGCTGGATGCCAAAGGCAGGACAATAAGATAACTTTCTTCGTTCCATTTCCCTTATTCTCTTTTGGGTATTGAACAATGACAAGAGTTCGAAAAAAGAATTTGAAGCTGTAAGACTGGGGAATATTGATATTCATAATGTTACTTTTTAGGCTGAAGAATTTGGTGATAGATAGAAGGAAGTTAGAGGCAATGTGAGAGTTAAAAGAGAGAGATAGCACTAGCAAGGAGAGAAAAAAAAGTCTTAACTGTGGGGAAAAATAGGAGAGGTTCATCTCGAAAGGTTAAATAGGGTGGAACAGTAATTGGTGCTGAGAGGAGAAATAAGATGACTGTCAGCATTAAAAAGAAAAGCTGGAAGGGAATCAAGTGAAATAAGTTCAGACGGAAGTGTATGTCCCAGTAGATTTGAAGGGAAAAGTGTTTTGAAGAATCAGAAAAGCTACTTAAGTGTATTTTGGTGAGGGACACTTTACCATGGAGTCATATCACATGGAAATATGCACCTATTTACCTATTTACACTTTTTCGTCCCTACATTCCCATCATCTATCCCCTCCCCTTCACATCAGTCCCAGATTGTATCACTCACCTACAGGTTGGGGGCAATTTACAATGACCAATTAACATACCCACCAACCCTTCACTGGGATGTGTGAGGAAGCTGCCACACAAAGTGAGTCACAGGGAGGAAGTGCAAACTCCACATAGATGGAATTAGAGATCAGGATTAACCAAGAATGGTTGATGTGATGCAGCAGGTCAGCAATTTGTGCCACTGCTGGGCACTTAACAAATTGACAAACATGAAACATAAATTGAAGAATTATTTTTTTACAAATTTAAAGTCTATAGCTCTGATTCAAAAAATTAAGGTACCGGTAATTAAGGCCTCTAAAGCCACATTTGAACCACCTCCTTGCTTCAGAACAATTTTAAAAAAATGAATAAAAGTAAATTACATTTTTCTTCAGATAGGCATTCCATTCTGCAACTGATAAAAGCTTTCAACTTTAATTCCAATTAACTATCTGCCAGAAACAAATAACTTCAACAAATTTGAAGAAATGTTCTGTACTTCCTGGATTATTAAATGCAATATTAGATCAGAATTATAATTACAAAAAACTGAAAATACTGAGAAGTATTGAAAGCAATTGCTTACATCCCCATCAATGTAGAAAAATCTTAAGATTGAACAGAACTACATTAAAAATAGATTCTTACTATATAAAGAAGGGTTAATTGGGAGTGGTGGCTTAAAACATGATCTAAAATGTATGACTTAAGGATGGTTTTGAATAAAGAGAGAGTAATGAAGAAGTGAAGAAGTTTGTAAAGTGCTTAGTGAGCTAAGGTCCATTGTTATTCAATGAAGTGCTCAACAGTGGAAATATGGAGAAAGAAGAGGTCCAACATCTTCTGAATGGGGTGGAGAAGAGAGGTTACAAGCAGAAACAGGTCCTCCCAGCCCCTATTAATTATCAGGAGACACAGAGGGTGCACATGCTGGAATATTGAACAAAAAATAATTTGCTGAGGAAAGTTCAATCTCCCACCCTCCATCCTCACTACATTTTACAAAGGATGTATCGCCGCCTGGTTTGGAAGCTGTACCACCTCAGACCATAAGACCCTGCAGAGGATAGTGAAATCAGCGGAAAAGATCACTGGGGGTTCTCTTCCTTCCATGAAGGACATCTACAACACTTGATGCAGGTGAAAGGCAATAAATGTTGACAAACTCAAAGCCATCCAGTCCTTTTACAGTCAATAAATGGAAAATTTAAATCTTCTACTATCTCAGCTTCATGTTTCCTGCACCTCCAATTTTTGCTAATTATTGGGTGATGTATAAAACAACCCCATGAGTGTGGTCATACCTTTCCTATTCCTCATCTCCACCCATATAGCCTCAGTCGAAGAGCCCTCTGGTTTGTCCTGTCTGAGCACAGCTGTGATATTTTCCCTGATGAGCAATGCCACTCCTCCCCATTTAATCCCTTTCACTCTGTCATGTCTGAAACAATGAAACCCTGAAATATTGAGCTGCCAATCCTGCCCCTCCTGCAACTAATTTTCACTAATGGCCATAATGTCAAAATTCCACATGCCAGTCCATGCTCTAAGCTGAAAACATTTCCACCATTTTAACCCTTTGATTTCTGACTTTACATGCAGTCTTCACATCATCTTTTTCCTTCTTCACTCGACTATCTGCTCTGGCACTTCCCATTCCCTTACAAATCTAATTTCAATCTATTCTGTAAATTCAAAATATCAGCAAGTTGTGCTGGAGATTCTTCACTATGTCTGGGAAAACAGTTCAGAGATTTTAAGGTGCCATACAAGTCAACATTTTGAGAAGTATGAGAATTATGTCCATGTGGAGTGAACTGTTTATTTTATGTCCTCATGCTTCAGAAGAAAATAGTTGTGCATTCACATCTCCATCTGGAGGACTCAGCTCAAATATCTGGGCTGACCTGGATTGATCAAGGTCATACCTGCTTTCTAGAAAAGTGTAGGAATATTTGTCTTACATCACAAAAATCTGTAACATTATTTCATCACAAAAGGCAAAGGAGGAAAAACCCAACACCCAACCCCAACCAACCAATTTTCCCTTGCAACCGCTGCAATCGTGTCTGCCTGTCCCGCATCGGACTTGTCAGCCACAAACGAGCCTGCAGCTGACGTGGACTTTTTACCCCCTCCATAAATCTTCGTCCGTGAAGCCAAGCCAAAGATTTCATTGATATCGCTGGTTTGATATCTTCAAATTGGCTGCCTTGTTTCCTACTGTAATCAATGGGCCAAAGAGATAATTTTATTAATTGGAACATTTTGGGGTTAAATGCACTGTAAATTAGGATTCTGTCCTAAAATCATCCATGCATTTGTAAAATAATGTGATATATTTATAGAACAACAATTTTTAAAGAATTTTAAGTTTATTATAAATTGATATGCTTTCATTTTTAATCTGTATATTACATTAGCCATAGTGTGGAGGGACAATAACTCCTGCAAGGAAGGTTGAATGAAATTTGAAGTGAGAGGGTAAAATATAAAAAATAGGCAATATGAGATGTAAGAATTTATTCACTCTGAACATCAATAAAAATTAGATGTTTGAAAAAGTGAAAAGTAAAGGCTTTGGGAATCCACTATAAAGCACAAAAAGAATAGAGCCAAAAAATAAATAAAAAGAATGTTGAATTTCACATTCAGTGGCCAAAATAAAAGTGGACATGATGCTTCAGCTATATAAAGCTCTTTTTAAACCCCCTCTCCACCCTGATGGAGAAATGTATTTTCTTCTCAGCACTGGATCTCATAAATATATGATGGGCTTGGAGAATATATGCAGCATAGACTAACTAGAGAGACAGTGGTTTAAATAGTTAAGTGAATCGAGTCAGCACTCCATTGAACACATTCTTTTTTCTTTGGCTTGGCTTCGCGGACGAAGATTTATGGAGGGGTAATGTCCACGTCAGCTGCAGGCTCGATGCGGGACAGGCAGATACGGTTGCAGGGGAAAATTGGTTGGTTGGGGTTGGGTGTTGGGTTTTTCCTCCTTTGCCTTATGTCAGTGAGGTGGGCTCTGCGGTCTTCTTCAAAGGAGGTTGCTGCCCGCCGAACTGTGAGGTGCCAAGATGCATGGTTTGAGGCGATAGCAGCCTACTGGCGGTGGTCAATGTGGCAGGCACCAAGAGATTTCTTTAGGCAGTCCTTGTACCTCTTCTTTGGTGCACCTCTGTCACGGTGGCCAGTGGAGAGCATAAGGTTAAAGTAAAAACACAAAATGCTGAGAAGCTCAGCAGGTCAAACAGTGTCCTTTATGTAACAAAGATAAAAATACATAACCAACATTTTGGACTTGAGCCCTTCATCAAGATATGAGAGAATGCTGGCAGGCATCCAAAAAAAAGGTGGGGGGGTGACAAAGGCAGGAAATAATAGGTAGAGAGGGAGGGGTCAGCAGACGGAAAATAAGGAGTGGTTCCTCTAATCTGCGGGTTGTCTGGGCCATGTGAGTTTGAGAGTGTGACTCGGAAACGAAATAGTTGGCTACTGGGAGGTTGCTGTTGTGGCGGATGGAGAGAAGGTGCTGAGCAAAATGATCTCTCAATTGGTGACTGGTTTATCCAATGTAGAGAAGGCCACAAAGGGAGCATCAGTTGCAGTAAATAAGTCCTGTGGATGCACAAGTGAAGTGTTGCTTCACTTGAAAGGTCTGCTTGGTGCCCCAGACCATGGTGAGGGAGGAGGTGTGTTGCACCTCCTGCGGCCACAGTGTAAGGTGCTGGGGGAAGGGTGGCGGGGGGGGGGTGGAATAGATAGGAAGGAATAAGTGCATGAGGGAAACACGCCCAGAGGGGAGGGAAGGAAAAATGTGTCTGGTGATGGAATCCTGTAGTAAGTGGCAGAAATTCCAGTGGTCAATATGTTGGAAGTGGAAGATGGTAGGTGGAAGGTTAAGGGGTAATCTGATTAAAATGTTTAGAAAAGTTAGAAATATTCACAAGGAAATAACGGAAAACCAATCTATAATAACTGGGACAAAGTAAAAACAGTGAATAATAATAAAGGTTCATTCAAAAGTATAAATCATTTTTTTGTACACCAAATAATAAAATGTGGAATGAGGACAAAGGGCATTTTCAAGAATGCAAATACATTTCTGTTGTTATCAATAGTTGAGCAGCAAAGGCAAAAAAAAAATCAGAGCTGGGATACAAATAGTTGAGCAGGTTTGAACAATCCAGTTCCTACTAATGGGCCATGCTGTTCATGGAATAGGAACCTTCATGTTGATTATAATTATTAATTGAATATTCATATACCTCCCATCGATGAAAAGAACATTAAGTCACCTACATCATTACTTGCTCTCAACACTGCCATAGTGCCAAAAGTTACAACCTCTATGTAGCAGTCTTAGCACGCTGCTTGCTTCTTTGCCACTGTTCTCCAATATATATACATAAAATATCAAGGAGTTCTGCACGCTTTATTTCTAAAATTATTGAAGCACCTTTGGAAATCTGAAAACGGAACCTTGATTGGTAGAGAACACATCATTAGAAACTAATTTTAAAGAGAGGGAAACATTTAACTTACTTGGCTGTATTCCTGAACTGTTGCAGCACTTAACCCAGTTGCAGCCATATAGGTGCTCCCAATGGTTTTAATTTTTTCCACTCCACTGAACTTAGGCTTAGACAACAACTGGGAAACAACATATATATTTTTGTGAACATCAAAATGGTTAAAGAGTATAAAGTTATTTGTTTATTTATCTATTTATCCATCATCTATCTATCTCTGTCTATTTATCTACCTATCAATCTGTTTATTTCTATATATCAATAATTGTCCTGCATCTGTCATTTGCCTGTATGTGTGTTATGTCTGTCTGTGTGCATGCGAGGTTTGCACCAAGGACAGGAGAACGCAGTTTCATCGGGTTGTACATGTGCAATTAGATGACAATAAACTTGACTTGAAGTTAAGGAATTGGTAAGTAATAGGCAGAAGATTACTAGCTTTCCAACTGAAATTGAAATGACCATTTAGAATTTAGCTTTGAATTTCAAAAATTGAAACAACAAAAAATGGATTGGCCAGTGATTTTATTATCAGACAACAAATAATTATCCCTTGTTTAGACCTGTAGACTGCCAAAACAAAAGGAAATATTTGAACAAGAAGCTGAGTGAATATTTGAAACTTGGGTTAGTTTGAAAAGATATACAAATACTATTTATTTGTTGATGTGATTGAACAGAGATGTGAAAAATTGAGAAAATTGTAAGAAGAATACAAAGTTGAAAATTGGGGATCAATGGGGAAGAAGGCAGTGTGTATGCATGTTTTGCACTGAGGACCATAAATTTGAGGCAGTTTTTAAAATTCTGTCTAAATGTGAGTTCATGGATGAGAAATCTTGCAGCACACTTAAAAGTAGACACACATAATGTAGAACAGGATATGGCAGAGTAGGCTAGGTTTCAGTTTGAAGCAATACTTGCATCAATGAAAACTTATAATAATGATAATGATAATGTAAATGAAAGTGTGCTTGTATGTTGCACTATTAATTCTGATAGCTATGAAGGTGTGTTAGGAGAGAAATTGCTGGCATTGCTTTGTAAATCATCCATTAAAAATGTTTGACTGTATCATTTCGATTGCAGAGACACAGACAATGACTTGTTCCTGCTTTGATGATGTTGATGGCATCTCATCAAATGGGAATGTTTGGTCTTTAATCTGGTAATAAATAGAGAGCTTTGCATTGTTTCACCCTATTCACCAGCATTCTTTTAAATCTGATCAGGATGGACACAGGCATTTCCATGATGGGGATGAGGACTTAAATCTGTGGAGAGGTGCAAAGCAGAGGTCTTCACCTAGAGGAGTGGTAGAAATAAAATACCTTGTAGTTGACAAGGCTCTGCTGGTGTATGGTGGTGTAAAGTTCATCACAAAGGGAAGCAGGGAATTGGAGATGGTTTTGGCTTTCTATCACGTTATTCAACTGAGCAACCAGAAATATTTTGTACATGGTACCAAAATAAGGTAGTTTCAAAGCACCACTACTAAGTCCAAGAGTTATAGAGTTTGGAACATGAGACAAGCAGAGAGTGATTATTTAATTCAGCTGCCATTTCCTTTTATCCCATTATAAATTCTCCAATCACTGTCAGTAAGGGAGCCATCTTTGAGTCTTGTTCTCTTTAGATACCTATATCTGCATTTACGTTTCTCACCACATTACTTTGATATCCTTTTTCCTTTCTTTATCCAATTTCTTGGTGTTTTTTGCTGAATCCTCAGATGTTTTTAATCCTCACTGCTATTGCTTTTCCAGGCAACTTTACAATTCTCTTCCTTTGGTAGTTCCCTTTGCAACAAGATCACCAATTAACCTTTCTCATTGTAGAAGACAAGATCTATACTATCTTTTTCTCTGACATGTTCCTCAGCATAAATTCCATGAATTCATACTCCACCTCATTACCACTGATTGCCCTGTCAACCTGCAAATTAAAACCCTGCAACATTGTCCTCTATTTTCCTGATTTATGTCATACCTAATATAACAAAGACTATTTGATGGCCTATAAATAATTCCTGTGAACATTTTCTTTCTTTTGCTGCTGCTGAGCTCATTGCTTCTAATTCTGATATATGATCTGCCAAGCCTACTGTTCACTACTGTACAGATCTGACCCCTCATAATAATGCTATAAAATCTATTTCCTTGTTGCCTCCAACTACTTTTATGTAATGCATTTAGGTTGTTTATTTCTATTTGTGTATTAATTTATCCATCTTGTTTAAAATTTAAGGCAGAGATGACACAATTTCTCTTCTGTCAAAGTCTTGTGGGTCTTTGGAACTCCTCCACAAATGGAGAAGTAGATGCTTTGAAAAAAAAATTAAGGCATGGATAGATTTTTTAATAAGCAAGGGGGTGAAATATTTGAGGTAGACATGTGGGTAGAGTTAAATTTAAAATCTGATCATGCCTGATCTATTGACCTGTAAAATAAGATTCAGGAGGAAACTAGCCTAATTCTGCTTTTAATTTGTTATGTTTACATTTATATTGTTATAACTACTGGATTACATGGTTGTGTTTCTACATACTTACATCATCAAAATCAGCAATAATTTCATTTAGTAATCGTAGACATTCTAACCCTTCTTTATTTACATCTGATTCAGTGTAGAATTCCTTGAAATCTGGGATAGATGCAAACATGACACAGACACACTCGTATGATTGATGGTAAAGGTCCTGTCAAGACAATAAGACATGGCATTAGAAATATTCATTTTTTTTCTCTGTTGAATCTCTCATTCCAGTGTTCAGTCTGCACATTTACCAAGCCTTTTAACAATCACATAAATTTTCAGGTTTCTGTTGTAGGAAGAACAAAAGATGTTTATGGTAATTTTTTTCTCACTTGTCAATGTTTTTTTTCCCCCTCATGAGTATGTTCAACCAAACCTAGTTTTCATTGCTCTATTTGAGGACAATACCCTATAATCATGTTTAAAGATCTAATTGTTAAAATTCTCAAGTATTTTGCCTAGGAATGTCCTTCATTATTGCTCCTGATGGAGTTCCAAGCCTTGGGGGAAGGTAGATAGTTCATTACCATAGGGAAAATGCCAGTTTGGTTGAATCTTGGGTGCCCCTAACAACCAACCCCCAAGACTTTGATCATCCTTCTCCTTTTGTTAGGAGTCAGTGTGTTCTGGAGGGCTGAAAGATCCATTATTCCTAGCCTTGCCCATGCATTTATTCTCTTGAACCTTCAACCAAGCGTTTTATCTTTAAAGCTGCTTGCAATAGAATTTGGTTAACCTTTGGGTTCTGTGATGGTTGACTTGCTTCTTCTTTGGCTTGGCTTCGCAGACGAAGATTTATGGAGGGGTAAAGTCCACGTCAGCTGCAGGCTCGTTTGTGGCTGACAAGTCCGATGCGGGACAGGTAGACACGGTTGCAGCGGTTGCAAGGGAAAATTGGTGGGTTGGGTGTTGGGTTTTTCCTCCTTTGTCTTTTGACAGTGAGGTGGGCTCTGTGGTCTTCTTCAAAGGAGGTTGCTGCCCGCCGAACTGTGAGGAGCCAAGATGCACGGTTTGAGGTGATATCAGCCCACTGGCGATGGTCAATGTGGCAGGCACCATGAGCTTTCTTTAGGCAGTCCTTGTACCTCTTCTTTGGTGCACCTCTGTCTCGGTGGCCAGTGGAGAGCTCGCCATAGAACACGATCTTGGGAAGGCAATGGTCCTCCATTCTGGAGACGTGACCTACCCAGCGCAGTTGGATCTTCAGCAGCGTGGATTCGATGCTGTTGGCCTCTGCCATCTCGAGTACTTTGATGTTGGAGATGAAGTCGCTCCAATGAATGTTGAGGATGGAGCGGAGACAATGCTGGTGGAAGTGTTCTAGGAGCCGTAGGTGATGCCAGTAAAGGACCCATGATTCGGAGCCGAACAGGAGTGTGGGTATGACAACGGCTCTGTATACGCTTATCTTTGTGAGGTTTTTCAGTTGGTTGTTTTTCCAGACTCTTTTGTGTAGTCTTCCAAAGGCGCTATTTGCCTTGGCGAGTCTGTTGTCTAGACCCAACGTAACAGCTCAAGTCATTTCAGTGTTGAAGTGAGTGAGATGTTCCCACACATTATTATCAGTAGCTCTGCTGTGTATTGGAAGAATGGAGTCTCCAGACCAAAGCTCACCCATTAATGACCATTTGTCTTGCAGAGGTGTCTGAGTAAATCCACATAAATCAGGTATAATTTTATCATTTGAGTTTTGTTGGAATCTCAGTAGAATTTATGGAATTCATGAAATATATAATTACGGATTCCAAATAATGGGAAATGACAAGTTCTGAAACATAAATACAGAGAGAACCTCTGTGGGACACACAACAGCAATAAGAAGCAAAGGGATCTAATCAATATTTTGGGCATGAACCCTTCATCAAAGTATTCTCTTTGGTTCCTACAGATGCTGTGTGACCTGTTGAGGTTCTCCAGCAATGTTGTGCATCGGGCCACAATCACAGCGTCTGCAGACTTTCTTGTTTAACTTGCAAAATTTAGGGTTTAGTAATTATATTAGAATCCAGAGAGCTCAAACATCTATCTCAACATGAGCTTGAATTTCAATAAGTTAGCCAAGGAAACTTCAAGTAATTATATAAATCTGTAATAAAAGGAAGGCACAATGTCCTTTAGGGAAATAAATCTACCATCTTTATCTGGTCTGATTTATGTGTAACTCCTCACCCACCAATGTGATTGACTTGAAATGATGACCTCTTCTGTTTTGTGGCAATGAAGTTGCATTGCTGATAGCCCATCCCGGTAATGAATAAAACTGATGTATTAATAACAAAGACAAAAGAAGAACATTAAATTTGTCTCTGTTCCATTTTTCTCAGCAGGCATTAACCAATTTATGATGATGTTAAACATTTCTGCCTGAACAACACTAATCTGAAATAAAATTGATGCAATTAAAAGAACATGGATCATTTTATCATTGGTCTCAATAAAAATAAGTACTATACTGTAATTTCCAAATAAAAGTATTAACAATGCACAAAAAAGCACTTTGAGGATGTCAATTCCTACCATGGCAGCAATATAGCACATGGCTGCTTTTGAAATGGTTAGTAATTGAGCCACGGACGAATGATCCGTTAAATAATAATAGTCTGCGTAGGTGCTGACCTCCATCTCACTAGATAAGTGGTTACATTGAGAACACACTTTGGAGGCACTTGTATATTGCAATTTACAAGGTTATTTGTTTCCATAGTACTTTCTGCCACACATGTTGTTGGAATATAGGGGTTAATTAATCATAGAAAATATGTAGAATATATGCTTATGTACTATTTAGTTTGTATACATGAATCCAGTACTATGTAACAATTTAATATTTACCTCATAGTGAAGGGAAAGAGTAATGTAAGTAAGGGGCAGCCACAGTATGTAGCAAAGTTGGCTGATTCCAGTAGGTTTAGAATTGCCTGCTCCCAAAATACAAAAGAGAGGATATGTATGAAACAATTTAGTAGGAAGGTTAAGGCAAAAGGAGGTGTTGATTAGCACAGGAGACGATGGCCAGACAAGAACAAAGAGAATCCTGACAGGGACTGTCAGAAACAAAGAGAATGGAAACTAACTCAGTAAGAAGGCTAAGACAGAAGGAGGTGTTGAGTAGAACAGAAGATTATGGCCAGATGAGAACAAAGAAATAATTAGAAATATCTGGGGTATGAATTGATTTCTGATCAAAACAACAGGATATTCTGGCCTTGAGAATTAAGATGGGAGCTCTACACTCCAGATATCTGCAGAGCAGGAAATTACTTGTGATAAATCTTATGCAAGAAATCTAGCAAAGAAAGCCAACTTTTGTTCTGTATGATAAGGTTGAGCTATATAAACTGTAGAAACTGGACAGTAGAGGTCAGTCTTGGGGAATAGCTCACTGTGCAGGTGACCTATGAACTAACGACTGAACCAGAGCTCTGTTAAGCTTTATTCTTGTGCTGTGTAATAAACTGATTGTTGAACCGAATACCTTCTCCTATCACTTCATTTAACGAGCACACTGGACTCAGATGACACATGGACTAAATTAAGGGTAGGGTAAAGCCAGAGTCCGACATTTGATGACCCCGACGTGATGAAGATGGAAAAGTGATGGAAGACAAAGAGACGAAACACCGGTCGATTGTGGTGTGGTGATAACAACAAGTGGCCACTCAACAAAAGGAGGTAAGCAGATGCCTGTTTAAACGAAGTTCTGCTATTGGCAACGATAAAATTGTGTGTTGTCACTACTCTGCAAAAGTCCTAGTAGAAGCCAGGGAATAAAGTTTAAAAATCCGGGGGTTAGAGTCCCCTGGAGAATCCGGGGGTTAGAGTCCCCTGGAGAAAATGGGGGTTAGAGTCCCCTGGAAAAAATGGGGGTTAGAGTCCCCTGGAAAAAATGGGGGTTAGAGGCCCCCTAAAGGAATAGGGGTTAGAGTTTCCTAGTAGAGTCATAGATATAAAAGTTAAAGGTCTTGGCCATTTAGTTAACATATTGTATGAGTTATTTGTTTGAGGATTGTATGAGTTATTTGTTTTTGTATTGCATAAGAGTTATTTGTTTTAGTATTGCATAAGAGTTATTTGGTTGAGTATTGTGTTAAGTTTTTCTTTTGTGGTTACAAGAAAGCGTTAAGGTTCACAGTGGGTTGAAGGGCGGCGAAATTCTACCAGGTGAGAGACTCATTGAATTACGAGGCCTGAAGGAAAAAGATATGAAAGAAAGATGGAAGGAGAATTAGGGGAATGTCAGGAGTATGGGGGATGTGAATGGATTCCTCCATCTGTAAACCAGCAGTGGGAAAAAACAAGGAGTCAATTGCTGGGAGGACTGCGAAAGGGAGAGGAAGTAAAGGCTATGAAACGGTACGATCAGATATGGAAAGAGCTGCAGAGTCAGGGGAAGGTGCCACTAGGATTAGGAAAAATCAGGCTTGTATTGTACTTAGGAGAAGCCGAAAGAGAGGCGACAAAGGAGGTACAGGAACATGAGAAAACGGGACAAGGGTCTATCTTAAATAGAAGAAAATTTAAACAACAAAAGGAAGCGAAGGAACAGAGGAGGGCAAATTTACATAATATGACACTGGCTTGCATGGCTGTGGAAACAAACCTTCAGCATTCTACTAAAAAGGCATCCCCTATCACAAAGGAGGAAAAGGGGAAGGAGGTGACAGGGGAAGTTAAGCCATCAGCTCCGCTCTATCCAAAGTTACCAGAGACGTTGCCAGCACCTTATCCGATTCCCCAGATGCCAGCGATGCAGATAAGTGAGGGAATAGTGAATGTCACTGAATTAGCAGGTCACGAACTCCATGATGCGAAGGAGAGACTTAAGAGAGTTATGAAGAAAAGGGTGGAGGAAATGAAGGAGTTAACGAAGGAAATACAGAAAGATGTATGTAAAGTAAGGGAAACTAGTATGCGACTGGAAAAAACAAATGAGAGAGAGCAAGAACAGACACTTGAGAATGCCTTCTCGGTAGGAATGTCAGAGGATCACTCCAACCTCTTTACAGCTTGGGCTGTGGGAAATACAGCAGGTAGAAATGGTCGCAGGGACCACTAGGTGCCCTGATGCCGAACCACTTGCAAAACATGCTACAGCACTAGGAGGTGCAATGCAGGATAAGTTTCCCGTTCGCCCCGGTATCATGCAGTCCCTGACATTTTCCATTAAGGAGGATGAGGAGATCTCAACCTTTTTAAGTCAGTGTAAAGAGAGTTGGACGGATAAAGCCGGAGAACACCCAGCCACAGGACCCTTGCAAACTACACTATTTAGGTCTGCAGTAACGAGCGGGCTGCCAGCTGTAGTCAGGGAGGCATTAGAGAATAACCCTGATATTCCTGGTTGCTCGACTGAGCAGCGGGAAAAACATTTGGCCCATCACATGAAGCGTTATAGAGCTAAGCAAAAGGAGGACAAACAAATTACGGAGTCTGCATAAGTGCAACTCCTTAAGCTTCAATTGGAAGAGGCTATGAAAAAGGCAAATGAGGCAAAAAAAAATCCCTCAAAGGGTGCGAACCAGATGATACAGCAGCCAACGCAGCCACCACAAGGGAATAATACGAATTGGCACCTGGCCCCAAACTGGGCATCGGGTCCCACCTATGGGGGCAGGACTGGAGGTCCAATGGGGGAATTCTGAGTAAGAGGGAGAGGTTGGGGTGTTCCACGAATGCAGCCAGCCATATGTTTTGGATGTGGTCAGCCAGAACACTGGAAGAGAGACTGCCCCCTAGCATGGGATCCTCAGGCCACTGGGGGAAGGGGATATGGACCGCCACAATATGAGCCTTGGGTCGAGCCCCAGAGATCGTCAGTACCACCCCTGGTACATCAGGCACCCCATGCGGCTCTCGCTCCGACGAGGCAATTCCCATTGCTGACGGAGGAGGAGGAATGTTACCAGCAGTGACGGGGCCCGAACACCCAAAAGCAGGTTAGGTTGGCAGACCCCTTCCTGCAGATTAAAGTGATGAACATGAAAGTATCATAGTAGATACGGGTGCCAGATTTTCAACACTTACTGGCGCTGAGTTTCAATCTAAAAAGTCATCCTCTAGTGTCCAGTCGATAGGGTTCTCGGGTACACCAAAAAATCTGCCATTTTCTACACCACTAGTCACTTCTGTGGCAGGACAGACTTTTGCACATCAATATATTCTGTCGGCAATGTGCCCTACTAATCTTTTGGGCAGAGATCTGCTGGTCAGGTGTGGAGCATCGATCCTTTGCGGACCCAGCGGAATAGAGGTCACCTTTCCAAATGGGTATTCAATGAACTGTTCATTAACTACACTTCGTTCCAGTTCCCAGATGTTACTGTCAGCCGCTGAAGGATCCATGTCTGAGGGACTATGGGCCGACATTTACTGCGGGCTGCTGGAACCAGAGGACCCACAGAAGGGAGGGCTGCTAAAGCTTTACAATCAATGGAAGCCGTGGATCCAGTCGTTACACCCATATACCCCTCCCTCGGACCCCCTCCATGTTACCCTCTTTTACGATAGAGATGGGGATGAAATTTATCAGCATGCCTTTTATGAAGAGGTAGAGGGCATGTAATGGGAGATTAATTCGGACTACATAGTGGTAGGAAAGAAGGGAGTGGCCGCTACGGTGGCACTGACATCTGAGCAGCTGGAATGGTATGTGATGGCCGGTGAGGCCATTCCTCATGTCACTCTTGCAATTGGGACTAATCACCAGGCAAAAGATTTGGGACCGATGTGTCAGAACTTGATGTCCTTGAGGGACTGGTCCGACACTCAATTACTGACAGTGCAGTTCTCTCTATCTGGTCAGGCGTACAGGATTTTATACCCTTCAAATGATCAGGTCCTCCTTGAGCATAGACAGATTGAACACTTTCATGGTAGAGAAAGGATGGATTATCCCGACTCTGCTCCTATGTTAGATTCTATCCCTGAGGACCTTTGGTCAGTGGGACCAGCAGACGTGGGTTTTTGCCAGCAGGTTGATCCCATAACATTTGAACTTTCAGATTATACTTCCATTTGGCAGACACAGTATCCCCATAAACCCGAGGCTGAGGTGGGTCTGGCAGATACGATTGATGGCCTAATGTATTCAGGGGTGTTGGAGGATTCGTGTTTGAGTTGGAATACACCCATCTTACCTGTTCCGAAACAGGACACGGGCAAATATCGGATGGACCATGACTTAAGGTGAATCAATGAACACCCACAGTTCCAGTACCAAACCCATATACCGCCATGACTGCTTTAACCCCTGACCACAAGTGGTTCTCTTGTATAGATTTAGCAAATGCTTTCTTTTGTTTGCCGCTGGCAGAACAGATTAGAGATGTGTTTTCCTTTACGTATAGAGGTACAAAGTTACGTTATACTCGACTCCCGCAGGGCTTTATCTTATCCCCAGGGATTTTCAATCAGGTTTTGAAAGAACAGCTGGGGGGGCTAGTACTACCAGTTGGGGTAGTTCTGATCCAGTACGTAGATGACATCTTATTGGCAGCACCTGAGCCTGTCTCCTGTTTGGAGGCCACAAAACTCCTGCTAGTGCAGCTGTTCAAGGCAGGTTTTAAAGTCTCTCGTTTAAAGTTGCAATGTTGCAGACAAGTGGTCTCCTTTTTAGGAAGAATGGTCTCAGCGAAAGGTACAGGGATATCCATCCCCTGTGCATCGTACAGCGATACTACATCATTCAAAACCTAAGATAGTTAAGGAAATGCTTTCGTTTTTGTGTTTGACAGGTTATAGTAGGCAGTTTATCCCATCGTATGGTGAGTTGACACATCCACTGCGAACTTTGGTGAATGAGCAGGGGATGAGGAATCTGGGAGCTACACTTGATTGGACTGAGATGAGTTTTATTCTACTTAAGCAAGCTTTTACAACCGCTATAGATTTGGCGATTCCAAATTATAGACACCCTTTATTTTTGGATGTTTATGAAAAAGCACACACGATTGTTGGTGTCCTTTTACAGAAAAAAGGGGGTGGAAGATGTGTGCTCATGTATGTGAGTATAAGACTAGATCCGACTGAAGACAGACACCCACCATGCATGAGACATGCAGCGGGGGTAGCAAAGATTTTACAAAAGGTGGCACACATAGTGATGCGAAATGCCCTGATGGTATTAACAACACATAGTATTGTCGCATTTGTGAGCTCGACAGCGTTTACAATGACATCACTGAGGCAGACGAGACTGGAAAAGATCCTGAATGCTCCAAATATTACGTTTACCCATGAAGGCATTAACATGGCAGACAATATGGGAGAGGGAGAACCACACTGTTGTGAAAAGAGGGTTCTAAGGGATATTAAAATAAGACCTGATTTATAGGCTACACCCTTGAGAGAACCAGATGAAACCTTATTTACAGATGGTTGTTGTTACAGACATCCCACGGACGGATTAAAAGCCGCCTATGCAGTAGTACAGAGAACCACAGAAGGATTTGAAGAAATTATTACAGGGACAGTGAGAGGAAAGGAGTCAGCACAACTGGCCGAACTACAGGGAATGATAACAGCATTAGAATGGGCAGAAGGAAAGGAGGTAAATATATATACAGATTCGGCATATGTGGTAGGGACAATACAGGTTGAACTGAGTCAATGGATTAGAAGTGGTTTTTTAACAGCAGCAAGGACCCCAATTAAACACGAGAAGGATGTTAGGAAATTGGCTGAGACCCTCTTGAAACCAAGGGCATTAGCAGTTATAAATGTAAGGGCCATGATAAAACAGATACGATGGTAGCTCGGGGAAATCAGGAAGCGGACACGGCCGCAAAAAGGGCAGCAGGGTACGGCCCTCAGTTTATTATGATGCAGGCAGATAGAATGGCACATGACTTATTGCCACCTTGTGAGGTAGGAGTAATAATTCAGGAATAAGCGCAGGCATCACCCCAGGAAATGATGGTATGGAAAGAAAGGGGGCAACCTAAGATCAAGGACTGTGGAGATCAATGGACGGTAGGCCAGTATTACCATCTGGACTCATGAAACCCCTCCTGGAGGAGGCACATGGGTTAACCCACTGTGGGAAGAAACAGATGATAAGGTATTTGGTACATTGGTGGCACCCCTTCCTGCCGGCAATGGTGGAGAATCATATCAGAGAGTGTAAGGTATGTATAACATATAATGTCAAGGCGACTGTGAAACCTCACGAAGGACAGTTCCCGTTGCCTAAGTTACCAGGGCAGGAAATTGTAATTGATTACACGGACATGATAGAGAGGGCAAGGGGATATCGATACCTCTTAGTAGCAGTAGATGTGTACACAGGTTGGCCGGAGGCAATCCCTGCCAGAAGAGAAGATGCAAAGACGGTAATTAAGTTCCTAATCAACCAGTATATTCCTATACATGGATTTCCTAGGAAGATCAGGTCAGATAATGGGACACATTTTAAGAGTAAAGATTTACAGGAAGTAGAAGCGATGTTGGGGTTGAAACATGCCTTTGGAACGGTGTATCATCCACAATCCCAAGGAAAAGTGGAGAGAATGAACCAAACAATAAAAGGTAAGATCAGGAAAGTGCAGGCACGGACCAAATTAAATTGGGTGGATGCGCTGCCCCTGGCATTGATGTCAATAAGGAGTACGGTAAGTTATGTGACAGGATTTACTCTGTATGAATTGCAAACGGGGCACCAGTTTCCGGGACCTGGAGCCGAGATTCATACCACAAAGGAAGAGGTTAGACCAATGAAATTTAAGCTTTATTCTGATAAACTAATGGCTCTGGTATCAGCTTTTTCACAACAGGTTACAAGTACCGAACGAAAAGGTGAAACCCCGATACCATCAGCTGCGGAGTGGGTTCTGCTGAAGGTGATCAAGAGAAAGTGGTCGGAGCCCAGGTGGACTGGACCCTACAGAGTGGTGGAGAGGACGTCCCACGCGGTCCGACGACAGGGAAAAGGAGAGACGTGGTATCATTGGAGTCAGTGAACAGCAATGGACCCACCTACACGGACACTGGAACAGATTCGAACGGAGATGACTGAGACCCTGTGAAGAAACTATGGACTAAGAATTTTTTAACGGGTCCCTTTAAAGAGACTATTGGATAACAGTGACTGTATTTCAGTATTTGAAGTGATATATCTATATTGAAGTCAATAGAATTTAGGGGGCTGTGTTGGACACTATGTGGGGACTATGGGTGATCTTGTTTCTAGCCGTTGAAGCATCTGGAGAAGGAAACAACTGTACAAAGTGTTTGCGGTCAGCCTGGGAGGCCCATAACGAATCGAAACAGTATTTTGCGGATTGGACTGACTTTCCTGAACACTGTGTTGGGCCCCCCACTGGACTGAAGTGTGTTCATAATGGCCAAGTGTATGAGGTTAAGTTTAATAAGGGGTCGTGGATGCCAGTCTTTGCCAAAACTCCTGAGGTCCCATAAGTTAACTGGTGGTCTCATTTTCATGAGACCAAAAGGGGGACTGTTGGAATATAGAATCATAGAAAATATGTAGAATATATGCTTTTGTACTATTCAGTTTGTATGCATGAATCCAGTACTATGTAACAATTTAATATTTACCTCATGGTGAAGGGAAAGAGTAATGTAAGTAAGGGGCAGCCACAGTATGTAGCAAAGTTGGCTGATTCCAGTAGGTTTAGAATTGCCTGCTCCCAAAATACAAAAGAGAGGATATGTATGAAACAATTTAGTAGGAAGGTTAAGGCAAAAGGAGGTGTTGATTAGCACAGGAGACGATGGCCAGACAAGAACAAAGAGAATCCTGACAGAGACTGTCAGAAACAAAGAGAATGGAAACTAACTCAGTAAGAAGGCTAAGACAGAAGGAGGTGTTGAGTAGAACAGAAGATTATGGCCAGATGAGAACAAAGAAATAATTAGAAATATCTGGGGTATGAATTGATTTCTGATCAAAACAACAGGATATTCTGGCCTTGAGAATTAAGATGGGAGCTCTACACTCCAGATATCTGCAGAGCAGGAAATTACTTGTGATAAATCTTATGCAAGAAATCTAGCAAAGAAAGCCAACTTTTGTTCTGTATGATAAGGTTGAGCTATATAAACTGTAGAGACTGGACAGTAGAGGTCAGTCTTGGGGAATAGCTCACTGTGCAGGTGACCTATGAACTAACGACTGAACCAGAGCTCTGTTAAGCTTTATTCTTGTGCTGTGTAATAAACTGATTGTTGAACCGAATACCTTCTCCTATCACTTCATTTAACGAGCACGCTGGACTCAGATGACACATAGACTAAATTGAGGTTTGGGTAAAGCCAGAGTCCGACAATGTATAATATTATTAAAAAAATATTTCCACTATTAGCAACTAAAACAAGTAAGGGAATAGTATAACAACTTTGAACTAATGTTTTGCACTGAAAGGAATTACCATAAAATAAATTCTAAAGCATTTTGGGGTGTTTCATTAAATATTTTCATTGGGTTTTGCATCTTGAGTGTGTACCTATCCTTTCCATCCAAAGTAATGATATTTAAGACCTCAGCCTTGCATGACACACACAGTAAAAAAAACCATATTGCTTTAACACCTTCTTAGCCCAAACACTTAGTGGTTTAGGCAATAACTCTTACAATGGTATATCCAGCAATAAGTGTTAAATGCCAACAAACATTATTGTGCCTATAAATTTTAAATCACCCTTCAAAATTTGGAAAAAAATGCCTCTCTATCATGGTTACTGAAATCATCTCTACATGGTTTCTCTTACTTCTCGCACAGCTGTTGCCTAAGGAGGGATGCTAAATTAAAGACATTCATCCTCAATTATAACAATCAAAATACATGTCAATGCTTTAGCATCAGAAAAGGAAACTGTCGAAACAGAAAGTCCAAAAAAAATGACAAAGCCCCGGTCAAGCAGTATCAGTGGGGAGAGAAACAATTAACATTTCAACCACATTTCAATATATGTATTTGAAACCACAACTCTTTTTTTCTGTCTACACTTATTTTACAGATCTGCTGAGTTTTCTTTTTCTTTTTAAAATAACTTTATTGAGTTCATTTAAAAAAATACACACCTATGCACATATATAGAATTAATACATTTGCTAGAGTATGAGAAAAGACAAGAAGATTGAACATTTCAAATAAAACCTTGATTATACATAATATAAATTGTGTGCACCCGCTATATTGATAATATTGAAAAAGAAAACAAAAAAAGAAAAAAAAGAGGACCCCCCCCCCACTAATAATAAAACCTCTCCCTCTAAACAAGGCAAACTTTCATATCTAATAAAAATAGGAAATGAAGGACGACACTCGGAGACCAGACAGCGCTGTTCAGGAACATCAAATATCCCAATTCATTAAATTACAGAAATACTCCATGACTGGGCCCCATGTCTTATATCTTTACATCTTTTATATTATGTCTGAATTTTTTTCTAAACTTAGGAAGGACATGACCTCCTGTAACCACTGGAATAGTTTTTTTCCATTTCATCAGACTTGCCCATATCGCTATCAATGAGGTAAAAGCTAAAAATTGCTTCTGAGATGAAGTCAATAATATTTCCTCTTCTTGGGAAAACCCAAACAGAGTAATAATTAAGGGACATTGTTTTCTGTTTCATTATTTCACCATGGTTTTTGAAGGCTTTAGATGAACTTCATGACTTGAAGTCTCTTTTGGAAATTCTAATGTCTCACATAAAACAAATTAAAATGGGTAAATGGTGCTTTGTCCAATGGTATGATTAGTACAGTACAACTCTGATTATCCAAAATCAGATTCTTCAAACTCTTCAGTTATCCAAAATTTAAAATAAATTCAGAGCTGAATTAATTGGGGTCATTGAGCTCCCGGCAGTCACATCAATGGACTTGGGGCTCCCAGTGGAGGCAGTGGGAACCTCAGGTTCCCAGCAGCAGCAGCATCGGAACTTGGGCTCCTGGCGATGGCAGCAGCGGACCTCGGGCTCCCAGAGGCAGCGGGGACCTCAAGCTCACGGGCAGGAGCAAGACCTTGGTTGGGATATGTTGGTGGTCAGCATGGCCAGCATTGTTTTGGTGAGAATTAAATATTATTTTAATGCTTAAAAAGCCTTCCCTTATTGTTTGTTGTTGTAAAACCACTGTGACAAGTGATTTGCTATTGCTACTGGGATGATTTTTAAAAAAAATGACCAGTTCTCTGAGAAAAACTTTTATTCGAAATAGGCCCTGTCCTGACCATTTCAGATAATCAGAATTGTACTGTAATTTAATATGCAAAAATTAACTTAAATTTTCAATCCATAATTACTTTACAAATAATCATTATTGTCATTTTATAAATATCTGCAAATTCAAGATAATATCTGAAAACTAGACAAGAAATGCTGTTAAACAAGAAAATCTGCAGATGCTGGGATCCAATGCAATACACAAAAGTGCTGGAGAAACTCAACAGGTCACACAGCATCCATAGGAAGTCAAAAGCAATTAGACTTCAATTCTGAGTCCTTCAGTGGGAATCTGGGAAAATACAGGTAGAATACCTGAATAAAAAGTTGAGGGGAGGGAGGAGAGGAGAGGGAAGGGGGAAGGGAATGATCAGAATAACAGGTAAGAAGTAATAAGTGGATACAGGTGAGAGGGTAGGGTAGAAGAGAAAGTATATGGGAACTGATAGGGAGAAAGGGCAGAGGGCAAAAAAGGGTAGCTCTCTGATATAAGAAGGAAGGGGTGGAGAGTGAGAGGAAGAACATTAGAGGGGTTGGGAAAGAGAGAGATGGGAGAAGTAGGTTAACAGAAATTCAAGGTTGATATTGATACTATCTAGTTGGAGACTGCTGAGATGGAATACATGGTGGTGTTCCTCCATTTTGCGGGTGGCCTCAATTTGACAATACTGTACATGAGGCCATAGACAAACATATATCAGTGTGGCAGTAGTGCATGGAATTAAAATGGTTGGATACTGTCAAGTGTTCAATGAAACAAATACCTGGTCTGGATCCAGTCTTCCCGAAGTAGAAGAATTGAATCAGGAGCTCAAGATGCAGTAGATGACCTCTACAGATGTACTGGTGAAGCATTGCTTCACTTAAAAAGGCTGTTTGAGGCCCTGAATTGTGATGAAGGAGAAGGTGCAAGTGAAAGTTCTGCACTTCTTGTGGTCACATGGTAGGTAAGCGTAGAGGGGAAGATGTCTGAAATTGAGAAATGCTCACTTAGAAAACAGGCCTTTTAGCCTGCTCTATTTTTCAATGAGGGGGGGGGTTCATTGCATCTCTTCATTGTACTTTTGTACATAACTTCATTCATTCAGGGATGATTCTGTGTCTTGCCCACTTTGTTATTTGAATTCCATATTCTCAAATTCTCTTGGTTTACAAAGATCTGCCAATCTCATATTTGAATTTACTCAATGGTTGAGCATTCAATTCCATGTTGAAGTGGACAATTTCAAAGATTTACTAACCTTTGTTCAAAAATAAGTATCCTCCTCTCTTCTTGAACTTCTATTTCATGCTGATGATATCTTCATCACTCTGTCTATCAATCTATCTCTCCTCACTGAACAATCCTCTAATTCTAGAAATTCATCCAACAAATATTTCCTCTGATCCCAATGCAAACACCTGCTCTTTAGGTACAGAAACCAATGCTGCACATAGTCCTCAAAATATGATCTGACAAAAACCCTGAACAATTTCAGCAAGACATTTCTCAGTCAACCATGTTGCAATAGAGGCAAGTACTGTATATAATTGTTTTCTAATGTTATCTTCTGAACAAGCAGAATACTAAACCCTTATACAGCAATTAGATTTCAGATTTCACATTCGCTGTTTTAAAAAGAAGTCTTCTTTTACATTATCGTCAGACACCTTCTCCAACAAACCTTATATGACCAACAAACCTAGATCTTCTGTTTTCATCTGAGTCGTTGAAGTAAGTTATGAATTGTTGAATGCTCAGCACTGATCCTGGTGAACTCCATGAACTGAAGAAGTCCCGTTTATTCTTAGTTTCTCTTATTTGTTTATACTATAAAATATATAATAATATAACAGAGGGAAACCGAGGCCATTCATGGAGTTTTTGACCCCATTCTGCACCTTTGCCCTTACCCCTTCTATCCTGGACAGAATAAAGACAAAATTAAACTAGTTCTCATCTTGTACAGCACAGTCCTCAATATTCAACAGATTTTCCCTATTAATTTGTGTTACTTCCAACAAGAAACCACCACCTTGTCTCTCTTGTCTGCCGTCATTCCTCATTGTAGTGCACTTTTCTAATGCACCACAGGAAGTGCAACTCTTGTCCTTTCATTATCTTCCTTTCCCATCATTCAAAGACCAAAACTATGTATTTGATGCTCAAATTGTAATCTCCTTCACTGTGGAGAAACCAAATGGTAATTGCAGAGACCTGCATTCATTCCGCAGGAGTGACTTTGGTCTTCGGGTTACCTCCTACTTTAATTCACACCACCTTTCAGCTGGTGGCCTCCATCATTATTGCAATAATGCCCCACACAAGCATAAGGAAACAACACTCCATCTTCTGGACTGAATATTTCATTGTCCTACTTTAGGTGACTCACTATTTTTTTCTCTTTGCATCAGACCAAACCATTTCTGCCTGCCATCATCTCAGCCCAGTTTTTCACTTTCTATTATCCAATGGACTTTGCCTATAATATAGACAAAGAATCACAATGGCTTCTCTACTTTAAATTGTTTGGCTTATCCTATCAGACATATGCCCTTCATTCTACCCTTTCTTCGCCCAACTTCTCTGCATCTGAAAGCTAAAGTTTTTCTATTTCCCAGTTCTGGCAAAGGGTTATTGGATCTGAAATATTAATTGACGTTCTACAGATACTGGCTGACATACTGAATGTTTCCAGCACTTTTTTTTAAATTTCAAATGTCCAGAACCCACATTTTTCATTGATTTCCATTTACCCACTACAACATAGAGTGATCGTGTCTGCCTGTATAGATCAGTTCCATCAAGAAATGTAATCACTGAGCTGGATAACATTTTAGTAATTTATAGACTCACTGCAGGAACTATCTTCTGTGTAAGACTAACCACTTACTTCATTTTTCCAATTCTGTGCCAAGAAATGTTCAGCCACATGGGCAGGAAGCACATTTTCCAACAACACTCTGTTGAGGTTTTCCATGGTTTCTATCTCCTCACATTCTCTTTTGAATTTGTTTTTCCACAGAAAGTCTAACCTGCAGTAATATTCATTCTGTTATAAGAGGACACAGAGATAAAGAAACAATAGGCACTTATCATCTGACTGAATTACACAAATTATTAAAATATTCTACAGCAAAAGGAATCTAAGTAAGTACACCAGTTTAAAAAAATGACAGTAGAGATAATATGAAATCAAATTTTTAACCTGACAACTTTCATCAATGTGTAATACTTCTTGTGTGCAGGAAGATATTGCAAATTATTTTGCAAGAAATACAAAGTTATGATGGCCAAAAATGGAGAAAGTTATGAAACAAGGAATGTTTTAGGCTTGTTTTAAGGCTGAGGGAGAAAAGGTGATTAAAAAAATAGAAATACAAGAAACTGCAGATGCAGAGCAAAGAGAAGCTGGAAGGACTTAGCTGGTCAGGCAGCATCCATGGAGAGAAATGGGCAGTCAACATTTTGGTTTGGAACCCATTATTCAAGACTAAAGTGGGAAGGGGAGATAGCAAGCATAGTGAGGTGGGAAAGGACAGGGGAGGGGACAATGCTAGGATATTGGACAAATTAAGCTGAGAGAGATGGAATGAACAAGGGTGGGATTGAGTGGTTGGTAGGAGAATAGAAGCAGGTAAAAAGCTGCTGGAGCTGGACAGGATGTGGGGGCAGTGTGGTATCTGAAATTGAAAAGTTCAATGTTCTTGCCATTGTGTTTCAGAATACTTAAGTACATCTGGTGGCCTAAAACCCAACAACAAGAAAAGTGTATCAATGGCACAATTTGAGCACTTTATTTTAAAGCATGTCTGAATGAATAGGGTTAAAGATTCCCAGGAACATGCATTTTGACTTCTTACTAATAAGATGGAGCCATCAGAAATGCACTGCATGAAGCTAGCTGGTCAAGACAAGTGTGAAATAAGTTATTATGACTATCTTGAGAGGATCCTGTGGAGTAGAAGATGGAAGGGATTGTGCTAATGCCTAATACAGTCAGAACACTATTTGTTTTAGTGATTAATTATAGATCTGGCTACTAAATTAGATGATAGCTAACTAATTGGTAAATGCATAATGCTATCGCCTATTTTGGCTGTCCCTGAGTTAGCCTAATTATGACCTGAATTGCGATGGAAAATGCTGAACAAAAATTATTTGGTCTTTTAAAAATGGAACTGGACAGAATTCACATCCATTCCTCATATGCAGTGATTAACTCCTAACTTTTAATATTACATTTAACTATCAATATTATTCTATCCAGAAAAGACAAAGTACAGGCATACCCTGTATATCACAGTTAATACGTCCAGGCAAGTTCAGTGCTATGGAAAATCACACAGTTCAAAGCATTATTACAATGCACTTTAATTTAATATGTTCCAATCCTATAAAACTGATCTTTATTGACAATAAATCTTTATTGGCAATCAATGAACATTGTTTATTTAAGAAAATATTTGTCCAATGTAGATTTGTGTCAAATTGCTCACATGATACTTTCTCCAAGATTACTACTACCGTGGGATAGTGCAGGGAGCCCAATCACAGCGGGGACAGCAATAACTTTCAACACAGTCACTTAACTCTCTATTCTGCAGCAAATTCCAGGGTTTCTCCTCCAAACAAACTAGCGTTGTTCAGTGGTTGGAAACTCACTGGTCTGCCACATCAGGGCAGAGATGGAAAAAACCCCAGATTCCCATCAGTGTAAGACAGCATGCTGTGGGATAGTGCAGGGAGCCCAATCGCAGCAGGGACAATAATAACTTTCAATATAGCCACTTAACTCTCTCTGTTCCACAGCTGAGCACCTATATTTCAAATATTTTAAACTAGATTCTTGCAAAGTATTATGAGGTGGTTTCAATAGCAACAACAATAAAGCTTTAATGTTGCAAATTTCAAACTGAGGGTCAGAAATTTCAAACTGCATTATATCAAAACCAATGCCTTTCAAAACCGTGTTATACAGGGTATGCCTGTACTTCCATACAATGGCGCTTAAAATAAATTTTAATGTACATTTAAATTTCCTAAATTTAATAAAATTGACCCTTAAAATTGTTTCACAAATGGCACTTTCAGTTATATACAACTCCAAACTGAGCATGTCATGTGAAGGTTTATGTATGAAACAGGAGAGGCCATTGTGTGCATTTCACCCATCACCAGGGCTGGATATGAACTGACTCTCCCTATCCGGGAGCCATGTCGCAGAGGGAGGTATAGCAAGGTCACATAGCAAGTATTCCTTTTAGCAGAATATTCCTGAGGAATGGCTGCAGAAATTTTCCAATCTTATTTGACAGAAGGTAAAGCTGTGGTCACAGTTTGCCTCCTGTCAAAGTTGTTAAGGCTTTAAAATTTTAAAATGATTTGGATTTTGAGATATTTAAAATTGCTATGTAAAATGTATACAGTATAACTAAAATCAATAATCCTTAGAAATGTACAATAAAACAAATAAATATAAATTATAAATTTCAATTTGAGAGGTCATGTTGCAAATCTACAAATCTGTGGTGAGACCACATTTAGAATATTGTGTTCAGTTCTGGTTGTCTCATTATATGAAGAAGGATGTGTACACTATGGAGAGGGTATAGAGGAGATTTACCAGAATGTTGCCTGGATTGGAAAATAAGTCTTATGAGACAAGGTTGATAGAGCTAGGACTTTCCCCTTTGGAGCAAAGAAGGATTGGAGGAGACTTAAAAGATGTCTACAAGATTTTGAGAGGCATAGATAAGGTGGACAACCAATGCCTTTTTCTCTGGGCAGGAATAGTAAACACTACAAAGTAAAGAGAGGGAAGTTTAGGGGAGACATTAGGGGAAAGATTTTTTTTACACGGAGAGTGCTATTTTTGTAGGAATATATAGGTCTGCATATCAAGGGCTGAAGGGCCTTTATTGTGGTGCAATGTTCTATAAATAAATTGGTCGCTCCTTTCCTCCTTATCTCCACCTTTGGATTCACCATACATATAAAATGTGACTCTAATCCTGACAGGTTTCACTAGTTTAAGAAGGAAGAGGAAAGTGATGAAGTCTGTCAGTAGCTCTACACTTGTGTGAGAACAGCTAAAGACCAGGGGCTCCTTTTTGAATTGCTTGCCGCAATGCAGCCCTGGAGTTAATCAATTACTGAAGGTTCATGCAGCTTGTCTGTGACCAAAACTGGCCTTCAGGTCCCTTTCCTTCTTCATTCAGGGAGGCAATTCTTGTCAGCTATAATGAAGTAGCAATAACATTAACTGTGACTGTGCCTCTATTTTGGAATATTTCCCATTCCGATCTGGAAAGTTTTTTTTAAGCAGGCTCCGTATCATCATTGAAAGGCCGTGTTCCAATACATAGGATTGTAGTGCTGAAGAAGGGAGAGATACACCAGCCCACTCCCTGAAACTAGATGAACAAACCATACTGCATGTTGTCAAACCAGTCAACCAAAGAAGTCTGACTGAAGACGGTTAGAATTGAGGGCTCACTGTAAGGCTGATTTTATTAATTGGGGGTTGAGCTTCAGAATATGATTATAAGATAGATAAATAATTAAAAATGTGTATGTATGTATGCATATAATATTTAAGGTATTTAGCATTCAGGAGTAACTTAAAATGTTGTTTTAAATTAGTTTTACAGTTCTAAAATCAGATTAACCACTACATAATTTATAAAGAATTCCAAAATGTTTCAATGTGGGTACCAGAGAAGTTGACTAATGAGTGAAGTACAGATAACAAAAGTGAAAAATCTCTTAAATGTCAATAAGACCAACAGTGTCCAAAATGATTGTTCCATTATGCACTATTAAACGACTAAAACAGACTAAAAGCAATTTTATGTAATATTACATTTCTGTTTTATACAAGACAATTATTAGTGTCTGATATGATATTAATAATAATTAGTTATTTCTACTTATTTCTGTAGCTCAGCTTATATTTGTAGTTTATTGACAAACTCAAAGAATATTATCCTCACCTGTCTAGCAAGAACAAGAAGAGTGGCAAAAAAAATAAAAAGGGAGATTGAGCCCATTGTCTTCAGATCCTTCAGCACACCAGGCCTAAAAAAAAGAGAATACATATAATATAATAATGCAATGCCACAATAATACTGACATCAGATCATTATATAATTGCAAAATATCAGAAACAGTTATGACTATTTGTTCAGTTATTTCTAAACACTGTTAATTTATTTGAAGTTTTTCTTTTTGTTTCATTCTACTCATTTTTATTTCTATTATTTAGCTTATTATCATTCAAACTTTTTTTTTTTTTTACCCCCTCCATAAATCTTCGTCCGCGAAGCCAAGCCAAAGAAGAATCATTCAAACTGTAGTACCTGTTTCATTATAACTATTCATTAACATAAATTTATTGAAAATATAAACATTCAACATTTTTCACATCACAAAATACATATTTTATGTGGTTCTGAATAAATTCCTTGAGACTCATTTTTTACCCATGATTTCTGCAGTTTTTAAAATTTATAGATTTTTCAATTTGAAAGATGAGAAAACATACATAATTAAAAGAGTAAATTGCAAAATGTGAGTGGAATGAAATGTATCAAAAATAAGTCATTAATCGAACAAAGGTTAAAATGATATTTATTGTATTTTTAAAGGATGAGTGGAGCAGGAATATTTATTTTGGTTGGAGAGAAAGTGACAACACATTATGAATTTTAAAGCCATTTTCTGAATGGAAAGAAAGGTAAGAGAGTTTCTTTTTATGGGAGAATGTTTGGAGCATTCTATGCATTGCAATGCAATATTTTGCTAGAGGTCATATTTGAGGCAGGTTTTTCATTGGAAAAAAATGTCAGCCTCATTTTCACTATATGTTTCAAGCACACACAGCCATCCCAGTATCAAGAGGGCACCCATAAAAGGCCTCAACAACTACTGCCCAGTAACATTGACTTCCACCATTATGTAATGCTTAGAGTATCTGGTGTTGGAACATATCAAAGTGCACCTCCCATTTCAATTTGCCTACAGATGGAACCATTGCAATGAAGATGTTATAGCATTTTCAACACTCCTTCCTTACTCACATGGAGAATTACGCCTCATATGCCAGGCTGCTGTTCATTGACTTCAGTTCAGCATTTAATATGATCATACTTAGAAGCTGGTGGAGAAGTTGTCATTGTTGGGACTCCACACCCCTGTTGGTGATTGAATTCTGGACATCCTAACGGGAAGATGACAGTCTGTCCAAATTGGTGGCAGAACGTTGAACACCATCACCCTGAGCACTGGCACACCTCATGGCTGTGTGCTCAGTCCACTCCTGTTCACACGACTGACCCACAATTACAATGCTAGATCCAGCTCCAACAGACTCATCAAGTTTGCAGATGACACGACAGTAGTCAGCCTCATCAGCAACAACAATGAGTTGAAATTCAGAAAAGAGGTGGAAAATCTCATGAAATGTTGTGAGAATAACATGAGTCTCAACATGGACAATACAAAGGAGATGATTAAGGACCTCAGGAGGACCAGGGACAACCTCCAAGACACATTAATAGCTCGGAATCCACTTAAGAAGGGACCAAATCTTTTTTTTTAAACTTTATTTAAAGATTTTATCACATGAATAAAATATTACATTTAAAGAAAAATGAAAAATAGAAGGGACCAAATCTGAACACAATTCTCCTCATTTGTCAGCAAGGCGCAACAGTGACTGCACTTCCTTACATGGCTGAGGAGGGAAGACAGCCATTCTGTTAACTTTCTACAGAAGCTCTACCAAGAGTGATTTGGCCAGCTGCATCATAGTATGGTATGGTTGCTGTCGAGCATCATATCTGAGGTCAATCTGCATCATCGTTAAAGCAGCAGAACGAATCACTGGGATTTCCCCCTCTTCCCCCCCCCCCCACCCCCGTTGATGTGATTTACCGGGATCATTAGTTAAAGAGGGCTCACAAAATCAGGGTCAACCCCTACCACCCCTATCTTCCAGCTACTCCCATTGGGAAGAACACACAGAAGCATCAGAGTCAGAACCATCAGGCTGAGGAACAGCTTCTTTCTACGGGCAGCGAGACAGTTGAATGACTGCTAAAACAACACTGTAACTCTATTAAGTTTTATTTTAATAAATGTATAATATGCACTGCTTATATGCATCGTTTGTCTGCATGTGTTTTGCATTGTTCTGGACCGTGGACTGGAAAATGCTTGTCAGTACAATTGGATGACAAGTAAATGTAAACTTGAACTTGAAAAGTGGATAAACATATGAACCATGGGATGAAAAACTATGAGAGATAACTAAGGCAGAAAATTATTTATGGATTGTCCTAGCAGAAAGCTTGCTGACGTGATTGGTTACTTGTTATTTGTTGTATATCCAAATGGTCGAATGGTTTGGTTATGATAGCCAACAAAAAAAACAGATCAAAATTATAGAGGGCACAGTAAAGAATATACTCTACCTTTCTATTTGAATAGTTGTATATAGCATTTTGCTACAATCATCAAAGAGCGAGACGTGGGTTTGTAGAAGGATAATGTTGTAAACCACCACAGCAATCAGCATCAAAACCATTTTCAGCTCATAGTTTACTCGCAGGAACACAGAGCATGACATCAAGCCCAAAATACAGCTGTACAGGAAGTACTGTGGCAGAAAAATAACCCAATGAAATTTCACACTTTATTGCCTTAAACTTCTAGAATTTATGCATCTTTCCAAAACAAATTAATTTCACTACATTGGCCTTCTTTACAGTTAAGAAAAAAACCCTTTTGAATATCAAGGCAAGTGCTGCGAATTAAGAAAATCTGAGTTTATTGTAAGCAGGGTACAACTTAAGATATATCTTGTACAAAACCTCAGAAGACAATCAGAATATTGTGTCATGATCTACCCAGAGATGCTTTGAAAAGACTAGATTCAAATAATAAATTTAGCTAGCAATACTGTTTCAACTAGGTAGTTTAATGTGAGGATAGAACTGGATTCTACTTTGGTGGCAAGATATTGAAATGAGTTGAGTTACAGGGAACCTATGTATAAGTCATAGAAACATACCTGTAGAATGTTTTAAAATGCCATATGTATAGAAGACCATTGCTCTTTGGAACAGGTTACAAACATACACAGTGAATGTGGATTCATTGAAAACATTCAAAAGGGAGAGAGTGGAGTTTCTGGTTAACAGTGTGTGCAAATGGTTGATTGGATGAAATCAGAAGTCTTAGTGAACTAACTTTGATTGCCTTTCTGAGTTGAGGAGAAACTTCCAAGTATAATTCCCTCAGCATATGTTCCTGACTACTACACTCCATCCCCATTGTTGTCCTGTGCTCAAAATTCACCTTGACATTGAAAACAATATTCTAGCAGTGAGATTGCCTGATTCCTAAGTAAAGCGAACACAGCAGTCAGGTAATCAATTGCCCCACAACATTTTGTTAGCATGAATAGATGATTGTCGAACCATTGGAAGGCAGAGTGGATAGTGGAGTGCTGCAGGGATTGGTGCTGGGACCACAACTGTTTACAATCTACATAAATGATATGGAGAGGGGGGAAGATCCAAATACAGCATATCTAAGTTTGCTGAAGACACTAAAATGAGTGGGAAAGAAAATTGTGCAGAGGGCACAAAAGGTCTGTAGAAAAATATAGATTGGTTAAATGAGTGGGAAAGGGTCTGACAG
This sequence comes from Narcine bancroftii, assembly GCF_036971445.1. Taxonomy (NCBI): domain Eukaryota; kingdom Metazoa; phylum Chordata; class Chondrichthyes; order Torpediniformes; family Narcinidae; genus Narcine; species Narcine bancroftii. The sequence continues at coordinate 425,076,421 of NC_091469.1, forward strand.
ATGAAGTGCAATGTGGGTACATGTGAGGTCATCCACTTCTGAAGGAAAGATAGGAAATCAAACTATTATTTAAATGTAGTGAAGAGACATGGGAGTGTTTGCAGATGAATTGCAAGAGATTAGTTTGTAGGTACAGAAAAAAATCAAGAAGGCAAATGGGATATTGATCTTCATTGCTAGAAGGATTGTGTACAAGAGCAGGAAGGTTCTGCTGCATCTGAACAGGGTATTGGAGAGGCTGGACCTGGAGTACTGTATGCAGCTCTGGTCTTACTTGAGAAGGGATATACTGGCTAAGGAGACAGGCACAGGAGGTTCACCAGGTGGATTCTGGGTTATCTTATGAGGACTATACTCACTGAAGTTTAAAAGAAGGAAGGGAGCTGTTATAGAAACATAAAATGATATAAGAGAGAAGCATGGAGATTGTTTCCACTGGCAGGGAAAACAGATGAAGAGGAACTGTAACCTGTTCCAAAGAGCAATGGTCTTCTATACATATGGCATTTTAAAATATTCTACAGGTATATTTCTATGACTTATACATAGGTTCCCTATAACTCAACTCATTTCAATATCTTGTAACCAAAGTAGGATCTAGTAAATTTGTGGAATTCTCTGTCCAAGCAGCAGATATTGTCTCTTAAATGTATTTAGGAGACAGATATATTGATTTTTGAATAATAATGGAATTAAGGGCAATGGGCAGCAGGTAGGTCAGTGCAGATGAGTCCACAGCCAGATCAGCCATGAACTTATTGAATGGTGGAGCCGGCCAGACAGGCCAGACAACCTGCTCCTGTTCTTGTTTTTTAATGTTCTCCTGTCTATCATTTTGCTAAAGTTTTTTTTCACATTGTGAACCATATCAATCAAAATACATACAAACATTTCCCTCTTAAATATATACATTTTCTCCCCTTTTTTCTCCCCTACATTCCCTCCCCCCTTCCCACCCTCTCCAAAACCAATAAACATTCAACATATACAATACAATAAAACCCTTAAACAATGTCATCACATAATGAAAATAAACAAGAAAAATGTGTCATCTACTTTTACACACTGGATCAAGTCATTTTGTCTTATTATTTTAGTGGGTGGAGGTCCGAGGCAAGCCCTCTCTGTTATGTTCGATGTATGGCTCCCAAATTTGTTCAAATAATGTGACTTTATTTTTTAAATTATATGTTATTTTTTCCAATGGAATACATTTATTCATTTCCATGTACCATTTTATTTTGAGACAAACACACCTTCGATCTAAAAAGCCTTTTGCTATGGATGCTATGTATGGAAACACACTTTAAAACATTGTCTTTTACATATGCAAAATTGTATCACAAATTAACTAATGCCTACTATTTTTCACTGGAGTTACTAACATAAAGGAGTGAAACATTTGTTCATTGCCAAAATGTCTAATGAATGGCATTACAATTAAAGAGCGTAGAGCATTTCATTGAAGGTGTGTTCCTATTATAATTGCTGACTTGGCTTTTGCTCAGGAAATTATCACTTTGACATCGAGTTTGATCGATTAGGATAATAATCATTCAACGTAGAGCTTCTGGTTAAGTTACACACCATCAGATCATTTTCCTTTCTTGATATAACATTCCTGAATAATCTGCACACTGAATTTTTTTGGATCAAATATGCATTTTAGTGAATTAATAAATTAATAATGCATCTATGTTTGATAAATCAATATATTCTGATGGAAGGTCATCATTCTGTAGTGTTAACTTTGTTCTCACCACCCAGGTGCTGCCTGGCCTTTTGAGTATGGCGGTCCTTTCTGTTTAAATTCAGAGACCAATGAATGCAAAAGTAGTAACTCATCAATTATTAGAACAATGGACTGCTATATCAGTTGAAACACCAGCATAAGATAAAATAGAGAAGAATTGTGGGGAAAAAATAAACAGACAAAGCAGTCAGCAAATCAATGAATTGGCACAGGCTAGGCACCACTAACTTGACAAATGAGTGGACAAATGGGTTTATAAATAGTCAATTAAATTTGCTTCAGTCATAAATAGATTCATAAGCTTGAAAGCATGCTCAAAATTACTGAAAGATCAGGAACAACAAATTAATGCAAAGTACACACTGTTGAACTAATAAATTCACAGCATTCACACCAGGAAATCAGCAAAATAATGGAAGAAAAACCATCTGTAAATGAATTAATATAGTGGTGAGCACAGTAGCACTTCAGTTCTGAAGGATTCCTGGAAACAAGAGGCATCTGGATGCATTATACATAGATCTTTGAAAGTGTCAGGATTTGCTGAGAGCAGTTAGTGGGATCCTGGGCTTCATAAATAAATAGATTGCGTACAAAAGATGGAAATTTATGTTGAACTGTTAGAAAACACTGGTCAAGTTATAACTTGAGTATTGTCTACAACTCTGATCACTACATTTTAGGTCCCTGCTTGGGTATAAAATACATATTAAATGGTTCCATTCTAGATTAGATACTGGAGTTATTCTCCTTAGAACAAAGACAATTGAAAAGAGATTTGACAGAGATGGTCCAAATTATAATCGACTTAGTTAAGTAAAAGTAGAGAAGCTGTTCACATTACCATGAATGGTCATAGAATTTAAAAAAAAATTAGGTTATAGATGCAGAAAGTGGAATGGAGTCATAAAAATAAGCAGTAGGGTAGCTCCAGGAGTCATCTGGCTATTTAGATTCTAAAGGGTGTGAGGAAATCCTGTTCATCCCAATTTCAAAATAAATTGGTTTTTATTTAAAATAAATGTCAGGAAAACATGGAGGAGAATAAGTTGCAGAGACACATGGACACACTGGTGGAATGGAGAGAAAGGAACTGATTCAGTGATGTCTTTACTCAATGGCCACCTTCTGTACTTAACAATTCTAATGATTCTTTGAATCAATAAGTGATGGCAACAGCAAGTGAAATAACAAAATGAATAATGGGCACACCAGTGCATTAAAAATTCATATAGCGGGAGACATCACCAAATGATTCTTACTGAAATTAATGGAGCAATGGAATCATTGAATTAATCAATCAATCAGTGTAGAAATGCAGAGTTACGTGAAGTATCAGACAGGCCATTAATGGAAAATTGGCATACCAACTGAATGGTATTTTTTGCAGAAATTAAGTTTTAATTTCATATACCAATGGCAGCACTGAGAAAATAAGAATCACTGAAGTGGAATGTATCAGTGTTTAGTTCATTATTGAAGCACTGGGCATAACAGTTTGCATAATAGTGGCCAATCTGCTTGACCAGTGCTATGAATGTGAGTTTAAGTACAATATATAAAGGTCAAAATGAATTGAGGGCAGCTAATGACTTAACCTTTATAGAGGTGTTGTGGGCACTTCAGATAGAACACGAATCATCCTCATTGCTGTGAGACAACATCCACACAAAGATTATACTATATTGCAGTCCTTGAAAGCCATTAGTGATGGGTTGGTTATATTTTTATTAAAACAAACTATAATTCTGTAGTTTCTTTTAATACTGCCAGTTGTTTATTTTCAGATTTGCAGATTAGTGGCAGAATTAGAGGAGGAGGAGGATTCTCCAACCATATTTTTATGACATACTGGCCCAGAACACTGCTTGCAATTCCAACAGATCTACCTTACCTGGGCTGGACTTGGAGAACTTGTACCAATGTGGTTTGATCAGCAACTGAGGTGTGTAGTATATAGGACCCTGAACTTTTCTGCTCTGTCAAGGGACAAAGCAAGAAAAATACACAGAAATTCTGGAGGAACTCAGCTCGTTTCGCAGGATCAACAGGAGGTAAAGCTATATTATCAACATTTTGGGCCTGAGCCCTTCTTTAAGGAATAATCAAAGAATAGGAAGGTGTAAAACAAAGCAGGCAAAGAAGGAAAAGCAGGAGGGATGGCTTTGATAGCGGGAAAAGCTGACAGCAGATTTAATAGCTGTTAAATATATCTGATATTGAAGGACATTTAAGAGCTGTTAAAATTGAAATGATTCATCCCAAACATTGAGAAATAAAGTTAATTAAGAATGTAGGAAACATCGAACTAAATCAAAATAATTAAAAAGCAAACATTTGCCACAAAGTCATTTGTCAATCAGTAAATCCCTGGCTTCTAGTCTTCAAAGAGATATCCGTCTCATTATCACCATAGTATAAAAAGTCACTGCACTGGTGCTGGGAATACATATTGCACTATTGGATTTTACAAATGTTGTATTTGATATGAACTTGTAAACATGAAGTGAATAGAAAGGATTGAATATATACAAATTCAAAAACAATTCTTAAGCTCCAGTAATAAGTACTTTATAAGTCCTCTTCTGTAGTAAGCATTTATAAATTAGCAAGAGACTTGATTATTATTAACATATACAAATACTTTCTTGTTTAAAATGTTACAACAAGTGCAATTTAAAAAATGCTTCAATTGGCATCAGTATAAAAAACAATTCATAATGAGTGAGCTGGCAAGTATAATTGTACTTACTGGCAAGAAGAAATAATCATTGTGCACAAGCCATAGAGCTTGTTCATTTATAAACTGTAAACTGACATTTGTCTTGTTCATGGAGATAGAGGGTACAACCGAGTTCTTCAAGAAAAACTGAAGGAAAAATTAAAAAGAAATCAAAGGAGAAAATAGAAGTTTCTGTATAAATTACATCTTAAAGACTAATAATGTGAAATACATTATCTCAGTTTGTGTACATTATTTTGTGACAGCGTAAGAGGTCTCTGAATGGCTTATTGATCAATTAATCCTCACCTTCAGTTCAGCAAATTATAAAGCATTTGTTAATGCGATTAATTAAACTTTTAAAAGAGCTTGTTATATGGACGTACATATCTGCATCATGCAACTTTTTTTTGCTTTATATGAATGCTTTACCTCTTAACACATAGTGTGCCTCATGATCCACATGGCAGTTTTGTTCATTCTGGGCAAGGGTAGACAGTGAGGAAGAGGCCAAATGTAGTACACTCATTAGAATATGATGACACAATATACAATATCCCTCCTGGTGTGTTCCCTCCTGGGTACCGGAATCAATTATATCTTTGAGCAGCTGCGGAACATTTTCATCCAGAAGGAGGGTGAACAGCCAGAGGTTATTGTGCACATTGGCATCAATCAACATAGGCAGGAACTGCAGGCTCAATATAAGTAGCTAGGAAAGAGATTAAAAAATATAACCTTGATGTAGTAATCTCTAGTGGCATATGCTGATGAAGTTAGGAATGGAAAGATAGGCCACATGAATTCATAGCTGAGGAGATGGTTTGGGGGAGAAGGATTCATTGGAATTTCCTCTGGGGCAGAGGTTGCATCTGAACTGAAGGGGATTTACAGTACCAAACATGATAACCATATAACCATTTACAGTGTGGAAACAAGCCATGTCGACTCTTCGAGTCCTCACCGGTTGACTTGAAGAACTCACATCCATGTACACATCCAACCTTCTCTTAAATGACAGAAGGGACCCTGCCACAACTATCTCCATTGGAAGATCATTCCATTCTGCCACCACTCTCTGAGTGAAAAAGCATCCTCTAACATTTCTCCTAAAGTTTTTCCCCCTTACCCTTAACATGCCCTCTTGTTCCAACCTCCCTTGCCCTCAGGGGAAAGAGTCTATTTAAGTCTAGTCTATCTATTCCCTTCATAATTTTAAATACCTCGATCAAATCCCCTCTCAGTTGTCTATGTTCCAATGAATAAAGTCCCAGTCTCCTTAATCTTTCTCCATACTCTAGATGCTGTAAGCCAGGCAACATCCTTGTAAACCTTCTTTGCACCGTCTCCACCTTATCTATATCCTTTCTATAATTTGGAGACCAGAACTGAACACAATACTCCAAACCTGGCCTTACCAATGCCTTAAACAGCCACAGCATCACTTTCCAGCTTCTATACTCTATACTATGATTTATGAAGGCCAGCATACCATATGCCTTCTTAACAACCCTGTCTACATGGGAATGCACCTTCAATGAACTTTGTACCATAACCCCAAGGTCCCTATGTTCCTATGCGTACTTCAATGCCCTCCCCTTAACTGCATATGTTCTATTTTGGTTATTTTTTTCTGAAATGCAGCACCCCACACTTGTCTATATTAAATTCCATCTGCCACCTTTCAGCCCACTTTTCCAAACAAACCAAATACTTCTGTAATCCAAGAAAACCATCCTCACTATCCACCACTCCCCCTATTTTCATATCGTCTGCTTATTTGCTTCCCAAGTTAACCACACCTTCCTCCAAATCATTAATATAAATGATAAACAACAAGGGACCCAGCACCGATCAATGAGGCACTCCGTTGTCACAGGCTTCCAACCTGACAGACAGTTGTCCACCATGACTCTCTGCTGTCTATCTTCCAACCATCTCTGAACCCATGTCACTATCTATTTATCCCAAGTGACTGAACCTTCCTTATTAACCTTACATGCAGAACCTTATCAAAAGTCTTACTAAAATCCAAATAGATCATATCAACCGCCCTAACTTCATCTACTTTTTTTGTCATCTCCTCAAAAAACTCAACAAGGTTTGTTAAACATGACTTTCCCTTTACTAACCCATGCTGGGTGCCCCTAATCAATCCCTGCTTATCCAGATATGCGTATATACTATCTTGAAGAATACCCTCCATAACTTTCCCCACCACTGAAGTCAAATTTACTGGCCGATAATTACTTGGCCTGTACCTTATGATGCTTTTTTTAAACAACAGAACAACATTTGCAGCCCTCCAATCCTGCTGCACCACACCCTCCTTCAGTGATCATTGAAAAATCACTGTCAGAGCCCCCACTATTTGCTCCCTGACCTCCCTTAATGTTCTGGAAAAAATCCCATCAGAACCAAGAGACATCCACATTTATTGACCCAAGAAGCTCCAAAACCTTCACTTTATTAATCCCTATCCTTTTCATAACTAAGCCATTTACCTCACTTATCTCATAAAGCTCAATGTCCCTTTCCCTCATGAATACAGATGAGAAAAAAAAGTTCAATATCCCTCTCATCTCATTCGGTTCCTCACATAGTCCACCGGTCCCATTATCCAGTGGACCTACTCTATCCTTAACCCTCCTTTAACTGTTCACAAATCTGTAAAAACCCTTAGGATTCACTTTCACTTTATTAGCTATGGACTCCTCATACCTTCTTTTTGTCTTTCTAATTTTCCACTTAAGGTTCTTTCTGCAATCTAAGTAATGATCATACATCTCCTCAATCCCCTGTTTCTTATATTTAGCATAGACCTCCCTCTTGTCCCGAACCAACTTCCTATTTTTCTGGAAACCCACGGCTCCCTTGAACTTTTGGTCTTTCCTTACGGCCAGACTGGAACATAAAGATCCTGTACTCTCAAAATCTCACCCTTTTCCTCTACATCCTTTCCGGCAAAAAGATCTGCCCACACAACTCTCTGCAAATCCCTTCTCATTTCTTCAAATCTGGCCTTCCCCCACTTGAATACCTTCGACTTCAGACCCAACCTATCCCTTTCCATAATTAAGTTAAAGCTAATGGACCCATGATCACTAGATCTGAAGTTCTCCCCAACATTCACCTCCATCACCTGCCCTATTTTGTTCCCAAACAACAGATCTAACACTGCTCCCCTTCTCATGAGCACCTCCACATACTGCTGAAAAAAGCAATCCTGAATAAATTGCATAAATTCTAAGCCATCCTGCCCTCTTACTGATTGTGTTTCCCAATCTATGTTTGGAAAATTTAAATCCCCATGTTTTTTTTTCCTTTATTTGTCCCTGTGCTCCACAGTTTTAAATTTGTAATCAAACAATTCACATGTGATTAACTTGTATATATTTTGGATTGGCCATGTACCAAATAGAGCACTTTTTATACATAGTCCCCTCAATTCAGGGCACCATAATGTTCTGGACATTTGGCATCAGAGATATTTGTGAGTACTCAGGTATGTTTAATTGCTTCAGTGGTGCAGGTATAAGAGAATGAAGCTTATTTCTAATCTTTTGATCATCCTTGGAATCAGTAGTTGCCATTTTTCAAACATGAGGAACAGAGTTGTTCCAATGAAAGTCAAAGAAAGCTTTGAGGCAGAAAATCAAAGAATATAACAGTAAGAGACATCACCCAAACCTTAGGATTACCAAAATCAACAGTTGGAACATCATTAAGAAGAAAGAGCATACTGTTGAGCTCAGTAATTGGAAAGGGTCTGTTAGGCCAAAGAAAACCTCCACTGCTGATGACAGAAAAATTCTTATTATAATGAAGAAGAATCCCCAAATTCCTGTCCAACAGATCAGAAACACTCTTTGGCTAGATGATAGTTTGGCAAGTATTTTTTAAAGATCCTGCAGAATTCTGGAGAAAGGTCTTATGGACAGATGAGACCAAGGTTAACCTGTATCAGAGCCTTGGGAGGAGCAAAGTGTGGAGGCATGAAGGAACTGCCCAAGATCTAAAGCATACCACCTTCTCTGTGAAACGTGGTGGTGGGAGTGTTATGGCCTGACCATGTATGTTTGCCAGGGGTTCTGGTGCACTTATTTTCAATGATGATGGCCACAGCAAAATAAGTTCTAAGATATATAGAAACATCTTATCTGGTCAAGTTCAAGCAAATGTCTCCAAACTTATTGTACACTTCTTCATTCCACAGGAAGACAATGACAACATACTGCAAAATCAACAAAGCTAAAAAGAGGAAAATTCTTGAATAGCCTGTCAGTCACCCAATCTAAATCCAATTGAGCATGAAGAGAAAATTTATGGAGACAAGACCTCAAAACAAGCAAGAACTGAAGGTGGTTGCAGTAGAGGCCTGGCAAAGCATCACCAGAGAAGATACTCAGCTCCTCAGTACAGAATCACAGACTTCAAGCAGTCATTGCATGCAAGGGATACGCAACAAACTACTAAACACAACTAATATACATACCATTGTTATATCCCAAATATAATAGTGCCCTAAAATGAGGGGACTATGTATAAAAAGTGCTGTAATTGCTACATGGTCAAACCAAAATGTACATATCCACCCTTTAATAAAATCTGGAATGTATACTTTAATCACATTTAGACATGTAGACATTTAGATGTACATACAGCATGGTATCAGGCCATTTTGGCCCACAACCAATTACACCAATTAACCTACATCCCACAGTATGTTTTGAATGGTGGGACAAAACCGGAGCCGCACAGACACAGGGAGAATGTACCAATTCCTTACAGATAGCGCAGGATTTGAACCCAAGTCCTGATTGCTGGCACTTTAGCAGTGTTATGCTAAACCCCTATGCTGACTGTGCCACCCGTGTGAATTGTTTGGATTCTTGTGTGAATTTCAGCCCCTCAAAATATCCATGTAATTGTTAAACCCATAAATTTAAAATTAAAAAATGGTCTACAAAATTCAACTTTCACACAAGTTTATACAGTAGTTATGGAGAAAGGCAGGACTGGTCCACAAGTCAAGGTCATAAATTGGTGCCTGGCTTGTTTTGGAGGCATTAGGCAGGAATTTGCAGAGGTTGATTGGGAGAGGATTTTTTATTGGCAAGGGGACAACTGGAAATTTGGAGACTTTTAAAAGTGAGATAGTAAGATATCAGGCAAAATATCACTGAAGGGTAAGGCTGGTAGGTTTAGGGAATCCTAATTGATTGAGGCCCTGGTCAGGATAGAGAAGGAGACAGTCATTAGACATAAGCAGTTAGGATCAAGCATATCCCTTGGGGAGAACGAGAGTTGTAGGAACTTGGTTAATAGGTAAATCATAAGGACAAAAGGAAGACATAAGATGAATCTGGCAGGCAAGATAAAGGAAATTCTCAATAGATTCTACAAGTATATTAAAAGTAAAAGGGTGGCTAGGGAGGGAATTTGTCCCACTAAAGATCAACAAGGCCATCCTCGTGTGGAGCTACAGTGGATTTTTAACTTATATTTATCATTAATCGTTACCTAGATGGCATGGGTTTAAGGTGAGAGGGGGAATATTTAAGAGGGACTTGAGGGACAACTTTTTCACTCAGAGGGTACACTGTATCTCAAATGATCTGCCAAAAAAAAAGCAAAGAAGCAAGTCCAATCATAATACTGAAAAGGCATTTGGGCAGATATATGGATAGGAAGGGCTTGGATTTTGATGATTCTGTTGTTATTACTGTGGAAATATATATTCTTATGAAAAATGTGATCAGGTAGACTGAGCAGATGAAGGCTAGAAATTTAAATCATCAATTGCTTTTAAAAGGAATACCTGTGGCGGCGCACATCCTCATGGTGAACCAGCCCCACTTGTATTGCCACGTGGTGGGGCAGCCATGGGGAAATGGCGTCGTCAGAGGTTTCTCTCTGACTCCAGCATCCCTTCCAGTGCGCACCCTGGGCAGCGATTATGATGTCACAATGCACCAGGTGACTGAGCTCATGCTGCCCTTAAAGGGACGTGCTGAATTTGAATAAAAACAACGACCCTCAACTTGGTGGTTGTGTTTCTTCCACTGCTCACACCACCACAGTGGTGACCCAGACGTTTTTCTGGACTCAAAACACCATGGATTCAGCATTGGCTAACGCTGTCTCCATCAAGCTTTCCCCCTTTTGGACCCACTGACCGAGAACGTGGTTCAGGCAGGCGGAAGCACAATTTCAACTCTGCAACATCTCCTCAGACGCCACAATGTTCTATCATGTTGTGAGCGCTCTGGACCAAGATATGGCAGAGATGGTGGACAACATCATCCACCAACCCCCAGCTACGGGCAAGTACACTGCCCTCAAAGACCTCTTGCTGGGAACTTTCGGGCTAACTCCCCAGCAATGGGCTTCATATAAATGGGCTTGGGGACCATAGTCTATTGGCGCTGTTGGACGAAATGCAGGCCCTGGCAGAAGACCACAAGCCTTGTTTTCTCTTCCACCAGATATTCCTGGAACAGATGCTGGAGGACATTCAGCTGCTCCTCACAGATGAAGACTTCTTGAACCCGAGGAGAGCAGCAGCCTTGTGTGGATGCCCTCTGGCGCACAAAGAGGGAGAACGAGGCAGCCCTCAACCATGTGGCACGACCAGGAGCCAGCCGACCACAAGCTGCTCCCAAGACCAAGCCAGAGGAGGGCCAGTCGACCTGGTGTTTCTACCACTAGCGCTGGGGAGCCTAAGTCCATAAGTGCCGCCAACCCTGCGGGTTTCAGTGAAATGACCAGGCCAGCCGCCATTGATGGCTGCAATGGCTGGCCACAAAAATAGCCTCCTTCATGTGATGGACAGATCCACCGGCCACCGATTCCTGGTGGACACGGGTTGAGCTCAGCATCCACAGCATCCAACCCTGCGGGCGGCCAACGGCTCCACCATCAGGACCTATGTCACCCGCAGGGCACAGATCCAGATCGGGAAGGAGAAGTTCCACTGGAAGTTCATCCTAGTCTCTATGGGTACAGTGCTGTTAGGGGCCGACTTCCTCAGAGCACATGAAGGGCATAAAGCTGATCAATGCCCGAACGTTCCACTTCACCCGACAGGACACAGCAGAAGCCCGCAGGACCAAAATCGCTGCCATAGCTGCCACCAGGGACGAGTTCAACGAGATCCTCCATGAATTTCCCGCCATCTTAGAGCCACGGTTCATTGTCACCCTGCCCCAGCATGGGGTCTTCCAACACATTATGACATAGGGCCCACCACTGCATGCTAGACCCAGATGGCTGCCACCCGAGAAGCTCCAGCAGGCAAAGAAGGAGTTCTCCACCCTCCAGGAACTGGGAATCGTCTGGCACTCGGACAGCGCCTGGGCATCGCCGCTCCATATGTTCCTGAAATCGTTCGGGGGCTACTGTCGGTTGAACGATGCATCCACCCTCGACAGTTACCCAGTGTCCCACATACAGGACTTCTCCACCAACTTCGATGGTGCATGGGTCTTCTCCAAAGTGGACCTTATGCAGGGTACCATCAGATCCCGGTGCATCCAGACAACATGGGTAAGATGGCCATGATCACCCCTTTCGGCCTCTTCGAGTTCCTGCATATGCCCTTCGGTCTAAAGAACGAGGCCCAAACATTCCAGCGCCTCATGGATGTGGTTGAAAAAGACCTGGACTTTGTGTTCATTTACCTGGTCTATATTCTCATTGCCAGTCACAACCGCGATGAACACAAAGCCCACCACCGCACACTCTTTGCCTGCCTGGCGGACTTCGGCCTCACAGTCAAATGCCAGTTCAGCAAGGAGTCTCTCCAGTTCCTGTGGCACACCATTTCGGCAGCTGGGGCTGTGCCGGCGCCAGAGAAAATAGCAGCTGTTCAATGATTCCCCAAACTCTCCACCCTGAAAGGCCTCCAAGAGTTTGTGGGGATAGTGAACTTTTACATCGTTTCATCCCCGTAGCTGCGCACACCATGCGCCCATTGTTCACGTTCATAGCCACCAAAGAAAATACTTTATCGTGGTCAGAGGAGGTGGACAGGGCTATCATCATGACAAAGGAGGCTCTAGTCAGCGCCATGCTGCTGGTGCACCTGCGGCCAGAGGCGCAAATGGCGCTCTCTGTGGACGCCTCAGCCACGGCAGTGGGAGGGGGTTTTGGAACAATGGCTCGATGGACAATGGTGCCCGCTGTCGTTTTTCAGCAAGCAGCTGCGCTTACCGGAACTTCTGGCACTGTATTTGGCCATCCGCCATTTCTGCTACTTCCTCGAGGACAGGCCCAGAACTGCATAATTACTTAAAATCCCATATTAAGATGAGTTGCAAGACATAAATAAATTATTGAGTTTCAAGAGGACTGAGTTCACAACAACATATTGGAATATCTAAACATGAGAATGAGGCACATATTTTCACAAGTCAAATTTCCAATGCCAGGTGTGCCAATCTCATGCATCATGGGCAATGAAAAGAGAAAAAAGAACCAGTCAATTATAACTCACTCTTCCACAAACCTTGTTGACAAATTCAATAGTTACTGGCAAAATTCTGGGATCAAACATTTGCTTTTCCTTTACTTTGAGAATTATAAACAATTTATGGGCCAGTTGAAAAAAGAGCTCTGCAGACTAATTATTCATGAGGACATTCAAGTGATTTTTAAATGGTTTCTGACTGTACCACCCTTTCTGGCCATGTCCTAAAGTTCCATCACTATTTGGGTGAAAAAAAAGTGATTCCTTATTTTTCCCTCTAATCATTCCACTAATTACTTTAAATCCATCCCACCTAATTTTTTGATCTCTTTGATAAGTCTTTCTTATTTATCTAGATTTCTCAAATCCCTCCTTGGTACTTCCTTAAAAAATGAAATAATTTTATTAATACACAATCTTGTTCTTCATGCTCATAGAATTATACAGCACAGAAATAAGCTTCTTCAGCCTAAAGCATCCATGGTGACTTAGTTCCATTTTCCTCGATTTGATGAAAAATGGCAGCGCTGCCATGAAAGGAGACACTTCTGCTTCTCTTACTCTTGTATTGTATGAGGCATCGGTTGACGCAACTGGTGAATTTTGTCTGCTTTATCCCAGGCAGAAGGCAATTTAATGTAATATTACATGTTCTGTACATGACAATAAAGGAATCTTAAATTTTGGCTCATATTTCTCTAAAGCTTTCTTAAATGTGTACCTGTCCATATGTCTTTTAAATGTTAAAATAGTCCTTACCTCCACCAATTCTTCATATACCCACCATCATTCTCCTCTTACCTCAACTATTTGCCCTAGAGATTTAAACTCCCTAAACTGGGAAAAGGACTGTGACAATCAATCTTATTCCTCATGATTTTATAAACCTGCAACTTCCTTTGCTCCATGGAAAACAGTTCCAGCCTATGTAGCATCTTCTAATAACTCAAAACCTCCAATCTCTGTGAATCTTTTCTGCATCCTCTTTAGCTTAATCACATCATTTCCTTTAATAAATGCACACAAAATTCCAAGTGTGGTCTCATCTTGTGCCACTGTAAAATTACCTCCTAGTTATTCTATACATTGGCCTATCTGATGAAGCAAGCATGCCATATATATTCTTTACCACTTGTCCATTTATGCTGTCACTTTCAATAAATTATGAATTGTACCCTCGGATCCATGGTATGCAACACTTCCCAGAGCCTTGTTGTCCTGGGTTAACTTACCAAAATACCATTACCTTGTACTTGTTAAATTCTATCTCCCATTCTTGGGCCTCACTTATCAGTTGATTTAAATCTTGTTGAAGTCTTAGACAACCTTCTTCACTATCTATACACTATCAATTTTAGTGTAATCGCAAACTAACTTATTGTACCACTGATCAAATATTTTATATGACCAACAACAGTGATACCAACACCAATCCTTGTGGTACTGCATTGGTTATAGTACTCCAATCCGAAAACAACTCTTTTTTAACCACTATCTCCGCTGATCAAGCTAATTTTGTATCTAATTACCTCGCTTGTACTTTCCAGATCAGCCAACAATCCAAGATCTTGTCAAATGTCTTGCTAAGGTTCATGTGGACAACATCTACCATCATGTCTCATCAATACTCTTTATTTGCACTATCTTTAAGTAGTAATTCTGCCTTGCCAGCAATATCAGAGTTGTATGTGATGTCATGTATGTACTCTGACAATAAATCTGAAAAAAATCTGAAAGCATCACCTCTTCACAAAACTCAATCAAAATCAGGAGGCAAGATTTTCTCTGCACCAAATTTTGCTGATAATTCCTAATGAGTCCTTACCTTTCCAAATGGAGATAGATCCTGGCTCTCAGAATTCTAACCACTGAATGATCCCGAATAAGACATCCTATACATATTCCAAACATTTATCCATGTAGCACTAATGTGTCTGTAATTACTCTTCTGCTCTTTGTAAACTCTGGTACCATGTTAGCAGTCCTTCAACCCTCTTGTGATCACTACTCCAGCCATGGGAGAAAAAAATGAATAATTATACCTGCAGTTCTTCTCTTGTTTCCTCTAGCAGTCTGAGCTATTAATCATTTGACAATTTATTTATTTTCAAAGATGCAAGCAATACCTTTACTATATACACACTATCCAACATTTCTAACTCATCTTCCAGAACCACAGCAGTGCTCTCTATACCTGCAATCTTAGACGTTTGCACCTCCTTTGATTTTATTTGTCACTATTTTTAGTTTCTTAATTTTCCTTTTAATTTCTCATCAACGAATGAGCCATAAAAAAAAAACAAAAAAAAACGAATGAGCCATGAAACAGGGAAAATAACAAAAAATATGGATGATTTTTAAAAAAAAGGTGCCTTAACAAAATGTTAGGCATAATATTAAAATATTTTTTTCAGTTTAATTATAAAATGACAAACTTACCATGTTAAATATAGCCATAACTAATATAACTGTGGTGGTAGTCATTGTGAGTGTCAGGCGTGGCCAAGGTTTATTGGTAATTATTTCAGATGATTTCAAAATCCACAGCAAGGAAGCTGAAGTCTTCTTGCTACATTGCTAGATGCAAAAGGAACAGTAAAATTAAACTTTTATATAGAAAATGTCAAACTTTACTTACAGGAAAGATTAATAACTTCTGTAACTCTGGATGCTTTTTTTCCTGACCTAATATGAATGGCAGCCTCCAAAACAGTTGATTTTCCCTCAAATAAACAAGATTTAATGAGATTCAATCACATGCAGCTAAAGCAGGAAGAATCGGCAACTACTTTGAGCCAATTTTTGATCTGATTGTATTATAATAACAATTATAAGAAACACAAGGAATGAATTAGAAATGATTCCAAAAGTGAAACTACTAATGATAAAGTACAATGCGAGATCCCATGTCTGAGCAAGGTCAGGTTATTCAAATATGAATGAAATGCCAAGTGTTGTGCACTTTAGAAGCAGCCACACTGCACACACTATGCTACATGTCTTTGATCTTCCATCAAGGTGTTCAGATGTTGGTGATTGGATAGAGGAGATGAGAGAGAAAATAAGGGGCACTGCGTGATTTAAAGAGAACTATGGGGTTGTTGGGGAAGATATGAAGATTGCAATAAGGAAATAATAGTGATCTGGGAGGTCAGCTGATGGTGAGAATTTGGGGAAAAGGGTCATACACAGTGGGGAATGATAAGGCCATCAGGAAAGTTTGAGAAAGGGATTGGGGTGGAAGATGGGGGTCAGAGAAGGTTGGGAGAAAGAAAATTATAAGTAAAGTAGGGTTCATTTAAACTATGGAGTGATCTGAAGTGCCACATTATTCACAGAAAAAAAATCATAAAAGAGAAATGGGATCACATTGGGGCTCTCAATGAAGGTGAATGAAAACAGAAACAAAAGTTGAACTTAAGGAAATACAATCCATTTTAGATCAACTTTTACAGTTAAGAGTCTTTGACACTGTAGGGATGGGTCCATTAAGTAACAGAGGAGCTACCCCAGCTCTCCAGTAGACATCTTTCTACAGTCAAGGCTTGCACAATATTTGTGGAGTAAAAGTCACACAAGTGACATCAATCATGCAGGACCTGCCAATTGACATGATTGTGCACATCTAACATGTGTAGGCATAGGTTACGTACAGAGGTCCTGAATAAATTTTGTCAATATACATACATGCATACAAAATACTGATCAAGTTTATCCTATGCCCTGTCCCTGAAACCCTGAACTATTTATTCTACCATTTGTGATTAAGTGCAGCTGACTCTCATCCTGGTCACTTTACTTGACTAGTTGGTATATCCCAAACTGCTTCCAACCCCAAACCTTTGCACTCTCCAAGTCCAGTAACTGTTGATATATTCCTGAGCCATTTCAAGAATACCCAATTTCATTTTTTGCTCTTCACAGTAGCAAAATGTTCCAAGGAGAATTATTAACTTTTTGATACCATTGAAAAGTTTAGAAGATTTAGAAATCTTCCAGATTGTTTAAATCACATTAACATTTAAAACCACTTTTAAAGAAGTTGGCAGGACTGTGTGCCAGATTCAACATGGTGCAGACTTTCATTACAAGTTGCGTGGCCTCTCTGTAACCTTGTGCGTTCTCACTGGATGTACTCTCTGAGCACTAATGCTCATTTTAAAAATTAGTACCAAACCACTGTCAACAATCTTGAGTTTTTTTGGGTTTCAGTCAAAATTCAAAAATTGTTCACAATAACATGGAGGCAGTTTGACAGGTAAATATTTAAAACTCCTGGTTATGTTTCCACCTCCATGGATAGTGCCTGATCATTTTCAGCATATTTGCATTTCTGCTGGGGACCCTAACTAAAGTTTAAAAAGAATAAGTCAACATTTTTACATCTCTCGCAAACAATGAGAAGCTGAAGGGACTTAGCAGAACGGTCAGCATTGTAAGGTAAAAACATCATGAGATGGGACCGGAGAAGGAGTCACCCAGTACTAAGGAGTAACAGAATGCAGATGTGACCTTGTACACTCAAGATAAGCTTTGCACTAACAAGAATGATGTGCAGCAGACTAACAGAGAAGGATAGCAACAGTTTATTCATTGGACAGTGTAATGGTATGATAATTTACTAAGTACGTATCCTGAGGTATAAAAAAAACACCACTTGCTGATAACGGCAGAATGCGCCTTCTCCAACTAACACTGTTAGTTGCAAGTGTTACAATCCGGCAATAAAGAACAAAGAACCTTGATTTCGACTCAGTCTGGTGTCTGACTCACTCATTCATGAACAAAGCAGACCTAACAGCATCCATGGATAAAAACGGACAGTGAATGTTTTGTGTTGGTCCATTTCTCTCCATGGATGCTGCCTGACCTGCTGGGTCCCTCCAGCTTCTCATTGTTTGCTTAAATTTCCAGCCTCTGTAGTTCTAATTTTCTTTTTCTATCTTTTGTCAAATTAAAGCATGAACAATTAGATTTTTGAGGTCAAAGGAATCTTGGTGTTTCAGTCCTTGAATATATCCCTACTTGCTTCAAGAACACCTTATCACTAATCCTATCACTAAATATATAGTAAAAAAAACCATATTTATATGACATGAACACATCTATTTAGGAATATAAATTAAAACACCTTCCACATTGGAAAGAACAAAAAAAGTTTTGCTCCTCCAGTTTTCAGTAGCGTCTGGATTAAATCGTTCATCTCACACATAACAGTGACTTCATGTTTGTCTATTTCCTAACTACACTTGGACCTCATTATCATCCACTCCTCAAATATCCACTCATGGAGATAAGATCAATTTTTCAACAGTGTCAATCAATGCTTACATTTTATTCTGACTGATTATCTATGGTACTGGAAAAGAGTTAATTGCTCATGAAATCATTCTTCAACACAGTCAATGGCTTCAGGGAAAGCCAGCAGGAAAATTGTTAAAAAAAAACAAATACAAACAATTCACAAGCCAATAACAAAGAATAAATATAAATATCTATTTGTTTTCTTTATTTCATATTATCTATTATGAATGTTGCTAGAACAATCAGAGCAAATGTTTATACCACTATACAAATGGCTTGACATGCCTTGGGCTGTGCTAATTAAAATCCTTTCCCGTGCCTCTTTCAAAATTTACAAAAGTTTTCATGATTCTAATTAACCATTATTAAGACAAGATTGAATTGTGCTGAATATTCTAGTTCTTTTGACAACTATTTATCTGTAAATATTCTACAATAGAGTACTGCATCTATTCCAACAGATATATATATATGATGAAATTGTACAAGGTATTGGTGAGGCCAAATTTGGAGTACTGTGTACAGTTTTGGTCACCAAATTATAGGAAAGATATAAACAAAATAGAGAGAGTGCAGAGAAGGTTCACGAGAATGTTGGCAGGATTTCAAGGTTTGAATTACAGGGAAAGGTTGTGCAGACTGGGGCTTTTTTCTCTGGAGCGTAGAAGATTGAGAGGAGACTTGATAGAGGTGTTTAAGATTTTAAAAGGGACAGACAGAGTAAACGTGGATAGGCTTTTTCAATTAAGAGTGGGGGAGATTCAAACTAGAGGGCATGGTTTAAGATTGAAGGGGGAAAATTATAAGGGGAACATGAGGGGAAATTTCTTGATGCAAAGGGTGGTAGGGATGTGGAATGAGCTTCCTTCAGACGTGGTCAAGGTGGGATCATTGGTTACATTTAAGGAAAGACTGGATAGTTACATGGACAGGAGAGGACTGGAGGGGTATGGACTGGGTGCTGGTCAGTGGGACTAGGAGGGTGGGGATTTGTTACGGCATGGACTAGTAGGGCTGAACTGGCCTGTTCTGTGCTGTAAGTGGTTATATGGTTATATATAAATAAAATAAATATATTATATATATATATATATATATATATATATATATATAAATGTGTGTGTGTGTGTGTGTGTGTGTGTGTGTGTGTGTGTGTGTGTGTGTGTGTGTGTGTATCGCCAGAGTCCACTAATAAGGAAATCCAAGCCTCAGGCATGAGGTAGAAACATTTAGTTAAATGGCACATAACATTTCATGAGGATGGGTGAAAATATTTATTGAAACCCTCCTTGTTTAAATTAAAGGATGCAGCATTTTAACCACATGGAGCAATATTTAAGTAAATTATGCAATAGAATTTGGTTCCTGAAAGCAAACCAAGCTCTAAATGTAGTTTAAGTAAAGGGCAGCAAGTTGCTTCCATGTCCTCTCTGTGTATGGCACACTATTACAAATAGGTGCCCAGACATGAGTGGTGATGTCCAATAGCATGCATTAGATATTTTTATGCCCATTCTGCTACATTTAAATGAGCATGGAAGATCCATGGACTATGCAAATCACTCAACAGAAACAAGTGTTCACATTGAAAAAGAGGTCTGCTTATGGAATACCATGGAGCCCATTAAGCTTTGCACTGATGATCTGAACTTTTCCTGAAGCAACACACCAAATTTACCCAAGTTTCTTTGTCTCCAGCCTTGCTGAGCAGATGGAGCAAAGGCTTTGGTGTGCATTCTTTATGCATAAGCTGTTCTAGTTCACATTACACTTTGTCATCCTTGCACAGCAGAATCCTGTAATGTTGAGTGCACTGCATATACTGCAATGCCAGTTTATTTCAATCCCTGGTGTGATAGATTTTTAACCCAAGGTTGCTCGGTCATAATTCTTTTCAGATGACATTGACACATTTGTCTCTACATGCAGACTGAACTATAAAAATGGCTACCTAAGGACAAGAGATCAGTTCACCCAGCACCCACTGAATAGGATTGCACTTCAGTTCAAGTTTATTTGTCATCCAATTGTACCAGTACAACCTGTCAAAACAGTGCAGAGCATGCAAGCAGTCATAACACACATGCAGACAAACAATTCATATACACCATTCATTTGCAAATAGATTAAAATAAATATTCTTAATAAATAGTCACAGAGTTTTGTTTTAGCAGTCATTCAGAGTCTCACTGCCAATGGGAAAAGGCTGTTCTCTGGCAATGAAACCTCTTTATCTTTTTCCTGAAGGGAGCAGTTGAAACATGTTGCATGAAGGGTGTGGGAGAGCAACCCCAGTAATTCTCTCTGATGTTTTTATGGACCTGTGGATTGACCTTTGATCTGATAGTCTAGCATACTGTGATACAGCCGGTCAGGCCACTCTCAATAGAGCTCCTGTTGAAGTTTGACAGAAGGGAGGTATGCTTTGATATGTTCCATTATTAGATGCTTGAAGTATTTAATAATGGTGGAGTTTAGTTCCACTGGACGGTAGACATTGAGGCCTGTTAATGTCACACTCTTTGGTACAGGGATGGTGGCTGCCTTGAAACCAGCAAGGCCGAAGGACTGTTGCAAAGATGTACTGAAGATGGTTGTAAGGATTTCTGTCAGTTGGTCAGCACACTCCTAGAGTACTCAGCCGTGTATGTTGTCTGATCCTGCTGCCTTGTGTGGGTTCACCCTGGCTAGGATTTTCCTCATCTCAGCTGAGGCTATGCAATGAATCTGTTTTTCAGGGAGAAGGAGCGTTCTTTGAAATCAGCCTGTTTTTCTAATTGAACCCTGTGTAGATGTTCAGTCCATCTAGAAGGGAGGCCATCATTGTCATTGACTCACAAGGTTTTCATGTGGTCTGTTATTGCTTTGATACTGGCCACATGTGCCTCGTGTCACCGGTGTTTCAGAGCTGCCTATGGATCCTCTGTGCGTACCTCCGCTTTGTCTTCTGGATTACATGGGAGAGTTCAGCCCTGGCTTATCTTTGTGTCAATTTGTCTCCTGTCCTAAAGGCTGCATCTTGTGCTCTGAGAAGGGTCTGGACCTTTGCATCCAAATATGATTTCTGGTTAACCCTGGTTGTGTAGAATTTGATCTCCGTCACATCCTCAATGCACTTGCTGATATAGCCAGTCGCTGAGCTTATGCACTCACTGATATTTATGTAGCAGTTGTAGGTGGCCACCTCCTGAAAAAGCTCCAATCTGTGTTCTCAAAACATTACTGTAGTGGTGTTGTGCACCAACCCTACTTCCCCTACCAACCATGGACCATGTTCTGATCTTCCTATGAATTGACTTCCATATATATCAGATATATGGCCCAAGCATCCAAAGTGTAGGCGAGGGCAGCCTTGAACGCACCAGGGAAGCTGGTGTACAGCCATTCCAGGGTGTTCTCTTCTGTGGTGGTGAAGTTGACATGCTGTTGAAACTATGGTAGAATTGTTTTCAGGTTGGCATGATTGAAGTCGCCAGCTACAATCATACAAACATCAGAGTAGGAGTCTGGTCTTCACAGATGCCGTTATAAAGCTCCTTCATTGCTTCACCCTCATTCACTGAAGGCTGTAAACTGTGGCAATCAGTACTCTGGGGAGGTAGAAGGGTCTGCATTTCACCATTAGGTACTCTCTTTCTGCTGAGCAGAAGGTTTTTACAACAGAGACATTTGTGCACCAGTTCTCACTAATGTAAATATACAGGCCCCCCATCCTTGCATCTTTCCAGAAGCTCCTGCATCTCTGTCTGTCCTAAGGGAAATAAGGCCATCTAGCTGGATCATTGAGTCTGGAATGGAGTCCTGGAGCCACATTTCTGTAATCACCTCCAGAACCTATGTAGCCTCAGCTAATCCATTTTCTTCTCCATCAATCTTACATTCGCAAGTAAGATTGTTAAGAGCGTGGGTTTGAATAGGTTAACCATCAGTCTGATCCCAATGCTTACCCACTTGCTGCACTTCTGTCTTCTTGCACGTGCTCCAACAGCCTCCCATATGCCTCCAGTGATCCGCTCCATGCATTTACTGGAGTCTGGCTTGCTTCCTTCAATAAGCTAAAACTGCTCGATACCTTACGAGTCTGATCCTCCAGTTTTAAAGTGCAGGTCGTATTTCTTATTTTCTCAGTGATTCCCGATCAAAGACAATATGGGTAGGATAAGGATTTTTCCACTGTACGGATCTAAAGTGGCAGCTCCAACCTTGAGCACTGCCCATTTTTTGCAAATTACTAATCTAATGGGATGGAGAGAAGAGGTCCTTTTTATGGTGGGGTTGGGGGGAAAGAACAGCTTTCCTAAAATTGTTATTTTTTTTCTTCAATAAATGTTGCAATACATACTAAAAAATTCTGCTCTGCATCATCTGTTCACATATGTCAAATAAATGAAGATGAAACATAATCTCCCTGATCAATTCATGAATCTAAATAACTACCTATTAAAATTATTTCTGAAGAATCATTTATTGTTATCTTGATCCAAGACTCACCAGAAGTTGACCAGCAAAACAAGTGAAGAGGATGAAAACGAGAATGAGGAAAGTCGTTCCAAATGAAATCCCAAGCACAGATGTTCTGGAACAAATCAAAGCAGCTAATTTAATATAAATGGAATACACAAAAGTGCCAGAGAACTCAGCACATCACTTAGCATCTATAAGACGTAAAGGATAACCAATGTTTTGGGCCTGAGTCCTTCATCAAGGTATGAGCAAAAAATAGGCAGACACCTGAATAAAAAGATGGAGGGCAGGAGAGGACACTAACAGTTAAGAGGTAACTGTAGATATTGATGGGAAGGACAAAGAGAAAAATGCTGAAAAGTGGTGGTGGTGGGGGGGAGAGGGGGATTGGTATTGTCTCCAACTATGGAGATCACACAAGATAAAGGAACAGAAGTAGGGCATTCAACCCATCAAGTCTGCTTCACCACTTCATCATGAGCTAAAATTTTTTCTTCAATAAATGTTGCAATACATACTAAATATCATCTCACATCTAGTTCCAATTTCCGGCCTTTCCCCATATCCCTTGATACACTAATTAGATAACTATCAATATCCTCCTTAAACTTCCCCAATGATCGGCTGTATGTGGCAACAAATTCAACGACCCTTTGACTAAAGAGATTTTTCTTCATCTCTGTTTTAAATGGGTTCCCTCTATAAGGTAAAGTTTCCGCATTTCATGACTTTAAGGGTGTGCTTAATAATTAAAACAAGTTATTCTCCAGGCAAATGATAGGCAGAGAGAATGATAGAATAAATTGGGAAATATGTGATTCCTGAAATAAGCTGAAATATACTTGCTTCAAACTTAAGCACAGTGGATCTGGTAGGTTTAGCAAAATAGCCCTAGGGCTACTTTCTCAAAATTCATTTGCTGCTTAAGTTTTCACTGACCGCTTGAGACGTCCACTGTTTGTGATTGAGGGAAGCAATGCAATTTGGAGCAATGCTGATGAGTGAGAGGAAGAAGGGATGATTCGTCTTTCTGGCTGCAGCCTCTCTCATGGTGATCACACCCTCCATCCATGCTACCACTGACTTTGATTTATAATATCATGTAATTTACATGACAGCATCCACTTCAGTACAAAAATTGCTAAAGCAGCAGCTGGAAATGATTACAGGGTACTAGAGTGGTTGCTTTCTAGGCATTATCTAAAAACAGAAAGCCCTCAACATTGATCTTGTTCATTGGAGATTACGCTATCTTTTACTCCTGCCATTCCATGAGCAAATAACTTGGAGAGTGATCTGAAGCAGGGCCAATTCAGCATTTCCATTTGGTGCCTTTCAAACTGGTCCATTTTCAATGTTGGACAGCAAAGCGTTGAGCTAGGAATTCACCTTTGTCTTTTTACCATGGCCAACCTTAATTTGTGCCTACTTGAAGTCCTGGCACACTCTTCCTTTTTCGGGGAAAGTCTTGATTTCCAGAGAAATGTTAAAGAAATAGTAAAAAAAATCAAGGAGGTAATTCTTTTATTTCATTCACATTGCTACATTCACAAATACTTACTTTGGTAACACAAGAATCTGAACGATGAAGATGCAGAAAAATATCAGACAAGCACAGGTGACATAGTACTTGAAGGCTGGAAGTGGAGTTGCTCGATACTACAATAGTTAACACAAACATATTAATTAATAATCTGCTACAAATTTCCAATAATCATTTTGCAGCAAACTGACATTTAAAAAAGAAAGAATGGTTGCCAAACTCTCTAGGAAGCCTTTGCTGGATGAATGGGGCAAACTGACATTTCGTAAAAGCAATTTGAAAAGCATTGCCAAACACCAATAGTTGATGCTAGTAAACAGTTCCATCTTTGTTTTTCCAACACAAAGTGTGCAGGTGCCAGGAAGGAGAAGTTTTCACACGTTGTTAAGTATGCCTGTGTCAAAATATTCTGTGTTGAATAAATGAATAGCTATGTAAGTTAACATTACAAATTTTAATTTTAAATGCAAATGCATTTTCTGGAGCATGCAAATGAAGCACAAATTTTAAATGGTACGAGGCCATTAATAGAGGTCATAAATATCTTTAAGAATCTACTGAGATGTTAAATTGGGTTATATATAGTCTGTATAATAGATGCTCTGGTGCTAATTAAGCTTTGAAAAGTGAATTTGAGAAGTCCATGGTTCTTTCTCTCAAGAAAATATTTGTGAGGTGGTTTATGCACATGATCGCAGTATACAGAACAGTGAAATTAAAACATGTAACAGTTTACATCACTGATTTAAATCAGTTCTGCTTTTTACCAATTCCACAGTCCAGCTAACTGCTTGTCTTAACCTTGGGCAGCTGAACATGACCTCAGTTCAAATGAAAGATCCTTGCTTTTGCAAACTAAAAGGATTGGAACATACAGATTATGTCCTAGTATATTTCTTTTAACTGCTGATGCAAACTGAAGTATTTTGGAGGGTTTCTATTCATATTTGAAGTTCAAGAGATCACAGGAAGTGCTTAGGTTGTTTATGAAATATCTTTTTGCCATACAAAACAATATAGGGTCCTGGAAGAGGTTGTATAATAGCATGGATGGCATGTTAGAGCATTCTATAACTGAAAATGACGGAAAAAGATTAGAGAGAGTGTACAAAACAGGGCAAGCTGCGACAATCAGTGGGAGAGGTGTTGGTGGCAGAGATGGGAAGAAAACCTCTCAGCAGGATATATCTACCAAAGGTATAATAGTTTGAGCTCAATTTCTGTGTTGAGTAAGGTTCATTATGTTTTCATTCACAACAGAGTCTGGTGTGAAGTCTGTCAGATTGTGAAGATATAACCGTAAGTTCAAAACAGGCAGGCACAGCACCGGCTGTGACTGCCATGGTTGAATGATTGTTACTGAGCAGTGAACCTGAAGTCTACATGGTGTTATTTGTGTGAGAGTGGCTAAGGCATGTGAACTGAAGTGGCAAATACTCATCGATTGTCAGTGAAGTAAGCAGCGAATAAGGCAGTTGGCAGAAAATGCCATATAATTTAACATTTTTCTCTGCTCCTTTCAAATTCTCTGAGTATACACCTGACTTTGAACTCCACTGTTCTTTCTCTTATTGCCCTAGAGACCCGTGCTCTACCTGTAGTGTATAGCTATTAGTACTGTCTGAATGAATGTACTGTATGGGCTGGCGGGCCCTGCACCTGTGATTCCTCCCCTCAGAATCTCCATAAAGGCTGTCATGCCCAGACCCCTCCCACAGTACCTGTCTTGGAACCAAGCCAGCAACATGTGAGATTATGTTTTACGGTGATTAAAATCTATTAATCACAACTTTTATGAATAGAAACCCTCCAAAATACTTCAGTTTGCATCAGCAGTTAAAAGAAATATACTAGGACATAATCTGTATGTTCCAATCCTTTTAGTTTGCACTACAATTTAATCACCATAATTTTTGTGCCATGAGCAAGGCAATATGGGTAGATAAACTGGACACTGATTCTAAAGATCCAGAGGCCTCAGTTAAATTCGATCATTGGCTGCACTGCCCCCACGCCTTCATGAGACGCAACAACATGCAGATTGAGGAAGATAAATGAGAACTACTCTTCGCTCAGGTCAGCCATCACGTTTTTCAAATGATCAGGGACTGCAAAACTTACTCTGCCGCAATGGAGCTCCTGCAAAGATGGCATCGGAAGAAGGGACACTACAAAAAGGTATGTAGGTCCCAACCTTCCTCAAGCAGTGCCGCGTGCAGCAGGCAGCCACCACTACCTTGAACCATGTCACTTCCGGAGCCACTTCTGGTTGCGGGGAATGGCTCGGCGGGACCATGGGGATGGCAAACTAGGATGGCACCACTTTCAATGGTGAGGAGCAGCACCACGTGCGCAGCATGGGGGCAGCCAGCTTGGGGGGAGGGGGCGTCTCCGTACCAGTACTACAACAGTGATCCAGACATTCCCTTTGATTACCCTGGACCAGGGCAGCCCACATCAACTAGCCAGGGCCACAATAGATATCAAGATAAACAGTCGCAATGCAAACTGCCTATTTAATACCAGGAACACGGAGCGCTTCATTCACCTGAGCACAGTACAGCGGTACTCCCTTGGGGTAACTCTGGTGAAGTGTAATGTCGCCCTGGTCTCCAAATCTTACTGGGCCGAGATCCTCGTATGCTGCACCATGACATTGACTCTGCATGGAGCTGAGTACAAGAATTTTAAGCTGCTTATCATGCTGTAGCTCTGTGCACCAGTCATACTACGACAGGACTTCCAGTGCCAACTCAAGAGAATCCAAATGTAGTTTGACAGGTCACACACCCCACCCCCCACAACCTCATGGTTTCAACTAGCAATTTTTAAACTATCTGCCTTCCCCTCTGAACACGACCTGTGGTCTGTCCACCCATCGGGTCCAACCGCCGCCCTTGTTCGAGAATCTCACCCCCCTCCCCCCACCAATTGCAAGCCTGTCACCAACAAGAGCGAACGATACAACCCCGGGAACAGAGCCTTCATCAAAGCAGAAGTTAAGCGACTTCTGGCTGAAGGGATCATAGAACCCAGCACCAACCCCTGAAGGGCACAGGTTTTAGTAGTTAAGAGAAGAGAGAAACACCACATGGTCCTAGACTATAGTCAGACCATAAACCGATTTGCCCAGCTTAGTGGCTAGCCCCTTCCCTGCATCACCGACAGGGTGAAGGAGATTGCTCAGTACCGAGTCCTGTCAATCATCGATCTCAAGTCAGCCTACCACCAACTTCAGATCTGCCCAGAGGACAGCCCGTACACTGCCTCCAAGGCAGATGACCACTTCTAAGACTTCCTCTGGGTCCCCTTTTGGGTCACCAATAGGGTCTCCTTCTTCCAGAGGGAGATGGACTGGATAATAGATGACTATAGGCTAAAGGCCACGTTTCCCTATCTGGACAACGTGACCAGCAGGATCATGACTCTTGTCATGATCATAACCTACAAAAATTTCTCCAGACGACCAAAAGACTCAACCTCGCGTACCACCAAAAGAAGTGCGTGTTCAGCAATTCTTGTCTGGCCTTCATCAATTGCTTGGTGAAGAATGGCATCATTGGGCCTGACCCTGATTGCCTGGAGCTCTCACTGCCCTTCAACCTCAAAAGGCCCTGAAAAGGTACTTGGGGTTCTTTTCCTACTACACCCAGTGGGTTCCTAATTATGCAGACAAAGCCCATCCTCTGGTGAAAACAACCATCTATGAGATCTTGTACTGGCCAAAGAACCTCAACAAGCCTCCCAATGCCTTGCCCTGAGAGACATGCACCAACACACAGTTGGAATGCCTCCAAGTCCTCCACAATAGCCTCTGCCACCCTGGCTCTACCATTTTGTTAGAGCTCACAACCTCCCTTCCTCAGTTGAAGATATTGGGGAACTGACCCGGTGCTGTCCGGTCTGCACTGAAAGCAAGCACCAATTCTACCGACCAGGCAAAAGCCTCCTGATTAAAGCCTGAGTACGGACTTCAAGAGCATCCTTCCCTCCACCAACTGGAATGTATGCTTTCTCAACATTATCAATGAATACTCATGCTTCTCTTTCACCATCCCCTGCTTAGACTTGGCCATGACCACAGTCATAAAGTCACTATGCAGCATATTCAGATACCCCTGCTACATCCATAGCGAATGGGGATCCTCACTCATTTATGAGTGAGGAACTGCACCAGTACCTGCTGACCAAGGACATAGCTACAAGCAGGACCACAAGCTATAGCGCCCGGGGGAATGGGCAGATAGAAAGGGAGAATGCCACCGTCTGGAAGGAAATACTCCTAACCCTCAGTGTGAAAGGCCTGCCTGTTTCCCAATGACGAGGTCCTCCCTAAGATGCTCCACGCTACCAGGTCCATCCTCTGTACTGCTACTAATGCTACCCAGCATGAAAGGCTCTTTTCTTTCCCTAGGAATGTGGCATCAGGAAGCACACTACTGTCCTGGCTGATGACTCCTGGGCCTGTGCTGCTCCAGAGGCTTACCAGGAGCCACAAGACTGACCCCCATGGTCGAGAAGGACCACCCCCTCCATGCAAACTCCCCAGTACCCTTACATGGAGTACCAGGATGGGCAGCAAAGATATGGCTTCTGTCCAGGACCTGGCGCATGCAGAGGACCCCTCAACCAACGAATCAGTATCCCTTCCCTCTACAATCACTGGTGATCTACCAGGCTATCTGGTCCCACTCATCATGCCCAGCACCCTACCCCAACCCCTGACCAAGCAACCCCACATTCCTATTAACCCCCTTCAGCCAACGGAGATGCGGCCTATTGTGCAAAACACCACCCAGGAGCTAGCAGCTGAGCCACAGCAGGGACTGTGACAGTCATAATGACAGATGAGACCACCGGACAAGATGAGCCTGTAACGGATATTGACTCACTTCACCCCGCCGGACTCTCTTTTAAAAGAAGGAGCAAATGAGGTGAAACACTGTACAGCTATTAGCACTGTCTGTATGAAGGTACCATATTAGCTGGCCCACTCCTGCACCCATGCCTCCTTCCCTCAGAATCCCCATAAAGGAGCCCAGGCTCCCCCCCCCCCCCCCCCCCCACTTCAGAACCAGCTTTGGAAGTGGCCCAGCAATGTGTGAGACGTGCTGATGTTTTATGGTGATTAAAGCCTATTAACTCAGTCTAATGTGGTTAATCAATAGTGCTTCACTGCCCTCCAGTTGATACGTCCTAGATTTGTTCTGGATTCAGAAAGGTATATTAGACTGCTGTTGAAATAAAGGGTTGTCCATATTTGGGCTGTGAGCTCCCTGCTTATTCTGTGTGTTGAAAAATCGGTGAAGACCCCTTCCACCTTACATGCAGCATCTTCCAGCTACACCCATCAGGAAAATGATACAGGAGTATTAGAGCTAGGCTGAGGAACAGATTCTTTGCATAAGCAGTGAGACTGCTGAATGACTGTTAAACTGCTGCAATAACTCCATAACTCTACTATTATTAATAACATTTATTGTAATAAATGTATATATGTATTGTGTATAAGTATTGTTTATCTGTATGTGTGTTTGCATTGTTTTGCACCGTGGACCGCAGAACACTTCCACTGGTACAATCTGATGATAAATAAATTTGAACTAGACTTAAACTTGATGAGATATATTCAATCGCTCAGCCCTGCTCAGACAGGTTTGCTTCGTGTTTTGTTGAAGCAGACATCATATGTCACTCCTATGCAAAAGTTTTCAAATGAGCCACAGCCAAGCATAAGTGGCTGAGAGGGGAGCTTTTAAGGTTTATAAAATCGTGCGAGTATAAATAGAAAATAGAATAGTGCATCACAGGAACAGGTTCTCTGGCCAAACATCTCTGTGCCAAACATGATGTCCAAATTAAATAAAACTCTGCTGCCTGGAGATAATAGCTATTCCTCCATCCCCTTCAGATTCACATGTCTCTCGAGATGCCTTTTAAACCTTACCATTGTATCTGTTTCCACCCATTCCAGGAACCCATCACATTTTGTGTAAAACATTTGGCCTTCACATATCCATTAAACTTTCCTCTCTCATCTGAAACAAATCTCTTCCAGCATATGACACTATTACCCTGGGGGTAAAGATTCTGCTGACTATCCTATCATAATTCTATAAACTTGCATCAGGTCACCTCTCAGCTTCCGATGCTCCAGATAAATCAGCCTGAGTTTGTTCAGCCTCTTCATGGAATTCATACCTGTAAACTACGAAATATCCTAGTAAACCCCCACCAACCTCTGCAATCCAACACGCTATCCTTTGAAATTTCTGTCACCTAAAACATGATCCCACCACTAGAAACATCTTACTCTCTCCTCCCCTCTCTGCCTTCTGTAGGGTCCGCTCCCTCCACTACATCCTTGTCCACTCATCCCTTCCCATTAATCGCCCCCTTGACACATTCCCCTGGAGCCATAGGAAGTGGAGGCATGCTTACATCTCTTTCATCACCACCATTTTGGGGCCCCAAACAGTCCTTCTAAGTGAAGCAACACTTCACTTGCGTTTCCACGGGAATCATCCCGTTGTGTCTTCTCTACATGGGAGAGACTGCTCACAGACTTGGAGATTATTTCACTGAACAACTTCGCTTTGTCTGCATCAGTGACAGGGATCTCCCAGAGTTCAATTTTGGCCCCCATTCCAGCACTGACATGTCTGTTTGTGGCCTCATGCATTGTCAAACCAACACCATCCATAAGTTGGAGGATCAACACCTAATTTTCTGTCTGGACAATCTCCAAACTAGATGGCCTTAACATCAACTCCTCTGCTAGTTTAGTTCCATTTCTTCCTCTCTTCCCCATCCCTCTGTCTTATTTCCTCCAGCTCTCCACCCCATTCCCTCTCCATTCACAGAGTCATCCTTACTCTTTTTGTTTGCTTGTATGCCCTCCCTTCCTTCTCCACCTATTACCTTGTTCTCCTCCCACCCCCACCATTTTTGTTCAGGTGCCCACCTACATTTTGTTCATACCCTTGATGAAAGGCTCAAGCCTGAAATGTTGGTTATGCACCTTTATCTTTGCTATTTAAAATACTGTTTGACCTGCTGAGTTTCTATAACATTGTGTTTTTACGAGTAAACCTTTACAAAGCCTCTTCCTGTAATGGGACAACCAGAATTA
The DNA here is from genome assembly GCF_036971445.1 of Narcine bancroftii. Lineage (NCBI taxonomy): Eukaryota > Metazoa > Chordata > Chondrichthyes > Torpediniformes > Narcinidae > Narcine > Narcine bancroftii. Next base: position 425,107,809 of record NC_091469.1, read on the forward strand.
CAGACGGTATTCTAATTGTGGCCTAAGCAAACTTTTATGGAGTTGCAAAATTATTTCCTTACTTTTGTTTTCAAAGCTTCAACCAATGAAGTGAAGCATGACAGAGGCCTTCTTTTCCACCCTATCTACTTGTGTGGCCAATTTCAAGGAGCTATGGAGTAGAACCCTGTGATAGTACAGATTCTATCACCAATGTGTATATGTACAGATTGTAGTGTAGGATTACTGTGATTGGTTGAGAGCATAGCCACACCTACTGGCAGGTCTTAAAGGATTCCTCCTAGCCAGACTAGGTCATTCTGGACTGGTCGACCTACTTGTGATATGCTCCAGTCTTTTAGTTAATAAAAGCCTTGGATTGGATTAACAAGTCTTTGGTTCTTTCGATGCGCTCTACAATTTTATTAACTAAAATTTTGAAGGGATGGAGTGTATGCTATGGCTGGAACACCTCGACATCAACCCACAGTCAGCTACAGCCTCGAATGACTTTAAGCACTGGGTGAGATGCTTCGAAACATACTTACAGCTCTCTGACCCGGCTGTGATAGAGGACAGCCATCGACTACTAATATTGATGACTATGGTGTCCCCGAGAGTCTACCAGAGTGTCCAGGATGCGACCACTTACATCGCAGCCATGAAGGTACTGAAAGGGCTCTATGAGTGACTGGTGAATAGAGTCTATGCTTGGTACAAACTTGCAACAAGGAGGCAACAGCCCGGTAAGTCCTGTAGAGCTTATATTCAGGCACTAAGGGCAATGAGCAGGGACTGTGCCTGCACAGACAGAACTGCTGCCGAGGCCACAGACAATCTCATTTGGGATGCCGGGGTTTGATTGAATGAGGTGAGGCAGCGCCTGCTAGAGCATGGGGAAGAAAACCTAGAGGACGTGATCCGGATCGCAGAGACGATGGAGGCTGCAGTCTTAAGTATGGACATGTACTCTCGGGGCTGGACCCCACACTCTGATGTGAGTAGGATGCCCTCCCTCTACCCTACTACCCCCCGGCACACCGACAGCCTGTCGGCTGCCGCTACACTGCCCGATGCAACCCCAAAGTGTTATTTCTGTGGGAGGAACAAGTACAGCAGGTCCCAGTGACCAGCGAGAAAAGCCAGGTGCCAGAAGTGCCTTAAAAACGGTCACTTTGTTGTAGTCTGTTGCTCCAAAATGGCCACTGTCAAACTCAGTGCCTCGTGTGAAGCCCAATCGCCACCCTCCCATTCAAACACTTCTTCGTCAAAGCTCTCATCCAATAAGAGTGAAGGCTCCACCGCGCGGCAAAGCCTGACATCACGGGGAAGAAACCGAGCGCACAAGGTACAACCCACCCTCACTGCAATGACGTTCACCCTACCTCACAAAGCAACGTCTGACCAGGCCCCAGCCCTGACCTCAACGGCCACCGCCGCTGTCGAACAGGGACCTGCCACCGCCATCATCGCTGAGCCCGCTGCCGCCATCATCGCCACCACTGCCGACGATGACCAGGGACCCGCCACCAACCAGGGACTTGACGCCGCTGCTGACCAGGGACCCTCTGTTGCTGCCGACTGGGGACCCGCCACCACTGAGGCAGCTGACCAGGTACCCGCAAATGTGACCGACGCTACCGACCCGGTACCCACCGACGCTGCCGACCGGGAACCCGATGCTGCTGACCAGGGACCCACTGTCGCTGACCGCCTGAATGACCGCCCCACCGCCAACAGCAAGCAGTGACCCCCAACACTTACTGTTGGCTGGCCGATACTCCCAGCAGGCTGCAGGCAGCAACACCAACTCCTCGACACTGTCTCTTCAGGACCAACTGTTTGCGTGACGTCATCACGCACACATTGCATGATGTCATCACACAGGACTCAACTGTCCCCATTACAAGTCTCTTCATCAGTAAACCTCGACTGAGATTTCCCCCATCCCTTCACAAAAGCAATGGAACTGATTAAAGTGCATGGACACGATACTAATTGCTTCTTTGACTTGGGGTCAACTGACAGTTTTATCCGCCCAGACCTGGCCCACCGTTGCGGACTGGCTATTCTCCCCACTGCATAGAGAATTGCATTGGTGACCAGATCACACTCGACTGGGGTAAAGGGGTAATGCATGGCGACCCTGAAAGTCCAGGGCATCACGTTCACAGACTTCAAACTATTAGTTCTTCCCCAATTGTGCGTCCCTGCACTGGTGGGGCTGGATTTTCAGTGCCAGTTTCAAACCGTTTCCATGCACTTTGGGGGGCCTCAAGCTCCACTCTCTGTCTGTAACTACTCCACCCCAGAAGCCTCCTGCTAGCGGAAGCCCAAGCCACCCACCCCTGTGCCTCACCTGCAGTCTTTTCACCCTCCGAGTTGCTCTGCCAGCACTTTTCGCAAACCTCACCCCTGGCTGGAAGCCTGTGGCCACCAAAAGCCGGCAATATAGTTATGAACACAGGAAATTTATCACAAGCGAGGTGCGCAGACTGCTGGATGAGGGCATTATCGAACCTAGCTCGAGTCCCTGGAGGACCCAGGTGGTGGTTGTTAAAAATGGGGAGAACCCGCGGATGGTGGTTGACTACAGCCAGACAATTAACCGCTTCATGCTTCTGGATGTGTACCCACTTCCACGGATTATGGATGTGGTGAATCAGATTGCCCAATACCGTGTTTTTTCCACCATTGACTTACGTTCGGCCTATTATCAGCTCCCGATCTACCGAGAAGACCGACCTTTCACGGCCTTCAAAGCGAATGGGTGGCTGTATCAATTCCTCAAGGTACCCTTTGGGGTCACAAATGGTGTCGTGGTCTTCCAGTGGGAAATAGACTGGATGGTGGACCAGAACGAGCTGACTGCTACTTTCCCGTATCTGGACAATGTCACTATCTACGGCCATGACACAGAGGATCATGATGCCACCCTTGAGAAATTTTTTCAGACTGCAATTCGGCTGAACTTGACCTACACTTTTGATAAGTGTGTCTTCCAGACCACTCGGCTTGCAATTCTAGGTTGTGTGGTGGAGAACGGGGTGGTCATGCCGGATCCTGACCGCATGCATCCCCTCATGGAATTGCGCCCCCCCCCCCCCCCCCACACCCACAGGCTGCCTGAGCTTTTTCTCTTACTATGCCCAATGGGTTCCACACTATACCGACAAGGCACAGCCACTTATCAAGACCATCTCCTCTCCCCTGTCAACCGAAGCCAGAGTGGCCTTCGATCACATCAAATTGGACATTGCTGTTGCATCCCTGCATGCCATCGAAGAGTCCATTCTGTTCCAAGTCGAGAGCGATATGTCCGACTTTGCACTGGCAGCCACTTTGAACCAGGCCGGCCAGCCAGTAGCCTTCTTCTCCAGAACCCTCCAGGGTCCTGAGAACTGACACTCCTCTGTCAAGAAGGAGGCCCAGGCCATAGTTGAAGCAGTACATCATTGGAGACACTACCTCACTGGCAGGTGCTTTACACTGCTGACCGACCAACGCGCGGTCTCCTTCATGTTTAGCAATACCCAGCGAGGTAAGATCAAGAATGACAAAATCGCCAGGTGGAGAATCGAGCTCTCCACCTTTAATTATGACATACTGTATCGGCCTGGTAAACTCAACGACCCGCCAGATACGCTCTCCAGGGGGACTTGCGCCAACATACAACTGGACAGGCTGTAGACTCCATGAGGAGCTCTGTCATCTGGGGTCACTAGGTTCGTGCACTTTGTCAAAGCTCGCAACCTGCCCTACATGGTCGAGGAGATTCTCTCCATGACCCGAGCCTGCCTGGTGTGCGCTGAGTGCAAGCCCCACTTCTTCCGTCCGGAGAACACACAGGTCATCAAAGCCACCTGCCCCTTTGAGCATCTCAGCGTAGACTTCAAGGGGCCCCTACCATCGACCAACCATAACATCTACATCCTTACAGCCATCTACGAGTACTCCCGCTTCCCATTCGCTGTGCCCTGCTTGGACATGGCTGCCTCCTCAGTCATAGTGGCTCTGCACAACACCTTTGCCATCTTCGGGTACCCCAGTTACATCCACAGTGACAGGGAGTCCTCGTTTATGAGCACAGGGCTGTGGCAGTACCTTTTGGAGCATGGTATTGCTTCAAGCAAGACCACCAGCTATAACCCACGCGGTAATGGCAAGTCGAAAGAGAGAATGCCACTGTCTGGAAAGTGGTTACGCTTGCCCTTTGGTCCAAAGGTCTCCTCACCTCTCGCTGGCAGGATGTGTTCACTAGTGCCCTACACTCCATCCGCTCCCTCCTATGCATTGCGACCAATGCCACCCCCCATGAAAGGATGTTCTTTTTCCCGAGGAAATCCGAATCAAAAACGACCATACTGGCGTGGCTCACGGTTCCCGGTCCGGTCCTCTTACGACGACACGTCCGGTACTCAAAGAACGACTCCTTGGTTGACTGAGTGACTCTGCTCCATGCGAACCCACATTATACCTACATTGAGTACCAGGATAGGCGGAAGGATACAGTCTCAGGAAGGGACCTAGCCCAAGCCGGATCAGGCGCAGCAGTGCCTTTGACCCAACCTCCCCCTATTCCTTCTTTCCCAGGTCAAGTGCTTGAACAGAGGGACCAGCACCACCCCACTAGCTCAGGCCAGACTGTCGACAAAGCTGTTGGGAAATTGAGCGAAGCAGTGGCCACACCCTACGAGCCTGCTGGCGACATGACTCCAGTGACCCCAATCCCGGCACCACGGCGGTCATGCCAGATGGTCAGGACCCTTGACCAGTACAGCCCCTAACCTCCATCCACCCCGGGGTCAGTTTTCAAAGAAGGGGTGAATGTGATAGTACAGATTCTATCACCAATGTGTATATGTACAGATTGTAGTGTAGGATGACTGTGATTAGCTGAGAGCGTAGCCACACCTACTGGCAGGTCTTAAAGGATTGCTCCTAGCCAGACCAGGTCATTCTGGACTGGTCGACCTACTTGTGATATGCTCCAGTCTTTTAGTTAATAAAAGCCTTGGATTGGATCAACAGGTCTTTGGTTCTTTCGACGCGCTCTACAACCCCCAAATCCTCCTCCCAAATATATTTAAGAGTCCTGCCTTTAACAGTATATGTTCCCAAAATGCAACTTGTCTGGATTAAACTCCATCTGTAAGTGATCTATATCCTGTCAATAGCCTTCTATACTGTCCACATCTCTACCAATCTTTGAGTCATGTGAAAACATATTAACCCACTCACCTATGTTTTCATCCACTTTCATACACTATATTTAGGTACATGTGTGTGGAGGAGATTTGTTTCAGATGGGAGAAGAAAGTTTAATGGACTGGTACAGGCTAAATGTTTTACACAGAATGCAATGGGTGCCTGGAATGGGTAGCCAAGAGTAATGGTGGAAACAGATAAAATGGTAACATTTAAAAGGCTTCTAGAGAGATGTGAATATAAAGGGGATTGGGGAGGGAGGTGGGTGGATATCAAACAACAGGAGTTTCAAAACTGGTTCCTGTGGAACATCACTGGTAATGTAAATAATCATAGACTTTTTTCCCCCAGGTTAGGGGAATCTAAAATTGGGGGTGAGGGGGGATTGCTTGGACTTGGAGTGAGTGAGGAAAAATTTAAATGGGACCTGAGGGCCACCTTTTTCACACTGAGGGTGATGGATACGTGAAGTGAGCTGGCAAAAGATATGGTAGAAGCAGGGATAATTGTAAGTTTTAAAAGATATTTGGACAGGTACATAGATAGGAAAGGTTTAGAGGGTTATAGGCTAAATGTAGGCAAATGAACTCAGCTTGTGTAGACAAATTGGTTGCCATGAAGAGGTTGGGCTTCTGGACCTGATTCCATGTTTTAAAATTGTATGACTCCAGCCATGTGTTCAATACCAATGGACAACACTGAGCATGTTAGGTTGATCTGCGCATTAACACATCATGTTTAGAAGAAACAAAGTGATGATATTTGTAATGCTCATAGTAAATACTAATTTTCATTTCATCAATAAACTTTGATGAAATTCTATTGGATAGCATACAAAACAAAACTGTGCTACAAAGTTTCTAGCCAAAGATGACACTTCTATTCACATCTTCCACTGAAGGGTGTACATTCAGAAAATGTTTCAGCATGCTTTCTCTCATGTACAATTGACTTTGCTTCTATTTATTTATTACAATCCAGATTCGGCTAATGTCACATTATTGCTTTTATTTTTACCTTTAAAAGGCACAGGCTGACTTATGTGTGCAGTCATAAACATAATGGTCATTGATTCCTGCACACAACAATCATTTTAAACACCAGCCCATAGATGTTTAATGTTCTGACTGTAATACACTAGACAGGTACAAGCTATTTACTTCTCATTATTCTAAAAGTATTTTATTTGTATTCACCCAATTAACCATCAATATGTGATGAAAACATCAATATTTGATTCAATATGATACTTACCTCTTTTTCCAGTTCTTGATTATGAAAGAAAAGTGAAATTCTTTGAATGTCATCAGATTTTAGCCATTGTCTGCAAAAGGAAACACATTTTCAATAATGGAAAACAAACAAAATTGTAGATGCTGGAATCTGAAACAAAAGCAGAAATGTTGCATTAGTTGTATCCTTCCAGATGTCAGGCCACACCCACATAGGAGATTCTGTGTTATATTGGTGAGCTCCAGGTACCCAAACAAAATTAATTAAGAGCAGGCGTAACCCTGGCTTGGCAGTGGGAGACAAAGGGTGGTGGTGTTTGTCTGCTTGGTGGCCTGTGAGAAGAGATATGCCACAGAGAGCAGTGCCGATTGCAGTTTATATTTACAATTTGGATGTGAATGCAAGTGGCGTCATTAGTAAGTTTGTAGATAACAATAAAATCCTAAAATTGATGGTATAGTGGACAGTGAAGAAGATTATCTTAACTTGAAAGTGATCTTTAAGAACTTGCTAAGTTCTGGCCAAGGAAAGGCATGTAGAATTTAATTCAGTTAAGTGCAAGGTGATGCATTTTGGTAAGTCAAACCAAGATAGGACAAATAAAGTAGGGCCATGGAGAGTGTTGTAGAACAGAGAGATCCAGGGATACTGGCACAGAGATCCCTGAAAATGGTAACACAGATAGACAGGATAGCAAAGAAGGCATTTGACACCCTCACCTTCATCAGTCAGTGCATTGAGTACAGGAGTGCACATGAGTGCATTGAGTCATGTTACATCTCTATAAAATGTTGGTAATGTCACTAAGTTTGTTGATGACATGTGATTGAGTGGAAAAGAACATTTTGTAGAGGATGCAGAGAGACTACAGAAAGATGTAAACATGTAAAGTGAATGAGCAAGGGTCTGGCAGATTGAGCACAATGTTAGTAAATACAAGGTCATCCTCTTGTGAAGGAAAATTTGTCAAGAGATTATTATTTAAATGGTGAAAGATTGCAGCATGCTGTTTCCTCTGCACAACAGCTTGTTCATGAATTGCAAAATGTTGGTTTACAGGTGCATTAGGTAATCAAGAAGGCAACAGGGGATGCTGAAGGTGCTGAAGGGTCTCTGACCGTGTCAGAGGTTTGGATCTGGAGCTCGAGTTCCCAATAGTTTGAACTGGACTCTGTGTGGCTTCGGAGATTGCAGAAGCACTGGAGGCATATCTACGGACACTCAGTGACTCTGGTGGGACTCTCTTTTGCTTCTCTTTCTTTGACTGTAAGAGGCACTTCAGGCAATTTCTGCTGATGACGAATCTGTCTGCCTTACAGCAGGCAAGAGCAATTTCACGTAATATGACAGTTTTATTACAATGACAATAAATTGAATCTTGAATTTATGAGAATTATTTAAAGGCAATTCATATTGGCCTGATTGTACCAATTATTGCTTGGGAATAACACTGTTCTAAGTTCTGGAATGTGGCAGTGTCTCTCCTTGTAATTTAAGGCCTTGTGGCAGAGGCTGTAAAATAAGAGAATCTACCTGTTGAGATTGAAAATCTTCTGACCCTTCTGTTGAAGGCTTGGATTTTGCAGGGGAATTAAATAGAGGTGTTTATGTGATAGAGCTACAGAGTTACACAATGAATTGTATTGGAAAGCAGCATGGAATATTGATCAAGTACATCTGCTGAGAGCAACGTGAAGTAATGTCTTTCCACTTCAAATTATTACCAGTGTGTTTCTTGCAACATTTGTGCAATGATTCTCACTGGAGACTAAACAGGAGTTTGTATTTGTTGCTCATGATCGGCTTGAACTATTAATCTTTAAAAGGATCTCCATGTCTATTGAAATATTAACCTTTAAAAGGATCTCCATGTCTATTGAAATATTAACCTTTAAAAGGATCTCCATGTCTATTGAAATATTAACCTTTAAAAGGATCTCCATGTCTATTGAAATATTAACCTTTAAAAGGATCTCCATGTCTATTGAAATATTAACCTTTAAAAGGATCTCCATGTCTATTGAAATATTAACCTTTAAAAGGATCTCCATGTCTATTGAAATATTAACCTTTAAAAGGATCTCCATGTCTATTGAAATATTAACCTTTAAAAGGATCTCCCTGTCTATTGAAATATTAACCTTTAAAAGGATCTCCATGTCCATTGAAATATTAACCTTTAAAAGGATCTCCATGTCTATTGAAATATTAACCTTTAAAAGGATCTCCATGTCTATTGAAATATTAACCTTTAAAAGGATCTCCATGTCTATTGAAATATTAACCTTTAAAAGGATCTCCATGTCTATTGAAATATTAACCTTTAAAAGGATCTCCATGTCCATTGAAATATTAACCTTTAAAAGGATCTCCATGTCTATTGAAACATTAACCTTTAAAAGGATCTCCATGTCCATTGAAATATTAACCTTTAAAAGGATCTCCATGTCTATTGAAATATTAACCTTTAAAAGGATCTCCATGTCTATTGAAATATTAACCTTTAAAAGGATCTCCATGTCTATTGAAATATTAACCTTTAAAAGGATCTCCATGTCTATTGAAATATTAACCTTTAAAAGGATCTCCATGTCTATTGAAATATTAACCTTTAAAAGGATCTCCATGTCTATTGAAATATTAACCTTTAAAAGGATCTCCATGTCTATTGAAATATTAACCTTTAAAAGGATCTCCCTGTCTATTGAAATATTAACCTTTAAAAGGATCTCCATGTCCATTGAAATATTAACCTTTAAAAGGATCTCCATGTCTATTGAAATATTAACCTTTAAAAGGATCTCCATGTCTATTGAAATATTAACCTTTAAAAGGATCTCCATGTCTATTGAAATATTAACCTTTAAAAGGATCTCCATGTCTATTGAAATATTAACCTTTAAAAGGATCTCCATGTCCATTGAAATATTAACCTTTAAAAGGATCTCCATGTCTATTGAAACATTAACCTTTAAAAGGATCTCCATGTCCATTGAAATATTAACCTTTAAAAGGATCTCCATGTCTATTGAAATATTAACCTTTAAAAGGATCTCCATGTCTATTGAAATATTAACCTTTAAAAGGATCTCCATGTCTATTGAAATATTAACCTTTAAAAGGATCTCCATGTCTATTGAAATATTAACCTTTAAAAGGATCTCCATGTCTATTGAAATATTAACCTTTAAAAGGATCTCCATGTCTATTGAAATATTAACCTTTAAAAGGATCTCCATGTCTATTGAAATATTAACCTTTAAAAGGATCTCCATGTCTATTGAAATATTAACCTTTAAAAGGATCTCCCTGTCTATTGAAATATTAACCTTTAAAAGGATCTCCATGTCCATTGAAATATTAACCTTTAAAAGGATCTCCATGTCTATTGAAATATTAACCTTTAAAAGGATCTCCATGTCTATTGAAATATTAACCTTTAAAAGGATCTCCATGTCTATTGAAATATTAACCTTTAAAAGGATCTCCATGTCTATTGAAATATTAACCTTTAAAAGGATCTCCATGTCCATTGAAATATTAACCTTTAAAAGGATCTCCATGTCTATTGAAACATTAACCTTTAAAAGGATCTCCATGTCCATTGAAATATTAACCTTTAAAAGGATCTCCATGTCTATTGAAATATTAACCTTTAAAAGGATCTCCATGTCTATTGAAATATTAACCTTTAAAAGGATCTCCATGTCTATTGAATGTCAATTTGATCAACTTCTGATGAAATGCATTAGTCCGAGCATCTGTGACTATGTTTTTAATGAATAGCTACTTACTCTTACAGAGCAAAAAATAAGCCCGAAAATTGTAGACGTTGGACGGTGTTTGAGCATCATCCTGTAAAATCTGAAATTTCCCAATCTGGTGTTCTGAATTCAGCAGTTTCTTTTTAAATTGTGAACCAAGTTGACAAGTACCACAAATTCCACAATGCAGTCCTGGTTGAATTGTGAGTGATCCACAGAAATGGTAAAATGTACCTAAAGGCCTAATATCTGCCTTTAAGGCCAGTAACTGCTGTTGTGCACATTGATTATGTCAATAATTACCTGATTGATGCAACAAAATATTTTCCTTCCAGGGTGAAAGATGCATGGAAAGTGCCCATTGTAAAATTAGCCTGCACATTTTTCTGATCTAAATCATTAAGTGAATGATTATGTGATCTTTGCTCATAAATTGGCTCCGTTTACCAGGCAATAACCCTTGAACCTTTTGGCACTGAAAGGAATGTCTCAAAAACAGGAAAACAGCGTACATTTTAGACTTCTGTGTCTCTGATGTAGAATGGGATGCGTTAAAGGCTTATTTAAGAGGACAAATAATTAGTTATGCTACTAAAGTTAAGAAAGGGTATATGGCTCAAAGTGTTGAATTAGAAAAGCAGATTGATGAATTGGAGAAGAAATTTCAGAAGGGAGTAACAAAAGATCAGAAGATAGCTTGGACTAGATTGAAATTGCGATATAATACGTTACAGACTTGAATTTCAATTTGAATGTTTACTTAATCGAACCAAAGAACGATATTAATAGTGGGGTGAGAAGGCGCATAAAGTACTTGCATGGCAGTTAAAGAAGGAGCAAACCTCAAGGGTTATTAATACTGTTAAAAAGGATTCAATAGTTACCTATAAACCTCAGGAAATCAATGAACAGTTTAATTCATTTTATAAAAAATTATCGTCTGACGATGCCGCTTTAGTTGCCCATTCAGAGCCAGCTCTTCAGCGCTTGACGTCCTGTTTTGCAGAAACTGCCAAAATGTTTGGCCTGGAAGTCAGCCTGAAGAAAACTGAGGTCCTCCATCAGCCAGCTCCCCACCATGACTACCAGCCCCCCCACATCTCCATCGGGCAGCAAGGAGCGACAACGAGATAGACAACAGACTCGCCAAGGCAAATAGCGCCTTTGGAAGACTACACAAAAGAGTCTGGAATAACAACCAACTGAAAAACCTCACAAAGATTAGCATATACAGAGCCGTTGTCATACCCACACTCCTGTTCGGCTTCGAATCATGGGTCCTCTACCAGCATCACCTATGGCTCCTAGAACGCTTCCACCAGCATTGTCTCCGCTCCATCCTCAACATTCATTGGAGCGACTTCATCCCTAACATCAAAGTACTCGAGATGGCAGAGGCCGACAGCATTGAATCCACGCTGCTGAAGATCCAACTGCGCTGGGTAGGTCATGTCTCCAGAATGGAGGACCATCGCTTTCCCAAGATCATGTTATATGGCGAGCTCTCCACTGGCCACCGTGACAGAGGTGCACCAAAGAAGAGGTACAAGGACTGCCTAAAGAAATCTCTTGGTGCCTGCCACATTGACCACCGCCAGTGGGCTGATATCGCCTCAAACCGTGCATCTTGGCGCCTCACAGTTTGGCGGGCACCAACCTCTTTTGAAGAAGACCACAGAGCCCACTTCACTGACAAAAGACAAAGGAGGAAAAACCCAACACCCAACCCCAACCAACCAATTTTCCCTTGCAACCGCTGCAACTGCGTCGGCCTGTCCCACATCGGACTTGTCAGCCACAAACGAGCCTGCAGCTGACGTGGACATTACCTCTCCATAAATCTTCGTCCGCGAAGCCAAGCCAAAGAAGAAAAAAATATATACTTCTGAGGGGAAACAGGATAATGGATCTATTGATTTTTTTTAACTACATTAAAGTTACCAGCATTAGATGAAGAGGATATTATAGATTTGGAAGCTCCATTCACATATTTAGAAATTAAGACTGCTATGATGGAAATGCCTAATATTAGGTCACCAGGAGATGATACGTTTTCGGTGGAACTTTATAAGGTTTTTTATGAAGATTTATCTTTGGTGTTTGAGGAGGTATTACAATAAGTGACTGAACATTATGAGTTACCAGAATCTTGTTCTAGTGCTTTAATTATTGTAATTCCAAAGAAAGAAAGAAATCCATTAAAAGTGTATTTGTATAGACCTATTTCTTTCTCAAATGTGGACTATAAAATAATAGCTAAATGGTTAGCAAATCGGCTTGCTAAATATTTACCTAAACTGATCAAACAGGTTTTTTTAAAAATAGATATGCTTCGGATAATATTGTTTGACTAATTAGTTTGACCAATGCATACAGACGACACCCCAACCATCCAATGATGGTTGCAATTAATGCAGAAAAAGCTTTTGATAGGGTCAAATGGAATTTTTTTATTTAAGGTCTTGGAAAAGTTTAAATTTGGCCCTTTTTTATTGGCTGGGTTACAGCTTTATATACAAACCCAACTGCTAGGGTTGTGACAAATAGACAGATTTCATCGTTATTTAAATTAACGCATTCTACTCGACAGGGTTGTCCATTGTCACCAGCCCTATTTGCATTGGTCATTGAACCATTAGCTCAATTGATACAACAAAATGAAAAAATACAAGGGATGAGAGTTTTGGATGAAGAATATAAGATTAATTTATTTGCAGATGATGTTTTGATATACTTAACAAATCCAGAACAATCTTTGCCACATTTACGGGAATGTTTTTTGCAGTATGGATCATTATCAGGGAATAAAGTTAATTGGGATAAAAGCGTAAGTGAAATTTTACTGGTAGGTGAAGGAGATTATTCAGTTTATAAAAATGTTATTAATTTGAAATCGACAGATAAAATTAAATATATAGGAATAATTGTGAATACTGAGTATCAATCTTTATATAAATTGAATTATGTTCCATTGTTGAAAAAGATAAAAGCAGACTTAATTAAGTGGAAAGACCTTCCGTTAACTTTAATTGGCTGGGTTAATTGTATTAAAATGAATATTTTTCCATGTATTCAATATTTGTTTCAATCAATACCATGTTTTCTTACAAGGAACTTTTTTCAGGATTTAAATAAAGCTATTAGGGAATTTTTATGGAAAGGTAAATTACCAAGGGTAGCATTAAACAAGCTTACTTGGAAGTATGCATTAGGTGGATTGCAACTATCTCATTTTCAGAATTATTATGAGGCAGCCCAACTTAAATTTATTAGTGGTTTGATGGATTTGGATCAATCTCCAAGTTGGGCTAAAGTTGTGATGGCATGTATTTCTAAAACTTCATTACATCAATTTATATTTCGGTGGAATATAGATTTATTACAGAATATGATGTGCTAATATTAAAACATTTATTGATGTTATGGACAAAAAAGAATAAGACTATAGGATCAAAAGGTAAATTATCTATTTCAATGCCATTATATAATAATCAACTTATTCCTTTTTCATTGTTTAATAGTCATTTAAAGAATTAGGATTTTAAGGGTATAAAAATATTGCAGGATTGTTTTATAGGTCAATTTCTTTTTTTTATTCAATTGAAAGAGCATTTTGATATTGCTGAAGCTTCTTTATTTGTTTATTATATACTTCGGTCACTGGTAAAAAAAAATGTATGATAGAGATATGGTTTTGCCTGTATTGTCGGAGTTTGAGTCTTTGATTTCCTCTATGCCTTAAAAGGGTTATATTTCTGTTATGTATCAAGTATTACAAGATAATATGGATAAGTTGGAATGGAAGAAATCTAAGTTTAAATGGGAAAATGATTTAACTTTTGTTTTTCCTGAAGATTACTGGATGGATATGTGTCATGATACTGTTACTAGATTGACAAATGCACGATATGGAATGGTTAATTATAATTTTTTGCATAATTTTTATTAAACTCTTGAGAAATTGAAAAAGTATGGCCTTAGTAATTCAGATTCCTGTTTGAGATATGGTACGTGTGTTGGAACTTTTTTTTACATGCTGTTTGATCTTGTATGTATGTACAACCATTTTGGGAAGAAATTAAGTCAATTTTAGAAAAATTGTATAAGATTAAGTTACTATTAGATCCATCTGATTTTTTTAAACTGGGTTATGTGATTTCTTTAAAGGGATTGGGGTTGGATAAATTTCAAATCTCATTTGTATACTTAGTGTTGTCCGTAGCTTGAAAATGTATAGCAAATACATGGAAGGATAAGACAGTGATTAGTATAATGTGATGGCTTAATGAAATGAAAGCTTGTATTGTTATGGATAAAATTATTTATGTTTTGCATGATAATTATTCTTTTTTTGTTAATAAGTGGTCATTATATTTGGAATATATGCACTTAGAGGTACTTTTATTTATTTTATTCCTTTTTAAAGTTTAAAAAAAAATATATATTTATTTGGCTCTCCTTAAGAGACCTGGCTGAAGGGGTGGGGGGGGGGTTGTTTTTTTAATTTTTTTAAATTTTCATATATATATATATATATATACATTTTGTTGTGAAGTGTATTTTGTATGTTTACCAATAATTTTTCAATAAATAAAGTTTGAAAAAAAGACTTTGTGTCTCTGTGCTACCTCCTCTGACAGGTAGAAAAGCCACAGTAGGAAATGGTCCACAATGATGTCAGGATTGCATTCAGCTAACTTCAAGTTTACAGCCTACGCACCTCTCGAATTGGTGGGGTTGTTTTGGGGCCTTGGGTAGTTGAAGGGTGGCCATTCCAAAGGAGGACATGTGTGTGTGTGTGTGTGTGTGTGTGTGTTTGTGTGTGTGTGTGTGTTTGTTTGCATTTGTTGTTTTTGCAATGCCATTTAAATTAAATGGTAATTATATTATATATGTTATATAAATATGATAATATATGGTAATCTATGACCATCAATTTAAAAGCTCAACTAAAGTAGCTCCTAGAGAGAGAGAGAGAGAGAGAGAGAGAGAGAGAGAGAGAGAGAGAGAGAGGGACAAAAACACCATAATTGGAGTGAGGCATAAATACAGATGTGCAGGTAAATGTACAGATAGAAAAGCAGAAATTTCAATATGTTTCAACATTGTAGAAAGGAAAGTGGGTTCATAGAATTAAACATGTGGGAGGGAAAAAGTGAAGGCGATAAATGGGTTAGTCCCAGGATTACATATGGAGCAAATGTTTAAGGAATTGAATGTTAGATCACAGTTTGATCAAACAGAATCATCAGATACATCAGGAAAAAAAAATCCCAGCCTGCTCTCAGAACTGAAATATTTTTTATTCAAGTAAAACTTCATACCTAAAGTATGTCCCAAGTGATTCTGCTTTGAATTCTCAGGCTGCAGGCATGGTTGTTCCACTGAAATGATATTTGGGCATTACCATTTGCTTTGAAGTTCTCATTTCATTGCTTTGCTAGTAAACACAGATCTTAATTATTTACTTGGGCAATTATATATAGAGGTTGGAGGGGAAGTCTTTGGGAAGAGGTATCTGGCTAGTGTTAGTTGAATGTGAGGCTTCTTTATTACAAACATGTAGTCTTTCCAGAGGTTTCCTGATTTATAGACCCACCTGTGTCAGGCAGTAAATACCCCAGGGGAGGGAATATATGGATGGTTGCTGGTACTGTTCATGGGGACTTCAGAGCTCCAGAATTTTGGAGTGAGGGCAAGTTGGCAAAATGGATGTTGCTGAAAGAGGAGATGGTTCTGAATACCAAGATTTAATTACAACTAGAAATAAGTGTAGAAACATAGAAAATAGGTATAGGAGTAGGCCATTTGACCCTTCAAGCCTACACCGCCATTCATTTTGATCATGGCTGATCATCCACTCAGTACCCTGTTACAGCTCTCTCTCCATACCCACTGATCCCCCGAGTTCCAAGTACTAAATCTAACTCTCTCTTAAATATAGCTATGGAACCGGCCTCAATCACTTCCTGTGGCAGAGAATTCCATAAATTCACCACCCTCTGAGTGAAAAAATTCTTCCTCATCTCAGTCCTAAAGGACTTCCCCTTTATCCTTAAACTGTAACCCCTGGTTCTAGACTTGCTCAACATTGGGAACAATCTTCTTGTATCTAGCCTGTCAAATCCCTTAAGAATTTTGAATGTTTCTATTAAATCTCCTCTTAATCGTCTAAACTCCAGAGAGCACAAGCCCAGTCATTCTAGCCTTTCTTCACATGCAAGTCCTGCCATCCCTAGTATCAATCTGGTAAACCTTTTCTGGACTCTCTCCATGGCAATGATGTCCTTCCTCAGATAAGGAGACCAAAACTGAACACAATACTCCAGGTGAGATCTCACCAAGCCCCTATACAATTGCATCAATACCTCTCTGCTTCTGAACTCGAATCCTCTTTATATGAACGCCAACATACCATTCGCCATTTTTACTGCTTGCTGCACCTGCCTGCCCACTTTTAATGACTGATGCACAGCGACGCCCAGGTCTCTTTGCATCACCCCTTTTCCTAATTGGATACCATTAAGATAGTACTCAGCCCTCCCATTCTTTCCTCCAAAATGGATAACCACACACTTATCCACATTATATTGCATCTGCCATGCATTTGCCCACTCACTCAACCTGTCTAAGTCACCCTGCACACTCTTATCAGCCTCTACACAGCTTACAATCCCACCCAGCTTCGTGTCGTCTGCAAACTTGGAAATCCTGTTTTCTATTTCCACATCTAAATCATTAATATATATCGTAAATAACTGGGGTCCGAGCACTGAGCCTTGTGGTACCCCACTAGTAAGTGACTGCCATTCCAAAAAGTACCCGTTTATTCCTACTCTTTACTTCCTATCTGTCAACCAATTCTCTATCCACCTCGATACCATATCCCCTATACCATGTGCCTTAAGTTTATATAGTAATCTCCTGTGTGGGACCTTATCAAAAGCCTTCTGAAAATCCAGGTAAACCACATCTACGGGTTCTCCCCTATCCACTCTACTAGTTATATCCTCAAAAAATTCAATAAGATTAGTCTGACACGATTTTCCCTTCATAAAACCGTGCTGGATCTGACCAATGAATTCACCACTTTTCAGATGTGCCGCAATCACATCTTTAATAACTGACTCTAACATTTTCCCCACTACCGATGTCAAGCTAACCGGTCTATAATTCCCTGTTTTCTCTTTCCCTTCCTTTTCAAAAAGTGGAGTTACATTAGCCACCCTCCAGTCCTCAGGAACTACTCCAGAATCTAACATTCAGTATGTTTAAAAAATGTTTCCATCTTACCCAACTCTATAGCCTTTTCTGATATTAAAATAACCATCTTTCTACCTCTTTACTCTTGTCATTTCCACTAAATGGCTTTTAGGCATTGCAAGTTTTCTGCTGTGGTGTCAAGGGAATTGACATTTTATGATGGTTTAATAACACTTTGAGATATGCTCAGATTTATTGCGGGACAATAAATGTGATTTTAATCTACATCAGGTAATTTGAAGGCAAGTCTTTCCCTTGACCATTTACTTCTAAGTCACATTTAAATGTGGCTCCATTTTATTCCTCCATTCATTCTTAGATCCTCTATAAATGTTAACAGGAGCAATGTGAGGGATTAGGAAACTGTAACTGACATAAGGTTAGTGATGGGTGAAGAGTCTCCAAGAAGCTCTAGTGCTTGCAAGGAGACATAGAAAGTGTAGAATTATGCTCTCTGCACCAAATGTAACATATGTAAATAAAACATAACTACACTTGTGGTCACCTTACTGTAGGTGTGATGTCAAATTTAGATTAATTACAAAAATCCATGCAAGACTACACAAAGAACAAATACAACCTCCAACCTCCTGGGTGAAATGGAGATTCCAGATGAAAAGGGAAACAACAAAGGGCCTAAATTAGGGCCTCAATTAAACCTGCTTCAAAACCAAATCCAGTGTAGTATGAATCAGCAAAGGTTCACTCCTAGATCAATGCCTTCTACACCTGATTTGACCACCAGAACAAGGAAGAGACACTACGCACCCCCATCTCTCCTGAAGATCCTCCACTGTCAGTATCCAAGGAAGTCATTTGTACTGCCTCCATGAGAGTGAATACAAGGAAAACATCCAGTCCGGATGGAGTATCCAGCTGAGTACCGAAAACCTGTGCTGATCAACTTGCCAAAGTATTTGTGGATATCTTCAATATTGCACTCTAGCAGGGTGTGGGGCCCACCTGTTTCAAACACACCTTAATCGCACCTGTGCCCACAAAGAGTGTGTGAACCTGATTAAATGACTACTGACTAGTGGCATTCACATCCACAGTGATGAAATGTTTTGGGAGGATGGTGTTGAAGCCTATCACCTCCTGTCTGAATGGTGACATAGATCCATCCCAATTTGCTTATCACAACAACAGGTCTATAGCAGATGTAATTTTATTGGCTCTACACAAAGCCCTGGAACACCTGGACAGCAAAGACACATATATCAAGATGCTCTTAATTTACCACATTTTGGCATTCAACACCATCATCCCCTCAAAACTGATCAGTAAACTCAAAGACCTGAGCCTCAATACCCCACTGTGTAATTGGATCCTGGATTTCCTCACCTCTAGATAACAATCAATGAGGATTTGTAAGAACATCTCCTCCACAATCTCTAACATTAGTGGAGCACAACAGGGCTGTGTTCTTAGCCCTTTGCTCTACTCACTTCACACCTACAGTATGTCTGTGTTTCTCTGTGTGGACAATAACACCATCCATAAATTTGCTAACGATACCATGGTAGTGGGCTGTATAAAAGTTAACATAAGTGAGGGAGATCAAAAACTTAGCTTAAAGGTGTACTAACAACTCACCAAAACCAAGGAGTTGATTGTGTACTCCAGGTGATGAAAACCAAAAGTGTACGATCCAATGATCATTGGGGGATCAGAAGTGGAGAAGGTGAGCAAATTTAAATTCCTGGGAGTCACCATTTCAGAGAACCTTTTCTGGACCCAACACTTGACCAACATCATGAAAAAAAAGCATGTCAGCACCTCTTCATTCTCAGGAGTTTGCAGAGATTCGAAAACTTTAGCAAACATCTACAGATGTGTAGTGGGAAGTATGCTGACTGGCTGCATCATGGCCTGGTATGGGGATACCAATATTTTAGAATGGAAAGCCCTGCTAAAGGTAGTGGACACAGCCCAGCCCAGAGATTCATTTAAGGACTCTTACTTTGCACAATATTTATTATTGAATATTAATTTTCTCTATTGCACAGATTGTTTGCACTTTCTTCTTGTTTACATTTCTCGCTTTTGTTTACATAGCTTTCTTAACTAGTGTAGTGACGCACCTATATAGCGTGGCTCACCTATGCAACGAGCAAACTGGCCCCAGCGGTCACAGACAGGAAAGCAATTGATGGCATCCAACGAGGTGAGCCTCGCACGGGAAGCCCACTTCACTCTGTCCTGCTGGGCATGGGGGTTTGAATCGCAGGTTTTTGGTTTTGGAGTAAAGGAGTTCGCACTGAGACATTGCTGGGCTCGGCTCGTTTCTTTCACACTTCTTGCTCAATGCAGCTAACCTCCATTGCTCGTGTGGCACATAGTAGTTTATTTTTTCATGACCAATAAATAGAAATTCTCTGGCCCACAGGAAAAAAGAATCTTAGGGTTGTATGTGCTCTGACAATAAATCTGAACTTTGACTGCTTCAATACCAGCCTCATGCTGACAAATAAGAGATGCCGATAACATAGTAGTGTATCCCCAATTGTCTCTTTCACCCTTTTCCCAGTCCATTTTCATTGGTCAGACTGGCTTAAAATTAGGAATTCCATCTCTATGGCAATCTGCAAGAGGAACAAATTTCAACCACAAAGTAATGCAGACTTAAATATAATGACAATTATGGAGTAATTGATAGTAGCATTGACAATGCTTGGCCATTGATGCACTTATGCTAATCAGCTATAATAATTGTGACAGTCACTTGACAACTAGCTGTCCCTGCTGGATTCCTGGCATTGTGGGTGCACATAGTCAGCCTGGGTTGAGTTTTATATGGTTCTATGCCACCAGCATGATGTTGCCTATGGATTGGTTTATCATAAAATAGAAGATACACTGCCAACCACCTTCTATCCCTTACATTAATAACTAAAAACTTTTCAGACCACATCTATATGATTTTTAAAACTACACTGAACATTTTGGATCATGGATCATCTCAGCAGACCACATGCATCAATCTTTTGATTAAATATTTTGTCAAATCAATCAATTAATCAATAACCTAGCATAAATATAAACCTGTGAGAAATGCAGAATTTTATGGTATGTAAATTAGGGTTGGGGAAAGACTGTGGTTGGACTGTGGTGGTGCACATAACTGCAGTGGCAAACCGGCCCCGCTGGTCACGTGTGGTCAGCGGGGCCAGCAACGGCAAAGATGGCTCTGTAGGTCCTTCTCTTCTGGTACAAACCGGAAGTACCTGAATGCGCTTACGTCAACATGATGTGAGATCCGGTATGCGAGGGGCAAACTTTGGACGGCCTTAAAGGCTGCAGCGTGAACTTCAAAGTAAATCAGTTGTGTTTAATGAGCTCACAGCCTGCTGAGTCTTTCTTTTTGCTGCACTCGTGCACAACTCACTGCAGAACCATCTGATTTCTGACTCTCTGGGTGAGGGAAACTATCAGGAAGCTAATAAGGACAAAATAGTTGTTGAACCATCTGGGAGTAGAAGGCCACGGTAGAATGTATCAGAGATAATGTGCTTTTTAAAGCATCTTCAAGGGTTGAAGAAAAAGATTTACTGAACTATACGACTGTTTCAAATCCTTACCATGTGGTACAGGAAGTTATTCTGAGCCTGTAATTGCCTAATGCTTCTGCACATGTAATATTAGAGATGGTACCTGTACCTAAGCAGCACTTTCCAAATTAAATAGTTGAATGACTAGATCTATTTTGCTGCATTTCTAATCTCTGGCTGGTGGACACATGATTACACTTTTACCTTATGTTCAATCAGCACACATCAATGAGTCACAACACAACCTAGCTATACTTAATTTTATTTCTTTTCTATCTTCGTTATTCTTCAAAAAATATGGCAAGACAATTAAAGCTTTAAATATGTCCATGTAACTGATACTAACACCCACAATTACAAACAATATATTAATTGTGGGGCATTACATTTAACAATGAATTTTAAAATATTTTGCTTGATTCCTCTTTATTTTGAGAGAATACTTTCTTTAATGTAAACTTACTTTTGGGAATTAATTCCATCAATTGCTCGGATCATTCTTTCATTTAATTCTTCCTCAAATCTCCTTTTCTGTGACTTTGTTCTGCAACAGTAAAATCAGTTACCTGTCAATGTGCAGTACAAAATATTTATTCGGTGAAATGCAGCACCGTGAGGTTTGGAGGAACTTCGAAGGATCAACCTATTTTGCATAACTCAAGATTTTTGCTGGTGATTAGTTACTGGCTCCACATTAGACTTAAAAATGGTGCTTTGGGACAATACGAGCCACAAGACCAGAGCTGGTGAACTGGAATAGGGCATATTGGTATCATCATGAGCAAAGAAGGAACTTGATAGTGGTCTGGCACCTTAAGCAGTTAAGGCAATAGAACAGGAGATTTTGCTTGTTTTTTTTGTACAAGAACAGATATAAATTTCTCAGCATATCTGTAATTTTATCACCAGCATGCTCGAATTTCAAAACCACATAAAAGCTTGATTTGATAGTTTCCCACTGTTAATTTAATGATGTTTTTCACTGCTAAAATAACAGTCAAAAAAAATCACAAAATATTTTTACTCCTCCCATGATATTGATATACAGGGTAATAGAATGAAAATCTAAGCAATCTTAAGTATAGGAACACAAATGAGCTATCAGCAGGAGATAAGGAGATTTCTGGCGGCGAGAGTGAAATAAAAGTTGCCCATGAAAGAAGGGAATCAACACAAACCTTTCTGTGCATCGATGGAAACGGTATTGAACCATTGGCATATCCTGCAAAAGTGGAATAATACGTGATTATTATTCCCTGGAATAAAGTGAAAACAGCGAGAAAATATGCTTCCACAGACATCCTGACTCGGTGTGCTGAATTGGTGTACGTTTTTTTGCATTAGTGCCCAATCAAAGTTGTAACCAAATATTGATAACTTGGGGCAAAAATTGGTTTTAAAAATCTGTTAGGATGATTTGGACCCAAAGTATGATCTGTGTCGTTCCTGACAACAGCTCCTGAATCAAACAGCTGCTGTTCCTTTTCTGTGAACAACCATGAGAAGCTAAAGCACCCAATCCATGCTGACCATGTCGTCATAAAGATGAAAGCAGCTGCAGCAGAAGGAATGGCCCACATCTTCATTCTGTGGGGTCACGTTAATATCAGATGTTGAATGTCATTTCCATGAATGGATCAAGCCACAGCAAAGCACAGGCTTGTTATCTGGACAGACATAGCAGCTCATTTAAGCTAAGCATGATGCAGTAAACACTATGAGATCTGGCAGTTGTGTTACAAACATGCAGAGCTTTAAAAACTCTTGAAGCCAGGTACAGATATTGACAACCTGGTCTATCTTGGTTGGGAGGGGGTGGCCTTTAATTGGAGCTAAAAATAAAATTTGTTCTCTAATTTCTGTCAGCAAGTCAACATCAAGCATGGTACATGCTGATGATGTCATCCTGTGAGCAAATGACGATGGATGGGTCAGTTGGACCCAGTTAAATTTTCATAATGATGTCACTTCTGCCAGAAATAGGTGTCAGAAAAAAATCCAGAACATTTATTTTATGCATAATCTGTTAAAAAAATTTAAAAAATTATAATTTTCCAAATATTCCAGGAATGTCTTTAAACAAAAACAATCATTTATTTTGTGTGTGGAACAAAATATTCCAGTTACAGGGCTATTATTTCATAGTGGCAACGTTTATATGAACAATATTCCTGTTTTGGTCTTTACAATGTACAGTGCTCTGGGGTTAATATTTACAGGGGGCTCAAACTGGAGGAGTATTGCAATTTCAATATTTGATAAACAATGTTCATAAGAGTATTATGGTAAAACTATAGAATGAATTGATAAATAAACTATAGAACAAATCTGCTATTTCCTGAGTCTTGGTTACATGTGTCTGGGAATTCAGGGCTGTTCATCAACTGTTAGCTCATTAGACTTAACTCTCATTGCTGGAAGCTGTCATGACTTCCATTCTGGAATCAGCAAATGTTCTCGCTTGTATGGATGTAGCAAATAATCTCAGCAATGTTTGATAATTTTTCCAACTAGACAATGATCAACATTTAAAAAGATAAAACAACATCTTTGGACTTATTTTATTTTTTCCACTATTATTTCACTAAGTTCTTTTTCAAATATCTTGGTTGCTTTTAGGGCAGCCTTTATTTGGGTTTGGACTAATGATAATTGTGGGACAGGACCTACAGTGATGGACAATGGCAGGCAACAGTCTCACACAGTTCTACAACTCATGCTGAACTGAAATTCTAGCCTCTATTTCTCATTCTGACACGGCTTGCTTCATTTAGCAGTGATCATTGTTTTGAGCCAGTCCTGAATTCACCATTATTTTTTTTCATGCATTTAAAGTTAGAGTTTGTTCTCGAGCAAACTCCCAACCCACCCCCTGTGCTGAGCATTAAGTGGAAAATAAACAGAAAACACATTGAAGTTAGTAATTTTCGAACCACCATTGGTGTACCTTATGCAGGATTTCAAATGTCTTTTTTGTGTGGAATTCTTTGGTACCAATTATTGTTTCACATTGCATCATGTAGAACAGTGTGCTGTTGCTAAAGTAAAATCAGCACTCTGACCTCCTATAGTTTTCTGTTTGAGCCCACTGGTAACTCATATTCATTTAATATTATTTAAAGTGATCTAAATGAGAAATAGAATAATGACAGTTTATAAGAATGTGTTACAACTATACAAGAAGTTAGTGAGACACTCTTCATGTGAAAGCATTGTTTGCAGATTAGGTTGCCCAGCTAAAAGAAGGATGTCATTAAGTTGCAACAAGTGAGTGATATAATTCACAAAGATATTACTGGAACTGGATGACATGAGTTATAAGGAAAGACTGAAAAGACTAAAATTTGTTCCTTGAAGTGTAGGTGATTGAGGGATGTCTTTATATAAGCAGATAACATCATGAGTGGCACAGATAAAGTGAATGCTCACAGTCTTTTACCCAGGAAAGGGAAATCTAAAATTGGAGAGCATAGATTTGAAATGAGAGGGTAATGATTTAAAAGGGACACAGAGCAACTTTTTCATAGAGAATGGTGGGTATGTGGAATGAGCTGCCAGAGGATGTGGTAGGGCTACGTAAAGTTGTAACATTTAGACTCAACAGACAGTGGAGAAAGCCCAGAGCAGACAGATTGGTGTGGGAATGGGAATTAAAATATCATGCAACCAGGAGCTTGGGATGGCCATTGAAGATAGAACACAGATGCTCTGCAAAATGGTTCCCAAGTCTGTGCTTCATCTCACTGATGTAGAGGAGGCTACACATCAGGACCACCAAATACAGTAGATGATGTTAGAAAAGGTGCACATGAATCTTTACCTCACTGTTTCAATCCATGGATGGTGGTGAGTGAGAAAGTGTAAGAGCAAATATGACTGCAGGATGTAAAAATCCCCTTCTTGTGCATCTCCAGATCAACTAAATATTCATTTAGATCAATGCTCTCAGGAGTTGCCAAGATTTTTCACTACTCCCCTTTTACATAACAAACAATTAAAATTCCCTGTGTGGCAACAAGCCAAGAGTGTTTCAATAAACATCTAAGCAAGATTAGGACTTTTCTTTCCTTCTATAGTTTTTCCACATTGTTAAACTTTTAATTATGATTCTATGCTACACAATTATTCCATTACTGTCATCTAATTTAGAGACTGGAATGTTATTCCAGAGCAGTGAATTTACAATAGCCTCTCACAGATTTAAGCCTTTTCCATTTAATGGAAACTATTGTTATAACTACAGCTACAAATTATGGGTTGCTGTGTTAGCATTTAATTGTGGGACTCAGCACATAAGAAGGTCCTCTGTTGTTGAAGGACTATTAAGCATCCCATCATGATTGCTTGCACTGCAGTTTTTAAAGCAGATAAATAATACAAATTATTCTGAGAAACAGCAGAAGTTTCTGCAACTCTGCCGAGGATTAAATATGAAATATTGTTGATGCTGAAGAATGACATTTTTTTTTCAGTTATTTCATAGTGACCAAATAAGTAACAGTAACTGGGTTCAAGATAGATGAGAGTTGAATGAAAACATCCTCTGCTTTATTTCAGCAGTGTGTTAAATCCCATGAAACTTCACTGTGCGTGTAAGACTGTAGATCGTTCACACTAAGAATGCCAAGAATATAAATTTGGAGAAAGTAATGTTGAATTATAGATAGCTTTAAGCCTGGACTCCATGCCAATGTGAATTGAATTGAGGCCAATTTATTCATTTCAAGTTGTGATCTTTTGTCAAGTTATAGGGTAAATTAATTGTAATCTACCTATAACGTTTCCAGAAGGTAAACTATAAAAGAGATACATAAAAGCAAAATAGCAAGAATTCATAGTTAGTATGTCCCTATAAGGATAATAAGCAGAGATGTATGGATCCTTGGTGAACAAAAGAAATTGAAGGTCAGGAAAAGTGAAGCGTTATGTCGGGTATGGGAAACTGTTATCAAGTGAATCCTTTGAGGAGAGATCTAAAGAAAGCAGTAAGGAGGCAAAAATGAGACATGAAATGGCATTGACCAACTGAATTAAAGAGATTTCCTGAATCTTTTATAAATATATTATGAATCAGATAAGTTTTTCGAAAAGGTGTCAAAGAGGATTGATAAAGGCAGGGCAATGAACTTCTGCAAGGAATTTGACAAGGGCCTGCATGGCAGGTTAGCCTGAAGGTTAGATCACATGGCATGCAAGGTGACCTGGACAATTGCATTCAAAATGAGACAGAAGGTAGTAGTGAAGGGATCTTGTTTGGAATTTAAGCAAGGAGGCTTGTGTCCAGTGATGTGGTAAAGGAATTGGTGCTGGATCTACTGTTGTCTGTCATTTATATTACCACTGGGATGACAGTGTTGTTAACATGATTACCAAGTTTGCAGATGATATCAAAATTTGTGGTATAGTGGACAGTAAAGGTTACTTAAGATTAAATGGTATGTAATTCAACTAGGGAAGTGAACCAAGGAATGGCTGATTAAATTTCACTAGGACGTGCAATGTGTTGCATTCTGGTAAGTTAAACCAGGGCAGAAATTGCACAGTAAATGGCAGGACCATGGAGCATGATGCAGATCAGAGAGACTGAGGCATACGGGTGTTCAGGGCCATCAAAGAATAGAACAGGATATACAGTGCCCTCCATAATATTTGGGACAAAGATACTTTTTTTTCCTTTATTTGCCCCTGTGCTCCACAGTTTTAAATTTGTAATCAAACAATTCACATGTAATTAAAGTGCACATTCCAAATTTTATTCAAGGTTATTTGTATACATTTTGGTTAGACCATGAAGCAATTACAGCACTTTTTAAACATAGTGTCCTCATTTCAGGGCACCATAATGTTTGGGACATTTGGCTTCACAGGTGCTTATCAGTACTCAGCTATATTTAATTGCTTCATTGGTGCAGGTATAAGAAAGCAAGGTTAGCTTCTAACTTTTGTTCATTTTTGGAGTCTGTAGTTGCCATTTGTTAACATGAGGACCATAATTGTGCCAATGAAAGTCAAAGAAGCCATTATGAGGTTGAAAAAAACAAGAATAAAACAGTAAGAGATATCACCCAAACATTATGATTACCAAAATCAATAGTTTGGAACATCATTAAGAAGAAAGAGCGTACTGGTGAGTTCAGTAATCACAAAAGGACTGGTATTCCAAGGTACTCCACTGATGATGTCAGAAGAATTCTTATCATAATGAAGAAAAATCCCCAAAGATATGACCGACAGATCAGAAACACTCTTCTGGAAGCAGATGTGGACGTGTCAATGACTACTGTCTGCAGAAGACCATGAACAGAAATACAGAGGCTACACAGCAAGATGCAAACCACTAGTTAGCCACAGAAAGGATGGCCAGATTACACTTTGCCAAGAACTATTTAAAAGAATCTGCAGAATTCTAGAAAAAGGTCTTGTGGATAGATAAGATCAAGATTAACCCATAACAGAGGGATGGCAAGAGCAAAGTGTGGAGGCGTAAAGGAACTGCCCAAGAGCCAAAGCATACCACCTTTGAAATGGTTTCCATCTTTAGTGTAGCCTTTGTATTTCTGTTCATGAATTCTTCTGTGGAGTGCAGTAATGGACACATCCACACCTGCCACCTGAAGAATGTTTCTGATCTGTCAGACAGGCGTTTGGGGATTTTTCTTCATTATGATGAGCATTCTTCTGTTCACAGCAGTGGAGTCTTCCTTGGCCTAACAGTCCCTTTGTGATTACTGAGCTCACCAGTATGTTCTTTCTTCTTAGTGATGTTCAGAGCATTTGATTTTATTAATTCTAAGGTTTGGACAATATTTCTTACTTTTTTTTTCTGTTTTTCAGCCTCATAATGGCTTCTTTGACTTTCATTGGTACAACTCTGGTCTAGGTCCTCATGTTGACAAAATGGTAACTACAGACTCTCTTATACATGCACCAATTATACATACCTGAATAATCACAGACATCTGTGAAGCCAAATGTCCCAAACATTATGGTGCCCTGAAATGAGGGGACTATGTATAAAAAATTGCAATTTCTACATGGTTAAATCAAAATATATGCAAATAACCTTGAATAAAATTTGGAATGTGCACTTTAATTACATGTGAATTGTTTGATTACAAATTTAAAACAGTGGAACTCATGGGTAAATAAAGGAAAAATGTGTCTTTGTCCCAAATATTATGGAGGACACTGTAGATAATTTACAGATGTGGACAGAAAAATGGCAGATGAAGTTTAATACATAAAAATAAGGAAGTCATGTTGTGGCTTTGTGAAACTTTAGTTAGGCCACACTTGGACTATTTTGTGCAATTCTAGCTACCCCCATTACAGGAAGGACATAGAAGCCTTGGAAAGGGTTCAGAGAGATTGACCAGGTTATTGCCTGGTATATAGGGTATGAAGTATGGAGAGAGTTATTAGGTTGTTTTCTCTGGAGAATCAATCACTGACAGAAATTTATATCATTATGAGAGGCATCAATAGGGTTGACATTCAGAATCTATTTTTTTCCCATGGTAAAATTACTAGAGGACATTTGTTTAAGGTGAGGAGGCAAAGTTTGAAGGAAATGTGTAGAACAAGTATTTTTTTAAACACAGAGAGTAATAGGTTCCTGGAATAGGCTGCAGTAGTAGTAGTAATGGAAGTAGTTACTATATTCATATACTCAGTGCCTCAACCAATGAAGCTAAGCATGCCAAATATCTTCTTTATCACCTCATCTACTTGCATGACTACTGTTAAGGATCTATGGACTTGAAATCCCAGATCACTCTGCACATCAATTCTTTTAAGAGTCCTGTTATTAAGTGTATATGTTCCCCACACATCTGGCCTCCCAAAGTGCAACACCGAACACTTCCCTTGGTTAAATTCCATCTGCCATTTCTCTGACCATATCTGTAAATAATCTATATTCTGATATATTTGTTGATAGCCCTTTATACTGTCTTCAGCTCTATAAAATAATTTCAGAGGCTTATAGATAAACATAGTAATTGAGGGATGTGCATTATGAGCAAACAAACGTTTTACTTGCATCATTTTACTTGCACCAAAGGATCTGCTCATATGTTGTACTGTTCTCTGTTCAATTGATTTAGCATAGAGAGGCTTCTCAATTGGCATAGACGAGTTGGACTGTAGGACTCTATATAAATGATTTCCTTTCATTGATCACAGCTCTAGAAAAATATTTTACTTTAACATAATGCAAACTTCCCCATGTCTGGCCCAAAGCATATTTAAGCAATTATATAAGAACATAAAAACCTAAGAAATAAGAGCAGATGTAGACCATCCAACTCATCGAGCCTGCTCTGCTATTCGATGAGATCATGGCTGATCTGATGATATGCTCATCTCCACCTAGCTGCCTTTTCCCCATAATCCCTTCATTCCCCTACTATGTAAAACATCTATCCAACCTTGCCTTAAATATATCTACTGAGGTAGCCGTCACTGCTTCAGTGAGCAGAGAATTTCACAGATCCACCATCCACTGGGAAAAGCAGTTCCTCCTCATCTCGGTCCTAAATCTACTATCATGAATCTTGAGGCTATGTCTCCTAGTTTTGGCCTTCCCTACCAATGGAAACAAATTTCCTACCTCTATCTTATCTATGCTTTCATAATTTTGTACTTTTCTATAATTCTAGTGAGTACAGTCACAGATGACTTAACCTCTCCTCATAAGCTTACCTCCTCATCTGTGGAATCAACCTGAACTTCCTCTGCACCACCTCTAAAGCCAGCATATCTTTCCTCAAGTAAGGAGACCATAACTGTATGTAGAACTCCAGATGTGGTCTCACCAGTACAGTTGCAGCATAACTTCCCCTGCTCCTAAATTCAATCCTTCTAGCACTGAAGGCCAAAATTTCATTTGCATTTTTGATAGCCTGCTGCACCTGCAAACCAATCTTTTGTGATTCATGCACAAGCACTAACAAGTCCTTCTGCATAGCCATTTAAATTGCTTGCCTTTTAAATAATACTTTTATATTCAATTTTTTTCCAAAGTGGATAACTTCATACTTACCAACATTATACTCCATCTTCCAGACCCTTGCCCACTCATTTAACCTATCTATATATAGGTTATATCTATATATCCAACCTGTGAGCCACAAAGAATATCATACAAGTCCAAATAAATGTGGCAACCTTGTAAGAAGTCTATAATTTCATTCTCCTCTACCTGCTCTTTAAGAAATACTGTAATTTCCAATGTGCTCATACCACAATGCCACAAATCACATATAGGTATAACCTCAATAAAGTGCCACACAAGAATTGCAAGTGGAACTAATGTTTTTCAAATGATACAGTAAGCATCATTTCTATGTTTAGATTTTATGTTGTCATTAGCTTCATTTTTAGGAAGATTTTGCAAAAAAAATTAAATACATCAACCCATTCTTACAACTGTGTTGATTTTGCCATTTTCGTTTGTCATACTGTCACGATGGTGTAGGTGTGCAAAGGGTTTGGCTGCTCCCCACGATTCCAGGTATCTTGTCATTCTGACAGAAGCTCGCATCTTGGCTCCATCTGCAGTGTGGCGATGTCTAAAATGATGCTGTGGGCTACGTCTCTCCACCTGTGTTTTAAAATAAAGATGTTAAAGACCAATAATTTCTAAAGATCTCATTCAAAGTAGGCACTAATCTGGATTAAAATGTACAGATTGTTTAGTAGAAATTTAGAGTGATTCTTTAAGATCTAACCCATCTTAAAGTTGTTTCATTCCCTGGATTCAGAACAGAAATTGTTACAGTGTTTAATTACATTTAGATGTTTTCTTTTTGGATTCTGCAAATTCTTATATAGAATGAGATTGGAAAAATCTTTCCCAATAATGATGGTGTCATGGAAAGAATTCTGTAAAGACACAACCATGCAAGCAGGACACTACTGTACAATCTGAAGGTTTAATCATTATTAAATGAATGTGGTTCAACAATTTATGTCAATTCCACAAGTCATCTTCTTAAATCTTAAATTCAACCACTTGTATTTTTCATTTGGTTAAACATAATTAACAAGTATAGGCGCGAGTAACTTCTTAGCCATTCCTAGCTTCACTGAATTGGTCTGCGTGATTTCATACTGCACCAAAAGCTTCTTCATTTTAAAAATAGGGCCCAGTTTGGTACATTCACATCACTGGATCATCAAACTCCTTCACCGCCATCAAGTGAGGAGTACTGCATTCAGAAATTATCTTGTTCTCACCTCCCTATGGCCATCAATCACCAAGCCTACATCATGACTGGATCGATTAAAAGGAAAGGATCACAGTCTTGTTTAATCAAATAAATATTACTTGTAGAATGAAATGAAATGTTGTCACAGAGTTTGAAATGAAGAACCAAGACAAGAAAAGCAAATACCAAAGCAAATTTCACAGAAATGCAAAAAAAAATAAAGTGGGAAAAGCATAAATATTCTGAGAGTAAATGCCAATTGCTTAGAGCAAATATATACCAACAAGGAACAAATAGTTAAGGGTTTCAAGTCTAGAAATCCTTGGATTGTTCATGACTGACAGAATGAAAAGGAAGTCCATGTCAGAGTGTAGAAAGGTTAGAGGAGCATTGAAAATAAGGAAGTAAAATTACAAAAAAATGTAGGCTAGTGAAAATATATAAAGGATAAAGATCATGAATGCTCAAAATCTGAAAAGTTACAAAATGCTTAAAATATTCAGTTGAGCAGCATATCTGCAACAACAGAAGTTCTCTGAAAAAACTGCTGGCTCAAGAATTATGTAAGGTATTTTATAAATATGTAATGAGCAGAAGGATAACAATGAACACAGTGAGGGGTTTGGGAGACTTAACAAGCAAGGTAGTTATTAAGTAATTTATGCCTTTTTCAACAAAGATGGATATGATGTGGACTTTAAAGAATGATGGTGAAATGAAGGAATTGATAAAACATCATGGAGAAAAGATTAAATAAATGAACTCCTTTGAAAAAAGATGAATGTCAATCCTTAAATAAACTCTATCACAGACTGCTTAGACAATCAATGAACAAAAAAAAAATGCTCAGAATGACTCTGGGATTAATAGTGGGGCCAAATGAATGGAAGATTCTGAATGGAATACTGTTGTTTAAATGAGAAATATCAAAATACAATGAGTATTAATGATTTCAGCATTGAAAGCAGGAATATTACTGAAATAAATTCAGAAAGACAATTAATTTTATGTATAAAAGAACGTAGAACATAATAGCATAATACAGGCCCTTCAGCCCACCTTTTTATGCTAACCTTTTAAAACCTACCCAACAACCATCCAATCCTTCCCTAGCTCACACCTATAACCCACTATTTTTCTTACATCCATGTTCCCATTGAAGAGTCTTTTAAATATCCCTATTGTACTAGCCTCCTCACCACCCCTGTCAATGCATTCCAGGAATCCACTACTCTCTGTGTAAAACTATTTTCCTCTGACATCTCTCCTCAACTTTCCTCTACTCTCCTTGCTATTTTCACTGCAGGAAAAGGGTACTGGCTATCTACCCTATCTATGCCTCTCATAATCATATATTCAGTACCTCTATTATATCATCTCTTGTCCATTATCAATCACTCAAAGGGGAAAAGCTCTAGGTCTGTCAGCCTTGCTTCATTGCATGTTCTCTAGTCCAGGAAACATCCTAGTAAATTTCCTCTGCATTCTCTCTAAAATTTTCACATCCTTCCTCTAATGAGGTGACCAGAACTGAATGGAATAGTCCAAGTGTGGTCTAACCAGAGTTAGATTGGATTTTCAAATGATCCCTCTATTACTATTTGCCTCTTGAACTCAATCCCCCATTTGTGAAGGCCAATTCACCATACATACACCTCCTTAACTACCTGATCAACGTGTGCAGCAACCTTGAGGGATCGATGGACTTGGACCACAAGGCCCCTTTGTTCCTCCACACTGTTAAGAATCTTGAATATTTTTTGATATTCCAAAGTGCATCACTTCATACTGATCAGGGTTGAACACCAACTGTCACTAATTTACCCAAATTTGTATCCTGTCCCTATTGTACAATACAACAAACTTTTACACTATTCACAACACCTCAAATCTTCATGGTCACCTCATTATAAGAAAGATGTGGAAGCTATGGAGAGAGTGCAGAGGAGATTTACCAGGATGTTACCTGGATTGAAAAATAAATTTTATGAGGCAAGGTTAGCAGAGCTGGGACTTTCCTCTTGGAGCATAGAAGGATGAGAAAAGACTTAATAGAGGTCTACAAGATTATGAGAGGCATAGATAGGGTGGACAGCCAGCACTGTTTTCCCAGGGCAGGAATAGCAAACACCCGAGAACATGTGTACAAAGTGAAGGGAGGGAAGTTTAGGGGAGACATCAGGGGTAAGTTTTTTTTTTACACAGAGAGTTGTGGGTCCTGGAGGTGGTGGTAGAGACTGAAACATTAGGGGCATTTAAGAGACTCTTAGACAGGCACACAGATGGAAGAAAAATAGAGGGTTATGGGGTAGAGAGGGATTAGTATTTTTTTAAAGGAATATATGGGTCACCACAATTCTATGTCCCATCTGCAAACCATCCATAAAATCACAATGAGCAGGGGTCTCACTATTCACCAATCTCCAAGAAGAAAATATTCTTCTATACCACCTTCTGCAGGGAAGTCATTTCTAAATCCCAGCAATAATGGCTCCATAAATCCCATGCCTCATGACGGTCTGAATGAGCCTATCATTGGGGCCTTGTCAAACATCTTACTAGAATCCATGTACACCACATCCACCAACCTACCATCATCAATTCTTTTTGTCACTTCCTCGAAAAACTTAATTAAGCTTGTAAGACTCCAACAGTTTTCTCAACCCTAATCTATAATTTCCAGGATTCTCCCACTTACCTTTCTTAAATAAGGAGATAACATTTGCCATTCTTCAATCTTCTATTACTTTTCCTGTGGCAAGGGAGGGCTCAAAGATCATTGGCAATACTCCAGCAATCTCTTCCCTTACTTTTTATAGTAATCTGGGGTGTATACCATCTGGTCACAGGAACCTATCTACCAGAATATATTTAAGAAAAACCAGCACTTTCTCTTTATTAACCTCAACATGCACAGTAGGCTGTTCTGCACTTACCTCACATTCATCAATGTTCCCCTCCCTAGTGAACACTGAAGTATTCATTTATGACCTCCCCTGCCTTCCCACCTGCAGGCACATGTCCCCTACCTTTTATTCATAATCAGTCCTCTCCTCTCTCTGATCATCATTCTGTTCTTCATGTTTGTGTAGAACATCTTAGGGTTTTTCTTAATTCCCTTGCCAAGGCCTTCTCATGACCCCTTCAAGCTCTTCTAAGTTGCTTAAGTGCCTTCATGGCTCCTATATAACTTTAATGAGCCCTTACCTTTGGTTCCCAAAACTTTATTTATGCTTCCTTCTTAATTTTCCATTCCACCTCTTGTTAACCATAGCTCCTTTATTCACCATTTCACCCTATTTCAGTGGGAAAAACCTATCCAGAATACCATGCAAGTAGTCCCGAAACATCCCCCACATTTCTGTTTTGCACAGATTAATCAAAATGAAATATTGGGCATATATTAATGTACCTCAGGTTTGATTAATGTCTATAATTTTAACTTGAGTTATAAGGAGGTCAATAATGGTGTAATATACCATATATACTCAAGTAATAGTCAACTTCATGTAAAAGACAACCTTCCCTATTTTTGGCCAAAAAAATCTGTTATTTTCTATTTGTAAAAGTTGACCCTAATCTCTCATCTCGGGGCTGGCTGCCTGCAGGTCGGAGCTCCCGACACCTTTGACGCAGATGCCTGATGCCTCTGACAATGCAGATCCTTACCACAGTCCCAACCTTCTCCATTCTTGCATCCACGCCAACTCTCTCACACCTCCCCTAGTCAATCCACATTTCCTCCTTTTCTTTCTACTCCCCAACCCTTTGTGGTTTTACTTTAATCATGGTGTCTCCAGACTTTCGTCTTCTACTCTTTTTTTATCATTTGGTAGGATGTGTGTTTTGATGAGCAGATGCTTTATTATTACTTTAATTCATTGTGCTTCTGTTCTTTATTTGTTTAGAGATTATTTGGACCTTTGTTACTGATACAAATTTTGGATTCTAGTATGATGTAATAGTCTATCCAATAAATTTAACGTTAAAAAAAGTCTAGAAATTTTGACTTTTATACGAGTATCTACACGAGGTGAAACGGCTTTTACTAAGATAATTATTGCAGATTGGCTAGACCTATTAAATCCATGGTATTTAAACCCATGTATTTTAACACCGACTCAGTGCCAGACAGCAAAAAGGTTGATAGGAGGTTTGATGACTGGAAGGCTGTTTGAAGGCAAGTTGATCTAGAAATAAATCAAGGAGTAATAAATAAGACATTGGCAGACCACTGGTTGTGTGGTCAATAACAAAGAAGAAAAATATCGGCTTCAAAGGGACAGGTCAGATAGGTGGAAAAGTATCAAGTTAAATTAAATCCAGAGAAATCTCAAGTAACTTGTGCAGGGATGCCAAACAAGGTAAGGAAATATATAATAATTGGTCAAATACTGAGCTGCTTAGAGGGATGTGGGATATTTGTGTGAATATCTTCAAAACACCGATCATCACTGACACAACACATCAATCAGGAAGTAAAGGTGGCAAGACAATACACAGGAAATTTTCTTTATTGGGTGAGACAGAGAACACAGATCAGGGATGTTATTCAATAACTGGAAAAAAATATTGTTTAGGTCACCGTGCACATTTCAGTCACCTCACTGCAGGAAGGATGCAATAACAATGGAAAGGATACAGAGAAGATTTGTAAGGACATTGTTGGAGATGGAAACGTTTAGTTAGGGGGAAATGTTGCTAGAACAACGTTGTTTACTTTGGAATGAAGTAGACCTGAGTAGATGTTCAATGATGCAAATAAAAATTCTGAGACCCAGATAAGGTAAAAAAAAATTAAAATGTATTCCCCTTGAAGGGAAGTCAGTAACTCAGTGGCATAGATTTATGTTGTAGTGAAAATAAGAAATGGATGCAGAATAGGCTGTTCTTTCCTTACACCAGTTTTGTCAGTTAATAAAATCATGGCTTTTTTTTTCTTGCCAGCATTGGACTAAACTGAATGAACAACAATATGTTTTGGGTAGAAATTTCATGGGTGATAAAATTTCCTCTTATCTCTATGGTGAATAGCTGATCCATTATTTTGAGATTATTAACCTGACTTCAGGAGGAACATTATTGTGGAATCTATCCTTGCCAATAGGATTAGATATATTTTAAGTTTGTCCCTCATTCCTCTAAATTTAAGAGAGCATAAGTGTAGTTTGATTTTTCCTCATGGACAATACCATCTTATATCTGGTTGTCAAAGGATTTTAAGTCAAGCCCTCAGTAATACATAACAAAAACAGTGAAAAAAATACAACAGAATGCAAAATAAAATACAATCAATAGATTTACAATTGAAATATCTGAAAATTAAACTGACATTCATGGTGCAGTTGCATAACTATATTTTTTTAAGGACAGATTAGAATAGAAGACATAATGAATGCATTGAGCAGCCAAGTCTAGAATGAGAGAAGCCAATGAATAAATAATAAGGCTCATTCTTCTGAGGCATTCAATTCCCCAGACATTCTTCTTCTCAAGGTAACCCTGCCATTTCAATAAAATGCAAGCTTGCTCAGTATCCATAGTAATCTTTGTGTATTCTGTGTCAAATTCCTGTAAAAAATGTCTGGACCATTTTGTTTTTCTTTCAGGAAACCATCTTTTTTAAATCCATTTCTTTCTTCCAAAATGAAAGTTTCTTCCCCAAACAGAGAATGATATCGACAGTCATATGTTTAAATTCAAATGTTTGACCTCACTATAAGACTTGATTTTTTTTTGCCTTTAACCTAAAGATACTGGTATATGTGGCTAAATCGACAAAGCCAGGAGTGAAAGGTAAATGTTCCTGCACAACATATTCTTTGTAATCCTCAATGAAAATTTTATTGGGCAGATTCCAATGATATGAACTTTCTCTGCTTGGAGGATAGGGAGATCAAGGAGGGGGATGTTGCTATCAAGGAGAAGGAGGAGGCAATTGATCTCTGAAGAGTGATAGTTCCCCTTGGCCTTATGGGATTGATCACAGGTTATTGAGAAAAGGCAAAGAGGAAATTGCTGTGGCCTTCATAGTGGACTTTGAAGGACTAGTCATGGGTGAAATTCCAGAGGACTGGAGAATAGCTAATGTTGGTCCTTTGTTTTAGAAGATCATTGTGGATAATTAATGTTTAAGAGGCATTTTAATATACTAATGAATAGGCAGGGAATGATGGGATATATTCTGTAAACAGGCTGATATGATTATTTTAATTTGCCATCATGAATGGCAAAGAGATTGTAAGCTAAAGGTCCTATCCCTGTGCTGCACAGCCACATGTTCTATGTTCTTTATTTTGACATGAAATCTAGGTGAAAAAGTTAAGACGACTGCATCTGGAAGTGAATAAGTTGGTAATACTGTGCCAATTTCTAATTAATATTGAATAATGTTTCTGGAAAATAAACTGTTTAAGTCTGAATTCTCAACCCCATAGAAGTAAATTAATGACAGAGATATAAAAATGATTCATTTACCTCTCCCCTTTAGTTCCATCTGCACCATTTAAATTATTTTTGGATCAATAAATATAATTTATATGTTCTGATATCATATTTCCAACATAACAAAATAAGAAATAGAAACAGGAGTAGGCCATTTGGCCCATCAAGCCTGTTCCACCATTCAATATGATCATGGGTGATCTGATGTTCAGTTTATCAACATAACCCTTAATTTCCCCTACTATGGAAAAAATCTATCCAATCTTGTCTCAAATATGTTTACTGAGATAGGTTCCACTGCTTCCATGTATAGAGAATTCCATAGATTCACCACTTTCAGGGAAAAGAAGTCTCTCCACATCTCTATCCTAAATCTACAACCCTGAATTTTGAGGCTATGCCCTCTAGTTCTCATCACATCTTTCAGTAGTAAAAACTGACTGATCTCTATCTTATCTATTCCCTTTATAATTTTATATATCTTTACAAGATCCCCTCTCATTCTTCTGAATTCTAGCAAGTACAATGCCAGTCGATTCAATCTCTCCTGATAGGCTAACACCCTCATCTCTGGAATCAATCAAATGAATCTCCTCTGCACTGTCTTCAAGGCCAGTATATACTTCCTTGAGTAAAGAGACCAGAACTCTGTGAAGTACTCCAAATGCAGCCTCATCAACTCCTCTTGCAATGAAGGCCAACATTCCATTTGTCTTCTTGATAACCCATTTCACCAGCACTCCCATGTCCTTTTGCATCACAGTATGCTGTAAAGAGATAGACAACAGACTCGCCAAGGCAAATAGCGCCTCTGGAAGACTACACAAAAGCATCTGGAAAAACAACCACCTGAAGAAACACACAAAGATCAGCGTGTACAGAGCCATTGTTATACCCATGCTCCTGTTCGGCTCCAAATCATGGGTCCTCTACCGGCATCACCTATGGCTCCTAGAACACTTCAATCAGCGCTGTCTCCGCTCCATCTTCAACATTCCCCAACATCGAAGTAATCAAGCTGGCAGAGTCCGCAAGCATCGAATCCATGCTGCTGAAAATCCAACTGCACTGGGTGGGAAACGTCTCCAGAATGGAGGACCATCGTCTTCCCAAGATCGTGTTCTATGGTGAGCTCTCCATTGGCCACCGAGGCAGAGGTGCACCAAAGAAGAGGTACAAGGACTGCCTAAAGAAATCTCTTGGTGCCTGCCACATTGACCACCGCCAGTGGGCTGATATCACCTCCAACCGTGCATCTTGGCGCCTCACAGTTCGGCGGGCAGCAACCTCCTTTGAAGAAGACCACAGAGCCCACCTCACTGACAAAAGACAAAGGAGGAAAACCCAACACCCAACCCCAACCAACCAATTTTCCCTTGCAACCGCTGCAACCGTGCCTGCCTGTCCCGCATCAGACTTGTCAGTCACCAACGAGCCTGCAGCAGACGTGGACATACCCCTCCATAAATCTTCATCTGTGAAGCCAATCCAAAGAAAGATGCTGTAATTGCTTGCCATTTAAGTAATAATCTGATCTTCAATTTTTCCTTCCAAAGTGAATAATGACACATTTCCCAACATTGTACTCCATTTGTCAGACTATTGCCCATTCACTTAACTTATCTATATCTCTCTCCAGACTCTCTGTATCCTTGGCATAATTTGCTTTTCTATTCCATTTAGTGTTGTTGACAAACTTAGATCCATTACACCCCGACCCCTCATCCAGATCTTTAATGTATATTGTGAACAGTTGTGGGCCCATTACCTACCCCTGTGTCACAGCGCTGACAACTGATTGACAACTAGAAAAACACCCATGTGTCCCAACTCTCTGCTTTCTATTAGTTAACCAATCCTTTATCCCCTACTCTCTACATCTTTATATTATGGACAAGTCTTTTATGTGGCACCTTATCAAACACTTTCTGGAAAGTTCCCTTCTATCTAATTTAGATTGTGTGTCTGATAATTCATCAATATGATTAGTTTAAAAAGTTTATTTTTGGGTGGAAGTGTGGAAAAATGGAATAATATCATGCTCTAAATTAACTTGCAATTATTAACAGTATCCAATTTATTTTAATATTGGAGCTATTAATCAAAAAGGCAACAATGCTATAACCAATTATTCATGAAATTTCAGGTTTTAGATTCAAACAGAATTACTAACATTGAGATAAGATTTTGAGGACCATGTTGCTGGAGGCTTGTCATCATGAATGATCCTAGGTTATTCTTTATTTGCTGCCACTTTAAAGATTTATAATAAAGGTGGTGAGGAGAGATTAATTAATTATACCAACCTTTGGGTTGATCACCAGGTGGGTCCTGATGTTATGTTCCTTGAGGTAGGGATCTCTGATATGTCCATTACCTTCCTCCACTTTATAAACACCATTCAAATGCTCCAGTGTGATTGATGTGATATGCACACGACTAGCACAATGAAAAATAAGAAGTAAAAAATAAATAAAATTATTTAGTATGCAAAGGTAAATGTAAAGAGTGAAAACTGCATGGTAGTTCAAACTTAGCAATTGAAATATGCATAGGTCACAAGAATGAATTTTTGGTGTTATTGTCTCAGACACATCAGAATGCCAAGGATCTAAAAGCAATGCCAATATTAATTGGATAAAGTTCAATTCCACATTTTAGAATCAAGAAGTTATGGAACTACTTATTGATAATTGAAGCAGGTTGAAATTGTTGATCTTGAAAGGGAGAAAGACCAATAGGTAATTTGTTCTTCAGCTGTTCTGCTAAATCATCATGTCAGATAACACACTCTTGAATTTTAATTTTGTGTAATCCCTGATCTTGATCTCCTCACACCCTGATATCACTACGAGTCTGTCAATACACACTTAGCTGAAGCAAGAGTTTATCTATTAAATTCCATTGCTGGACCGATGTTTATAATCCAGACTGAAACTTCAGTGTACAACTGAGAGAATGTTGCAAATGAATTGTTAAATTGAGGACGTCCATCACTTAAGGTGCGACAAAAGAGCAGAAATTGTCTATGTGCTTGCTCACCAGTCAATAACAACAAAAAAACTTTCATTTTTGAAGCCTGCAATTCAAAATAACCAACACATTAGCCTCTAAAATAAAAGTCATTGCATTTAAACACATTTATTTGCTTTTATTTTAAATCTGCATTATACCTCTCATTGATTTCCTTATCCGGCTGTGACAGAATATAATTGTTTTTAGGAGATAAATTGGGGCAGTGTTTGTTAGTGTAGGTCACATACAAACACTTTAAAACAGATCTTATTTAAAATACTGGAGCTCTGCTAATGCTAGACATGTCAGGCCCTCAGAGCCTTTGCAAAACCTTTTGAGAGTGCCCAAGAGACTTTTACAAAAAGGTAACAAATGAAAGAGCTTGTCGGAGCCACAGACAGTCTGGAGGGATACTTGTTGTTCTAAGAGGGTCATGTGGTTTTTTTTCAAACAGAGAGAGTCAAACAGGTTTTCTGTGTGTGTGTGTGTGTGTGTGTGTGTCTGTGTGTGTGTGTCTGTGTGTGTGTGTGTGTGTGAGAGAGAAAGAGAGAGACACTCACACACACACACACACACACACGCACACACACACACATCACACACACACACATATCAGTTCTACAGTGTTACAGACAGTACCAGCAGCTGGGACTGGAACAGGACAAGCTGGCAAGCTTGTGGAAAACCCCATTTGGAAGACGGGTTGTGAGTGCTTAGTTCAGTCTGCTCAAAGCCCTTGTGGTTCATGCAAGAGGAGAGGACTGGCAGTCTAATGTTTCACTTGAAATAAGAAAACAAGAAGGAACTCTGTGGTGACCTGAAAGAAAGAGGTTATCATCTGGAGAACCCTGAGGGGGCAAGTTTCTTCAGCAAGACATTGAAGTGGCTGTGTGTCCATCATACAACAAATCTCTCTCTGAAAACTGACAAGAACCTTCCTGAGTGCTAACTTACCTTTCAAGCACCAAAGCCTGGTGAACTTTATAAATGTTAAATTCTGTGCACAATATAATAATTGTCTGCAACCAGTGAACTTGAAGGAATGAGAAGTAAAATTGGACTGTGAACCAAAGAACTTTTCTGAACTTACACACACATTTCAGGCACGTGTGCTTAGAATTAAAAGGGGGTTAAGTTAGATTAGTTAAGCCAATCTTAATAAGTTAAAGAGTGATTCTCTTTTCATGTTTAAAGATAAAATTTTGTTTAAGTAACCATTTGTCTTGGGTTTTGGGGTCCTCTGGGCTCGTAATCCAGAATTCAAAAATTTTGGATTATGATACATAAGTATATTGGTGAAGTTTCATGTATTCAAATTTCTTTGAGCCCTAGACTCTCTGTCTTGGGAGACACACTTAGGTAACTTGGGGATAAATACTCTTAAAATTGGATTTAGGCAAGTATAATGGTAGGAAGACCAATTATACATAGAGGTTGGAAGAATTTGGGGGGGGGGGGGGGGGAAACCATCATCTCAGGAATGGGCCTCAGAAATGACCAAACTGGCAGCGTTTGAACATGTCTTACAAACAGTTTGATAAATTAGACTCTATACAATAAAATGGGTTTCCTGGTTGGGGGGGGGGGGGAGGTGGGGGGGAGAGGGGAAATAGTGGTGGATGCTGTGGTGAAGCATATTAATGAAGAGCAGTGTTTCTTCTGTTATTAGAGGGCTAAATAAATAAACAAGAAATAAATAAATATGGTTATTATATTGATATTTTTGTTGCCATGTTTGTTTCTATTTGATGGATAAGTTTATGTTTTACATAACTTTAACACTGACTCAAGTATTTGGAGAAACCTTTTTTAAGAATTCAATAAAATTTAAGTCAAAAAAATGATGCAGTGAAGGAAAAGTCAGAGGAAATTCAAAGCCCAAATTTTTAATAATTATTTTATAACTGCATAAAATGTAAAATTGAAAATATATGACTTGAAATTCTGGTGCAATAGGCATTGCAATGGCACATTAAAGGTCATCGACTCTACCTTGCACCTTGCAAATGTCTTACCCAGGACTAAAGGTAGATCAGCTCCAGGGGTGAGGAAATTGAAGTAATCAACTCTGAAATGTGACTTGAGTGTTGTTTAGGTGAACCGTATGAATCATTGTGCTTATGGACAAAACATTTGATCAGGTCTCAGATGGGAGGATGGATAGGGGGAAGGGGCTAGATTCATATGGGTGGGCAGAGCGGTTATGAGAAACCAAAGGTAACCAAGACTTACCGGTACTTATTAGAGACCCAATCCAAGGTAGGATGATGGTCTTTCCTGAATGACATGGCTTAGTCATATCATGCACTAACTCAAGTCAGGTATGCCAGGTTAAATCTCCAGAAAGTTCCAAGTCAACTTTATAGTATGATGTAATAAGATTTATAGAAAGCTTTATTTTAGGCACGGACAAAACTGTTATGCAATTGAATTCTTTGGCTATTCTGCCTTACTAATTTATCTTTATAAAGAAGAAAAGTATAAGAAATAAATTACATAAATATATACAGCTTGCTTCGTGGATCTCAACTTTTCATTTCACACCAAATATATTCTTTCTTCTGTAAGGAAACAAAATGACTATAAAAATGTATTATGTCCTTCAAAAATTAATCTTTTTTAACAGGTCCTTCTTTGTCAGTCAGCACCATCATCTCTTGGCCAGCACCACGAGCCCTTATGTTATTCAGTTTCCCTTTGATCCCCCCACCTCCAAACACACACATTCCCTTTGTTCTCTCTAACCCTCCACCTCTCTTCAGCGTATGTGACATTTTCTTCTCCTAATTCCAATGAAAAATCATAGACCTAAAAGATTAGCTCTCTTTCGCTTCACAAATATTATGGAGTATCTAAATATTTTGTTTGTATTTCAGATTTCCGGCACCTGCTGCCTTTTGCTTTTTAATTCCACGTTAAGTGCTAGGATCTTCTGCTGTTGTTCTGCAGTTGAAATGTTTGGATTTTGCAAGGATATCGAGGTTATTCGTTCCAGCATGCCAATGCTGTATTTGCACTGAGACAAAACCAACGTCAATATCATTGATGCTATTCTGCTCGTTTCATGATAGAGGAATTAGGGGATATGGGGAGAAGGCAGGTAGGTGGAGTTAGGTCATAAATTAGATCAGCCATGATCGTATTGAATGGCGGAGCAGGCTCAATGGGCTATTTTTGGCCTACTCCTGTTCCTACTTCCTATGTTTCTAATTTTTCACTAGTGTATCTATACAACTGACTC
Source organism: Narcine bancroftii (assembly GCF_036971445.1). NCBI lineage: Eukaryota > Metazoa > Chordata > Chondrichthyes > Torpediniformes > Narcinidae > Narcine > Narcine bancroftii. The sequence continues at coordinate 425,151,718 of NC_091469.1, forward strand.
TTAATTGACTCAGTTGCCATTGGTACCTGCAGAAAAAATATTTGATATTCTAAAAAGCCATATTTTGTTTCCAGGCTGCAATTAATTATCAATGTAAATAAGTTTTACTGCTTACTTTTGTAAATACTTTCATTATTATGAATAGATTAAATAATTCTAAATCATTGCTCTTCCAGTGAATGCAGCTAAAATGCTTAACATTCATTTCCTTACTTTAAATCTTGCTAATTTCTGTTTAATTTGTTCTGTGGATCCTCTTGATAATAAAGGTTACCTAAATCTGCGTACTGATATACAAATGCCTTGCGAGATTCATCATACCTCTTTCCTTTTGTACTGAATGCTTTTATACGTAAAATGCAGAATTTCCCTGCTCTTTTAATAGTGGTTCTTACTTGCAATCATGTTTTTCGTTATTTGTGCATATCCAACAATTTATTTGTTTATCCCTTTAGCAAAATGAAAGTTCACTGTACTTCAAAAATGTAAAATCAATATTGATTAAAATTACCACTAGCAGGTGTCAGAAAAATAGAAATGATTTGGCAGATTGAAAATATTGGTGTGTGATATCAATATCCTTGTGAATGTTAATTAAATAAAGTTAATATATTAAAATAGTTATTCTGGAATCTTCAACAAAGTCAATATGACCTTTATAATGTCAAAAGATCTAAAAAAGATTGAAGTATATTATGTATGTTCAATTAAAATTCAAAATGGCCGAGAAGATCACTGGGCTTTCCTTATCCTCTGATGAAGTTCAGTGGATGTGCTGCTTAAATAGGGCTCAAAGAATTATTGAGGAGACAGCACACATTATCTTTGACCTAGTGCAATCAAGAAGGGGACATGGGAACATTAAAATCAGGTCTGCCAGTTTGGGAAATAACTTCTTCCTGTAGCTTGTGAGAATGATGAACAGTTTCCTGTAACAGAGTGAATAATTCCAAAATATTTATTTATATTTATTTTAAACTTCATCTTTATATATACATCTGATTATTATGAACTGTGTATTGTGTGTGAATGGTGTGCATTGTGGTCTGGAGAAACACATACAGAGTAGTGAATGTTTGGAATTCTCTAACCAGGGAAGTGGTTGAGGCTGCCTTGGGTCACGTCTCCAGAATGGAGGACCATCGCCTTCCCAAGATCGTATTATATGGCGAGCTCTCCACTGGCCACCGTGACAGAGGTGCACCAAAGAAAAGGTACAAGGACTGCCTAAAGAAATCTCTTGGTGCCTGCCACATTGACCACCGCCAGTGGGCTGATAACGCCTCAAACCGTGCATCTTGGCGCCTCACAGTTTGGCGGGCAGCAGCCTCCTTTGAAGAAGACCGCAGAGCCCACCTCACTGACAAAAGGCAAAGGAGGAAAAACCCAACACCCAACCCCAACCAACCAATTTTCCCTTGCAACCGCTGCAATCGTGTCTGCCTGTCCCGCATCGGACTGGTCAGCCACAAACGAGCCTGCAGCTGACGTGGACTTTTTACCCCCTCCATAAATCTTCGTCCGCGAAGCCAAGCCAAAGAAGAATTAAACATATTTAATATTCGGTTAGATAAATGTTTACATGATAGAGGAATTAGGGGATATGGGGAGAAGGCAGGTAGGTGGAGTTAGATCATAAATTAGATCAGCCATGATCGTATTGAATGGCGGAGCAGGCTCGATGGGCCATTTTTGGCCTACTCCTCTTCCTACTTCCTATGTTTTTATGTTCCTATGTCTATGTTCAGTCAGATGAAATAAACAAAATTGAACTTGAAGAATCCATCCATTAACATATAGCAATTTTCACAGTAAGCGCAGTAGAGATTGCTATAATATTTCTCTTTATCTTCCTAGAAAGTGATCCAATGGCTTCACTTTTCTACCTCACTGGGATTTTGCTTGTTCTCTACCCTTAGTCCTGTATCGATAAGGTGGGACATTACAAATTGCAGAAAACCAGATGCACTAGAAATCAGCAGCTGATCTATTTTCCAGGCTACAATATAAGGACCTCTGTGTTAGCTGGCTGGTTTAGGGCCCAGCAGAATACAAAATTGACGACACTGATGTAGACCAGTGAGGGGAAGTTAAGAAAATTGCACATCTTTTAAATTTCTGGCTAAGGTGATTTAAAAAAGGGTGAAAGAGGACATAGTTTTTGTCCAGAAGGTAGAAACAGGGCTTTTCTATTACAAGGGAAGGGAGGTGCCAAAGGCATGCCTATCAAGGCACATTCCCCTTGGGAAGTCGCTGTCTTCATCTCTAACTGATAAACTCCTGAAAGGACAGTACCAGATGAGTTTGAAATCAGCTTCTGCATTGGGATAATAACAATTAAATTAGTTTAACTTCAACTGAAGAAATACATCTCGATACATGAATCAACAATAAACATTGTATTTCTCATGGATCCTTAGAAAATTTATTACAAGTATGGCTCATTAGCTTATGTTTATATCTGACATAGTGCCTGGAAGCAGAAGATTGCCAGGACTAGCATGCATGAAAGTACCTGCCAAACTAAAATCACATTCAAAGCCAAAAACATACTTTAGTGAGGACAAGGATAAATAATAGCTTATTTTTCAAATATGTTTCATAAGTTATAATTTTGACACAGATTTAAAATTTTCATTAATGTTTCAGGTCTACCTATTGTATTTGAAAAATGAGTAATCCTGACAACTTTTCAAAACAGATTTTATAACAGCATAAATATCTTGTTTACTGCTTGCTAATGGATGAAATCCATATTTATTCATTTTAAATTCATGACTTCTGAGGTTTATTAATAAAATAACAGAAGGACATTTTGCATTTTGCAAGAGGTAATTTATTTTTTTTTAAATTAGACAGATAGCACTGTAACAGCCCATTTTACACCCCATTACCTCAACGCCGGTATGTTTTTAAAGGGTGGAAGGAAACTGGAGCCACCGGAGAAAACCCACACAGATATGGGGAGAATGTACAAACTCCTTACAGACAGTGAGGGATTCAAACCCAGGTCCTACCCCGATGGCTGGCGATGAAACGGTATTGCGCTAACCGCTACGCCAATCTTGCCACAATTTACAACATGTTGATATTAAAATCATTTGTATTACAGAAATGAGAATCTGGACACTTGGCTTTGCAACTTGCTAATTTTGGGATCATTTCCTTTTGGCGGCAGATTTAAATGAGACAAACAGCACGGTAACAGGCCAATTTGGATCTAAGATTCCATGCCACTCAAATTACAGCCCATTATCCTACACTCCAGTACATTTTTGAAGGGTGGGAGGAAACCAGAGCCCCCAGAGAAAACCCACACAGACACGGGGAGAACATATAAACTTCTTACAGATAGCATGGGATTTGAACCCCGGTCTGGTTGCAATCGCTGGTGCTGTAAAGGCATTGCACTAACTGCTACGCCAACCGTACCACCCAATTTATTGCCATGATATGTTAACATCATATGCATTCGAAAAGTTCCAAGAAGTACTTGTTGAAGAGACTTATTCTAATGGACATTTTACTTAAATTAAAATAGCAAACCTTGAATTGAAATACTTTGCATTGATATTTACCAAAATATATGAATGCTAATGGGATTAGGGAGGGGTACATTGATATTCTAGGTTAATCAATATTAAGAGGGAGGAGGTGTTGAGTGTCTTGAAAAACATTAAAGTGGGTAAATCATCATGACCTGATAGGATCCATCCCAGAATACTGAGGGAAATAAGGGAAAAACTGTTGAGGCCTTGATAGGGGATCTGTGTATTATCTTTAGCTGTTGGAGATGTGGCAGAGGACTGGAGAATAACATGTTATTCCTTTAGTTAAGAAGGGCAACAAGAATAAAACAGGAAATTATAGGCCAGTGAGTAATTCAAAGTGCAAATTTATTGACAAATCATACAACCCTAAGATTCTTTTACCTGCGGGAAATTATGAGAGAAGATTCTTAGAAACAGGATTATTAGTCAGCATGCCTTTTTTGCAGGGGAGGTCTTGTCTCATAAATTTAATTGAGTTTATTGAGGAAGGGATGAAGATGATTGATGAGGGTAGGGCAATGGATGTTTCCGACATGGACACGAGAAAAGCATTCAACAAGGTTCCCATTATAGTCTGATTCAAAAGATTATGTCCTGGGATCCACAGTGTGTTGGTAAATTAGATCCAAAATTGATCACAGGGGACAGAGGGTAGTAGTAGAGAGGTGTTTTGCTGACTGGACATCTGTGACCAGTAGAGTTTGAAAAGCATTTGCATTGGGACCTCCATTGTTTGCAATATTTGTTAATGATTTGGATTAAAATGTGTATTCTCATCAGTAGGTTTGCCGATGCCACAAAAAAATTATAGTAGTTGTGAAGAGTGAGGAGGTTGTCAAAAGATATAGCAGGATATAGATCAGTTGGAAGTATGGGTGGATAAGCAAGTATAAGGTGATACATTTTAGAGGTCAAGTGCAAGAAGAAGGTAAAGATAAGTGCAAGATAAATGGCAGGATCCTCAGGAACATTTATGTATGGATAGATTTCAGGGTGTGAATCTATACTTCTCTGAAAGTGGTAACACAGGTGAATATTGAGGGCAGCACAGTTGGCGTAGTGGTCAGTGCAATGCCCTTACAGCGCCAGTGATCAGGATCGGGGTTTGAATCCCGCACTGTAAGGAATTTGTACATTCTTCCCTTGTCAGCGTGGATTTTCTCTGGGGGGTCTGGTTTCCTCCCACCCTTCAAAATGTGCTGGAGGTGTAGGCTAATTGGGTGTAAATAGGGCAGCACAGACATGTGGGTCGAAATGGCCTGAAACTGTGATGTATGTCTAAAAAAAATAAAGGCAGCGTATGACATGCTTGCATTCAAGAGTTGGGATTTGTGAATATAAACGTGAGGAAGTTGTGTTGCAGGTGTTTGATTAGACCACATTTGGAGTATTGTGCGCAATTTTGTTTGCCACACTATAAGAATGATTTGCAGGCTTTGGAAAGGCATTTGCTAAGATATTAGAGTAACACAAATGCTGCAGGAGCTGGAATCTTGAGCAAAGAATTGTTGGAGGAATCCAACAGATCAAACAGTATCCATGTGTAGAAAGAGTCAGGCAATGTTTTGAGTGGGAACCATTTATCAAGGCTAAGCTGGAAAGGTAAAATTACATGTGCATATAAGCTCAGCCTTACCTGGAATGTCTGTTTATGGCCCTGGATTGAGATGAGGGAAGAGATGTAGGGACAAGTTTTGTACTTGCTGCATTGAAATTAGAGGATAATTTATCTGATGTGCAGGCTAGTGAGGTGGAAAGGGAGGACCTGAGGGACTCTGACCTCCTGCCTGGAAAAAGGTGGGTAAGGGCAGAAGTACAAGAAATAGAAGAGATACATGCATTAGCTTTTTCATTGGCGGTAAGTGGGTATCCACATTTATTGAAGAAAGAAGACATTTCAGATGACTTCAGCTCTCACATGGGCAACAAAGAATGGAATAATTATGACAAAGTGAAGGGACAGGGTGGGAAGAGGTGCAATGTACATGTAAGGGCCGACTGGAAGTTGACAATTTAATTAAATTTTCAAGTTTTTCCCAGGAAAAGGAAATAGCACCTCTGGGTCCCTCCCTCAACTTCTTTCCCCTTTTTAGACATGTAATTTTACTTTTTTAATCTTAGTACTGATAAACAGTTCCACTTCAAAACATTGACTAACTATAGATGCAGTCTGACCAGCTCAGTCCTCCAGCAGTTCTTTGTCTTCACCAAGATGTTGGCTGGTTTAGAATATATTAGTAAAATAAGAGAAGATGGTCAAAGTTGGATTGTTTTCTCTGGAGTGTGGGAAGTTGAGGGGTGACCTAATAAAAGTATGTGGATGTATGTCATACAGAGATAGTATAGCCAGTCAGGGTCTTTGTTCCAGGGTGTAAATGCCAAATAATAGAAGGTATAGGTTTAAAGTGAGGGTGGGGGGTGGGAGGGGTTAAAAAGAGTTTTGCAGGACAAGTTTTCTTTACAAAATATTTGGTGTCTGAAAAGCACTCACAGGAGAGGTGGGTGAAGCAGATACCACAGTGAAGTTTGAGAGCTATTTAGACAGACACATGAATGGGCTGTGAGAGGATGGAAATGGACCATGTGCAGGCTGATGACATTTACTTAGTTTGGCATTAAGGTTGTGGTCATTTACCAGCAATATGTTAACTCATTTTGTCCAGTTTATTTCCTTTTCACACTTCTCTACATTATTTGGTTAGGACGATACAAACATCATTTTGAAAATTCATGACAAGAAACAGCCATTACTGTACTCCATTTTTTTGATTTGATGGTTCTTAAAAGTGACCACAAGCTGTAGTGTGAATTGTGGAGGGCCATGTGACCTCTCCACCTGCAACATGAAGCGTGGATTGAGGAGGGTCACATGATCTCTCTGTCTGGAACCTCATCAGATGTCACATTATCTACCAATCAAGGTTGGACTCTGCCCACTCACTAATGCACACCTGACCATTGGCCTCCTTAATAATTTAGTGATTACCTGGGCCGGACCCTTCAGCTTATTGTACTACAAAATCCACCCATGTAGCAGCTCTCCCTTTTTTGCTCTTTGCTCCTGAGATGAACCATGTTCCACTCCAGGTTGTGAACTATGAACATTGCTGGAGGAGTGATTGGTAATGTGTGCACAACACAGGAATTGGGGCTGTTAGATTGTATTGGAGCTGTGCCTACATTAGACAAGGAATGGCGGATAGTGAATTGAAATCCTTGGTTGTTATAAGTCTGTAAGCAGTTGTGAGTATCGGTAGTGTTAAATCCGATGTGATTGGGAAGTACTGTGCTTGTATGAACGTGAGCAGTTGTGAGTGTCGGTAGTGTTAAGTCCGATGTGATTGGGTTGTACTGCACTTGTATGAACGTGAGCAGTTGTGAGTGTCGGTGGTTTTAAGTCTGATGTGACTGATTGTACTATGTTTTGTGATTGAGAGTATTAGTTGTGTTATCCCTGTTGTGATGCCCTTACATGTGCTTTAATAAAGATCCTTCCTGTGTCCAGATTCTTTGCTCTTTGAACTCACCAAACCTTTCCCTTCCCACAGAACATGTTCTTACCTGGATAAGTTTTCTCTTGGCTTTGATGCAACCTGACTTCCTGAAACTTTATCTTGGATTTCCAGTATCTATGATGCATTTTGTCTTAAGTCTTTAAAATTTTTAGCATAGCTGATCACAGGAACACATTCAGTAGAACGAGTCTTGTTAATGCCAGAAAAAACTCGCCTTGTTTCAGTTCCAGGCCTTAAAAATGTTTATGACTGCTGCAAACAAGACCGACATTGATACAAGAGGAAGACTTTGGTTCTTGTGTACTTTGGAGCTTAAACCTCGACTGGGAACAGCTGCATATTTAGATAAATATTAATATGGGTTCTATATTGAATTTAGTACAATTTTATGACAAACCATTAATCAAATAATTAAATACTGAAGATACTTGTAATAATGCATTATTTGACATGAGGCCAAATTATACATAATAACTAGATATCTTAATTAAGCATTTTCCACCTTACTATCTTTCCCTAACGATGCACATTTTAAAAGCTGTGATTGGGAGCCTATGCCAAATTGTATGGCCTGGCTTGCCTATATTCCGTGAAGTGCTGTGCCTAGTGTATGTGGCTTTGATCTGTTTTACTACATAAACCTGGATTTGAAATGGTTGGGTGGATGATTACAGTGTTACTAAATTTCTAACTGGCACAAATTCACCTTGCTCCTACCCACCCACTTACATCCATTTTTAACAAGGTGGGAGAGAGAGCGCATCCCATTTTCCAATTGAATTTTTTGTTTAAATATTTTAAAGATCTGCAAAATAATTCTTTCTAATTTAATTTTAATGGCACTCTGCCACATATCATGGCCTCAGAAAATCCAATACTATTCGCTGGGGAGAGGGGCATTGGGGCAGGAGGGATGGGGTTGGAGAGGAAGGAATGATGCAGGGAAAAGGTTTTGGCCAGCAGCCCTTGAGAGCCAGGAATACAATGAGTGCTTTGTCCCACTACCCAGACCTCCTCTTTTCTCACACCTACAGTCCACTGACCTACATAGCTACAGAATTTCAACCTGGTTCTCAATTCTTTTTCCATCTGCTCCCTTAATATCACTCAGCAAGCCTATCAATGTGGCATCTGGACCTAAAATCTCTCCAGGATTCCTAATTAGAATCTCTGGGCTCACCCATCTGTATTTTCTCTGACCCCTAAGACCGAATCTTTCAGGTTCCCCCTTATGTATATTTGCTCCCCAAATCATTCCAGCATATTTCTGGTCTAACCAGCAAAGAAACATATCTTCTCAAGACACACAGGAGACTGCAGATGTTAGAATCAAGTTACCATTTTGATTCATTGTTTTACAGCAGATCATATTGAGAAGATTTCTAAACACTCCGCTGAAGGAATTCACTGGTGAAGCACCATCAGAGGGAGAAAAAGAATGGTTGACCTTTTGAACTGAAATCCTTTATTGTGTGTTTAGATCAAAATGGTAACGTGCTCCTACCATTGACCCTGGCAAGACCCAAGGAAACCTATTCTTTTGGGTCTCTATTCAATCTGTGGAATTCTCTGCCCAGTGAAGCAGTAAAGGATGCCTCATTAAATGTATTTAAAGCACAGATAGAGAGATTTTTGATTCATTAGGGAATTAGGGTATTATGGAATAGGCTGTCATCTTATTAAATGACAGAGCAAACTTGATAGGTCATATGGCCTGGTTTTGTTTCTATTTCTTAAGTTCTTATGAAAACTCGATTTAAGTTGATAGTTACAAGAAAACAAAAATGTCCTTAAGATGAATGAGCAATGGGAAATAATTAATATTAACAATAACCTGCTGCTGGCTTCATTAGTTTTGAATAAATGAGCGAGGAGGGATATGCGCAGGAAATTAATCTTGTAAGAAAGACATCTTGGTTGTTAGTTTTCCTACTAAATAGACTATGTATAAGCATATGGAAATATATGTGATCAATTTAAATGCCAAACATTAAATATAGTAACCCATTTGAAGTTTGCTTACCCTGGAACACCTCCAGCTTCCATGTGATTTGCAAGAGTAACATCGTGTGACCAGACATCATATTGCCACTTCTGTAATCCAATGACACCACACAGGACATTCCCGGAATGAACTCCCACACGCATGTTTATATCAACTCCTGTGGCATCTCTTACCTTCCTTAAAAAATAAAATATGGAAGTGAGTATGAGCAACTTTTGTTTAAGGTTGAGAATTAATTTAAGATTAACTCCAGGTGATCCATTTCAGTATTTCGATGCCAACTCTTTTCAGAACTGTGAGGGGTGAATTTTCATTTTCACTGCATTTGGAATTAATCTACATGAATGATGTGGTTTAAATTTACATTAATTTTACTTATATTTCGTAGAAGTGGATTCATCAGACAATTGCTGAGGGTTTTCAGTCTCCAGGGGTGGGGCAGTGCAGAGGACTCGTTTAAGGAAGAGGAGATGACCCTAAGGAACAATGACCATGGCAGTGGACCAGTGATAGGCTCTGCAGCAGAAGAACACACAGGCAGCGGGCTGTTAGTTACTTGAGATGAGGAACCCATGCAGGCTGTGGGTTGGTGGCGACTGGAGTCAAAGGACTCACACCAGGCTGCAGAGGCTGGAAATTGGCTTGAGAGTGGCTGAAGGGGTACAAGGTTTTGGAACCAGAATGCAAGAGGGTGCCGACAGTATTCCTGTTTGTGTCAGAGGTTTGGATCTGCAGCCCGGTTTACCACTAGTTTGGACTAAAGGCTGTGTGGCTGCGGGATCGCAGGAGGTGAATCCATGGACACTCAGTGGGGAACTCTCTTTTGCTTCTCTTCCTTTGACTGTAAGGGGTGCTGGGCAATTTCTGCTGAGGGCAAATCATTGTCTGCCTTACAGCAGACTAAAGTATATTTTGAGTAATATTATTCCTGTTTTTATTATATGACAATAAAGTGATTAGAGGTCACTTGTGGTACAATTACAGCATACCTTTCATATGACAAGAATACTGATAACACGAGCCATAACACAAAAATCACCATAATATACACTGAATGATACAATACAGAAGATCACGACTGTGTCAGGATTTTGAAAGACAACCTGCTCTCTCTCAGCAAATTGTTTCTTTTCAATGAGTTCAATCATGTTGTGAAAGTTATTTTTGAACCTGGTTCTACAATTCTTTAAGGAGTGCACAATACAATACAAAATACTTTTTAGTTTCATTTAGTTCTTTTGCTAATTGCGTTTGATTTTGAAAATCTTACTAAATTTCTACATAACTATCTGTGTGTTGAGGAGAACATGCCAACTTCTGTAGTTGTTTCATCTGGTGATGTCTTTCCTCCCTTGTGTGCTCCCTTTCTAAGGCCCTGACATTGTTTCTGATCTGCTGCCTGAACTGGACCAAAATCTAAAGCAGAGGCCTAACTGGTGATTTATTCAGGATTCACAAAAACTTCCGTTTCCCACTCTATGATTCTGTTTATAAATGATAGGATCACACATTCTTTCTTAATATCTTTATTTTAACTTTCTGTTAATAGAAATATATTGATAGATTCATCATCCATTCCCCCTGTATTTGCATCCACTTTAAAATTAGCTTATGAATTTATGTCATTTAAAGAAAAGTTTGTATTTGTGCAGGTAATAAACTTTCAGAATTTTGTTTAGTTCTCAGAACTTTTGGCAAGCATTTGAATAAAGACTGCTGGACATGTGCGGGGAGGATATATGTGGAATTAAGAGTCTGTCTAGTTTTAACTGATGCTGATTAATATAACTTGACTTACATGTGCCTTGCATAGTAGTGCTGAGACAGTTGCAAATACCCAACAATAGTGGGGACCAAAGGACCTGTATTGCTTGGCAATGATAGCCTAATTGAATTAGGGGAACAAAAACTGTTAAAATACCTGAGGGAAGGGGGACACGTGTCTATGATAGATCCACAATTTGTTGCAACATGTGAATGGACATTGTATAGCTTAATACTGATGGCATTTTTTTTAACACATAAGAGGAGACTGTTTTGTGATTGGTTAAAATGAGAGTCTTGGAGTATACAAACCCATGTATTTGTACGTTTGGAGAGCTCCTTTAACCTCTGTGAAGGCGACGGACCTCCCACAAGCTTGTGTATCGAATAAAGGGCATTGATTGAAGAAGATAAGTCAGGGTCTTTCGTTCCTCAGGAGTAGACTGCTGATTGAGAACTCACCCCAGAACCTAGATATGGTATCAATATCAATCCTCTACAAGGAACACTGCTCTGTCAAGCCCATGTAGGATCTTACATGCTTGAATAAGGTTTGCCATCATTCTTCTAAACTACAAGGAATATATACCCAGATTGTCTAGCTCATATTGATAGGATAAAGCTTTTATTCCAGCTTTTAGTCTAGTGTATTGCATTGCCTCCAATGCTATTATTTCAGTATATTTAAAACCATTGACTTGTGGATGTCAAAGCAATCATGGGATATCTGGTTAAGAAAATGATACTGATATAAGAGATTAGATGTGATCTTATTGAATTGTGGTCAAAATTTATCAAAATGCTGGAGGAATTCAGCCAGACTTTCATAGGATTTAACAAACATATATTGTCGACATTTCAGGACTGAGTTCTTCTTCAAGGAATAAACGGAATGAGCCAAGAGCAAGAAATCTCAGAATTTAGACAATGATGGCTGAGGGAGGAATCCAGACTAATAAAAGGTATTAAATGGATATGATAAGAGGAGCAATGAGAATTTATTATGTCTGTGCAAAAGGAAACAGTGATAAAAGAAAGACAGAGCTGGGGAGGGTGATGGCGAAGAAGTAAAGGTGGGGGGTGGTGGTTAATGAAAGCCAGAGATGTTGATATTAATGACTTCTGGTTGGAGGGTGCCCAATCAGAAGATGAGGTATTGTTCCTCCAATTTGTGGGTTGTCTCAGTCTGGCGTAACATAAGACTATGGACAGGCATCTTAGTGAGGGAATAGGATGGGGAATTGAAAAGGGTGGTCACTGAGAGATCCAAGGTGCTCAACAAAGTGATATTCCAGTCTGTGCCCAGTCTCTGCGATGTAGAGGAGACCACAACGGGAGCACTGGATGCAGTAGATGATCCCTGCAGACTCGCAAGTGAAATGTTGCTTCCCTCGAAAGGACTGTTTGGGGCCCCAAATTGTGGTGAGGGTGGAGGAGTGGACACAAGTCAACCATCTTGTGTGGTCATAGGGTAGGTTTCAAGGGGATGATTGGTGGGGAGGGAGGAGTAGACAAGGGAGTCACAGATGGAATGATCCCTACAGAAGATGGAGAGGGGAGGAAAGTGGAAGATGTGTTTACTGGTGGGATCATGTAGTAGGTGGTTGAAATGGCAGAGGAGGATGTGTTGGATATGGAGGCTGAGGTGGTAGGGTGGGACAAGGGGAATCCTGTACTTTGTGGTGCATAGGGGCAGGGCTGATGTGTGGGTAATAGAGGATATGGTAGTAAAGGGAAAGTAACGTTGTTTGAAGAAGGATTCCATTCTTTCAATTTCTCCATCTGCATCGGATTTGCACCCAGGAAGAGAATTTCCATACCAGGTCATCTGAGATGTCCTCCTTCTTCAAACTTATCTTCAAGTCAATAAGTCTACAGGTGACTAAAAGTCACATGCTATTATTCTACATAAAAGGTGGATTTTCAATCAACTGAAATGGAAGTTTTGGCTTGAGGCGCAAAAGGAAAATCAAATGCTAATGTATTTGATTGGGTCTGAGAAGCAAGAAGTGACAATGTCTCTGGGGTAATCCAATCATAAGAGCAATGCCTTAGATAGGGATTTGGTCCCTTGTTGTATTTCTAAAATTTCACCTATGTGTAAAGAACACAAATCTTTTGTCATTACCAACACAGCAAGACATGCAATTTGAATTAAGTGACAATAAGGAGATGCAGTGGATATTGTGTATTTGGAATTTCTGAAGGTCTTTGACAAGGCGTTGCACCTGAGTATACTTAACAAGATAAGAGCCCATGGTATAACGGGAAACATACCAGCATGGGTAGAGCATTGGCTAATTTGCAGGAAGCAGAGAGTTAGAATACAGGTATCAAATACAGTACCTCAACTTCCTCAGGAGTTTGCAGAGGTTTGGTATGATATCAGAAACAGTGGCAAATTTCTACAGAGGTGTGGTGGAAAGTGTGCTGACTGGCTGCATCACAGTCTGATATGGGAACACTAATACCCCTGAATGTAAAACATTTCAAAAGGTAGTGGACACAGCTGGACATCACAGGCAAAACCCTCAACACTTTTAAGTACATCTACAGGGAGCAGCAATCATCAAAGACCCACCCACCCAGCACACGCTCTGTTCTCACTGCTGCCATCAGGAAAGATGCCGCAAGACTCACGCCACCAGGTTCAGGAACAGCTGCTACCCCTCCACTATCAGACTCCTCAATGATAAACTCAGAGACTCATTTAAGGACTCTTACTTGTGCACTTCATTGATTTTCTTTTTGTTCTCTTTGTATTGTGCAGTTTGTTTACATTTTTAATCTGTTTACAGTTATTTGTTTACAAGTTTACGCTGTGTATAGTTTATTTTTTGCTCTTCCAATTAGTGGAAATTTTGCCACAACTGCAGGAAAAAGGAATCTCAGGGTTGTATGTGATGTCATGCATGTACTCTGACAATTAATGTGAATTTGATTCATATACTGGTTGGCTGCCAGTTGCTTTGGTGTTCGACTGGGATCAGAGTTGGGAGCTCTTCTTTTTATGAAGTATATTAATGATTTGGATTATGGAATGAAAGGCTTTGTGGCCAAGTTTGCAAAAGATATGAAGATATGTGGAGGAGCAGGTAGTGTTGAAGAAACAGGGAAGCAGGGAGGCTACAGAAAGACAAGACAGATTATGAGAATAGGCAGAGAAGTGGCAAATTAAATACAATGTTGGATAATATATGATCATGCACTTTGGTAGAAAAAAATAACATGCAGATTATTTTCTAAATGGGAAGACAATTGAAAATACCCAAATGCAAAGGAACTTGGGAGTCCTCATGAAGGATAGCCTAAAGATAAACTTGCATGTTCAGTCAGTGGTGAAGAAGGCAAATGCAATGCTGGCAAACATTTCAAAAGGAATAGAATGTATGAGTAAGTATGTGATATTGAGGCTTGAGAAGGTATTGGTGAGACTTATCTTGGAGCATTGTGAGTAGTTTTGAACTCATAATTTAAGAAAGGATGTGCTGTAATTGGGGAGGTTCAGAGGAGGTTCACAAGGATGATTCACAAGGATACGAGGAATATTTGACAGCTCTTAGTCTGTGCTTGTTAGTATTTAGGAGAATGTGAGGGGGATCTCATTGAAACAGTTCAAATGTTGAAAGGCCTGGACAGAGTAGATGTATAAAGGTTGTTGTCCATGGTGGAGAGTCTAGGACAAGAGGGAACAACTTCAGGATTGAAGGGACCTGGAGGAATTTCAATAGCCAGAGGATGGTAAATCTGTGGAATTTGTTGCCACAAACAGTTGTTTTTATAATTAATGGAAAGATTGATTGGTTCCTGATTGGCCCAGGCATCAAAGGTTATGGGCAGAAAGGCGGGCAGGGTAAAATAGATCAGCTAGTGATTGAATGATGGGGCTGACTCAATGGGCTGAGTAGCTTATTTCTACTCCTGTCTTATGGTCTAAAAAATGCTTAAAAGCTTTCTGCCTAACATGTTATAATCTTAATAGTCCAAGCAGCATGAGATATTTCTCTGTTTTTAGAAAGCTTAGAAGGCATGAAGCTGCACTAAAAGACAGAATAGGCAGAAAAGGTTTTCTCAATATATGCTAAAATCTATAAAACTGCAAAAAAAAGTTAGTTGACCATGTAACCTTTTGAAGTGTATGATTTATTTGCCATATAAACCACCTGAAACATTTCTCACTGTTGACATGATTTCTGAATTACCATTATTAATTCTGATATCATTGATCACTAATATTATAGTAAAACCAAGAATTGATTTTGACAACCAATCATCAAGTAACCAGTACAATAATAACACCCACAAAATAGAAGCTGGGCTTGGAGACTTCAGTTTTACTGGCAAGATACAAAGTATATCACAGATGGAAACTGATGCTAAAATAATGCTAGATTCAGACACAGACCTAACATGTAATTTATTATTTGACGATTTAATAATCAGGTTTCAAATAACAAAGGAGGATTTAAAAAAACATTTACTCAGCTTTATTTCTCAGAGAACAGAATTTTCAAGTACAAAATCTACACTAGAATTTGTAACAGGTGCAGAGGGGAAACTAGAACCATTGTCTTGCAGTGCCAGAAACCTTGGGTCAATCTTGACCATGAGTGCTATCTGCAGGGTTTGTATACTGGACTGTGAGCGTTTGTTTCTTCTGAGTGTCTTAGTTTTCTCCCACATCCCAAAGATGTATAGGATGGTCAGTTAATTGGCTACTGTAAATTTCCCCTGCAAATTGGGTGCCAGTTGCAGAATCTGAGAAATGAGTTGGCATTGTGAGGAGGAAAGAGGTCTAGGTGCACGAGACTCGTACCACCAGGATCAGGAACAGCTGCTCCATCAGACTCCTCAACAACAAACTCAATCAGAGACTCATTTGGGACTCTTACTTTTCCACTTTATTGATTTTTAAATATTTTCTGTGTTGCCTAGTCAGTTTGTTTATATTTCTTTATTTGTACACATGTGTACATTGTGTAGGGTTTTTTTTTGCATTACCAGTAAGTGGTAATTCTGCCTCGTCCAGGAAAAAGAATCTCAGGGTTTATTGTCATGCATGCACTCTGAGAATAAATCTCAAATCATTGATGAGAAGGTAGGGAGAGTAAAAATTGGATTGATGCAAGATTAATGTGGGGGGGGGGGGTGGGCAATTGTCCACATCCACTTGTAGTGATCAATGATTCTGACTCTAAAATTATGGAAGAGTACTTTCTGTGTTTCTGGCTGCCATATTAGATAAAAAAGAAATAAAGAGATGGGATAAACTGTAAAAAAAAAATACACAATTAATATCAGAATGGTGGGCTTTATTTACATCAATCCATTTGCAGAATCCAGATTGTACTTCACACTTGCAGAATGCAGATTGTACTTCACACTTCAGTAATACTCTTGTATAGAATTGTATTAGTTGTTTAAAAACTGAAAAGCCTATGCAATAATTAATATGTTTTTAGTGCCTATTGAAACTTTACAAACTCGATTTTTATTATTTTATACATTTCTTGTAACTTTTTCATACCTTGTTTGTTTGGAAGACTGGTATATAATAAATATTTTGCAATAAATTGTAAAATGTTATTTGCAGATACTTATTGGTTCTTTCATTTTGCAAGATTTAAATAAATCAGAATGGTCTAATCAGGATTACACCCCCAGGTCAGATGTAGATAAACATTTGACACCCAAATGTACATTAGACAACAAACATTCATCCAGTGATCAAAATATATTGCTGGAAAAACTAAGTTTAATTTTTTTTACAATAAACGGCTTGAGTTGTGACTTACTTTATGGCTTCACACATATCCAAACCCATTTTCACACAGTTCTTGGCATGGTTTGGCAGGGAGATAGGTAAACCAGAAACACAATAGTAGCAGTCTCCTAGAATCTTGATCCTCATACAATCATTTTCCTGAATAAAAATAATAGGGAAGCTTACATCATATTACTAACACAAAATAGCGCACAACACCCACAGATAGATTATTGTTTTTAAGTGCAAATTTTAAATTTAGACGTACAGCACAATAACAGGCCCTTCTAGCCCACAAGCCCATGCCCCCAAATACACAAATTAACCTACAAATCCCATCTTTTGAAAGGTGGGAGGAAACCGGAGTACCAAGAGGAAATTCATGGAGACATAGGGAGAACATACAAACTCACTACAGACAGAGCTAAATTCTAACCCGGGTCACTAGTGCTGTATTAGAGTTGGCTAACTACTATGCTAAATGTACAGTAATGGTACCACCTGTATTTACGCTTACCTTTGCAATTTGATCAAATTTGCCAAATAACTCATTGAGTGTGTGCACAAGCTCCCCTGGCGAACATTCACTGGCCAGGCGTGTGAACCCCACAATATCAGCATACAATATACTGCAGGAACAGAAACATTTGAACTCTCAGCATCATATATGACAATAATGGACAGCAAAGTGGGCCACACAAAAATGAGAATAATCTAAAGATATTTAAGAGTACTATAAATCCTCATCTGACAGACCCAAGTTAGATACCTAAAATTATCCCACATTGAACCCTACTCTAAATTACACTCCTTGATTGTTTAAACAAAGGTACAAAAGTAGCCCTTTCGCCTCTGCCACACTATTTTTCATGACCTCAAATGTTCTTTTCATTTGAAACAGCGATTCATGTACCTTAATTATTATATTCTTTATGCTGCTGCTCATGCAGCCTTCTTTTTACCAGGGGATGAGTTTGACATTCTTTTTTCAAGTGTGACCCTGACATCATTGAAGCTCACTACTTTTAATTGTTCATCTTCTGGATAAAAGATGTCGTTGGACTGTTATTGTCTTGTAATACATTTGTTAATGTTCAAATGTAATGACACAAAAAAACCCAAAATACTGCGTATTGCAGAATATCTTTCTTTTTAAAAAGATTCTGCTAACATACCACTGCCACACAATATTAGTCCTTTGTAGATCAATATCCACAAGACCCAGAAAATGCACGTTATTTCCTACCTCTAGTGTACCAGCATATCCTTCTGCTATGATTTAAAAAAAAAGAAGTTTAACGATTGAGACCTAAAACAGAGCATCTGAGTCAGGACTACTGCTTGAAAAAGATCCCCAGCCTCCTGCAACCATTGGAAATGTGGTCACACACAAATAGCCATGTCAAAGCACCAGAAAAGTACCACCAATATTTTACTGGATAGGAGAATTAATATCAGTGTTCTAGCCCAGCACTGAGGCTTTAATCACACTCAATGAATTCTGAAGGGTGGACTACATCATCAAGATGCCAGATAACAACTTTCTGAAACTAGCACTGAGCTTCATCATGTTGCGATCTTGTCCAGAAGAGCCCATAAAACAAAGATATTCTCTAAATCTACTTGAGAATATATGATACCCTCTTGTGGAACTTATGGAGGTCTAGCCCTGTAATCATTCAAAATGGACGAGATTCAGGTCTCATTCAAAAGACTACACTGACTCTCTCCAAAAGAGACACATAGGTAAGGTGGGAAAACAACAGAAGGAAAATGCAGCTTCACAGATACCTAACCACCCCATTTAGCAGTTTGGAGAGACAGCAGAGGCTGGAATCTGAAGCAAAACACAATCTTCTGGAAGAACTTGGCAAGACAAGCACCAACACTGGGAGAAAAAAGGAATTGTCAATGTTTCAAGCCAGAACCTTTCATCAAGACTAAAAGTAATTTCTCTTCATCAAGACTGGCACTTTCCTTACCAACTGTAGGAGGTGCACCATTTGTTCTTACACCTCCTCCCTCATCACCACCCAAGGGCCTAAAGCAGCCTTTGCAGCGGAGGCAAAGATTCATGTGTACCTCATCTAACCACATCTATTACATTCAGTGCTCCCAACGTGGCCTCCACTGTATCAGAAAGACCGAGTGCAGACTTGCAGACCATTTCACAGATCATCTATGATTTGTGCACAATGGCCATCCTGAGCTCCTGTTTGCATGATTCTTCAACTCTCCTTCCCATCCCCCATTGACCTGTCCATCCTTGGCCTTCTCTATGCCAAAGTGAGACCCAATATAAACTAGAGCAGCAATACCTCATATTCTACCTTGGGCAGTTGACAACCCAAAAATATTAACATATTTTATTTATTTCTATCCCTCTTTGCTTTTATCCTCTTCCAAATCCATTTTATCCCTCAATGGATTCTCCCCTCTTCCCCCCCCCCCCCCCATGTTCCATTTGGTTCTTCATTATACCATGATTGTGGCTGAATATTTTATCAGATTCCATTACTGGCAGCCATTGATTCCACTCTGTCTGCCTCATCTTCCTTCAGCCGACCTCTTTGTTCTCTTGCATCTCTCTCTCTTTGTCTGACATCTGCCATTCAATTGCCCCTGTCCATCATCTTTCACCTCTCCCTGGTTCATCAGTCTGTGACTGGCCCCTTTCCCACACTATACTTATTATACTTGCAATCCCCCCTGCATTCTCAGTGTGGATGAATAATTCCAGCAGAAAACATTGACAATTATTATTTTTCTCCCACCGATGCTGCTTGGCCCACTAAGATTGTGTTTCGCTTCACTAGGCAATTCGTAGATCCCATGTTGGTTTCAAGATTCCATAGAATTGGGTATGGAAGCAAATTATCATTGACCTCCAAGTCCTGTCTAAGAACAAAAGAGAAATCTTTCTCATCACTTTTTCCAGTCATTTGCTCATTAGTCAAGGCACTTGATGGTCACAGGCTTTTTCTTGGAACATATAAATAAGTTTGACATATTGCTTCATACTTAATCATTGTGCATATGTGGACAATATCAGCAGAATCTGGAATAAATGACCCATTTTCCAGAGATCTCTATATTCCTAAGTATTACAGTAGTTTCTCTGCATTTTGAGTCAATATAGATCAGAAACATAAAGGGGCTTCCAATAAGCAACTTTTGAACATGACATCAGTCTTAAAGCTGAATTTAGAAAATTACTGTGGTAAATTTAGAAACTTTGATTCTAAGCCTGACACTTGAGTGAGTTTTTGGAAAATGCAAGACTGGCAGGAAAAGTTGCTACCAATGTTGTATTGATCATCCATCAGGCAGAGCATGAAATGTTTTAACCACAAAACAAATGATACAAAATATCAGTATATAAGGCTTGATCTAGAATTGCAAGCTCGAAAAATATCAGCCAAGTAAGTTCATAAAGCAAGGGCAACAGAAAAGCAATATACGAGAGGCTGTGCATTATTAAATCAGAAAGAAGATGAAAGCTTAAACATGGATGCTGAAATTAAAAATTAATGTAAAAGTACATGATCAAAATGATTATCTGCCAAGCTGTTAGTTGCACAACCATCCAAACTTCCCTGAAAACTCGTGTTGAATCTGATGACAACTTCCAACAAGACACGAAAAAACACAACCAGGTGAAATGTGCAAATTTTCACAATGGTTAAAAAGCAAGATGATCAACCAATGTCTGATTACACGAATAAAACATTTTTTTCCAGAAAAAAAATTGCTTAAAAATTCAGAAAAGGAGAGAAGGATATTATTCAATAAAAACACTTCACCACTACATCAAGAGTAATATTCTCAAGGGTTCAATGATTTGGATACTGGGGTTGAGAGCATAAAACCCACAAATGCATGAAGACAGAATGCCAAGCTGATGTACTGCAGACCTGAATCAGTACTACATGTACTGAAAGCTGCAGTGGCGAGCAATTGAGGAAATTGAAACAACATTCTATGTGGGTAAAACTTCTCGATGTATTTGGGCAACACCTTTTTATGTGGTGTTTAAAGCAAACAAAACTGTCCAGCTTTGTGGTGATTATAATGTGGTCACATCTCAGAATCTTGATGATAATTTGTCAGGGGCATTTAAAAGCAGCAAAGTCTAATGCCATTGAGCATTCAAAACCCATGAACGTACAGTATTTTTCTCAAGGACTGAAGTAATCATCTGAAATCCTACAAGAGGTATCGATAGAGTAAATTAAAGTAGGCTTTTTCCCACTAAAATTAGGTGAGACAAGAACTGGAGGACATGGGCTAAAAATGAAAAGGGAAATGTTAAAAGGGAACATTGGGGGAAATACTTGTGGTGAGAGTGGTGAGAGTGTAGAATGAGTGCCAGCTGAAGTGGTAAATGTGGGCTCCATTTTGATATTTAAAAAAAATTTGGATAGGTACATGGATGGGAGTTGTATGGAGGGATATAGTTTGGGCACTGGTCATTGGGACTATGCAGAATAATAACATAACATAACAATTACAGCACAGAAACAGGCCATTAGGCCCTTCTAGTCTGCAATGAACCAAACACCCCTTTCTAGTCCCACCTCCCTGCACAATGCCCATAACCCTCCATCTTCTTCTCATCCATATACCTGTCCAACCTTTTCTTAAATAATACAATTGACTCCGCCGCCACTATTTCTCCCGGAAGCTCATTCCACACGGCTACCACTCTCTGAGTAAAGAAGTTCCCCCTCATGTTACCTCTAAACCTCTGCCCCTTAATTCTTAACTCATGTCCTCTTGTTTTAATCTTTCCTCCTCTTAACGGAAATAGTCTATCCACATCCACTCTGTCTATCCCTTTCATAATCTTAAATACTTCTATCAAATCCCCTCTCAACCTTTTACGCTCCAAAGAATAAAGACCTAATCTGTCCAATCTCTCCCTATACTCTAGATGCTTAAACCCAGGTAACATTCTGGTAAACCTTCTCTGCACTCTCTCCACTCTGTTTATATCCTTCCTATAATTAGGCGACCAGAAATGCACACAGAACTCCAAATTAGGCCGCACCAACGTCTTATACAATCTCAACATCACCTCCCAACTCCTATATTTCATGCAATGATTGATAAAGGCCAGCATACTAAAAGCCTTCTTCGCCACCCTATTCACGTGAGTTTCTACCTTCAGGGAACGATGTACCGTTACTCCTAAATCTTTCTGCTCTTCTGTATTCCTCAATGCTCTCCCATTTACCACGTATGTCCTGTTCTGATTCTTCTTACCAAAATGAAGCACCTCACACTTATCAGCATTAAATTCCATCTGCCATTTTTCAGCCCACTTTTCTAAGCAGCCCAAATCCCTCTACAATCCTTGAAAACCTTCTTCATTATCCACTATTCCACCTATCTTAGTATCGTCTGCATATTTACTAATCCAATTCACCACCCCATCATCTAGATCATTAATGTATATAACGAACAATAATGGGCCCTATACAGATCATTGAGGCACACCACTGGTCACCGGCCTCCAACCTGACAGACAATTATCCACTACCACTCTCTGGCCTCTCCCTTTCAGCCAATGTTCAATCCATTTGACTATCTCAAAATTTATACCTAAAGACTGCACCTTCCTAACTAACCTTCCATGTGGTACCTTATCGAAGGCCTTACTGAAGTCCATATAGACAACATCCACTGCGCTACCCTCATCCACATTCCTAGTCACCTCTTCAAAAAATTCAATCAGATTGGTCAAACATGACCTTCCTCCCACAAATCCATGTTGAGTGCTCCTGATCAGACCCTGTCTATCCAGATGTTTATAAGTACTATCTCTAAGAATTTTCTCCATTAATTTACCTACCACAGACGTCAAACTTACAGGCCGATAGTTGCCAGGCTTCCTCCTTGAACCCTTTTTAAATAACGGAACCACATGCGCAATGCGCCAATCCTCCGGCACTATCCCCATATCTAATGACATTTGGAAAATTACTGCCAGAGCCTCTGCTATTTCCTCCTTCACTTCTCTCAATGTCCTGGGGAAGATCCCGTCTGGTCCCGGAGACTTATCCACCTTTATATTCTTCAAAAGCCCTAAAACTACACCTTTTGTAATCTCTATATTCCCCATATTTACCCAATTTGCTTTTTTTTATCTCACATCTTCCAATATCCTTCTCCTTAGTGAATACCGAAGAAAAGAAACTGTTCAATATCTCCCCCATTTCTCTAGGCTCCACACACAGTTTTCCACTCTGATTTTCTAAGGGACCAATTTTGTCTCTAGCTTTCCTTTTACCATTAACATATTTGTAGAACTCTTTTGGATTAGTTTTCACCTTGCTTGCCATAGTTTCCTCGTACCTTCTTTTAGCTTTCCTAATTCCTCTCTTAAGATTCCTCTTACATTCAATGTATCTTTCAAACATCTCCTTAACTCCATGCTTCTTATATCTAATGTACGCCTCCCTTTTTCTCCAAGTTTCCAATATTCCTTGAAAACCACGGCTCTCTCAAACCTTTTGCCCCTCCTTTTAACCTAACAGGAACATAAAGCTTTTGCACTCTCAAAATCTGATCTTTAAAAGACTTCCATCTCTCTACTACATCCTGCCCATAAAACAAATTGTCCCAATGCACACCCTGCAAGTCCTTTCGCATCTCCTCAAATCTAGCTTTTCCCCAACAAGAAAGAAGAGGAGGAAAGGGCAGCAAAGAAACAACAGATGGCCAACCTAGAGGAAGAAGAAGAGGAAGAATACAGTGAAATAGATAAAGGGAAAGGCAAGGTAAAGGATATACTTGCTCTTGTTAGAGGATACATGGAGTCATTTAAAGAATGGCAAACACAGGAATTCAATGATTTAAGAAGAAGAATAAACAACACAGAAAAAAAAATAAATAAAATGGATATGACCTTAACAGAAATGGGGAAAAAAATGGACAAGATGGAAGAACGGGCAATAGCAGCAGAAATGGAGGTAGAAGACTTAAAAAAGAAATTGGAGGAATCTAATAAAAAAACTAAAGAGACACAAGAATTACTAGCCCAAAAAATAGATATAATGGAAAATTATAACAGAAGAAATAACATAAAGATAGTGGGCCTTAAGGAAGATGAAGAAGGCAAGAATATGAGGGAGTTTATAAAAGAATGGATCCCTAAGGCCCTAGGATGTCCAGAACTACAGCAAGAAATGGAAATAGAAAGGGCACATAGAGCATTGGCCCCTAAACCACAACCACAACAAAAACCAAGATCTATTGTAGTAAAATTCCTAAGATATACTACAAGAGAAAAGGAACTGGAGAAGACAATGGAAAAAGTAAGAGAGGGCAACAAACCACTGGAGTATAAAGGGCAAAAAATCTTCATTTATCCAGATATAAGCTTTGAACTCCTAAAGAAGAGAAAAGAGTTCAATACAGCAAAAGCGATTTTATGGAAGAAAGGATATAAATTTACACTGAAGCATCCTGCGGTATTGAAAATATTTATTCCAGGACAACAAAACAGACTATTCTCGGATCCAGAAGAAGCACGAAAATTTGCAGAACAATTACAAAAATAGACTGAGGGATGAAGACGGGTAATGAGAGCAAAAATTATCACGATTGATATGTATGTGGGTAAAGAGGTATAAGAGCGAATAGAGACAATGGGCATATGTGAAAGTATCTGTAATTAGAGGAAAACATAGAGAGTATAGACAAGAATTAATAAGGGAAGGTAATGGAATAGAGAGAATAAGGAGGGAATTAAAAGAGTGACCTTTGTGACATATAAAAAGCGAAATCTTTTCTGGGGGGGGCTGGGTGGGGGAAAAGAGCGGTCACTGCAAAATCAGTTGACGCTTGCGAGTGGATTCGCAAATCCAAATGGAGAGGGGAGATGTGGTTGTCCGACAAGGGATAAAGGGCAACTCAGGAGGGGAAGGGGAGATTGGGGATAAAGAAGATAGAAATAGGAGAATAAGGAAAATGTTGGATGTTGTAGGAATGTTGTCTGGTAAAGAGTTGAAAATAAGAAAACAGAAATGGAAAAGGAGGAAAGGTAATGATGGAAAAACGGAAAGAGAAGATAAACAAAATATAAAATGGCTACGCTGAACTATATGACTCTAAATATTAATGGAATACATAACCAAATTAAAAGGAAGAAACTACTAAATTTACTGAAAAAGGAAAAAATAGATATAGCATTTGTCCAAGAAACACACTTAACTGAATTGGAGCACAAGAAATTAAAGAGAGATTGGGTAGGACATGTAACAGCAGCATCGTATAATTCAAAAGCAAGAGGAGTGGCTATATTAATTAGCAAAAATGTGCCATTTAAAATAGAAGAGGAAATAATAGATCCAGCAGGGAGATATGTTATGATAAAATGTCAGATATATTCAGAGCTTTGGAATCTACTTAATATATATTCACCTAACGAAGAAGATCAAAAGTTTATGCAAGATATCTTTTTGAAGGTAGCTAATACGCAAGGGAACATACTAATAGGAGGGGATTTCAATCTGAATTTGGATCCAAATATGGATAAAACGGGGAAAAAAATTAACAGGAAGAACAAAGTAACCAAATTTATAATTAAATCAATGCAATAAATGAAACTTGTGGACATATGGAGGAAACAAAACCCAAAAGAAAAGGAATACTCATACTACTCGACTAGACATAAAACATACTCAAGGATAGACCTATTCCTGTTATCAGCCCACATTCAAGGGAGAGTTAGGAAAACGGAATATAAAGCTAGACTATTATCGGACCACTCACCCCTGTTATTGGCAATAGAGCTAGAGGACATCCCTCCAAGAATGTATAGATGGAGATTAAACCCCATGCTACTTAAAAGACAGGATTTTAGAGAATTTATTGAAAAACAATTAAAAATGTACTTTGAAGTAAATACGGAATCAGTGGAAGATAAGTTTATACTATGGGACGCAATGAAAGCATTCATTAGAGGGCAAATAATAAGTTATGCAACCAAGATGAAGAAGGACTATAATCAGGAAACAGAGCAGTTGGAAAGGGAAATAATAAACATAGAAAAAAAATTAGCAATAAAGGAAGATACAACCAAAAGAAGAGAATTGGCGGATAAAAAAATAAAATATGAAACATTACAAACATATAAGGTGGAGAAGAATATAATGAAGACAAAACAGAAATATTATGAACTAGGTGAAAAAACACACAAAATCTTAGCATGGCAGCTTAAGACAGAGCAAACTAAGAAAATGGTATTGGCAACAAGGAAAAAAGACAAACAAATTACATATAATCCAAAAGAAATTAAGGAAAACTTCAGAGAATTCTATGAACAATTATACCGAACCGAAAACGAAGGGAAAGAAGGGAAAATAGATGAATTTTTGACTAAAATTGAACTACCAAAACTACAAATAGAGGAACAAAATAAATTAACAGAACCATTTGGAACAGTAGAAATACAAGAGATAATAAAAAATTTACCAAATAATAAGACACCAGGAGAGGATGGACTCCCAATAGAATTCTACAAAACATTTAAAGACCTAATAATACCGCCCCTCCTGGATGTAATCAACCAGATTGATGAGACACAAAACTTACCAGATTCATGTAAAACAGCAATAATTACAGTGATACTAAAACAAGGGAAAGATCCACTCTCACCAGCGTCATATAGACCAATATCTCTGCTAAACACAGATTATAAGATAATAGCTAAACTATTAGCGAACAGATTAGCAGAACAGGTACCGAAAATGGTAAATTTAGACCAAACTGGATTTATCAAAAAAAGACGCACAACAGACAATATTTGTAAATTTATTAACTTAATTCATGCAGTAGAAGGAAATAAAGCACCGGCAGTAGCAGTTGCTTTAGACGCAGAGAAGGCCTTCGACAGAGTAGAATGGAATAACTTGTTCAAAGTATTGCAAAAATTCAGTTTACCGGAGAAGTATATTAATTGGATTAAAGCATTATATAAGGGACCGTTAGCGAAAGTGACAGTAAATGGACATGTATCAAAGCAATTTAACTTAAGCAGGTCAACGCGGCAGGGATGCCCACTATCACCATTATTGTTTGCGCTAGCTATAGAACCACTAGCAGAATCGATAAGAAGAGATAATAATATAAAAGGAATAAAAATAAAAGACAGGGAATATAAAATCAGTCTGTTTGCGGATGATGTGATAGTGTACTTAACAGAACCAGAACTATCAATAAAAGAACTATATAAGAAATTGAAGGAATATGGAGAAGTGTCGGGATACAAGATAAACGTAAATAAAAGTGAAGCAATGCCTATGAATAACGCGGATTTCTCAAAATTTAAGGAGGAATCCCCATTCAGATGGCAAACGCAGGCAATAAGATACCTAGGTGTGCAAATAAACAAAAATCTAGGCCAATTATATAAACTCAATTACAATCCACTAATGAAAAAATTACAGGACGATTTAGAGCATTGGAAAGAGCTACCACTAACACTGATAGGAAGGATAAACTGTATTAAAATGAACATTTTTCCAAGGATACTATACTTATTTCAGGCATTGCCAATACAACTGACAGAAAAATTCTTCAAAGAGTTAAAGAAAATAATAAGGAGATTTTTATGGAGAGGGGGGAAACCGAGGATAGCACTAGATAAATTAACAGAATGGTATAAACAAGGAGGCTTACAATTGCCAAACTTCAAAAATTATTATAGAGCCGCACAATTAAGGTACCTATCAGACTTTTATCAAACAAGGGAAAAACCAGACTGGACGAGACTAGAATTAGATAAAATAGGGGAAAAGATACCTGAACACATATTATATAAATGGGACGAAAAATTGGTACAACATAGAACTTCTCCAGTATTACACCATCTCCTCAATATATGGAAGAAGATTCATGTAGAAAGAAATAAAATAAATTACCAAATACCAAAACTAATATTGACGCAAAATAAGCTACTCCCTTTTACAATAGACAACCTTGCCTTTAGAAAATGGGAAAAAAAAGGGATTAAAAGAATAGAAAATTGTTTTTCAGGAAGTAGATTCTTATCCTTTGAACAAATGAGAGATAAGTACAATATAACTGGAGATACAGCGCTGGCATATTACCAACTGAGATCCTACTTGAAAGATAAATTAGGAAGCAACTTGAGTTTACCAGAGGGAAGTAACCTTGAATATGTGATTACAGATACAATGTTAATCAAAAGATTTATAAAAAATATGTATATTAAACTGCAAGAAAAGGAGAATGAGGAAACAAATGGTAAAACTAAACAAAAATGGGAACAAGATTTAAATATAAAGATAAAAAAGGAAACATGGGAGAAGTTATGCTCTGGAACGATGAGAAATACAATAAATACGAGGCTGCGTATGATACAATATAATTGGTTACACAGACTATACATTACACCGCAAAAGTTAAATAAATGGGACCCAACAGTATCTGATAGATGTTTTCGATGTAAAAAAGAAAGGGGAACAACAATTCATGCAATCTGGACATGTGAGAGAGTAGAAAAATTTTGGGATGATCTCAATCAGATATTAAATAAAATAACAGAAAACAATATACCAAAGAATCCAGAGATCTTTCTCCTAAGTAACATAAAAAATAAAGAATTTGGAATTGACTTGGAAGATGCACAAAAAAGATTTGTCAAGATAGCCCTAGCCGTAGCAAAAAAATATATTATGTCAACCTGGAATTTGGAAGATAATCTGAAAATACAACAATGGTATATAGAAATGAATAAATGTATTCCATTAGAAAAAATAACATATAGGTTAAGAAATAATATTGAAATATTCGAACAAGTATGGGAGCCTTACATTAAATACAATAGCGAAAACCTACCGGGAACAAACATTACCTAAGTTGATGGAAGGAGAAGAAAAGAAAAGAATGGACTCAGTAGAATTTCTGGTGTATTTTTGTTGAATGACAACATTGTCTAACTGAATTAATGCAACCTAGATTGTATACCTAAAATGGATGAGGGGGGGGGTGGGGGGGTGGCTTGGGAGGAGGGAGGGGGGAGGGAGAAAAAGTCACTGTAAATGTGTGGAAAAGAAAAAGTGTATATCATGGCTATTGTGATTTATGGTGTGAAAAATAAAAAAAAAAAATCTAGCTTTTCCCCAATCAAAAACCTCAACCCTTCAATCATTGAATAATGATTCAGGACAGACTAGATGGACCAAAGAGCCTGTTTCTGTGCTGTTGTGCTCTACAGTTTAAAATATTTCATGTTACCATGGACAACCTGTTAAAGGTAATCCAATACTGTCTATTCAAAAATGGTGATACAGGGTACAGTATTCGTAATTGATACAATGAAGAAACTATCCAAACACTTGAAATTATCTTGAGGCAAATCAGTTTAATTTCAAAATGTCTTTGTGCAGTAAATAATACTTCAGTTGACTTTGAGGGTTGGTCAAGGAAATTGTTGAATCTGTTGTCAAATTTGTAAGTCCCAGAATTTATCAAACTTTCCAAGCTACATCTAGGCTTTCAACAGACCTGGCAACTATATTGCATTAAATGTGAAGAAAGGTGAATCATAGAAAAGGGAGAGGGATAGGAAAAAAAATCTATCTGCAAAACAAGTATTAGTTTTGAGTCACTTCCTGAAACAATATAACACATTTGGATGCTGAATCTCCATGTGACATCTCAAGACAAATGAGTTGGGACTGTTACAAGCCTCATTGTAGATAAAAGCCAGGAAAAAAAAACCATTTGTTTCAAACACCCTTCACAAGAAAAAGTAGATTCAGATAAAAGAATGTTACCTTAGGGACAATAAGGAGATATAAAACGGTGTTTGATCCCATTTTGTTTTGCAAACCATTCAAGTTGAAATGACTAAAATTTCAGACCTAATATAATCTGTTTGGTGAAACTATGTCATGAATTGAAGCAAACATTATGATGATAGGTCGGTCATTCCCAAAGTGGGTGATGGAAAGATCCAAGGGGGTGATGAGAAGAAGGGGGCTGTCTGAACATTTCAGGCAAACTCATCCTGCAATGCTTATTGTGCACTGTCAAGTGAAGAGGGTGACTGCCCGGGATGGTGACGGCTGGACATAGTGACTGCCCGGCACAGGACCGTTCCGGACTATACCGCTTGGGTTGGTGACTGCCCGGAACAGTATGGCCGAAAATGGTGACTGGCTGGGATAAGTTTTATTTGTGAAATACATACGCTTGTTTAAAGTGTTATTTTAAATTTTCTCTACGCCTAATACCACGAAAGAGGTGTGTGTTCATTCGCTGTGTGTGTGTGTGTGTGTGTGTGTGTGTGTGTGTGTGTGTGTGTGTGTGTGTGTGTGTGTGTGTGTGTGTGTGTGTGTGGGACAAGGGACGCTAACGATGTGGCCTGGGAGCCAAGGGACCGACAGTCTGAAATAAGCTTGGGGACCACTGTGGTAGATACGATGCAGGATCATTGATCAGAAACTTTATTTCTTCCATCACAGAAACTGCCCAATTTGCTGAATATTTCCTATTTTTGCTATATGACCTTTCCTTTGGTCATGGTGTAGTTCAATAAATTCCCTTCTTCAAGCTGACCTTTCCTTTGGTCACTGTGGTTCAACAAGTCCCCTTCAAAAATGACCTTTCCTCTGGTCATGGTGGGGTTCAATAATTCCCCTTCAAAATGACCTTTTCTTTGGTTCTCCAATTCCCCTTCAAAAAATGACTTTTCTTTTGGCTACGGTGGGGATCAAAAATTCTCCTGACAGGGAGAAACAAACAAATTGTCCACAACCACACAGAGCCATTCCAGCAAAGTGCTTCTTCAGATGACCGCTGCTCACTCAGTGCTGTCTCTTTAACAATGGCTGCTGATCACACAGTGTGCTGTTCCTTTAAATGTTTCACTCACACGTCCCTGTCCCTGGATAAAAGTGACAAATGTTCCTTTGCTTCCTCCAGAGGATAAACTTTGGGGATAGTCTCTACCATTGCCAGCTCAGATCTCTCCACAGTTTTGAAAGGTCGCAGCCTATTCTTTTTCTTTGGCTTGGCTTCACGGATGAAGATTTATGGAGGGGGTAAATGTCCACGTCAGCTGCAGGCTCGTTTGTGGCTGACTAGTCCGATGCGGGACAGGCAGACACGGTTGCAGCGGTTGCAGGGGAAAATTGGTTGGTTGGGGTTGGATGTTGGGTTTTTCCTCCTTTGCCTTTTGTCAGTGAGGTGTGCTCTGCGGTCTTCTTCAAAGGAGGTTGCTGCCCGCCGAATTGTGAGGCGCCAAGATACACGGTTTGAGGCGATATCAGCCCACTGGCGGTGGTCAATGTGGCAGGCACCAAGAGATTTCTTTAGGCAGTCCTTGTACCTCTTCTTTGGTGCACCTCTGTCACGGTGGCCAGTGGAGAGCTCGCCATATAACACGATCTTGGGAAGGCGATGGTCCTCCATTCTGGAGATGTGACTTACCCAGCGCAGCTGGATCTTCAGCAGCCTATACTTAGCTCTTAAAGTGACAGTCCCTAGATGAAACCAGGAGCTTGTAATAATACTGTTTTGGTTTTATCATAGGAGGCAAAATATTTTCCTTGGAGCCAAGGCAAAGGGAATTTACCTCATTGAATCTGTGATGAAAGTATGTTATGAGAGAAGATTGAACAGAACAGGACTTGAGTGTGTGGAATGCAAAAACAAAGAGAGTTGATGTTGGAAACTTCCAAATTCTTAGGGGGCTTGACATGCTGTGAACAAGCTTCACCTGCTAGGAGAGTCGAGAGTTGCTGGTGTAGTCTCAGGATAAGGGGGGGGGGTCACCTGTTTAAGAATGAGCTGAAAAATAATTTATTATTTTAGAGAGATGTGAACCTTTGTAATTTTTCTGTCTCAGAGAGTTATGAGGACTGAGCCATTAAATATTAGGTGGACAGTTTTTTGGACGATAGAGGAATTAAAGAGAGATATGCAATGACCACGATGGGGTGATGTTTGCTAATTAAAAACATAATATTTTACTCAAAAGAAAATGGGGTGGAGTAAGGTCCCTCAAGTCTGCTCTGCTTTTCAGTGAGATCATAGTTGCTCTGATCTCACTGAAAAGCAGAGCAGACTTGAGGAACCTTACTCCATCCCATTTTCTTTTGTAACTAAGTGACCACTCATGTCAAATTGTGAAATTATTTGTAATACTGGAATCTATGATCTAGGGGTGGTGCTCATGAATGTGCCCTTTTCTATGCTCTCCTTTCATAGGAGCCACTTAATTGCTATAAGTAATTCCACACTAGACTCCCTAATATACCTTTATCAATTATCAGCTGAGATACCATTGTGCTCTGAGAGTTGTGGAAGATCCTGTCTAACCCACAGCTATCAACACACCAAGACAACCAGTGGGCTGACTGAAGTCTTACAAACCTCCCTGGGATCATGATCCTGATCTATGTAAAAATAGATGGTTAATGCAAGATGGCCAACAATGTCCCAAACAAAAACTTGATTGAAGACACCCAGAGAAGAATTGCTTAGAAATTGCTGGGTTAAACAGAATAGGTTTGGCTATCTCTTTCACATGGAGAATCTTGAAAAATCTTCCTAGTTGAAGCACAATCTGTCCATCATAATTCATGCCAAATACATCTGGCATGTCTCCAACATCTCTTGATAAGTTTTATAAATGCAGCAAAGAAAGTATCTTGCATTAAAACTTGGAAAGACAATTTCCCAAAATTGCAGATAACTGCTGAGTTGCAAATATAGCTCAGGCCACCATGCTAACCAACCTCTCCTTCATCAACTCCATACAACTTTCCACGACCTCGGAAAAGCCGCCAACATATCAAAAGACCCATCCCAGCCCGATCACACTTTCTTCTCCCCACTTCTGCCAGGCAGAAGATGCAATATGTGAGTTTAAAAACACACACCACTAGATTTGAGGGTAGCTTTTTTTCCCCCCTGCGGGGGTGGGGGGGGGGGGTGGTTAGTGTTATCAGACTCTTTATTGGATTCTCATGAGTAAAATATTATGTTTTTAAATAGCAAACATCACCCCATCGTGGTCATTGCATATCTCTTTTTAACACTGTACCTTGCACTTTTGTTTTATTTCAGCACTAGGTGTTTCCTTGCCTGCAATACACATAAATCAAGGTTTTTAACCTGTATTTCAGTATACCTGACATTAAACAATTCAACTCAATATCAATGCCCCTCATTGAGTAGGTTCTAATATGACTGAATGGATTATCAAACTCCACAGTTGTAGAGTTTGCCAACTCACCAAGCCAAAAAAAAGAGAGCATTCTCTACTTATTTTAAACAAGGATATGGTCAATAACATTATAAAATAAAGACATTGTCAAAGATTACAATATAGAGTCTAAAACATAAGAAGTAAGCATACCAAAAGTGAAAAACAATTGCTAGTTATTGGATTGACAATAATTTTAAAATGCACATCTTGCAGAAACAATTGAATATGATACTGCTAAGGTTTGCTTTTCTATCATGTTTATGAGGAAAAAAAAGTAAAATTACCTCACATTTGTGTGCCTCTTCACATACAAATTATGAAAGTTATTTGTATTTTCTAACTGGCAATGACCAGACCTGGGTCCTTGTAATCGCTGAATGATTTCAGCCTTCATCTCCATGGCAATATGTGCAGGAAGCAATGACAGAAGGAGACGTTCCTTGGAAAAGAGAAAGAAAAGAGAAATACGAATTAAAATATTGCAATGGCAAGCTTTCACATATTTTGTATGTACCTATCAGCATAGAAGTGAATACATACGATAGAAAAGAAAACCATGGGCCTCATTGACTTTGACTCAGTCATTTTAAACATTTCAAATAAATTTTTCATTTAATTCAACTGCATTTCTAAAATTGATGTCATTTAAATGTAATCTTTTATGACTTGCAGGTGACCTAGTGGAAAATTTCAGATCTGAACTGAAACCAAACTCATTTCTTTAAAGGGTAATAGATGGTACATTTGAAAATTAAATTTAAGTCCTTCTTTCATGTCACTATGATCTCTCTCCACTTTGAACATTTATTTTGCTCCAAATTTAACAAATAAAACTCAGCAACCGTCTTTCATCTCATCACTAAAATTGTTTCAAACATACTGAGAGGTGGAGTATTAGCTTCAATGCCTTAACATCAAAACAAGCTAATCTTTTTCATATGGTTATTAATGATAATTTACATCCAGAATTGGTCGATCTGATCAAAAAAGAAATCTAAATCCTGCTATGTTGGTTCCCTTTGGCCATGTTATAATCATTAATTGCCTGTAAGTTGATGCTCAGTGAATATATAATATATGGAACAAATTCAGTCAACTTTACTGGCAGAATAGCCCAGAAATTCGATGGAAATATGTTTCTTTTGCAAATGCTTAAGCCTCCCAAATCACAGGCAAAAAAAAGCATCTTCACATTGTGAACTGAAAATTCATTGTTGTTGTAATGGTATATGATTTTTTTAAAAAGTGCCTTAAACAAGCATGTGGAAAAGAAGTGGTGGAATAGAGATAATGTAACGGTGTGGAGAGAGAAGAATCTCATTTTTGCATGCTTAGTCCAATTGTAAAACCTTCACTCACATTTCACAGCTTCTGCAAATTGACATTGATCATGGCCAGCACATTACCCACTCTATAGCTAAATACAGTCTCAAATCCATCATCAAATTTATCAACGGCACCACAGTAGTGTTTGGGAAACAGTTAATGAAAAGATGGAATACAGGAAAAAGATTTAAATTCTGGTGGCATGCTGACAAGATAACAAACTATCTCCTAACATCAATTAGATGAAGGAGATGATCATTGACTTCAAGCGACAGGGCAGAATTCACCCCCATACATATTAATCAAAAGTAGGTATAATAGCCATCTGATAGCCTACAGGTCACCCTTGGTCAAGGTGTAGTACCTATTTAGCCTCCCAATCAGGGTTACGTGAAGCCATGGATTGCAGAGAGCGTGGATGATTTTTACAAGTAAATTCTACAAATTTGAAATTCTGGTTGAAAAACTAAAATTGCTAGGTAGATGAATTTGCTGATCAGGGTTACCCATTCAGTATGGACACTGCAACTGAAGAAGGCAACAGGAAACCACTTCAGTACATTTCCCTTGTATAATCATGGATGCAACATCGACTGCGGTCTCAGCTCAAAGATGGAGCCTTCACCAAAGAATAGGGGAGACAACAACTACAATTCAGAGAGTCAGATATTGTGACGGATGGAGAGACATGATCGCCCACAAAAGGTAAGGCACCTGAATGATGATGATATATTAATCGTGCTGTAGTTGAAAGAGAAAATAGTTTCAAGTTCTTTGGAATAAAAGAAACACACACACACACACACACACACACACACACACACACAGACACACACACACACACACAGAGGACAACTCTGATTATCTGAAATTTCGGATAAATTAGGATATCTGAAACAATCAGAAATCTTATTTTTCTCTATTAAGTCATGTCTCATCCTTCATTGCTCCAAAGAGAAAAGCCCAAGCTGTCAACCTTACTTCATATAACCTGTTGTCCAGACAACTATTCTGGAATATCTCCTCTGCCCCCTCTTCATTACATTTACATCCTTCTTGTAATGAGGTGACCAGAACTAGTGTGGCCTAACCAGAGTTTATAGAGCTGCAATATTACCTCAAGGCTCTTGAACTCAATCCCTTAATGAAGGTCAACACACCATATGCCTTCTGAATCACCTTGCATGGAAACCTTGGGGGAATCTATGGACCTGGACGCCGAGATCCCTCTGTTTGTTCACACTGTTAAAAATCCTGCCATTAACTATGCACTCTAGCTTGATGTTTGATATTGCCAATTGCATCATTTCAAACATCTGGATTTAATTCCATCTGCCACTTCTCTACCCAACTCTGCAACCTCA
Organism: Narcine bancroftii; assembly: GCF_036971445.1. Classification (NCBI taxonomy): domain Eukaryota; kingdom Metazoa; phylum Chordata; class Chondrichthyes; order Torpediniformes; family Narcinidae; genus Narcine; species Narcine bancroftii. The sequence continues at coordinate 425,187,256 of NC_091469.1, forward strand.
TGTCATTTAAGTCAACCTTCTACACTATCCACAACACCTCCATCTTTTATGTCAGCTGTAAACTTACAATTCAAACCCTCTACTCTTCACCCAAGTCAATTATAAAAAAAATCACAAAGAGCAGGGTTTCCAGAACCGATCCTTATGGAATTCCACTTGTCACTGACCTCAAGGCAGAATACATTTCATCTATTCCTATCCTCTGCATCCTGCATGCAAGCAATTCTGAATCAAAACAACTAAGATTTCTTGGATCTGAAACCTCATAACTTTCTGAATGAGCTTATTATTTGGCGACCTTGTCAAATGCCTCAGTAAAATTCATATCCACTGCATTCACCATCTTATTTTCATCAGTTTCAGTCAATCAAAGAGTGAGAAGAATTCAAACAAAATATGAGATGTTCTTTCTCTCTCTTATTTGCATTTGGCCTCACTACGGCAACCGAGTGTCATTAGTGCAACACTTTACAGTGCCAGCAATCAAGACCGGGGTTGGAATCCCATGCTGTCGGTAAGGAGTTTGTACGTTCTCCCTGTGCCTGCGTGGGTTTTCCCAGGAATGTTCAGTTTCCTCCCACTGTTTGAAATGTACTGGGGTGTAGGTCAATTGGGTGTAATAGGACAGAATGGGCTCATGGACTGAAATGACCTGTTACAACACTGTATGTCTGAATTTAAATTTTTTTTAAATATAGAGAAGCCCAAAATCTAGCATCATTTTTTGAATGGGGAGTTGAAATGACATACAACTGAATGCAATCCAGAAACTGAAAGAAAAACAAAGAATGGGCTAAATAGGAAGAATCCCATTTCCCTTTGCAGAGAAGACAATTACTAGGAAATCACCCAATTTAATATAATTGGTAGAAAGTTAAAGCAGAACTTGATGGAAATATGAAATTCACTGGCTGTTAAAAGCGAAAGAGACAAAAATCTGACGCGTTTAAAAAGTATTTGGATGAGCACTTAAAGTGTTGGCTACAGAGACCTGGGAAGTTATGTTAGTATTGATACCTATTTCAGTTAGCATGACAACTTTTGGCCAAATGAGCTCTTTGCTGTGAGAAATTTAAATGATCCCAAAGAACTTGTTTTCTTTAGCATCAGTTGAGAAATACTCAGGTAAATATCTTTACAGTCACAGGACACACAGCCCTTGCTTTGTTGTGAGGCTCAGCTGCAGTATCTGACAGATTTTTCGTCACAAGTGCTTCAGTATTGCTTCATGCTGTTATCAAGAGAAGAGAATTAAATCTGAATGTCTCTGGTATGTAGGTACTGCTGAGGGTCATTCTCTCATCCTTCTCTTCCATTATCTTGATATGTTCAAGCCAGCATTTCTTCATTCTCACAATCATGCTCGTTTCCAAGCTGGGTCTTGATCTAATCATCCAAATTTGAAAAATCTTTGTTAAAGCACAATGTTTTACAGCAAAAGAAATTACAGTAGCACCCCAAACTCTTCTTTGTAAACCATGGAAACTGTCAGCAATTCTAGGGAATCTCTAATAAAAAACCTATACAATTTCACCAAGCATCCAAAGAAAACACTTCAGTAACTGACCTGTTTATGATCTTTTCACATAATGGTGGAGATGGGAAATTTTTAAGAACAGTGCAGTACAGGCCCTTTGGCCACAATGTTGTACCGACCTATATAAACTCTATCCGTGATCAATTTAACCATTCCCTCCCATAAACCTCAATTTTTCTTACAACTATGTGTCTTTTGAGTATTGTACCAGCCTCCACCATCAAAATTCCAGGCAGCCTTCTCATTCTGTGTAAAACACCTACCTCTGACACCTCCCCTAAACTTTCCTCCACTCACCTTAAAAGGTGTCCTCTGGTATTGACAATTGCTGCCCTGGGAAAAAAGGTGCTGGCTGTCCACTCTATTTATGGTTTCCATAATCTGTCAAGTCACTGTTCTTCTGTTGCTCCAAAAAGAAAAGCTCTAGCTTGTTCAACCTTTCAGAGATACAGGAGTAACAGAGCCAGCACCACCAGGCCAAGGAACAGCTTCTTCCCATGGGCAATGAGAATGCTGAACAACTAATGGATATACTCACACTAACCATCCAAAACTTTCATATGTACAATGCAATATTTACTTATTTATTTGTATAGAATAAATACTTGCCCTGCATATGCATTGTTTATCTCTCTGTGTTATGCCTGATTGTGTGTCTGCATGTTTTGCACTGAGGAACAGAGAACACTCATCCGGTTGTGCTTGTACAATCAGATGACAATAAACTTGACTTTCTTCATAAGACATGTTCTCCAATCAAGGGAGTATCCTGGTAAATCTCCTCTGCACCCTCTCGAAGGCTTCTACAAACATCCTGTAATGTAGTGACCAGAACTGTACGCAATATTCAGTGTTTTGTTGAGTTGCAACATTACTTTGTGGCTCTTGAACTCAATCCCCCAATTAATGAAGACCAACATACCAAACGTCTTCTTAGCCACCCTATCAACTTGTGTGACAACTTTGAGGGATCTATGAAAACTTGGATACCAAGATCTGTCTGTTCCTCAACACAGCTAAGAATCCTGCCATTAACCATGTATTCTATGTTCACATTTGACATTCCAAAGTGTATCATTTCACAAATTTCCAAATTGAACTTCATCTCCTACTTCTCCACACAAGCCTGTATCCTGTCCACATCGACAACACCTCCAGCCTTTGTATCATTTGCCAACTTACTGATCTTTCACTCCATTTCTTTATCCAAGTAACATAAAAATCACAAAGAACAGGAGTCGCAGAACAGATTCCTGTAGAACTCCACTGGTCACTTCCAAGCAGAATACACTCCATCGACTAGCATCCTTTGCCTTCTGTGGGCAAGTCAATTCTGAATCCATGCAGCCTAGTTCCCATGGATCACAGGACTCCTAATTTTCTTGATAAGCCTTCCATGGGGAACCTTGTCAAGACCTTAAAAAAATCCATATACAGCTTATTCACTACTCTTCCTTCACCAAAGTATTTTGTCCCCTCCTCAAAACAACTCAACTGGACTTGTAAGGTATGACCTTTTCTTCACAAATCCACACTAACAATCATTAATGCTCAAAAAATCCTGCCTCTAAGAATCCTCTTCAAATGTTTGTTCACCACTGGCATCAGACTCACTGGTTTATAATTCCCAGAATTATCCTTATTACCTTTCTTGAAGAAGGGAACTACATTTGCCATCCTCCAATATGGTACCACTCCTGTGGCCAGGGAGGACACAAAAATCATCACCAATTCACCAGCAATTTTGTCCCACTCTTCCTGTCGCAACCTGGGGTAGAATCCATCTAGTTCAGGCAACTTACCTCCCTTAATGTTTTTTTCAGAAGCTCCACTACCTCCTTCCTAACTTCAATATGCTCCAGCACATTAGCCTGTTCTATGTTGACCTCATATTGATTATATTTCCTCTCCCTGGTGGACACTGAAACAAAGCATTCATTATGGATCACTCCTATTTTCTTTGCTTCCAGGCACATTTCCCTCTTTATCTCCGAGTGGTCCTTCTCCTCACATTAGTTACCCTCCTGCTCTTTATCTCCGTGAAGATTTTTCACATTCTTCACATACATGAACATTTGAGGATGAACAGTGCAATTTAAAAACAACTGCGTTTTGTTTGATTAGTATTACCCACTGATTGATGCTCAACTTTTCCAGTTGTGTACTGATAGAAGCTGAGTTCATTGTGTAAACTCCTTTACATAATGGTGTCCAGCAGAGTTCCTAGGTCATAAGTTGCTTTCTGATTATATAGAGTTTCACATACACCTAATAAATGGGTGCCATAGAAACTGGGAGATCTTTTGATAACTCTTATTGATACTTCAAATAGAATGATATCGGGGCTAATTAGCATGCTGGCATCAGCTGATGCCAGGGATATGAGTAGGGAAGAGGCCGTCAATCCCCAGCATGAAATTATGTCATTTGACGCCGACACACTGACTGTTTTCTTTTTCCACTGGACCCTGTCCCAGTTAACGCCCCATTAATTCCTGGGACAAGGTGCCAGTGGAAAAGAGGCTTTAGATTAACTCTGGGAACTCTTACATTTCATTTGTGCAGAATACATTCAAACCTTTTACGTTAAGCAGACTTGTAATTTAATCGGTATTTATTCCCAACAAGCGTGCATTTATCAGTGTCACTTTCTATTTCATAAAAATGCTCATCAAATTAGAAACAATGTTGCATGTGTTTCCTTCTTCATGCCTTAACGTGAAAACTATCTGGTCTCTCTTGATGAATCTTCATTGTTAATTCTCGTTCCTTGTCATTTGTTTGCTTGAGTCGCACCACCTTTTATTACTGTAAGAATAGTCAATTCTCTTTAAAGGTCACACCACAGTACTGAAATTTTTTAAAAAAATTCATTTGACACCTGTTTCCAATTCACTTGTGGCTCTAATATGTAAAGTTTTAAGATTTATGTTACATTGCAGATCAGAACAATAGAAATTCACCAAGACAGTGTTATTTTTAAAACAATATATTTATTTATAATTACTAATATCTGTAATATAACATACTTAAATCTATTCCAACTATGCACAAATATATTTATGTGGGTAGGTGGGTGGATGTGTGTGGGTGTGGGTATGTGAGATACCCAAACCATTACAGCTTGGGCACAATTCTGGAAAGTCATTCCCAAAGTTCAATCTTAGAAATCCTGTGTTGAAACTCACACTTGTAAACTGATGCTCAGAAGTGATTACAAAGGAGGTGAGAAATTGAGTGATCAGACTGCTTAAAACTCACAAATCCTTGTTCAGTTGCTTCCAGAGAAATGTGCTTTCATACGAATGATTGTCACAACTCCTCTTTCCCTTGCATAGGGGAAACAAAGTGTGTGACTTCTACGGTGCTTCCAAAACTGAGGTAATGGTCACATTCCAATGCAGGAATTCTTTTGTTTCCTTTACCCAGATATAGGTCAATGTTTCTGAGATATAGTATATCTGTGGTAATAACTTTCAGTTTTAGACCCTCCAGATGAACAACAAAAGGCAAAAGAGTGTAACACAAAAGTCTGCAGACACTGATTGTAGTAAAAACACACTGAAATGCTGGAGGAACTCAGTAGGTCTTTTCAGTGTCTTTAGTTGACAAAGATATATTGTCGACATTTGAGGCCTGAGCCTCTCTTCAAGAAATAAGCAGAATAAATTAGAAGGCATAAAATATCAGCAAGTCTCAGAATTCAAATAATGTTGGCTTGGGGAGGAATCCAGACCAACAAAAGGTGTTAATTGGATCTGTTAAGGGTCAAGAAAAGAAATTATCATGTTTGTGTGAAAGGAGATGGAATGGAAAGACAGAGACAGAGATAGGGAAAGGCCACGGTGGAAAGGGGGGGGGGGTAATGAAAGCATAGAAGTCAATATTAATGCATCCATTTGGAGGGTTTTCAGTCCGAAGGTGAAGTGTAGTTAGTGCATGAGACCATGAACAGACATGTCAGCTAGGGAATGGGATGGAGAATTGAAATGGGTGGCCACTAGGAAATCCATGCTATTGCAGGGAAACAGAGCCGAGGTGCTCAACAAAGTGATCCATGTCCAGTCTCTCCAATGAAGAGGAGACCACAACGGAAGCACCGGATGCCGTAGGTGACCATACATATTCACAAGTGAAATATTGCTTCACTTGGAAGGACTGTTTGAGGCTCTGAATGGTGGTGAGGGAGGAGATGTGGACACAGGGGTAGGTCCCAAGGGGATGATTTTTGGGGAGGGAGAAGTGGACAAGGGAGTCACAAAGGGTGTGGTTCCTGCGGAAGGCAAAGATAAGAGGAAAGGGGAATATGCGTCTAGTGGTGAGATTAGATAGTAGGTGGTGGAAATGGCAGAGGAGTATATGTTGGATGCAGAAGTTGGTGGGATGGAAGGTGAGAACAAAAGGAATCCTGTCCTTGTGGTGCATGGGGGTGGAGGGTAGCAGGGCAGATGTGCGGGGAATGGAGGATGTGGGTGAAATGAACAAGAGGAGTGCTGTACTGATGACAGGTCCCACATCCCGGCACCTCCACCTGGGGCCCATATATAACCCTGGTTTCTTGCCTAAACCCAGAACCCCTCTGAAGCCTATTCTTGAACTCTACCTGTGTTGTAAGCTAATAAAAGCGTTTGTTCTCCCTCCAGACGTGTATGAGCTTTTAACTATGCTACAATTTTATTAGCTTACAAACAAGGATGAAAGCGTTACTCAAGCCCAATATGCTGTTAATAGACCCCTAGTCCCCTGATGCAGCTGAGGAATTCACATATTGGCTAGACTGCTTCGAGGCCTATCTGATCGTGACCAGGGATGTCTTTCATACAGACAAGCTCTGTAGATCGGCGCTCATCTCAGGGGTAGGAACGAAGGTGTATGCAGTCATCCGAGACAGCCCAACGTGCGAGTCCACCATCAAGGCACTGAATGCCCACTACATGAAGGCTCCGAATGAAATCCTAGCGAGGCACCCACTCTCCCTATACAGCCAATGGCCCAGAGAGTCAATTGATGACTACCTGCTGGATCTGTGGACGCTGGCTAAGAAGTGCAGGTATTATGCTGCTTTGGGCTGTGTCCAGAAAGATAAACAGATCCGAGAAACTCTAGTCGCAGGGTTCTACTCGAGGTACATGAGGCAGTGACTGCTCGAGTCAGGAAGGAAGGACCTCACTAGCCATGTTAAAATGGCCAAATCACTGGAACATGCTAGTTTCGAGAATTATGACCTTGAGGCCAACGAACCCATGTTCTCAGGTGTGCACCTCCAAGGACTAGCTTCTCCCACTATAGCGGCCCCCAGTCTTAACAGCTGCCACATCTTGAGCCCGGGAGTGCTTTTTCTGTGGCAAAGGACAGCACTCCCGTGCCTGATGCCCAGCCAAAGATTCAGCGTGCTCCAGCTGTGGGAAGAAGGGACATTGGGTGAGGGTCTACCACACAAAGGGAGGTCCGGAGAAGTCCATGGCCTGTACCACTCCTGGATCTGATTCCAGTCTCAAGCCATCTGCCCTGGATTTGCCTGAGATCGCCTGCTATGCAACCTTCCACCTATGGAAACAGCACGAAAAGGCTCAGCGACCATCTTGCAGCAGCCCAATTTTGAATTTAGTGCCATCATCCTCAGAAAAGGAAGAAGAATGGCCATCTTGCTGCGCCACAAGGTCGGCACCACCTTACCTGCTCAGGTCAACTCAGGATGGAGGGGGCCAATCGAGGGAAGAACTTGGCATCCCCAGCAACCTGGCTTTGCTGGTCCTCGACCAGAATAGACCTCACCAGATCAGCAACTCGATGGTGACAGTGAAGGTAAACGGACATTCAACCAAGTGCCAGATTGACACAGGCTCCACAGAAAGTTTCATAGATTCATGGACTGTGCAAAAATATAATTTAAAAATATACCTGTCTAATTACCAAATCTTCCTAGCATCCTTGTCCCATTCGGCGCGTGTACAGAAACATTGTATAGTTCAGCTGTCATTTGAAGGGGAGAATTTTGTAAATTTTGTATGTTCATTTTAGATAAAATGTGTGCTCCAGTATTGTTGAGTCTGGACTTCCTGTGTCACCTTAAAAGTGTGACCTTGGAGTTTTCTGGTCCCCTTCTCCTGGTAATGGTTTGGAACAGAGGGCCCTAAAAACCAGGATCTACTTGCAGCCTCTCCACGCAGAACATCCTAACAGGCAATTTTGACCCTCGAGTCCATGCCGCCCAATTTACACTGAATTAACCTTCAATCCCAGTACGTTTAAAATGGAGGGAGGAAACTGGAGCCCCCGGAGAAAACCCATGCAGACATGGGAGAACATATAAACTCATTATAGACAGCAATGGGATTCAACCCTGGTCCTGATCGCTGGCGCCTTAAAGGCATTTGCTAACTGCTATGCCAACCGTGCCACCCTGATGTTGCTAGAGATGAACCAAATTAATTGGAAGTTGGTGGCAAAGTGGATGAAGTCAACAAGGTCATCAGGGGTACATGGGTCAGTACCAAAGTAGTCATTGACATAGTGGAGGAAGAGTTGAGAGGCCTTGCCTGTGTAGATTTGTAGCATGGATTGCTCCATGTACCTAACAACAAAGCAGACATAGCTGAGGCTCCTCATATGGGTACCAATGGCTAACCCTTTAACCTGGAGAAAGTGGGATGAGTTAAAGGAAGCTGAGGAAAAGTTCTGCCAGCTGGAGAAGGGTGGTAGTGGAGGGGGAACTGTTTGGTTCTATTGTCCAGGAAGAAATGAAGGGCTTTGAGGCCTTCAGTAAGGGTGATGGAGGTGTATAGGGATTGGATATGCATGGTAAACATGAGGTGATTGATTGATTGATGAAGTTTTTGAAGTGATGGAGGGTGTGTGAAGTGTCCCAGATATAGGTGGGGAGGAACTGGACTGGGGGCTCTGCCAGGACAATTGGGTTTGTGGATCTTGGGTAGGAGGTAGAAATTGGCTGTATTTGGTTGGGAAACAATAAGGTTGGAGGCCATGCCAGGGATCTGACCAGAAGTGATGAGTTCAGCAATAGTGGGTGATACAGTAGTTTGACAAGTTTTGGTGGGTCCTGTTGGGGGGTAAGTAAGTGGAGGTGTCTGAGAGTTGTCGTCTGGCTTTGGGCAGATAGAGGTCAGTGCGCCAGACCACAACAGTGCCACCCTTGTCTGCAAGTTTGATGGTGAGGTTTGGATTGGTGTGGAGAGAGTGGAGGGCCAGGCGTTCTGAGGGAGTGAGATTGGAATGAGTGAGGGTGGTAGTGAAGTCGATACAGTTGATGTCACGGCAGCAGTTGGAAACATAACTGTCAGTGCAGGCAGAAGACTGGAACGAGGTGTCCAGGAGGAGGAAGATGTTTTAAAGTGGGAAAAGGATCTGTAATGTGGGGTGGAGAATCATGATTGTATAAGTAGGCATGGAGACAATGCCAACTGATGATGAATTCAGCATCATGGCGTGCAATGAACCTGTTAAGATGTGGGCAAAAGGGGATGAAGATGAGGCCTCTACTGAGGACAGAGCATCCAGTCTCTAAGAAAGGAAGGTCGGAGAGGATGGTGAAGATCAGGCAGGGATTGGGGGGAGGTTCAATGCACTGGAGGGTGTTGGAAAGGGGAGGAGGATGGGTTGGACGAGGTGGTGGAGGGTAGGAAGGTCCAAGGGAGGGTGGGGAGTGGTGGGAAAGTCAGAAATTGAAGAGAGAGTGCCCTGTGTGCTCCTGGAGCAAGGGTGGGAGTTCGCAATGGAGACTAGGTCCTGGAAGTCACAGGGGCCAAGGTGGAAACCCACGTCTGAAGCACTGTTCTGTAGGTTACTGAGCATTTATGATTCATGAAAAGAAAAGCTACTTCCGCTTCCTTTCTAGCCTCCCTGATTTTCTCAGATCCCAACATTTAAGAAGGACTTGATGCAAGGATGACAAATAAAATGTTTTTTATATCCCTGGTGCTTAGCAAACACAGAATAATATGGGAAGGAAATTAGGGAAAGAAACTAAGAAACTGATTGTAGACTTCAGGAGGGAGAAATCAGGAGAACTCAAACCAATTTTCATTGAGTGGAAAGGGATAAGAACATCAAATTCCTGGGTGGCAATGTCCCGGGGCCTCCACATCAATACAATCATGAAGAAGGTTCGCCAGTGGCCATACCTCATAAGGAGTTTGAGTAGTATGGATAAAAAGGGTTGGGATAAATCTAAAGGTAAATGGGAAGCGGAGGTTGGTTTTATTTTTTTCCGATATTTGTTATGATAGTGTAACTAGACTGATAAATGCACGTTATGCAATGATTAATTATAATTTTTTACATCAATTATAATTAACACCTGAAAAGCTAAAAAAAATATGGTTTTCATTAATCAGATTTGTGTTTTAGATGTGGTAATGCTTTTGGAACTTTTTTTCATGTGGTTTGGTCTTTTTGGAAGCAAGTACAATTGTTTTTGGAATACCTGTATAAGATTAAAATACCTTTAGATCCGACAGTATTTTTATTGGGTAGTTTGCAACCTCTGAAAGGTCTGGGATGAGATAAATTTCAACTTGCTTTTGTATATTTAGCATTATCTGTAGCCAAAAAATGTATTGCTAGTACGTGGAAAGATACGAATATGATTGATATTAATAGATGGCATAATGAGATGAAATATTGTTTAATAATGGAAAAAAATCACATATGTTTTGTGTGATAACTATAGATTTTTTTATTAATAAGTGGTTGTTATATTCAGAATATTTACATTTTGATTTATATTGATTAGATCTTAATATGTATGCTTAATTTTTCTTTAATTTTTTTTCTCTTTATGTCTCTCCTTTGGAGAGTTGGTTGAAAGGGGGGGGTTTCTTTTTTTTGCTCTTTTTCTTTTTTTCTTTCTTTTTTTTCTTTTATATATATAAAATATATCGTTCATGCTTAGTTTATTGTTATATATGTTACTTATCTGTATTTTGAATGAATAAATAAAGTTTAAAAAAAAAGGAGTTTGAGTAGATTTGGTATGCCACCAAACACTCTTGTAAATTTCTATAGGTGTACCATACAGAGCATTCTGACTGGTTGCAACACTGACTGGTATGGAGTTGCCAATGCATAGGACAGAAAAAGGCTACAAAGAATTGTGAACTCAGCCATGGCCATCGGGGGCATTAGACACCACTCCATTAATAATATCACCATACTGTGCACAGAATTTAACATGTATAAAGTTCACCAGGCTTGGTGCTTGAAAAGTAAATGTTTACCACGGAGGAAGGTTCTTGTAGGGTTTGCAGAGAGAGATATTTGCTGCTCCAGGATTTCCACAACTGAGGTACCACCACTAGTCACCTCAGGGTCTCGCTGATGAAACTTGCCCCATCAGGGTCTTCCAGATGGTAACCTCTTTCTTAAAGCTACCACAGAGTTCCATTCCTTCCTCTATTTCAAGAGAAACATCAGACAGATAGCACTTCCAGCCATCTACTGCTCTGGAACTTGCTTTCATCAGTTTTAAACAGTTTTTCCTGGCTTGCACTTTTCAGTTACTTGTCAGTGTCCCACACACTGACTGACTGACTGAGCTGTTAACTCAACTCTCTCTCTTTTCCAACTAAAACTCCAAAAAGAGTATGTGACTCATGTCTTGCAAAACCCCAACCTTCTCCAGCAAACAACAGTTCTTTCTTTCTTCTTCTCAAATTGTTATCTTAGGTAAACAATCCACAAGTGACCTTTCTGTGCACTCTGGCAAAACCCTTGAAAAGAGCTTCCACTAGCCATCGTGTCTTCAGTTCCAAACAATGGTCATTCATTTTATGACATCAGTTCAATTAACACCTACTTGTGAAAGGTGCTTACATTCTCCAAAGTTCTTCAGTATTTCTTCAGTCTTTCAAATAAGATCTGTTTTAAAATGTGTGTATGTATGTGACCTACTCTAAATCTTATAAATTCTCCCAAAATATTAATTTTGTTACAGTTTAGTCAATGAAATTGCTCACCAAGTGTTCAGTGCAATGTGAAATGAACAATTGACTACAATAAATAAACAAACCTGTTAAATCTTGTATATTTTAAATCATGCTTAAAATATTTTGACATACTAATGCCTTCATATTTATTTTTTTTAAACTTTATTTAAAAAATAACAAAAACATAACATACAATATAGAAATAGTCAGAGAAAATTTTTCATTATTACCCATACCCCCTTCCCACCCCTACAGCCAGCTCCCTTAAGGGGAGCTAAATAAATAAATAAATAAATAGATATATGTATATGTGTGTGTGTGTATATATATAAATTATAAATATTAACAATATTTCAAAGTATATCTAAATGCATATATTTCAAATACGGGGGCCACTTACTGACAAAAGAAGTAAAGTATAAATAATTTTTTTCCATAACAACTTATACTTTCAATTCATTATGCCAACATGCTATATTAATCTCAGCATCACCTTTCCAAGTATTAGCAAAACATTTACGCGCTACTGATAACACCAAACATACAAAAGCAATTTAAATTTTATCCAATCCCATTCCCCTTAATGAATATAAATTTTCCAACAAGAAAATCATTGGATCTAACAGTAGTATAAAATTATATAATTTCTCCAAAACTACTTTAATTCCTTGCCAAAATGATTGAACTTTAACACAATTCCATACAGCATGTAAAAAAGTTCCAATACCACATCTGAAACAAGAATCCGAATTACTAAACCCACATTTTTTTTAACTTTATAATTAACCATTCCATTCCATAAATTCCAGTCAATTTAATTACATTGTCTTGACACACATTCGCCCAATCTTCTTCAGGGAAAATAAATACTAAATCACTCTCCCATTTAAGTTTAGATTTCTCCCAATCTGGTTTATCCATACTATCTCAGTTATACATAACTGAAATATAACCCTTTTTTGGTATAGAGGAAATCAAAGATTCAAATCTCGACAAAGTAGGTAAAATCATCTCTCTACCGTAATTATCTTTTAACAAAGCCCTAAGTTGATAATACACAAACAAAGAATTTACAGGTATATCAAATATTTCTCTCAATTGGTTAAAAGAAAGAAATTGACCCTCTACAAAACAATCTTGTATTGTCTTTATACCTTTAGAATCCCAAATCTTTAAATGATTATTAAACATTGAAAAAGGAATCTTTTGACCCTAGCACCCTATTATTTTTTAACCAAATCTTTAATAAATGCTTCAATATTGGCATATCATATTGCTGTAACAAAATCAAATTCCAATGAAATATAAATTCATGTATTTCAACCCTAGGAATACACACCATCTCCACTTTAGCCCAGCTAGGAGGCTGATCTAAATCCATCAATCTACTAACAAACTTCAACTGGGCCGCTTCATAATAATTTTGAAAATATGGTAGATGTAGTCCGCCCAATGTAAGTCTATGCAACACCATTCGAGCTAATCTACCTTTCCATAAAAATTCTCACACTGCTTTATTTAAATCTTGAAAAAAGCCCTTAGAAAGTAAACAAGGTAGTGACTGGAATAAATACTGAATTCGAGGAAAAATATTCATTTTAATACAATTAACCCGACCAATCAATGTTAATTGAAGCTCTTTCCACTTAATCAAATCTGCTTTAATCTGTCTTAATACAGGTACATAATTTAATTGATATAATGATTGATAATTCATATCCATAAAGACACTTAAATATTTAATTTTACTTGTCCACTTTAATTTTGTAATCGTTTTAAATTCAGAATAATCTCCCACTTTAACTGGTAAAATTTCACTTTTAGTCCAATTAACTTTATATCCTGATAATTCTCCAAATTTCAACAAACACTCTTGCAATTCTTTCAACGACCATTCCGGTTCCATCAAATATATCAACACATTGTCCTCAAACAAATTAATTTTATATTCTTCATTCTTAACCCTCATCCATCTAATTTTGTCTAATAACCTGAGCCAATGGTTCAATAACCAATGCAAATAGGGCTGGTGACAATGGGCAGTCCTGTCGAGTTGAACGAGTCAATTTAAATGGTAAAGAAACCTGTCCATTTGTCAGCACCCTAGCAATCGGGTTCGTATATAAAGCCTTAACCCAACCAATAAAAATATGACCAAATTTAAATTTCTCTAACACAAATAAAAAATCCCACTCAACCTATCAAAAGCTTTTTCTGCATCTAATGCAACCACCATGGTTAAGTTGCTTTCGATATGCGTTTACCAAAGTAATTAATCAAAATATGTTGTCTGATGCATTTCTATTCTTAATAAAACCTGTTTGATCAATATGTACCAATTTGGGCAAATATTCAGCAAATCTATTAGCTAATACTTTTGATATAATTTCATAATCCACATTTAATAAAGAAATAAGTCTATACGAAGACACTTTTAATGGATCTCAATATTTTTTGGAATAACAGTTATTAAAGCACTGGAACATGATTCTGGTAACTTCTGATCTTCAGTAACTTGATTCAACACTTCTCCAAATTCATTAGAAAAATTATCATAAAAAAGTTTATAAAATTCCACAGGGACTCCATCATCCCCTGGAGACTTTCCATTAAGCATTTCCTGAATAACTTCCTTAATTTCAAAATCCGTAAATAGAGATTCCAATTCCTGAACATAATTTCCCATCTAATACCGGTAACTTTAATTTAAATAAGTAAGAATCAATAAAACCATTATCCTGTTACCCCTCAGAAGTATATAATTTTTAATAAAATGAATAAAACTGGTCATTAATTTCCTGAGGCTTATGTTATTATTGAACTTAACAGCATTAATAGTCTGAGACACCTGTTCAGCTTTCCATTGCCAGGCAAGTACCTTATGAGGTCTTTCCCCCTACTCATAATAACATTGTTTAGATCGATTAATTAAGCGCTCAAACTGATAAGTTTGTAAAGTATTATAACGCACTTTCAACCTCTCTAATGCAACTTTTTTTTATCTTCTGTTACACCTTTCTGAAAATACTTCTCTAACTCAGCAATCTTATTTTCTAACTCTAAACTTTCTACCATATATTGCTTCTTAACTTTCGTAGAATAACTAATGATCTGCCCTCTCAAATAAGCTTTTAAGGCATCCCATATTACAAAATGACTATACACAGAATTAACATTTTCAATCAAAAATAAAGAAATCTGCTCTTTAAAAGTAACAAACTCTGGTTTCTTCAATAACATTACATTAAACCTCCATCTAAACAATGGACATACTACCTCCAAACTATCGCAAGAAAAAAGTAATAGTGAATAATCTCATTTAACTCTACTTTTATATTCAGCTTTTAATATTCTACCTTGTAAATGTGCTGATACCAAAAAATAAATCAATTCTAGAAAATTAATCATGTCTCGAAGAATAAAAAGATAAATATTTCTCTGTAGGATTAACTTTTCTCCAAATATCCACCAAATTTAAATCTTTCATTAATGCATTAATTTGTGTTGCCATCTTTGAATTCCTTATACTCTTTGGATTTCTGTCCAATAAAGGGTCGAGAACACAGTTAAAATCACCACCAACTAAAACATTTTCATTAGCTTGAGTTAACAATAAAAAAGCTTCTGAAATAAACCGCTCATCATCTATATTAGGGGCATAAAGATTCAACAAAGTCCATGATTCAGCAAAAATTTTACAATTCACTCTTAATACTCTGCCAGCATACCCCTCTGAAGATTCCAATTCAAATGGTAAAATTTTTATGAATCAAAATCGCTACTCCTCTTGCCTTAGAATTAAAAGAAGAAAAAACATGACCAACCCAATCCCTTTTCAATTTCAAATGTTCTTTCTCAGCCAAATGTGTTTCTTGTAAAAAAGCAATATCAATTCTCATTTTTTTATATAAGCCAATATTCTCTTTCTCTTAATTGGATTATTTAACTCCTGAACATTAAAAGTTGCAAAATTCAATTGAGACATCTTTTTAAACTACTAATATATTTCTTTGGCTTGGCTTCGCGGACGAAGATTTATGGAGGGGTATGTCCACGTCTGCTGCAGGCTCGTTGGTGACTGACAAGTCCAATGCAGGACAGGCAGGCACGGTTCCAGCGGTTGCAAGGGAAAATTGGTTGGTTGGGGTTGGGTGTTGGGTTTTTCCTTGTTTGACTGTTGTCAGTGAGATGAGCTCTGTGGTCTTCTTCAAAGGAGGTTGCTGCCCACCGAACTGCGAGGTGCCAAGATGTACGGTTGGAGGCGATATCAGCCCACTGGCAGTGGTCAATGTGGCAGGCACCAAGAGATTTCTTTAAGCAGTCCTTGTACCTCTTCTTTGGTGCACCTCTGTCTCGGTGGCCAGTGGAGAGCTCGCCATATAACACGATCTTGGGAAGGCAATGGTCCTCCATTCTGGAGACGTGACCCACCCAGCGCTGTTGGGTCTTCAGCAGCATGGATTCGATGCTTGCGGACTCTGCCAGCTCGAGTACTTCGATGTTGGTGATGAAGTCATTCCAATGAATCTTGAGGATGGAGCAGAGATGCGCTGATGGAAGCATTCTAGGAGCCGTAGGTGATGCCGGTAGAGGACCCATGATTCGGAGCCGAACAGGAGCGTGGGTATGACAACGGCTCTGTACATGCTGATCTTTGTGTGCTTCTTCACGTGGTTGTTTTTCCAGACTCTTTTGTGTAGTCTTCCAAAGGCGCTATTTGCCTTGGTGAGTCTGTTGTCTATCTCTTTGTCGATCCTTGCATCAGATGAAATGGTGCAGCCGAGGTAGGTAAACTGGTTGACCGTTTTGAGTTGTGTGTGCTCGATGGAGATGTGGGGGGCTGGTAGACTTGGTGGGGAGCTGGCTGATGGAGGACCTCAGTGTTTTTCAGGCTGACTTCCAGTCCAAACATTTTGGCAGTTTCTGCAAAACACACTATAAAATAATGCTCCCATCTATAATTCTTCCAAAGAAGAAAAACCCCATCAAAGATTTTTATTATAAACCCCAAAAAAATACAAACAAAAACCATCCAAAGGTAGTAATACCCTAAAAAACTGGGTGTGGTGAACCCACTAATGGAGATGACTATCAACGTTTCCCCCCCCACCCTCCCCAGCCAGATACATATTAATTATTTAATCAAACACAATCAAATATAATTCACATATTCAGCCCAATGATTCCTAGCCCAACGACTGCTCTGGATCTTCAACATCAATAAGTTTTTATGTGATCTCTTCTTTCTTTCCATTCTTTCCATTCCCATGTCCATTTCCATTTACTCTCTTCTTAGGAGATAATGGAGGAGAAGATCCATTTCTTCACAATTCCGGCAAAGTGTTAGCAAAAACCAAAGCATCATGATCATTCTAAAGAAATTGACATTGAAAATTTCCATAGAAAACCTTCAAAATTGCAGGATAACGAAAAGCAAACTTGTAGCCTTTCCGCCACAAAACATCTTTAGCCATATTGAATTCTCGTTGTCTTCTAATAACCTCTTGACTCAAATCAGCATTAAAAAAAAAACATCCTATTATGTTGAACCATTAATGGAGGTCGATTCTGTCTGGCCTTCTGCACTGCCATATGTAAAATAATTTCTCAATCTTGATATTTTAAACAACGAATCAGGACTGCTGGCGGTGCTTGTCCTGAAAGTGGTCTTTTTCTCAGAGCTCTATGAGCCCTATCCAATTCCAAACCTTCAGGGAAAAGCTCTTTACCCAGCACCTCTGGGATCCAGTGCTTAAAATTTTTTATAGGGTCAGTACCTTCAATATCCTCTGGGAGATCAACTATTTTCACATTATTCCTCCGACTGATTTTCCAAAGAATCAATCTTCTTCATTAAATCTCTTTTCTGAATTCCCCAATCTACAGAAGAACCTTCCACTTTTTCCTTTTTTTCTCTATTACGTTCTACCTGAGCTTGACACTCAGAGAAAGCTGTTTCAATTTTCTTAAAATTATCTTGCACAATATCAACTGATTTTATATATTTATTAATATCACTTTTAACTACAGTCATTTCCTGTTTCACAGTTGACATTTCATCACACAAAGTATTCATTTTTTTTTCATCTCCATAAATCCTTGATTCATTTGAGTTGATATTTGTTTTGACATATTATGCATTTGCTGTATTTGACAAGCAATCCCTTCCAAAACAGTGAACACTGAATCCAGTCCGGATTTCACTTCCACTTTTTGAGATTCACCTTCTTTAATTGCAAGCTCCTCCTCCTGGACGAATTTAAATAAGGTAAGTTCCTCTACTTCCTCAGTCATCGTAGGTCCTTTGACTAAACTGCTGCGGGTCTGGACACCCGACACCGGCACCCTGACCTCTTTGGGACGCCAGTGTTTGGGCTCCCCACAGCACCAACTTTCTCCAGCAGCTCTCGGACCCACGATGCCACATGCAGGCCAGGCAAGGCCGTCGGATGTGCAGAGGCGTCCTCTGACGCTACCCTGCACACCACTGGGCCACCCAGCGAGGTTGTGGGTTTGCGGGTCCCCTTATCGGCCGTGCCACCAGCGCACGCGGCTTCACGTGAACGCGGCTTCACGTGAACGCGGGTCGGCAGCGGCCGAACTTACCGATGTGCTGGTGCCATCTAGTGGATTCAGGATTGACGCCAGAGTCAAACTCGAACAGGCTGGAGTCCTCTGAGGCTTGGAGACTCCCAGCAATGACTCTATGGATTCAGCTATGCAAGTAGGCCCTAATTCTTCCACACTTTTATATGATAGTTTTTTCTGAACCTGAGGTTTAAACTTTTTCACATTGGATGCCATCATAAAGCACTGGTATTTAAATAACTGTAAATCTTATTTTTAATCACTTTTATACTATTGAAAAACCGGGTATTTAATGATCCAGCTGGGGAGAGGTGGAACACATGTCTTCCTTCTATGCCATCTTGCCACACCCCCAACCTTCATATTTCTTGGGAATTCTGAGCAGGAAATAGGAGTTCCATTTATCAGTTTTGTAGTGAGAAGAATGGGTATCATCATATTACTTGAGGTGCATGTTGGGCATCTCTAGTGGATGCCTGAAATGAATACTTGCATCAAGTATAAAACAGCAATGCTCTGTTTTAATTAAAACCTTTCCTGGAAATTAGAGCTGTTCATTGGCACAATTTTTACAACCCAGAAAAGCATGTTCTCCGCTGTGACTCTCTTGAAAGCTTTGGTCATCTGGTATGTTTTAGACATTTTTTTTCAAGCTCTAAAAAATTCCTCCGGTTAAATGAAAGTTTGAAAAAGTCTGTAAGAAAATTATGTGACTAGAAATGGAAGTAGTCTCGTTTAGTATTTTACCTAAAAAGAAATTATACATCTACTTATGAATGGGTGACTTTCTACATTCAAGATTCAGGATTCCTTTATTGTCATGTAATAATACAAAAAATTGTAATATTACACAGAAGGTTCTTTTGCCTGCCACGAGGCAGACAAAAAGTTGCCATTAGTATTGTCCGGTGCCCCTTACAGTAAATGAAAGAGAAGCAAAAGCAAGTCCCTTCAGGGAAACAGAGTCTGTGGATTTGATCCATTGGCATCTGAGTTCCAGATCCAAACCTCTGGTACCATCAGGAAGCCTTCAGTGCCCGACGCTCTTTGGGATTCCTTACCTTCAGCATCCTTTCATATCCCGGTTCTGGTACTTGTTTCCCATGAGCTAGTCTCCAGCATCCCACAGCCTAGTCTGCAGCTGTGGTTACCTCTGTGTAGGGTCATATCCTATAGTTCTCCTTCTTACTGGGGGAGTTTTCTCTCCATTTCTGGTGTCCTGCACTGGTCCGCTGTTGTCCCAGAGTCTGCAAATTCCTCAAGGAGGCTGCTGAGCACAGATGCTGCTATGTTGGGCACTGACCCCGCCGTTGCAGGATTTAAGTCAATAACACTTTTTGCATCTTCCTGCATGGAGCCATTGTTCTCCACTCTCCGCTCTCCTGGGTCCACATCAGTTACAGGGCTGACGTTACAGCAGCTCTAGCAATGCTGCCATATTTCTTTTTACATATGATTGTGATAGCCAATATCATCTGTCTGTAAGAATAAATTATGTTTCTGGAGAAGCATTACATATTTTAATATTTTGTCCCACTAGATTGAAATTATGTTGGCCTTTCCACTTAATCAAGATTTCACGTCTGGCCATCAACAAAGTAAAAGATACGGCTGTAGTGGTGTGACCAGTGGAAGAAACACAGCCTCCACATTGTGGGTCGTTAATGACTATATTTATTCAAATTCAGCCTACCCCTTTAAGGGCTGCATGAGCTCTGTAACCTCGTACATTGTGACATCATAATCGCTGCCCAGGGTGTGCGCTGGAAGGGATGCTGGAGTCAGAGAAAAACCTCTGACTACGCCATTTCCCCATGGCTGCCCCACCACGTGGCAATACAAGGGGGGCCAGTTCGCCATGAGAATGTGCGCTGCCACACAACCCCTCACCCAGAACCGGCTACGCGTCCTGTCATTTTGGCGGCCAGCCCCTGCGCTTGGGCGCGGTCATCTGGACCGGCTGTGATAAGACCAGATGGGCCACCTTCAGACGGTCCACCATAAAAAGTTCCTCTCACCCCCCCCAACGTCCAGGGTGAAGGTTCTGCCGGACCGGTGCAAGACTTTGTATGGCCCCTTGTACGGTCGCTGTAGTGGTACACCTTGTGGTCCCTTCCACATGAAAACTAACTGGGCCAAGTCATACTCTTTGGGGAGATGAAACGGCCAGGTGCTGTGGTGTGCCGGGGGTAGGGGAGCTAGGGAGGCCGGTCACCTGCATAGGTCCTCCAGCAGGTTTTTGTCGGTGGCTGTGGTATCAGGGTCTGGGCCGAAAAACTCACCTGGCAGGGAAAGCGGTGCGCCATAGACCATCTCCGCTGTTGAAGCCTGCAGGTCATCTTTGGGTGCCGTCCGAATCCCGAGGAGGACCCAGGGTAGTTCGTACGCCCAGTCTGGTCTGGAGAGCCTGGCCACAAGCGATGCCTTCAGGTGCCTGTGGAACCTCTCCACCAACCCATTAGACTGCAGGTGTGGTGTGGTGGATCTTGACCCCCCCCCAGTTGCATTGCCATCTGAGTTCACAGGGCAGATGTGAACTGCACCCCTCTGTCACTAGTGATGTGTGCTGGGACTCCAAAACGGGTGATCCATTGGCTGACCAATGGCGCACGTCTCCGCAGAGGCCTCCTTAATCAGGATGGCCTCTGGCCATCTTGTGGCCCGATCCACCACCGTGAGGAGGTAACAAGCCTCCTCGGACACCAGCAGGGGCCCGAGAATTTCAATGTGCATGTGTTGGAATCTGCAATCTACCGGGTTGAAGTTCTGGATGGGGGCTCATGTATGTCGCTGAACCTTGGAGGTCTGGCACCTGGTACAGTTCCTGGCCAGTTCCGCCACCTCCTTCTTCAGCCCGTGTCACATAAACTGCTCCGCGACCATCCGAATGGTTGTCTGTACTGCTGAGAAGCGAGGTTGTGGATCAGACTGAAGACCTTCGCCCTCAAGTGCAGCGTGCCTGTTGAGACGTCACAGAGCAATGTGTCCGGGCTGCTGGGCACCCGGACATCCTTGAGTTTGAAGCCCGAGATGGCGGTCCACGGGGCCTGCATTTCCGTATCACTCCTCTGTGCTTGAGCCAGTGCTCGTAAACCAAGCCAGACGTGAGAGTGTTGATGGCTGGACGGGAGAGCGCATCCACCACCTCATTGTCCTTGTCAGCCCTGTGCTGGATGTCAGTCATGAACTCAGACACGTACCAGAGGTGGTGCTGCGGACTGGCAGACCACAGATCCTTGGCCATCGCCAGTGCTTGAGTGAGGGCCTTGTGATCTGTGAAGGCTGTGAACGGCCTGCCCTCGAGGAAGTAGTGGAAATGGTGGATGGCCAATTACAGCGCCAGGAGCTCCCGGTCAAAGGTGCTGTATTTGAGCTCCAACAGGTGCAGCTGCTTGCTGAAAAAGGCCAGTGGGTGCCATTGTCTATCGAGCTACAGTTCCAGAACCCCCCCCCCCACTGCCATAGCTGAGGTGTCCTCGGAGAGCACCGTGTGCGCCTCTGGCTGTGGGTGCACCAGCAGCGTGGCACTGGCTAGACCCTCCTTTGTCTCGATAAAAGCCCTGTCCGCCTCCTCTGACCATGATGAAGCATTTACTTTGGTGGCCATGAGCGCAAACAATGGGCGCATGGTGTGCGCAGCTCCGGGGATGAAATGATGGTAAAAGTTCACCATCCCTGCGAACTCTTGGAGGCCTTTCAGGGTGGAGGGTTTTGGGAATCATTGAACAGCGGCTACCTTCTCCGGTGCCGGCGCGGCCCCAGCTGCCAAAATGGTGTGCCCCAGGAACTGGAGGGACTCCTTGCCGAACTGGCATTTGGCCGCGTTGACTGTGAAGCCGAAATCCACCAGCCAGGCAAAGAGTGTGCGAAGGTGGGCTTGCATTCGTCGTGATTGCGACTGGTAATGAGAATATCATCCAGATAAATGAACACAAAGTCCAGGTCTTTTCCAACCACGTTCATGAGGCGCTGGAACATTTGCGCTGCATTCTTTAGACCGAAGGGCATACACAGAAACTCAAAGAGGCTGAAAGGGGTGATCATGGCCATCCTACCTATGTCATCTGGATGCACCAGGGTCTGATGGTACCCTGCACGAGGTCCACTTTGGAGAAGACCTGTGCACCATGGAGGTTGGCGGAGAAGTCCTGTATGTGGGGCACCGGGTACCTGTCGGGGGTGGTTGCATCATTCAACTGACGGTAGTCCCCGCATGGTTTCCAGCCCTCAAATGATTTCGGGACCATATGGAGCAACGATACCCAGGCACTGTCTGAGTGCCGGACGATTTCCAGTTCCTAGAGCCTGAATAACTCTTCCTTTGCCTGCTGGAGCTTCTCGGGTGGCAGCCGTCTAGGTCTATCATGAAGCGGGGGTCCTGTGTTGCAATGTGGTGGAAGACCCCATGCTGGGGCAGCGCGATGTTGAACTGTGGCTCTAAGATGGTGGGGAATTCGTGGAGGATCTCATCCAACTTATCCGTAGCGGTGGCTACTGCAGCAATTTCAGCCCTGCGGGCTTCTGCTGTGTCCAGTTGGGTGGAGTGGAATGTTCAAGTGTTGACCAGCCTTTTGCTCTTCATGTCAACCAGTAGGCTGTGAGCTCTGAGGAAGTCGTCCCCTAACAGTGCGGTGCCCACAGAGGCTAGGACGAACCTCGAGTGGAACTTCTCCTTCCCGATCTGGATCTGTACCCTGTGTGTGCCATAGGTCCTGATGGTGGAGCCGTTGGCCACCCACAGGTTTGGATCTTGAGATCGGGTGTGAGTCTCTAATGCTGTGGGGGGAAGGATGCTGAGCTCAGCCCCTGTGTCTATCAGGAATCGGCAGCCAGTGGATCTGTCCATCACATGAAGGAGGCTGTTTGTGTTGTCAGCCGTTGCAGCCTGGTCATTTCCCTGAAACCTGCAGAGCTGGTGGCACTTACGGGCTTGTATTCCCCAGTGCTGGTGGTAGAAACACCAGGTCAACTGGCCCTCCTCTGGCTTGGTCTTGGGAGCGGCTTGTGGTCGGCTGGCTCCTGGCCGTACCATCTGGTTGAGGGCTGCTTTGTTCTTCCTGTTTGTGTGCCAGAGGGCATCTGCATGGGCTGCTCCACTCTTAGGGTTCGAGAAGTCTTCATCTGTGAGGAGCAGCTGGATGTCCTCCGGCATCTGTTCCAGGAATATCAGGCGGAAGAGAAAACAAGGCTTGTGGTCTTCCGCCAGGGCCAGCATTTCTTCCATCAGCTCTGACGGACGACAGTCCCCAAGCTCATCTAGATGAAGGAGCCTGGAAGCCCGTTGCTGTGGAGTTAGCCTGAAAGTTCCAAGCAGCAGGTTTTTGAGGGCGGTGCATTTGCCCATAGCCAGGGTGTGGTGGTTGATGTCATCCACCCTCGCTGCCGTATCTTGGTCCAGAGTGCTCATGACATGATAGAACATCATGAGATGTTGTGGAGTTGAAATTGTGCTTCTGCCTGCCCGAACCACGTTCTCGGTTGGTGGGTCCAAAAGGGGGGAAGTTTGATGGAGACAGCATTAACCTCTACTGAATCCATGGTGTTTTGAGTCCAGAAAAATGTCTGGGCTCGTCGGGGTCACCACTATGGCAGTGTGTAGCCACCAGGTTGAGGGTCGTTAACAACAGTTTTTATTCAAATTCAGCACGCCCCTTTAAAGGCAGCATGAGCTCAGTCACCTGGTGCATTGTGACATCATAATCGATGCCCAGGGTGCACGCTGGAGGGGATGCTGGAGTCAGAGATGCCATTTCCCCATGGCTGCCCCGCCACGTGGCGATACAAGTGGGGCCGGTTCGCCATGAGGATGTGCGCCACCACACAGCATTGAATTGGAGTTAGCAGCACATCATTCTCTCAGGATGTCCTAAAAAGATCAAGAATTAGGTTCCAATTTTAAATTGAGATTCACTGATAATGTTTGAAAAACTTCTTTCCAAAATTTTAAGCTGGGGCATGTCCAGAACATGTGAACTAAAAAAAAAGCATCACCTGTTTTACATTTATCACAGCGGGGATTTATGTTCAAATAAAAACCCCATCTATACATGCACAATGGCTAAGGGATATTATGTCTATTTTAATTTTGAAAAAAATTAGATATGCAATAAATGAATCAAATATTAAATTCCAAATAATATTGGGCCCATTCATGGACTACTCCCATAACCTTAAGCTTTAATGTTAATGTAGAATTTTGGCATTGTGTTGTCCCACTCTAGGATTGTGCCATTTTGTTTTATTAACATTAATTTTCAACCTTGTTTAGGGGAAGGGGTTTTGAAATTTAATTTGCTTTGCTATGTTCTTATTCTATTTTATTATCATGCTTTGGAATTTTTTTAATCTTCTTGATCTTGTAGGTCATTTCATAAATGTATTCAACTTTTCAAATGTAAAATATTAATAAAAATAATTTAAAGGAAGTAATTAGGTTGATCTGAAGTAGTAAGTTTGGTACTTCATTTCCGCTGAGGAAATGTTCCATAACTTCTGGATACAGATGATCAGAGCTGCAGACTAAGCCAAGCCAATACTCATTCATATCCATTCTGTTATGCTCCCACAGATATGCCTGGGCTCAGCGGCTGTTCAATTTATTCTTCAGTGCTTATATTTTTACATTTTAATTTTAGGAGCCAGGATGAAAACAAAAGTACTGTGAAGTGGATATGAATATTTATAATAGACATAATGCTTTGTTGCCTTCAGGTCAGTTACTGGTTTTTTCATAAAGGCTCCTGCACTTTTATTTCAGACTTTGCAAACAATTAGGAACCAGTCTTTAAATAGGCTGCTGCTTGGAGGCGCATCCGAATATTCAGCCTCAAGGTGGAATGTATAATTTTTTCAGCATTTTGGCCAATTTAATCAATGGTATCAATGAAGTTGAGTATTGTAGTTAATCATTACATTAACCAGAGCAACTTACTTGATGTCATGAAGTGAATTAAGATCACACAATATTGAAAGGTATAGCCCTAACTTTTTTTTGAATATTTTATTTAAGTTTTAAGAAAATACGGAATATAGGACTCAATTAATATAATAACAATAATACATTGAACATTAAATCATAGAAAAATTCATAAGGTCAAAAAAAATAAAAAGGAGAGTCCCTCTTTTCCCAGCACCCCTCCCTAGATTTGAAAAAGGGGACAAACAGACAGTGGGAATAGAAGGAGATAAAAAGAAAGAAAATAGAAAAGAAAAAAGCAACAGGAACCAGGTTCGACATCTCAGACACATCATTTAAAAAGTATTACATTTCTAATAAGGAGTATACTAACTGACATATCAAAATAAATTATACAATATGGGCATTTAATTAATCTAAATAAGGTTGCCAAATTTTGACAAACATACTAACATCTATTCCTAAGATTATAAGTAACTTTCTCAAGGGGAATATAACTTTGTACTTGCATGTTCCAATGATCAATGTGGAGTAGGGAAACAGATTTCCACATTACTGCTATACATTACCTGGCTATTGACAACACGATTTTAATAAGGATAGCCCCAAAATAGGAGAAAGGAATCCTGATACACAACTAAATAAAATTCAGGAATGTCTGCAATCTTGTGCTGACTGTACTTATCCATGATTGTAGCATCCATTCAGCATTATGTACTGAGTTTGCTGGCTGCATTGGTGGCCTGCACAATTAACTGGCTAGCACTGGTGAAAGTTAGTCATAGAATAAATCTGGGAAGCACAGAATCAATGGTATTTAATGGAAAAAGTCCATCCCACATTTTGGAAAACTTCACTACTTGCTTTGGTGAATGAAATATATTCTATGTCCACTGGATGTCTTCCAGGCAAATGTTTAAAAGAAATAAGACCAGGAAGCTGTGAAGATCAAGACCAACAATCAAATCTGGAGAATTAGGTTGCAGTGCACAGAGCTTCACTGACCTTGGTTGATAACTGTTATATGTGGATTGTGGAGGATCATGTGGCTTCCCTGTCTGGAACATTGTGGATTGTGGAGGGTCACATGACCTCCCTGTTTGAAACTTATTCGGAAGTCGCATCATCTGCCAATCAAGGTTGGACTCCAGCCACCCATTGATGCACACCTTCCCAATGGCTCATTTAAATTATTCAATGTCATCACTGGCCAGATGACAAGCTCAAAACAGTATAAAACATAGATGCACACCACATTTCTCTCACTCTGCCTCTTAGTCTAAGCCCTGGATATCCCTCCGTAGCAGGTCACTAACTGTGGATATCGCTGGAGGAGGCACAGGTAAGGTATACATTACACTGGGTTGAAATGTAGTACTGCAATCAGTGCTTGTAGAGAGCCACACCCCCGTGGGTACAAGGAATAGGGAATCAAGAGTCCCCTGTCTGTGAAGTGGCCACCGGTATCAGAATCCTTGTGTCTAATGTGCATGCTTGCACCGTTATAATTTTTGACTCATTACATGTAGAATATAGGCAACCACTGTTATCAGAGTCCAACCTGGGTGTGATGTGAATGTCTGTATAGTTACTTGGTAGCAGAGTAATTATCATTTGTTGTCTTCCCCCATATGTCTTCCTTGTTCAATAAAGTTACCTTTGATTGTAATAATTGTGTCCAAACTCATCTCTCTGTGAACCCACCAAACCTGATACTATTCCAATCACAACAATTGGCACTGTGAGCAGGGTTCAAAGAGTTTCGGCTGGACATGTGGAGTACTAACCATGCGGGTGATTGTGTTAATAAGTGTGTACATGGATGTCCTGTTGGGTGCATGCGTTATTGTATACCAACTCACCAACAGGGGCAGCAGGAGGCAACCCTCAGCTAGTAAAGGAACCCTGGGGGTGAAACATAAAATCCCTGGGTGGACCGCTGACTGCCAGGGATTCAGCCAACAGACTGGACCCCACAGATAAAAGATAGGGTATCACGTGGCATCCCTCCTTGAGAAATCAGGATTTTCAGAGACCAAGGGGAGTCACGGAGGGGCCCTTTGGTTTATGGTGCCTTTCCTGAGTCACCAACAAGAAATTGGAAGAGAATTAGGCCAACAGGGTGCACAGAAAGATAGGCAGATAAAGTCCCTGCAGCATCACTGGAGACAGCGCAGACTGCCCAATTGAGACCGAACAACCTAGAAATGAAAGTCATGGAGGCAGCTTCCAAGTTGATTGAAATGCAGCAACTGCAAGCAGCTTGCTGGTCATGCTGGCCGCTTGACCCAGGAGAAGTTTGACCCATTGTCCAGTGGTGGGGGAAGGGAATGACACATAGTTGGGGGATGGGTATGTGTGGATGGATGTTGATGACTAAGAAAACTGAGTCCTATGACATACATCTCCACCACCCCCGCATGCCCGAGCCTTTGCAAACCCGACCAGTGACCACGTGGTCCCAGACCTGCCAAGTGGGCAGCCCACCTACCCTCCAAAATGGGGAGATAGCTGAATATGGGGGTCCTTGGGTGGGCATGTATGTGGTCACTGTGAGATCATGGAGACCCGTGATTACTCCGCTAAGGAGCTAACTGGGCTGGGACTGATACCACCTAGCCATGTCACAGCTACGGCTGTGGGACAATGGGGCCCCAATTTTTGCACCCTGGACCACCTTTCTGAACAACAAATGAGTGGCAACGCTTTGTGGGTGCCACCAAGAGTTGATGGTGGCTCCACCCTATGCAAATGGGTGGTGACTGCAGTCCAGGTCAGGTTCCCTACCCTCCTAGAATGGGGCATACACAGCCAGCTGCAGTGGCACATCTTTGGCATGGAGACAGGGGTTGTTATGGAGTGGGAACTGATTATAGGATCTATGGAGGGGCATCTGCGAGGACCAGTTCCCAGAGAGCATGAAGGTGGCTGGTGCCTTGGTGAGTTATTTAGTCACTACTGTGTGCCCTGACTATAGAGAGGTGGTGTTGCTCCTCATGGGACTGACGACTGGGAAAACCATCTGGGAAGCCATTACCCTCCTGAAGGGATCAGAGCACGTGGGGTGGGGACCACCCGCTCAAGTTTGTAGGGCTGAGGTGGTTTGGTGACATTAGCCTGCCAGTACCTCACAGAGTCAGGTCTGCACTCTGGAGAAAGCATTGCAGGGGGAAGCCCTGTGTGGTGGAGCTTCCCGTATTCTGCCTGCTCTGACCTGGACCAGCCCCCCCTCTGGTCCTACCCCACTGGAGGTGGCTCCTGCTCTTGTGAGCTTTCACAAACACCCCCCCTCCCCACAGGAGAAGACTATTTCTCAAGCTGTTCCTCTACTAAATGCTCAACACCACAGTCTGTTGCAATCTCATCAGTGAATTTCATAGTCTTCCAGCCATCACCATCAGCTCATTTTAGCTGCAGGAGCTGTCATCATAAACTATGCAGAAAACATTTAGCAGACGGCAAGAGCTGTTGCCATGGACACATTCTCACAGGAAATTCCATCTTTTGCAGTGCTCACATCCTTTTAATTACAGCCTTTGTTATGGTCCTTTTTAAATTGAACTCTGAGCTGTGGTATTTACTCTTCACTAATATCTCTCAGCATGCTCAGGAAATTGTAGTTTCTGCTTTTAATCACAATGTTGAAATCATCCACTAGCAGGAAACATTGTATATATTTTGTAACAACTCAGTAATGACAGCGTGCCTCCAGACCTCCCCAACAATAGAAACTAATTCCTTATGTGGTGAGTGCTTCAGGAGCTTTTATTTAAAAGCTACTAATTTGGCCAAATTTCAGTCCTGACTGCTCCTGGCTATCATTACAGGGAACCAGCACGGCCATATGTGGCACCTGTTTAAAGGGAACAGCAGCAGGAATGGAATCCTGATGTCAGACGACAGCCCAGAAAAAACAGAGCGCTTCCATAAGAATATGGATACCCTCTGAATGCTTGCCTTGCCACGGGATAGCACTGCAACAGGCATCTGAGCTCTGTGCCGAGGGAATGTCCAAAGGTGAAACCAATACAAGGGATGCACTAGTCAAAGATGGCTTTGGCACCTTATGGATGACCTTGCACTGCCTGCTCACAGACGTTGGTGGTAAAGGTGCACTCGTATGCCATCTGAGCAAGAGAAACCAGGCATGCGAGTCAGTGAACAGAGAATTTTCTTTCTCTTCCCTCCCCTATCACACTGGGGAGCAGTTTGCACAACACCCTGCTCCATCAGAAACACAACGACCCTGTTTGGTCAGAGGGGAGCTGGTGAGGTATGGTTATTGAGTATGATAACATGCCTTTATATGGAAATCACTTGTGTATATATCAATCCACTTGATTTGCAATGTTTTAAATAACAATTTTACAGTTACAACATGTTACTTAGATTTTACAATTTAGAAATCAGTTATTCAATGTGTTTGTAGTGATTGGCAAGCGATGCGACTTCTAAGGTGTGAAATGTTATATCTGGATTGCAGAGGAACATGTGGCCTCCCTGACGGGAAAAATGTGGATTGCAGAGGGTCATGTGACCTCCCTGTCTGAAACTTATTTGAAAATCGCATTTCCTGCCAATCAAGGTTGGATTCTGGCTACCCATTAGTGCGCACCTTACTGCTGGCTCATTTAAATGACTCAGTGTTATCACTGGCCAGTCGCCCAGTCCAGAACAGTATAAAACATGGATGCATACCACATTTCTTTCTCTCTGCTTTTTGATCAAAGTCCCGGACATCCCTCCATGCCAGGTCACTATTGTGAACATCACTGGAGGAGTTGTGGGTAAATTGAGCTGCAGTACTTCAATAGATTAGTGCTTGCAGAGAACCGCACCCCTTTGGCACAGGGAATCAGGAGTGTGTTTGAAAGTCCTTGTCTGTGAAGTGTGTACATCTGTAGGAGAGTGTGGTAGGTTAAGCAGACACTGGTATCAGAGTCCCCTATACCCGATAGTGCCTGCTCGCACCATTATTGTTTTTGTCTCATACCATGTAGAACAGTGGTTCCCAATCTTTTTCTTTCCACTCACACTAATTTAAGTAATCCCTATTGCATCGGTGCTCTGTGATTTGTAAGGGACAGCTCAAGATGGTATGTAAGTGGGAAGGGAAGGTTGAGAATCACTGCTCTAGACCAAATTGTTACTGAAATATTTTGATTTAGAAAAATTGCCATTGGCCCATTTCCTTTGGATTTATGAAACCGTGCACATAACGCTTCAATTAGGGACGAATAAAACAGTGGTCTTCAAACTTTTTCTCTCCATCCAACATACCACCTTAAGCAATCCCTTACTAATCACAGAGCACTTATGGCATCAGGAACACTTAAAGTGGTATGTGAGTGGAAAGAAAAAAAGTGTAGAAGACAGGCAGCCACTGGAGTTCAACCTTAATCTGATGTGAATGTCTATATAGTTATTTAGTAGTAGAGGAATTAAGTATCATTGGACATTTTCCCTTGTTTGTCTCTCATGTGTTCAATAAAGTTACCTTTGATTGTAACACTTGTGGGCAGACTCATCTTTCTGTGAACCCACCAAACTTGATACTTCCCAAACACAACAGTAGCGAGACAGCATTCTTCACAATTTCTGGAGTTCTATGTTCTCTTCTTCTGGGTGGAATAAAAATTGAGACTGATGTATTGTCGTAAAGATGCATTCTGAACATCCCTTCAATATATCAGTATCAATTTTCATCCAGATATATACTGAACATATGGATGATAATGATGAACATAAGGGAGAATAACAATACATTAAAATTATATTGAATGTGTTTGAACAGATGTGAATATAAAGCAATTAGAATTCCCAGTTACTGCCAGCAGCCTTTTCACCTCTCTTCCTCCAATGAATATGTAGTTCCATTTTCATAGAATAGAATGTCCCAGGTTGCTACACAATCCTAACCAGAAAACAATCAAGTCACCAAATATTTAGTTTGCATGCTTCTATTTCATATTTCCCATGTGTTCTGCAGCAATTCTGAAATCCATCAAACATTGGATTGGCAATGTGATTTCAACCTGTGGAATTATAGTTTAGCTGTGTCCATTGTCATCCTTCGCCATCGGTCAGGAAACAGGAAAATAATTTCCGAAATGTTGCATCTGAGTCAAAGTGACTCTGACAAATACCCTGGAGAAAATTTTGGAGAAATTAACTTACAACCCACGGGGGCATTAAAATTCAGCCTCTTTCACTTTTGGACCAGATAGGAAATGGACATCCCCTTCTTTTCTGCTCAGTCCCTCCATTTCTTCACTTACTTCACCATTGTTTATTGCGTTTCCCTTATTCTCTGGCCAATGCATGATCAATGCTCACTTTTAGCAAATTGAAAGGCAACATTTTTTAACATCTGGGCACAAAACAAAATTCAACTAATAGACATGTGTGAGATGTCCTGCTCCATAAAAATATGTTCATTTGATATGAATTGGATGAATTGATGATGACAGCTTTAAATTTATCACAATTTATTGTGGCAACATGAATTACTCAGATAAACAGAATTCCTCCGTATGAATGAAAGGAAGATAAGTGAACTGATCAAAAATTGAAACCATGATATTGCTTCTGCCAAAATTTATATTTTGGCAGCAATAAAATTTATGAAGCATTGCTATCTGTAGTTAAATACAGGCACTGCACATCCTTCAATCAGCCTGAATCCTTCTTCAATCTCTTAATGTTCAAACTTGGATTAGACATGAAGGTAACTTCTTCAATTGAGTATGGAAAATTGTTTCATTAAACTCAACACAAATGGCACTCTGAGAATGAATGCATTCATGTCTAAATTCTCCTATCTTGGGTTGGAACACTCACTTTCTGTCTGGGCCTTGATGGTTGCTGTTCTGGCACTGTGTGCTTGAGGGTGGCACAGTTAGCTTAGCGGTTAATGCAATGCTGTTACAGCGCCAGCAATCGTGGCCGGGTTTGAATCCAATGCTATCTGTAAGGAGTTTGTGCATTCTCCCAGTGTCTGTGCGGGTTTTCCCTGGGGGCTCCGGTTTCCTCCCACCCTTCAAAACATACCTGGGGTTGTAGGTTGAATGGGTGTAGTTGGGCAGCATGAGCTCATGGGCTGAAAGGACCTGTTATCATGCTGTATGTCTAAATTAAATTAAATAAATTTTGTAGAACTCAAAGACACTTCAAAATTAGTCACTCATTTCTCATCCAGATTTTTCTGAAATGCTATGAATGTATCTGCATTGGGGGTAAAATTCTTACCATCTACTCTTTCTTTGGATTCATCAGGTCCACCTTTCCTCCTCCATAAAAAACAGCCTTTGCAGTCCCTTCTCATTAAGGAATCAATGGGAAAAGCCCTGCTGCACAGTTTGGAACACTTCACTATACTGGAGACTTGACAGAGAGGATTACGTTTAATTTTTAAAAAATTTAGACATACACGACAGTAATAGACCCCCTTCCAGCCCACAAGCCAACAATGTCTAAATACCCCAATTAACCTATGTTTTGAAAGGAAACTGAAGCACCCAGAGGAAACCCATGCAGACATGGGGAGAACATACAAACTCCTTACAGACGGTGCAGATTTGAACCTGGGTCACTGGTGCTGTAATAGTGTTGTGCTAACCGCTATGCTAACCGTTTCGTTGGGAGCAGCAAAATGTCATCCACTAGATGATAGCAAAATATTCAAACACATGGCAAATGGTCAAGTAGTTCCTAAAGTATTAGCCCATTATGGCCACAATGCCAATGAAGTTTAATGGCCTCACTTAAAGGATTGGCTGATTTCCCTCATTTTCTTATCTGAGTACATATTCTCCCTCGGCCACCAGCATACTACCACACCCACTAGGATATTCCTTGCACCATTCTCACTGCACTAGCTGCCAATTATTTCCTCATTTCAATTTCCTTCACCTATTCTCTGATACCCTAATATCATTCTGCTTTGAAAAGCATATCATTACTACAAGAAATGAGCTTTGGTTAATTTACAATGTCACCACTTAAAGAATGGGAAATAAATGTTAGGGCCAAGTATTGAGTCAAGAGTAGAAGGGCAAGATGGAAAGCCTTTCAGGGGTTTAAAGCATATTATTCTGGATCATCCTTACATCTGCTTCTGCTTTGAGAAACAAGTCATCTGTCTCTATTGACTCAAACCACTAAATGCAATTATGCTCCTTTCATAAAGGGAGAATTCGTTGGATCGTTACTTCAGAAATGTTTGACAATGCTCTTTCCATATAACAAGTGTAGCATATGATTTCACAACATTTCCACACATAGGACAAATATGGATTGAAGTTAAATTACATGCAACATGCTGCATTCTTAGCCCCTGTTCTACTCACTATACACCTGTGACTGTGTGGATCAGGACGATAGCAACACCATCTACAAATTCTCTGGCAAAACCACAGTTGTATAAAAAGGTGTGAAAAGTAAGCATACAGAAGAGAGATTGAAAACTTGGCCAAATAATGCACCAACAACAACCTTGCACCCAATGTCTCCAAAACCAAGGAGCTGATTGTTAACTTCAGGAAAGGAAAACCAGAGGTGTACGATCCAGTGATTATTGGTGGAGAGGTGTGTGTAAATTTAATTTCTTGGGAGTCACGATCACGGAGGATCTTTCCCGGACCTTACACACAAATGGTATCATGAAGAAAGCATGTCAGCGCTTCTACTTCCTCAGGAGTTTGGAGGTTTGGCATGACATCAGAAATCCTGGCAAATTTCTTCAGATGTCTGGTGGAGAGAGAGCTGACTGGCTGCATCACAGTCAGGTATGGCAAGACCTTGAGGAGAAAACCCTGCAAAGGGTAGTGGACAAAGTCCAGGACATCACAAGCAAAACTCTCCCAACATTGAGAGCACATACAGAGAACACTGCCATCGGAGAGCAGCAGCAATCGTGAAGGATCTACACCACCCAGCACGTGTTCTTTTCTTGTTGCTACCATCAGGAAAGAGGTATGGTGCTGACTTGCACCACTAGGTTAGGAACAGCTGCTACCCCTCCACTAACAGACTCCTCAGCAACAAACTCAATCAGGATTTATTTAAGGATTCTTACTTTTGCACTTTATTGATTATTTTTCTATCTCTATATTGCAGTTTGTTTACATGTCTTTATTTGTTTACACATGTTCGCTGAGTGCTTTTTTTTTTGGACTTCCAGTAAGTGGTACCTCTGCCTCGCCCAAAGGAAAAATAATCTCAGGGTTGCATGTGATGTCATTATGCACTCTGACAATAAATCTGAAATTGCAGATTTTTTTCGACTGGAGAGTAGGCAATGATAAGACAATGGTCTTGGATTTGCGAATCATCCTACAGGGATTTTGTATTATTTACAGAGGTAACAGCTTAATTTAATATTTCACTCAACTTGCACTATGGTAGAAATTTGATATTGCCCCCAATAATACAGGGTAATGTGGAACACATTAATGGTTTCTTTTAGTCCACTGCTTTTGAAATGTATTCCACTGATGTTTGATAGAAGTGAATTTCATAATTGGAAATACAATGTACATCCAATATTATTTTGCATTCTTTATGCATACCTAGTGCAAGCAGTTAAGGGCAAACTATAAGATTTCAAATAATATGACACTTCCTCTGTCTTACAATTTCATATCCACCAAAGTTTTGTGATTATGTCTTAAGTGGGACTGATCGTGTAACCTTGCATTTCAGTTCAAGATGATATAGACTGATATGTAGAATTTTTTAAAAATGAGTTGATTTACACAGATTTGTGGTCTCTTCATGTGGCAGCAAACAGCTGCACTAAATTTTTGTGGCTGTGCAATTCTCAACTTATTCCTGGTATCACCATGGCCCTTTCCACAAAAGAGTCTGGAAAAACAACCAACTGAAAAACCTCACAAAGATAAGCGTATACAGAGCCGTTGTCATACCCACACTCCTGTTCGGCTCCGAATCATGGGTCCTCTACCGGCACCACCTACGGCTCCTAGAACGCTTCCACCAGCGTTGTCTCCGCTCCATCCTCAACATCCATTGGAGCGCTCACACCCCTAACGTCGAGGTACTTGAGATGGCAGAGGTCGACAGCATCGAGTCCACGCTGCTGAAGATCCAGCTGCGCTGGATGGGTCACGTCTCCAGAATGGAGGACCATCGCCTTCCCAAGATCGTATTATATGGCGAGCTCTCCACTGGCCACCGTGACAGAGGTGCACCAAAGAAGAGGTACAAGGACTGCCTAAAGAAATCTCTTGGTGCCTGCCACATTGACCACCGCCAGTGGGCTGATAACGCCTCAAACCGTGCATCTTGGCGCCTCACAGTTTGGCGGGCAGCAGCCTCCTTTGAAGAAGACCGCAGAGCCCACCTCACTGACAAAAGGCAAAGGAGGAAAAACCCAACACCCAACCCCAACCAACCAATTTTCCCTTGCAACCGCTGCAATCGTGTCTGCCTGTCCCGCATCGGACTGGTCAGCCACAAACGAGCCTGCAGCTGACGTGGACTTTTTACCCCCTCCATAAATCTTCGTCCGCGAAGCCAAGCCAAAGAAGAAGAAGAAAGAAGAAGATAAGATTTCAAATAATATGACACTTCCTCTGTCTTACAATTTCATATCCACCAAAGTTTTGTGATTATGTCTTAAGTGGGACTGATCGTGTAACCTTGCATTTCAGTTCAAGATGATATAGACTGATATGTAGAATTTTTTAAAAATGAGTTGATTTACACAGATTTGTGGTCTCTTCATGTGGCAGCAAACAGCTGCACTAAATTTTTGTGGCTGTGCAATTCTCAACTTATTCCTGGTATCACCATGGCCCTTTCACAAGGTGCACAAAGCAGCCCACAGTTTGGCTGATGAATGCACACTTATCGATGGCCTACGCACTGTTGCCACATGCCTCTGATCAACTGAAAGATTTGGAAACAGATTACCATATTTATTTTAAAATTATTTTGAAAAATAAACATAAAAATGCATGTGACTGCTGTTATTTAATTAATTTTGAAATGAAGAAAAATGAATGGAGAACCTCTCTCTTTCTCAAGGAACATCAGTAAAGCCATTCAAATGGATAAGGTTGTGCTAGATCTGCCAACTGTGGCTGGTTTAGGGTCAAGAAACCAAATACAAATTATATAGTGGATATAACAAAAAATATATATTATATCCACACCAATGTCTAATTTCTAGGTATGTTGCAAATATTGAGTGCTAATAGTTACCTGTTGTCGCTTTTCAAATTCCAGCTTGATACGTGACTTAATGCAATTGCACGTATCCTGATATGTTTGCTGCAGAGCGAGTTCCATCAGATGCTTGTGATAGGCTCCTGCCAGATTTCCACAGATAAAAATAATGACATTGGCCAAGATCTGGATAAAACAAAAACACATTAGTAAAATTTACTTTCAGCTGTGCTCATGGTATTAACATCTCAAGAATACAATAGTAAAGCAGTAAAGCTTCGCCTCCCAGCTTACGGTCATGCTTGACAGCTGGATTAATTAAGGAGCAGAATTCTGATTCATGGCTTTTCTGCTCTTTTCCAGTCAACTGGGAGTTTTTGCATGTGGAAATACAATGGTAGGTGAGTTGAGATTTTCCTTTACATTCCCACCAGATATATTGCTGACTGTACCCTATGAAAGATCTCTGCCAGTGAGTCACTGAAAGGCCAATCTACGTCAGGCAGTAAACACATTTATGATGCAAATTGGTGTCCCAAATGAGCACAGCAACAAAAACTATTTGTGGGGATTCATTGTACATGCTCTAGATAAAGTTGGGAAAGATGGGGGAGGGGTTCTGATGTTGCACTGAGTGTAATAGAAAGAGATGATCTAAATTAAGGAAACCAGGATGTAAAAGTGGTTTGAGTGGAATTTTTTTTTTTAAAATAGTCACATATGAGAATGACAGGACAAAGTATAAAAAAAATATAAAGGTAAAAATAATGGGAGCTTGTCAAAAAGGTTTAGTGATATTAACATGCAATTTTATTCCACCTATGAAATCAAAGACAAAAGCTAGAAAGATAATATAGACATAGAAGCACACAAGCTGCATATGCTACAATCTTGAATGAATATAGAGAACCTGGAGGGACTCAATGGGACAGGCAGAAACTATAGATAGAGATGGTCAGTTAATATTTTGGATTGACCAGTGACAAAAATGCAGCAGAAACTTAGGCCTCATGCAAATCTATGGAAAGTAAAATGCAGTCAACATTTTGGGCCTGAGTCTATTGACAGCAATATGGAAAACCAGGCAGATAACTTTGTAAAAAAAAGGGGAGGGGTGGGGGAGGGGAGTACGAGGGAGGAAGGGGAAGGACCACAGGATGATGTGTACCACTATACTTGTGTAATAGTTGGGTTTTGGGGTTGAATTTTTCAGGTTAAATTTGGTGAGGGTTGACCTTTACATGGATACAGTACTACTTTTGACCTCAGTAAGTACCTGCATTGTTCAAGGTGTCGGGAGCTTGGATGGCTGGGTCCAGGTGGTAAATCCACATTTGGTGCATCAGGAGCTCAGAGTAGCAGGCGGCTGAGCCAAGGATCTGCAGTCGGGAAGTCAGGAGCTCCAGTGAGTGGGTGGCCAAGGCGAGGATCTGTGTTCGGGACATTGGGAGCTCGGGTGAGTTGGCAGCCAGGGTGAGGATCCATGGATTGGGCATTGAGATCTCCAGTGGGCACACAGCTAGGGGGCAAGGATCCAGGGTTGAGGCATTGGGAGCTCAGATGGGCAAGCAGCCAAATCCATATGTGTGGGGGTGGGGGGGGGGTTGACTTTTGCATGCAATCTATATTTTGGTCCAATAAAAGGGGGTCAACTTTTACACGGGAATCGACTGTTACACGGTGGATACAGTTGGGAAGGTAGAAAAGAAAGAAACTGAGAAGTAATGGAGGAAAGGACAGAGAAAAGAAGGATACCTTCATTTTGGATTGGCATTCTTTATAGGTGTATAACGTGGAAGTGTGTACAGTATTAGTAGAAAAATAAAAGTATGTTACCAAAATGATGCAAGATTGCAGAGCTCTAAGTAGCAAAGCAAATTGTGTCTTGAAGCGTGATTTGCAAAAGGTGATATGCCTGTGAAGCAAGTCATTCAGAATGCTAATATAGTAATAGGTTACTGTTTATTGTGAAACAAATTGATTACAAAACTAGAGAGGAATACTTCAGTGAAACAGGTCATCGATGAGACTATATCTGGTGGAGTAATGGCTACAATATTAGTCTCCTTATCTCAGGAATATTGTCAATGCATTGGAAGTAGTTCAGAGAAGTTTTACTAGACCAACTCTATTAATGGATAGATTGCCTTAGTGGACAGGTTTGAGAGACTAGGTTTGTATGGAAGAATAAGACAGGATTGGATTGAAACTCAAAAGATCCTGAGGGTTCACAATAGGATGAATACAGAGAAAATCTACAGGAGATTTTAGAACTTGGAATTACTGTTTAGGGAGGAGGATTTAATAATTTCTAACAGAGATAAGGAAAAACAAATTCCTCTTCAATTCTTGTGGGTTTTGGAACTCTTTTTCTCAAAGAAAACAGAAGCAGAATCTTGGAATATTTTATGGCAGAGAAAAATAGATAGAAGATAAGCAAGTTTACTTTGGGGAGATATGAAGGCAGAAATGATGTCAGTCGTGACTTTAATGAGTGGCATAGCATGCTTGAGGTAACACGTGGCCTGCTGCTAAGTTATATTTTGAAAAGAGTGGAAGGAAGAGGAATACACTTCTGGCTCCATATGAACAATTTAGGAACCACCACAACAGTCCCTTCAACCTATCCTTCAGAGTCTTTTTTCTAATTTGCAGATTGGCCAGGTTGGCTGAAATTTCAAAAGCTTAGATAATAGTTGGGACCAGTGTCTTCATCTGCACTTCATTAGCTGTACATTAATGAGACCCTGTGTGTGTGTTTAAAACATAATAGACAACCAGATAGAATTTCCTGCCCAAAATAAAGAGAAACTTTGAATAGAATTATGTAGGACCTCTTTCTTATGAGACAGTCCCACAGGATTAAGGATGGCTTGCATCCTCTCAAGTTTTTTCAGTCCTGAAGTGGTTTTTAGGCCAAGATGGCTCTTCCAGAAATGAAACAAGAAGTGATTGATGGGGCTTGCCAGTTTGCATAGCTTCTGTGTGCTCCTGATGCATAAATCGGAGATCCTCAATACTATCCACAAATATTCCTTCTCCAATTTGAGAGCTCATGAAGCCTTGCTTTCTCTCTCTCTCTCTTCCCACAGCACCAGTCAGAATAAAGTGTCTGTTTCAAGTGTGTACTTGTGCAGCGGAAACAAACCATTTATACAAAGCAGCTCAGATATGCATTTTAACCCAGCGGCTTATCTATCTTTATCCAAAATTATCAGTACAACTCTTTGTTTGCCCTAGTGTGCTACTTAGTCCTCCCTCCATGATACTTCTATCCAATTTGTCTCAAACAGTATTTAGAGGTGAAATTTAACTTCTTTTGTCTTATATTGATCGTCTCAAGATTTTCTCTTTCCTACAAGTGGAAAAACTGTTTCTACGTCAATCAGGATCTATCATAATTTTAAATACGTCTGTTATGATACTGCCCAGCATTCTCTTTTGGAATCTGATAGGTGTAACCTCATATTACTTAGGGATCCTCCTTATATGCTTTCCCCAAATCCCATTCAGGACCTGCTTATCCTTCAAAATGAACAGAACTATTTTCACTGAGGTGCAAGAAATGATTAAAACAAATTTCAGGTAAACTCTGTTTTTCATATCATCTGGAATAAAAACTTTCAATTTAGTCATAGTTATAACAGGGTCTTGATTTCAACTTGTTCACATCAACCAAATTGGCATTCTGGTCTAGTTCCATTTATCTGCATTGGGTCCCTTCCTACCTTGATATTTGTCCAAATGTCCTTTAAACATTATAAGTGTACCCGCATCATGGCTTCCTCTGGCGGCTTAGTCCTGATTGTAAATGTGTCCTGAGATCCCTCTTAAATCTTTTCTCTCTCACCTTAAATCTATGCCCTCCTGGACTAGAATTATTTGTCCTGAAAAATAAAGACTGAGCTTTCACAATCCATGTCTTTTATTATTTTATAAACCTCCATAATATCTTCCTTTAGCCTCTTTCCCTGTAGGGAATAATGACACAGCCTATCCAACCTCTTCCTATGATTCAAGTTACCCAGACCCAGAAAATCACTGTGAAATCTCCTTTCAACCTCTTTTAGCTTTTTAATATCCTATAGCTGAGCACCCAGCACTTCATACATTACTCCAAGTATGGTCTCTCCATCGCCTCGTACAAATTCATCATGAGGTCGCAACTTTTATACTCAATACTCTGCCCAGTCTTCTTCACCACGATGTCCAGCTGAGTCACCAATTTCATGGAACCATGTGTATTATGAGGTCTCTCTGTGCTACGACACACCCCGAGGCAATCCCATTTACTGTTTCAGTCCTATACTGGTTTGCCTTACCAGGTAAATTAATTTATGTGTCCATCTTCATGTGTAACATCACCATTGAGGTTTGTATTTGCATTGTTAATTCCTTTATCTCTCTGACTCATTTAGAA
This sequence comes from Narcine bancroftii, assembly GCF_036971445.1. NCBI lineage: Eukaryota > Metazoa > Chordata > Chondrichthyes > Torpediniformes > Narcinidae > Narcine > Narcine bancroftii. The sequence continues at coordinate 425,227,851 of NC_091469.1, forward strand.
TCTTATTTAGGGCTTCTTGTTTTTCTCATCAAATTAATTTTGACAATTACCATATTTTCAATCATATAATGTGCACATGCATATCATACATAGAAAATCGTAAAGTGAGCAAAATATTTTTGTACAGTGCGCACACGCATATACTGCGCAGTATTCAGCATTTTGACTCAAGAGCAATTTGCATTTACATGGGACAGGAGACAAAGCACATCCCATAGTCCCACTGTCTGCCACAGTTAACCTCCTGTGATTTACACCCATTCAACTTCCGCCAGGGTGTCAATCCTCCTGCAACACATTAACCAGTTTTGAAGAGGAATGGATTAAATAGATCGAAGACAGGCTTTAGAGTTGAGCAGGATTTTAATTCTGTCATTATTTAAAGAGCTTTTTTTTTAAAAACTCATCTTGTTAAAAATATTGCACAATTGAGAAATTTATGGTTTGATTTGATGAAATGAGGATGATTAAACTGATGCCAAAGGGCAGAATCATTTTAATGCTGTTTCAGATCAGAGACACTTGATATATTTAATCTCGCCCCTCAGGGATAGGTCTGGGCAATTAACATAAGCCCCTTTCACACTGGCATCTTGTCCTAGTAATTAAAAGCCAATATACAGGTTAAGGCTCCAGTGTGAAAGCAGGCATCATATCACACTGGGGATGCAGTACTTAGGTAGGTAGTATCATCCCCAGGTTGTCAGATGCCTACATGCCAGTTAGTCCAGTATGAAAGGGACATGGAGTGCAGGAACGTGAAGGAAACAAAAATTAAAAAGATGTAAACTATATATTCAATTTACTAAATCCTGATCTAATATGTATTTAAACAAAATTATACCTAATTATTATAACATAATTAAACATCATGTTCAGCACAGCATAGTTTAAAACAATTTATAAAGGACCATGGGAATGTGATAGTGGCAATAAAACACATAACCGCACAATTTATAAAGACCGTGGGAAAGTCAGGGATGAAATACATGCATCGAACAATGGTGGACCTGCCCTCCCAGCATTCCATGCAGCAGAGAAAAGACTGTATGCACGAGCACTTATGGAAGAGTTTCTCTCTATATTAACACCACAAAAGAGGCTGAAGGGCTCACACTGTGCTATACATAATGCTTGATTATATTATAATTAGGCATGATTAATTTTCTTTAATTACAAGATCATAATTAGTGGATGCATCACTCAGACATCACTGATGGAGGATAGATGCCCCTCTCCCCAGGAATGACTGTGGTGAGTGTGAAAGGATGCAGAGAACCAATTAAAAATGGTCCAGTGTGAACGGCAAAAACACCTTCTTTAATCAGTTCATTGAACGGCCAATTTACAGGTTAACAAGTGTGAAAAGAGCTATTGATAAGGTGCAGTCCCCTAACCAGAATATCCTGTTTCTTGGAATACCATGGCAATTAGGCCAAAGATATATTCCCAAGATCAAAATTTTGAATTTTGCAATTTTGTATGTAGCCAATTCCCACGCCCACTATAAATAGTGCCTGTATTTTCATTGCCGCTATTATATTCCCAAGCTTGCTAATAAATTGTGCACATTGTTTCAACATGCAAAAATATTCTTATATAGCATGCACACACATATAACATGTGGGGGATACCTAGTTTGTAAAAAAAACTCATATAATGCACACATAAAAATACGGTACTCTATATGCTAATCTGAAATTCTATCAATGTCTCCTAAATATAACTGCTGCCAACAAATTTAGAAACTCTGTTTTAGTCCATAATCAAAATATATAGTTAATAGTCCCAAGACTCATCTTTGTGACCCCCATTTTCTACCTTTTGCTTCTTTAAAATTGCTCTTTACCCTTATTGTCAAATTTCTGTTTTGCAACCAGATGAATATACATCCTGCTGCTTAATCCCTGATGCTATATCCTCCGAGCCAATCATAATCTTTGTGGATCTCTTCCATAGCCTTTTGTAAATCTCATTAAATTTAATCTACTGCACTCCCTTTATCTACTTAGAAGTGATCAAATAAAACTCCTGCATAATCATTTTAAATGTTTTATTTTTTTTGACAGTAGAGTTACCATTGTTTTACGCACCCATTTTATTAAATTAATTGGTTCAAAGTTCATGGACATATCTCATCTCAAATATGGGTTTAACTTTAGCTATCTACCTGACCTCTGCCATTATGGGTTTTCAAAAAAAAATTAATTATATACACGAGGAGCTGCTGGTATCACTTTCTTTTCTTTTCAAGAGCATATTCACGAGCAATCCTATCCTTGGAAATTTGATTGGTTTATTTAATGCTTTTCATTGCTGTTTTTTATGGTAGTGACATCACTTTTCATCTTTTGATATTGTGTTCAACAGATAGACCTCTCTGTTAGCTATTGAAGCAAATAAATTATTTGATATTTCCATGTCACCATTAGTGCCATGATTTTATCTTGAACATGGACATACTCTGATCTCAACTTTCCTCTCATTATTTATGAGCCAGTAAAATAATTCAATATTTTGTTTAATAGTCCTTGGATAACTTAATTACAAAATGTCTCTAAGTTCCAAATTGATTTTTGTCTTCTCAAATTTCTTATCTTCTTTTTGCAGGATATGAATATGGGCATATGTTTCTTTCTTTATTTATTGTGCCTTAGAGCCTTCAGTTTGCTTATGGTGGGATGTATTTTCTCTAAACTCAAGTAAACGCTGTTTAAATGTTTCTATTGTTCTATGATCGATGTACTGCCAGACCATCAAGGAAAAATACAGAATCAGAATTTATTGTCATGAACAAGTCTTGAAATTTGATGTATTGCAGCAGCGTCCTATGGCAAACATTCATATCATAACCATCTTACAACATTATATAAAAAATAATTAAAATAACAGTGCACAAAAAGTAAGGCAGCATCTATGGTTCACTGATTATTCAGGAATTTGATGGCAGCGGGGAAAAAGCTGTCCTTGTGCCATTGAGTGCTTATCTTTAAACTCTTGTACCTTTTTCCCGATGGTAGCAGAGTGAAAAAGGCCTGGGTGGTTGGGGCCTTTGAGGACAGAGGCTGCTTTTTTAAGTCACCGCCTCATGTAAGTGTTTTTGAGGAAGTGAAGTCTGGTGCCTGTGATGTCGCTGGCCAAGTTAACAACCCTCTGGAGTTTAGTCTTGTCCTGAGAGTTGGTGCCTCCATACCAGCAGTGATGCAACCAGTTAGAATGTTCACTATGGCACTCCTGTAGAAGTTTTCGAATTGTTGGTGATGTATTGAATCTCCAGTTTTAAATTCAATATACAGTTTTACAGTTTTAATGCAGCAGTTTTAAGGGCAAGTTCAAGTTTACTTGGCTTTCGGTTGTAGCAATACAACTGGACAAAACAGCATTCTTCGGACAACGGTACAGAACAATACAAAACACGAACAAAAATAATACTTATACACACTACATAGGTACATATATTAAAATAAATATTCTTACTAAATAGTAGTCTCAGATTTGTTTAAGCAATCATTCAGCTGTCTCAGTGCCTGTGGGATAAAGTTGTTCCTCAGCCTGGTGGTTCAGACTCTGATACTTTTGTATCCTTTTTCCCTGACAGGTGCAGCTGGAAGATGCTGCATATGGGATGGTCGGGGTCAACCATGATTTTTTGAGCCCCCTTTAAAAAATAATCCCAGCAAATCCCATCGATGGGAGGAAGGGAAGCCCCAGTGATCCTCACCGCTTTTAAGGTTACATGGATTGACCTCCTATCCAATGCTCAATAGCAACCATACCACACTGTGATGCAGCCAGCCACGATGCTCTTGATAGCCCTCCTGTAGAAGGTTGACAGAATGGTGACTGCTAGCCTTGCCTTCTTCAATCTTCTAAGGAAGTGCAGTCACTGTGCTCATTCCTGACAAGAGAGATGTTTTGTGTCCAGGATAGGTCAGTTCTTAAGTGGACTCTGAGGAACTTTGGGCTCTCTGCTCTCTCCACTACTGAGCTATTAATGTGTAGTGAAGTCCTCAATCATCTCCTCTGTCTTGTCCAAGTTATTATTCTTGCATCTTTTCACGAGATTTTCCACCTCTTCTCTGTCTTCCGGCTCATTGTTGTTATTGATGAGGTCATCTACCATTGTGTCATCTGCAAATGTGATGACTCTGTTGGACCTGAATCTGGCATTGGAGTCATGGGTTAGTAGCATGAATAAGAGTGGATTGTTGTTTAGATGCTTGCCGGCATTTTCTCATACTTTGATGAAGGGCTCAAGCCCAAAACGTCAGCTCTGTATCTTTGCCTTTGCTACATAAAGGACCCTGTTTAACTTGCTGAACTTCTCCAGCATTTTGTGCTTTCACAGATCAGCAATTCACCTTTCTCTATGATTATAAAGCAGCAAGCTCACAATTTCCCCTCAACCAACTATCCAGATTGCTCCTTCAATTTCTGATACAAGCTGTCTTAAGGCATCCAGTGTAAGCTTATGTGGAGATTCAATGTCAAAAGAAGCAGACTTCCAAAAGTCTGGTTGGATCTATAGACAGGAGAGTGTGATGAAGCCTGGGTCATAGTTATCAAAAAGGAAACAGGATCAAAGGTGTTCATTTGACAGATATATTATACAGTTTACATAAATTCACATTTATGTAATCTAGCAGGATACCTGGCATTGCCCAGGAAATGAAACACTTAGTTGTTGACTGTATAGTTGAAACGAAAAACACAAAAAACTTCTTGGTGATTCTGCATAAATATCTTTTTTTTTCCCCCAAACACATTTATATTCTTTGTAACAGAGATACATGGTTCAAACAAAGTTGACTTCTGGCAAAACATAGACAAACAATTCTCAGCTAAGGGCTTCACAATAAATGTTCATAGTTTTTCTACCTGGAACATTTACATAAAGACTGCTCAGGGTTCCATCCATGGGAACATCCAACATAGAGCTGCCCATGGGAATAGCAGAGCTCTTCCAATTGCAGCCCAACTATCTTCAACGTCTGTCCATGGGATTTGTGGATGGACATGGCAAAGCTCAGGCATAAGGGAAATTGAAGTCTCTTGAACTTAAACAGCATATCAGTGGGAATTATGGGAATTCTCAGAATGAGTACATCTTCTCCCTTTCCACATCCAGAAAGTATGACTGCCTTAATAACATGGGGCATGTTGCTGTTCTGTTTCCCACTGCGTGCCCCTTGCCTGTCTGGAACCATTAACAGTGAGGTGAGACTGATATTTCTCTGTTGTCAGGTGAGACTAATGTTCCTCTGTTGTCTCTTGCTTTTTCCTTTGTCTCACTCTATGGCTTATGAAGAGCCTCGGCAATATTGCTTTGCTTTTTTGGGCCATATTGAATTGGGTTTGGCCCCTTATTTTTATTGTGAATGTACATTGATGCACAGCACTGTAGCTAATTGGTACAAGTTTAGTTTTTTTACAAAAACTTCTTAATTTCATTTTTCTTTAAAGGTTAAATTCAATAAGGTCATGATCTTCAGCATCAAATGTTACCACAATAGCAGTAAATAGTAATGAAAGTCAGTGGAAGCTGTTTAAAAAGATCACGTTTGAATTTAACCTTTTAAGGTTAAATGAAATTCAATGTGGTCATGACATTCAACATCAAACGCTACCCCTACTGAACTCCCTTGGACATATTGATTTGCATGGAGAACAGACACACATGCACAACTATGTGTTAGATTTAAATTTTCATTGCAATTAAGAACACTCCCAGCACTTGCAATAGTAAAATAGTTAGGGGCACATGAAATGAATCAGCACTTAGTGATAACATCCCAGCAATGTTTCACCTTTGAAAATTGTTCAGTTCATGTATTTCAAGTTAACATACTCAATGTAAACCTTAATTGCTGAAAGACATCAAGAGATTTTTTTAAAAATGTCGCCATGGCTCTGAGATCGGGGTTCTTTTTCCTCTGTTTATGCTCCACTTGTATTACCAATCTCCATGATCTGCTGCACATTGTCCATATTAGTATTCATTTTATCTCTGCCACATGGATTATTTGATTCTTCCTGCTGACGACTGCAGCAAATTTTTTTCTGCAGGCATTGTTTTCATTGATATGTAAATGAATTGCTCTTCATGGTGTTTAATTAGCATCTGATAGTGCAACCGTGTCTGCCTGTCCCGCATCGGACTTGTCAGCCACAAACGAGCCTGCAGCTGACGTGGACTTTTTACCCCCTCCATAAATCTTCGTCCGCGAAGCCAAGCCAAAGAATAGTGAGCTTTTACTAGTGGGTCCTTTTTCTATTTTTTAAAACCATGGTTATGCATTTTGGTTCACTTAAATATTCCATCCAAGAAAAAACAAGATATTCAGAATCTGTAATCTGTCATTCAAAGTCCTGATTGTGGCTTTTCATAAAATGATGCATATGATCAAGGATTCAACAAGAGAAATATACTTACATGTCCTTTCAAAGTCAGATTAGAACATTCTACAAATATCACAACCAGAACTGTTATTCATTCTGCACAAAATGATGAAGTGTGAAATGGCAAGGTATAACCATGCAAGCACCTTGTGAATGTTTTTGCATACATGAAAGACTTTAAGTCTCTGAACCAAGAGAGTATAGGAGATTTAATCTTCTAATTCTCAAGTTGATAATGTTCTGAGCTCTCACTACACCGAGGAAGCTTCATTTATGGCAGGTAATATCATAATATTGATTTCATGCCATCTTCTATTTATGAAAAATAAATAATAGCTTTTCTTAGACGGGAACAAAAAAAAGGTTAAGCACAAACTTCACAATAAATATATAATAAAAACAGAAAACTCTAGAAACACTCAGCAAGTCAGGCAGCACCTATGAAAAGGGAAATAATTCTCTTCAGGTTCCGGACCAATCATCGTGGTTCTTGGATCTGAAAGGTTAATTGTTTCTCTTTTCAAAGATTCTGTCTGCTGTTCTGAAGATTTTCAGCATTTTTTGTTTTTATTTTAGATTTCAGGTTTTTTTTATTTTCACAGAAGACAGTCATCTTAATTACAGCTAGGATATGTAATCTGAATTTAGTTCTTATCTTGTTTTTAAATAGCTTTGGGATTGACTGTCATTTACTAGCACCACCATTTCCACCATTAGAATGTAATTTGAAAAGTATTTAACCAGTAATTCGACAATCATATACATCCATTGCTGTTTACTCTCGCGGAAGATAAAAGGAAACACCCAATAAATGGATCCAATATTTTCTTACACAATTTCAACAGCTTACAGACAATATCCTGTTAAACTTGTGGAGAGGATTAAAAGCTGCAGTCACACTATTCCCTCAGTCTTCCACCTTAGGAAACACAGGTGCTGAAAGTTCATCCAGTCACACTCTTACTGCTCTTTTTACTTGCTAATTTCTGTTTTGTTATTACACAAAAACCTAAGAGAAACTGTTTTGAATGCAAAATTATTTCACTGACGCCTTCAGAAATCTAAGCAGTTTTCCTTCTGTGTCGTTAGTAACTAAATAGATGTTCCATTACTTTAGTGGACCCATAAGATTTCACCCCATTCTCCACATGTTTATATGTTTTCAACATAACACTGACCTCCTGACGTGCACCTCTTTTTTTTATTTTTATTTATTTATTTTTTTCACACCATAAATCACCTTAGCCATGATATACACTTTTTCTTTTTCACACATATACAGTGACTTTTTCTCCCCCCCCACCGCTCCCTCCTCCCAGGCCACCCCCCCACCCCCCACTCTCATCCATTTTAGGTATACAATCTAGGTTGCATTAAACCAGTCAGACAATGTTGTCATTCAACAAAAATACACCAGAAATTCTACTGAGTCCATTCTTTTCTTTCCTTCTCATTCCATCAACTTAGGTAATGTTTGTCCCCGGTATGTTTTCGCTATTGTATTTAACGTAAGGCTCCCATATTTGTTCGAATATTTCAATATTACTTCTTAAACTATATGTTATTTTTTCTAATGGAATACATTTATTCATTTCTATATACCATTGTTGTATTTTCAAATTATCTTCCAATCTCCAGGTTGACATAATACATTTTTTTGCTACGGCTAGGGCTACTCGCTAGAAGTGTCCTGTACTGACAACTGGCGCCACCTCCAGGTTCCTCCCACAGGAGCCTGTATATAACCCTGGTTTCCCACCAAGACTCTGAAGCCTGTTCATGAACCCTGAAAGCATTAATTCTCCCTCTAGTCGTGTGTGAGCTTTTATCTACGCTACAATTTTATTAGCTTAACAAACAAGGATGGAGATGTTGCTCAAGCCTAGTATGCTGTTGATAGACCCCCAGTCCCCCGACGTGGCTGAGGAGTTCAGATATTGGCTAGACTGCTTCCAGGCCTATCTGAAAACGACCAGGGATATCTTCCACACAGACGAGCTCCAGAGATCGGCGGTCATCTCAAGGGAAGGAACGAAGGGAGATGCAGTCATCCAAGACTGCCCGACGTATGAGGCTGCCATCAAGGCGCTGAAGGCCCACTACTTGAAGGCTCCAAATGAGGTCCTAGCGAGGCACTGGCTCGCCTTACTCCGCCAAGGGCCCAGAAAGTTGATCAGTGACTATCTGCTGGATCTGTGGATGCTGGCTAAGAAGTGCAGGTATGAGGCCCCTTCAGGCCACATCCCGGAAGATGAACAGATCTAGGACACTCTAGTCGCAGGGGTCTGCTTGAGTCGGGAAGGAAGGACCTCGCTAGCCATGTTAATCTCGGGTGAGCATCTTCAAGGGTTGGCTGCTCCCGCTACAGCAGCCCCCGCACTAATGGCTGCCGCTTCTCCAGCCTGGGAGTGCTTTTCCTGCAGTGAGGGACAGCACCCTCGTGCCTGCTGCCCGGCTAAAGACTCAGCGTGCTCCAGCTGTGGGAAGAAGGGACTTTGGACCAGGGTCTGCTGTGCCAAGGGAGGTCCGGGGAAGTCCATGGCCTGTAGCACTCCCGGATCCAATTCCAGCCACAAGTTGTCTGTGCCAGACTCGCCCGAGATCGCCTACTCTCAATCAGGCAGGCTGGTTGCCTTTTTCTCGCAGACACTTCAAGGCCACAAGCTTCGGAACCTGTCTGTGGCAAAGGAGGCTCAAGCCATTGCAGAAGCCATATGGCACTGGAGGCACGACCTGGCTGGTTGAAGATTTACACTCCTCACGGTGCAGCACTCTGACGCATTCATGTTCAGTAACGCCACGAGGGGCAAAATCAGGAATGACAAAATTGCTAGGCAGAGGATCAAACTCTTCATCTACAGTTTTGACATCGCCTACCAGGCAGGAGTCCTTAACAACCCTCTAGATGCCTTGTTTAGGGGATGCTTTGCCTCCGCACATACTGGTCAACTGTGGACCATACACAATGAGCTCTGCCATCCAGGGGTCATGTCCCGCAACTTGCCCTACTCAATAGAAGATGTCAGGGAAATGACCAGGTTATGCCAGGTCTGTGCTGAGTGCAAGCCTCACTTATTTCGTCCCGCAAAAGCTCACCTGATTAAATCATCCAGGCCCTTTAAGGGACCTCTCTTCCATGAACCGGAATACCTACTTTCTTTTTATTTAAACTTTATTTAAAAGATTTTTGAAAAGCATACAATGAAATAACAAAAAAAATCAATTTTTATATATATGTATATAAAAAAAACAAGAACCCCTCCCCACCCTCCCACCCCTTCAGCCAGCTCCCTTAAGGGGAGCCAAATATAAAAAACAGGATATATACAATATTTCAAAGTATTTCCAAATTCATATATTCCAATTAAGAAGGCCACATTTTAACAAAAAATGACTAATTATCATGCAAATTACATGTAATTTTTTCCATAGTAATACAAACTCTCAATTAATTATGCCAATGTGCTATATTAATCTCCATGTTATCTTTTCAAGTACTCGCTACATAATTTGGTGCTACAGATAACACTAAACATACAAATGCAATCTGAAATTTATCCAACCCCCCATCCCCTTCAAAGAGCAAAAAAAAAAAAAATCGATGGGTCTAATAGTAATTTAATTTTAAATAATTTTTCCAAGACCAACCCAATTCCTTCTCAAAATGGTTGTACTTTAACACAAGACCAAATGCCATGTAAAAAAAGTTCCAGTACATAAACCACATCTAAAACATGGGTCCGAATTACTAAACCCATATTTTTTTCAGTTTCTCTGCAGTCAAATATAACTGATGTAAAAATTATAATTAACCATTCCATATCTTACAATCGTCAGTTTAGTTACACTTTCATGACACATAACTTCCCAATTCGCTTGAGGGATAATATAAGTTAAATCACTTTCCCATTTAATCCTAGATTTCTCCCATTCTGGTTTATCCATACTTTCCTGTAACAATTGATACATATCTGAAATATAACCTTTCTTTGGTATAGAGAAAATCAAAGATTCAAATTTTCTCAACATAGGTAAATTCATCTCTTTACCATAATTATCTTTTATCAAAGCTCTGAGTTCATAATACACAAATAAAGAATTTACAGATATATTAAATTTCTCCCTCAATTGATTAAAAGAAAGAAACTGTCCTTCTTCAAAACAGTCCTGAACTATCTTTATATCCTTAGAATTCCATCTCTTTAAATGATTATTGAACAGTGAAAAAGGAATAAGCTGATTATGATATAATGGGGTTTGAATTGATAATTTACCTTTCGATCCTTAAACCAAATTTCTTTCAACCCATATCTTTAACAAATGTTTTAATGCCGGCATATTACATTCCATCAATCTACTAACAAATTTCAACTGAGCTGCCTCATAATAATTTTGAAAATGAGGTAACTGAAGTCCATGTCATATTTCCATGCAAGTTTGTGCAAAGCTACTCATGCTAATTTTCCCTTCCATAAAAATTCCTGCACCGCTCTATTTAAATCCTGAAAAAAAAACCCTTTGAAAGTAAACATGGTATCAACTGAAATAGATATTGGATTTGAGGAAAAATATTCATTTTAATACAATTTACTTGACCAATTAACATTAAAGGAAGATCTTTCCAATTAATCAAATCCATTTTAATCCTTTTTAATAAAGGAACATAATTGAATTTATATAAAGATTGATAATCTGCATTTACTAATACTCCTAGATATTTAATTCTATCTGACCATTTTAATTTTATAATATTTTTATATTCTGAATAATCTCCTTCCCCGACTGGCAATATTTCACTTTTATCCCAGTTTACCTGATATCCAGATAACTCTCCAAATTTCAACAAAAAACCTTGCAAATATTTCAAAGACTGCTCCGGATCTGTCAAATACTCCAACACATCATCCTCAAATAAATTAATCTTATATTCATCATCCGCAATTCTCATCCCTTTAATCATATCATTCTCTCATATTGTCTGAGCTAACAGTTCAATAGCCAATGCAAACAAGGCTGGTGATAATGGACAATCTTGCCGGGTCGATCGTGTAATTTAAATGGTAAAGAAGTTTGACCATTTTTCACCATCCTAGCAATTAGATTTGTATATAAAGTCTTAACCCAACCAATAAAATAAGAGCTAAAATTAAACTTCTCTAACACCTTAAATAAAAAATTCCATTCAACCCTATCAAAAGCTTTTTCCGCATCCGCATCCAGTGGTTGGGTTGCTGTGTAGATGCATTGACCAATGTTATCAATCTAAGAATGTTTTCAGACGCATTTCTATTCTTAATAAAACCTGTTTGATCTATATGTATCAACTGAGGTAAGTATTTAACAAGTCTATTAGCTAACACTTTTGCTATAATTTTATAATCCACATTTAATAAAGAAATAGGCCTATACAAAGATACTTTCAGGAGATCTTCTTTGGAATTACAGTAGCACTCGAACAAGATTCCAGTAACAACTGATCCTCAGTTATTTGCTGCAATACATCTCCAAATACAGAAGATAAATCTTCATAAAATACTTTATAAAATTCAGCTGAAAATCCATCACCCCTGGCGACTTTCCATTTGGCATCTCCGGTATAGCTTCTTTAATCTCAAAATCTGTAAATGGAACTTTCAATTTCTTAACCTCCTCCTCCCCTAAAACAGGTAATTTTAATTTAGATTAAAAAAAGATTCAATAGATCCAACATCCTGCTTTCCCTCAGAAGTAAATAGTTTTTGATAAAATGAATAAAACTGGTCATTAATTTTCTGAGGTTTATAGGTAACTATTGAATTCTTTTTAATAGCATTAATAGTTTGTGATGTCCGTTCTGTTTTTAATTGCCAAGCTAATACTTTATGAGCTCTCTCAACCAGTTCATAATAACATTGCTTAGATTGGTGAATTAAATGTTCATACTGATAAGTTTGTAATGTATTAAAACATAATTTCAACTTCATTAAAGTAGCTTTTTTATCCTTTCTGAAATTTCTTTTCCAACTCAGTAATTTGTTTCTCCAATGTTAAACTTTCCACCACATATTGTTTTTTTTTAACTTTTGTAGTGTAACTAATAATTTGCCTATGCAAATATACTTTCAAAGCGTCCCACAGTACAAAATTACTACTTACTGAATTAATATTCTCGGAACACCTACTTTCTCTCGATCATCGATGAGTACTCCCGCTTCTCGTTCACCATCCCGTGCCCAGACACATCCACCTCATCCATTATGAAGGCCCTCAACTCTATTTTCACTCTGATCACGTATCCTGGTTATATTCATAGCAATCAGGGCTCAACCTTCATGAATGACGAGCTTCTAGTGAGGGGCATCGTGTCCAGCAGGACTACCAGTTATAACCCCCAGGGGAATGGACAGGTTGAAAAAGAGAATGCCACGATCTGAAAGGCTGTCAAACTTGCCCTGAAGCAAAGAGGCCTTCCATACCCATGCTGGCAGGATTCCTCCCCATCACGCTCCACTCAATTCGGTCGCTACAGTGCGCTATGACCAATGCTACTCCTCATGAGCTCGTGTTTACATTTGACAGAAAGTCGGCATCAGGGACTTCACTCCCAGCCTGGCTCACTAATCCTGGTCCGGTCCTTCTCAAGAAGCATGTGAAGAGAAGCAAGACTGACCCCTTGGTGGAAAGGGCAAAATTGCTCCATGCCAACCCCATGTACGCCTACGTGGAGTACCCAGATGGCAGGGAGGACACTATCTCCATCAGGGATCTGGCACTCACTGGATCCGAGGATCTGTTGCCTCAGGTGCTCCGTGAGCTACCTCACATTTTTTCCCCGACCCTGCCCAGGGCCTCAGTGGACCCGGTTCAGGAGCTGAGTGAATCCTCCTCTATCGTCGAACCAGAGCCCCAGCCCACTACCATTCCGTCACAGGTGGACATGGAGACTCAAGGTGCCCAAGGGTCCCGGTGCTAAGGTGCTCCACCAGGATCTCCAGACCCCCGACCGCCTGAATCTGTAAATAGTATTGTAAATATTTCTCTTCTGTGTCTATTACCAGCTTCAGATCCTTGTTCTCTTCATCCACAGACCCTTAATTCTGGAGGAAGGGGTGAATGTAGTGAATGGAATTCACTAGAAGTGTCCTGTAATGATGACTGGTACTGTCTCCTCCCCCGGGGTCTCGTATATAACCCTGGTTTCCCACCTAAACCCTGAACACCTCTGAAGACTGTTCATGAACCCTACCCGTGTTGTAAGCTAATAAAAGCATTAGTTCTCCCTCCAGTCGAGTGTGAGTTTTTATCTATGCGACACCTTTATACTTTCTAAAGTAATGGAAATTGTTAGTCCTCAAATTACCAAACAAATTAAAGATCTAAATCTCATCTATGATCTACGACTCTGAATTTTGAATTTCCACTCTGCATTAATTGGTAAGTATCCTTTGTTTTGCAAGTATGTAGTTTTGGGGATTCAAAATTAAGATTTTCTTTCAGCTTCATCACTTTGTCCTGGATAAATATTCTTTTACCATGTGATGCACTAAATTTTAAAAACAGTTTATTTGGAATTTTAATTTAACACCTCAAGCTGTATAAATAAATAGAAATTGTGGATTTTTCACATCGGTAATTTCCTTGTTTATGTAATTAACACATCTTTAGTCTTTCATGGCAATACTCATAAGTCATTGAAGTTCCACATTCGCAAGGTAAAACCCATTGGTTCTCTTGATGATTTTTCTTTTCACATACACTGAACTTGGATTCCTTTATTCAAGATTCATTTATTGTCATGTAATAGTACAGAACATGTACTATTACATGAAATTACCTTCTGCTTGATGTAAGGGAAAGAGTCACCATTAATGTCGCCTGGCACCCCTGAGAGCAGGGGTGTCAAACTCAAATTCACGGAGGGCCAAAATTAAAAACTTGGACTAAGTCGAGGGCCGAACTAAATATTTATTGAAAATTTTCAACAACATCTGCATGTTTTCTCTTCTTTCAACATATGTAATGTTAAACTTTTTCTTATTAAAATAAATGTTTAATAATAGTTTTGGATAAACTCTTTCCAGAAGCATTAACAAATGAGAAATAAAATATTCAATAAATAATATTTCTCTATAGAGGATTTGTCAAATGTTGCTAGTGTGCTGTCAAATAGTAAAATCTGAGGGCTATTGAGAATGTGGGAGAATTACATGATTCCTGAAACAATCAAATGGGTGACTGATTGTGGGCATGAACTCTAGCAGGGTTATTTGCCATGCCCTTTTTCCATTGGTACAGATATCCTTTGATTTACTCACTTTTCAAGTTTTATGCCTAATGAGCTTGTATCCAGGTGCAGGACCATTTTTAACCAGGAATATATTTATCACTGTGACATGAAACTATTGGAAGATCATTTTATCCTGAGATTAAAGTTCATAATACTTACTCAGGCCTGTGTGCGGGAGGGCGGGGTTTGCGGGCGATCGGGTTGGACAACGACAGTGCGGGGGCATCGGCTCTCGCTGCAGGGCGGCATCTTGGCGGATCAGCGGCCCCATCACAGTGAGTCGCGGGTCGGCCTGCGGCAGGGAGGGGGAGTGGGCAATGGTCCTGGCGAGGTCAGGCCCCCCCTGAGTTTTTGCCGGACCCCCCTTGACCTGCTGAGTTTCTCCCGGACCCCCCTTGACCTGCTGAATTTCTGCCGGACCCCCCTTGACCTGCTGAGTTTCTCCCGGACCCCCCTTGACCTGCTAAGTTTCTCCCAGACCTCCCTTGACCTGCTGAGTTTCTCCCAGATCCCCCTTTGACCTGCTGAGTTTCTCCCGGACCCCCCTTGACCTGCTGAGTTTCTCCCGGACCTCCCTTGACCTGCTGAGTTTCTCCCGGACCCCCCTTGAACTGCTGAGTTTCTCCCGGACCCCCTCCCCTTGACCTTCTGAGTTTCTCCCGGACCCCTCCCCCTTGACCTGCTGAGTTTCTCCCGGATCCCCCTTTGACCTGCTGAGTTTCTCCCGGATCCCCTTGACCTGCTGAGTTTCTCCCGGACCTCCCTTGACCTGCTGAGTTTCTCCCGGACCCCCCTTGACCTGCTGAGTTTCTCCCAGATCCCCTTTTCTTTCCGTGCCGGTGTCCCAGGACCTTTCCAGGGCAGTCTCTGCGCTCAGGACTGCGCTGGGATCCCGGTCAGCGGTGGAGGAGCAGGTGAGCGTGGCTAATCCCACTCCAGCCCACGCCACTCCCGAGATTGGCGGGGGGTTCAACACTACCTGCCCGACCAGCCTCGCTCTCCACGTGTACTCCGGGCACCTGCCGCTGGTCCGGTGGGAAGGCACAGGGCGGCCGGCGGCCAGTGCCCCCATCGCCCGGCGGGGAGCCCCAATCTTCCCTCCGGCGTCCCGACTCCATCTGCAGCTCCAAGAAACGGTGTGCCACTGGGGTTCCGGGCGCTGGGAAGCGGCCTTGGCTTCCCCTGACACCGGCCAGGCTGCGCTGCGGTGGGGGGGGTGGGCAGGGGGACACAACAGCGTGTTTATAAAACCACCCACCACTACTTTTCAGGGACCAGGATTTTTCTCTCTCTCTCTCACTCTGGGACACAGCGGTTACTGTGCATGCACTATACTGGCGCGGCGGCCAGCGGGCCACCTCTAATACATTTTTGATATGATCTTGCGGGCCAAATATAATTATATTTACTCTTACATGTGTAAGAGTAAGAGAGAGAAAAAGAAGCAAAAGAGAGTACCTTCAGAGTCAGTGAATGTCCGTGGACTTGCCTCCAGTGCTCCTGCATTCTCAACAGCCACACAGATCCCAAGCTCCAGATCAAAACCCCCACCACGATCAGAGAGCTTTCAGCGCTCAAGGCACTTTCAGAGCTCTTCATGTCCTCAGCACCCTCTTGAGTCCCAGCTCTTATAACTAGTTCCCATGAGTCAATCTGTCGCAGCCCATGTGGGTCCCCTGACAATAAATCGCCCACAGTTTATGCAGATCCATCAGCCACTAAGCCCCTCGCTGATCCACTGCCATGGTCACTGTCCTATAAGGTCGTCTCCTCTGCTTTTCCTTTTCATCTGGGGGTGTTCTTCCCATTCCCAGTTCCCTGCACTGGTCCACCTGTCCTCCACAGTCTGCAACCCTTCATGGCCGTAATATGTCCCCATATTGGGGACAAACCTCTGTGGTTACATTGCTTTTCTCAAAAATGCCATAAGCTCCTATAACATAGCCTGTACAGAGCTGCCGGCCTATTAGGAGTGGGAGGTTAAACTCTTCAGAACAGCACCGAGTCTCTGCTCTCCACCCTCCTGGGTCTGCACCAGTGGCAGTGTTGTTGTTACAGCACCTCCAGGAGGCAACCCAATACACAGAATGGCAGTCGAACATGGCGATCTCTCAAAGCACACGTGGGCTAATGGCTTTTCTTCCTGACCAACAGCCTGCATGGTGGGAAACAGTGAACATTGGCAGGAACTCTGACCAATCAGTGGCCGGCACACCAGTGACGTTACTTCCGGCAGCAATGGCAGGGAAACTGGGCCCATGGAGGGAAGCTGGGCCTATATAAGCAAGGGTAGGGAGAGCAATAAAAACAGTCTTGACTACAGTTACATCGAGTACGTGTTGTTCTTCCACTCTCTGCTGTAGTGCTCGCTACATTGGTGACCCCCAACCGGTCCAAACAGCATTAAGACAAAATGATGACTGATCAGTCAATGCTCCATGCAGTTTACTTGAAGCTGTCAATGTTCTGGACATCACAGCCACTGGTGTGGTTCGAACCAGCCAAAACTCAGTTCGAGCTCAGGCAGATCTCCACTGACACCACAAAGTACTACTATGTGGTGATCTCACTTGACCAGAACATGTGACTTTGAATAGGGGTGTGCAATTCACCCTTGGAGCTCTGGACAGCATTGGCTAACCTTCTGGGAACCTAAATGAACCACACCACATCACCCCCAGGCCAACTGGTTAGTGGAGCAGTTCCACAGACACCTGAAGGCAGCTCTAATGACTCAGCTCAAGGGACCGCATTGGATTGACAAACTACCGTGGGTTCTCCTGGGGATCCATAAAGCACCAAAAGAGGACTTCAATGCCTCAGTGGCAGAAATGGTATATGGCACATCCTTAGTCATCCCGGGGGAGTTCTTGGCCACTGCCAAGGACCCAGAAGAACCACCAGCGCCAACGTTGGAAAAACTGAGGAAAGGACTAGACGCTCTAGCCTTGACACATCCTTTTCCACATGGCTAACCAAAAACATTCGTCCCCAAAGATCTAAAGATATGCAAATACATCTTTATGCAATGGGGAGAACACTGCTCACCCCTGCAGCGACTGTACGAGGAGCCTCACCAAGTGAGCAAGCACAACGTATCCGCATATGTGCTGGACATCGGCGGAAAGGAGGAGACATTCACTATTGACTGCCTCAAACTAGCACACCTGGATTCAAGCCAATTGGTCACCACGCAGCCTCTGCAATGCAGGGGAAGGCTGCTAAAATCAAAGGACAGCACCCGGATCATCAGTTCTGGGGGGTGGGGGGGTTGTGTAGCGGCCCACTACCCAAGAGGTGACTCAATACACAAAATGGCAGATGAACAAGGCAATTTCACTAAGCCCACATGGGCTAATGGCCTTTCTTCCTGGCCTACAGCCAGCATGGCGGGAAACAGCGGCCATTAGCGGAAATGCCAGCCAATCAGTGCCAGCACAGTGGTGACATCACTTTCACCAACAACGGTGGGAAGCTGGGCCTATATAAACAAGGGCAGAGCGAGCAATAAAAGAAGTCTTGACTACAAGTCACATCGAGTGCATGTCGTTCTTCCTCTCTCTGTTGTAACACTCGCTACATCGTCTTGTTTATTGTCTATAGCATGGGTGGGCAACTTTTTTAAAAACCTCATAAGTGCTCTGTGATTGATAAGGGATTGCTTAAGGTGGTATTTGAGTTGGAAGGGAAGTTGCGAACCACTGCTCTTGACCCAACTGTTAGTGAAATAATTTACTTGAGAAAAATTGTCATTGGCCCATTTCCATTGGAGTTATGAAATCATGCACATAATGAGTCAATTAGGTATGATTAAAACAGTCATTTTCAAACCTTTTTATTTCCACCCATGTACCACCTTAAACAATCCCTTACTAATCACAGAGCCCATATGACATAGGAAAACTTTTAAAAAAAAACTTTATTTATTTGTTCAAAATACAAATAGTAAATAACATATACAACAGTTAACCATAAACATGAATGTTATATTTTATAGAAAAAAAAGAAAAGAAAAGAACCCCCCCTTCAGCCAACTCTCCTAAGGAGAGCCATAAAGAAAGAGAGAAAAAAAATTAAACACACATATTGAGATCTAATCAACGTAAATCAAAATGTAAATATTCTGAATATAACAACCACTTATTAATAAAAAAACTATAATTATCACGTGAAACATATATAATTTTTTCCATTATTAATCAATATTTCATCTCATTATGCCATCTATTAATATCAATCATATTTGCATCTTTCCACGTACTAGCAATACATTTTTTCGCTACAGATAATGCTAAATATACAAAAGCAAGTTGAAATTTATCTAATCCCAAACCTTTCAGAGGTTGCAAACTACCCAATAAAAATACTGTCAGATCTAAAGGTATTTTAATCTTATACAGGTATTGTAAAAACAATTGAATTTTCTTCCAAAAAGATTGTATATGTACACATGACCAGACAGCATGAAAAAAAGTTCCAACAGAATTACCACATCTAAAACAAATCTGATTCATGAAAACCATACTTTTTTAGTTTTTCAGATGTTAAATATAATTGATGTAAAAAATTATAATTAATCATTGCATTGCGTGCATTTATCAGCCTAGTTACATTATCCTAACAAATATCTAACCAATCATCCTTGGAAAAAATAAAACCGATATCCACTTCCCATTTACTTTTGGATTTATCCCAACCCTTTTTATCCATACCATCCTGTAATATTTGATACATAGATGAAATATAACCCTTCTCTGGTACCTTCATAAGAAAAGTCTCAAATTTAGCAATTTCAGGTAAAATCATATCTTGACCAAACACATGTTTTACCAAAGATCGAATTTGATAATAAAGAAACAAAGAGTACTTATCAATATCATAACTGCCCCTTATCTGATTAAAAGATAAAAATGTACCTTCTTTAAAACAATCTCCCAAATTTTCTACACCTTTAAATCTCCAATGTAATAAACTGATTGTGTATTGAAAAAGAAATAAGTTGATTATTATACAAAGGAGTCAAAGCCGATAATTCACCCCTCGAGCCTATTATTTTCCTTTTCTTTGTCCATAACTTCATTAAATGTTTTAATATAGGCACATTATGTTGCTGTAACAAATTTATATTCCATCTAAACAAAAATTGATGTATTTCAAATTCAGAAATATTTGCCATCTCAATTTTGGCCCAACTAGGGGGCCATTCAAAATCCATCAATAAACTAAAAAAATTAAGTTGGGATGCTTCATAATAATTTCAAAAATGTGGTAAACATAATCCCCTAACTCATATTTCCAAGTTAAATTATTCAAGGCTACTCTTGAAAATTTACCTCTCCATAAAAACTCCCTAACCATTTTATTCAAATCTCGAAAAAAAATATTATCAAGTAAATATGGAATAGATTGAAATAAATATTCCATATGTGGAAAAATATTCATCTTAATTGTATTTATCCTACCCAATAAATTAATAGGTAAATCTTTCCATTTAATCAAATCAGTTTTAATTTTTTAAATTAACGGAACATAATTTAATTTATATAAAGATTGATAATCAACATTCAGAATTATACCCAAATATTTAATTCGATCAGTCCATTTCAAATTAATAATATTCTTATAAGCTGAATAATCTCCTTCACTTACTGATAATATTTCACTTTTTTCACAATTAAATTTATATCCAGAAAAACATCCATATTGTATCAGACACTCCTTCAAGTGTAAAAGTGATTGAGCTGGATTTGTTAAATACACCAATACATCATTGGCAAATAAATTAATTTTATATCCCTCATCTAAAACTTTCATACCTTGTATCTGTGTATTTTGTCTTATCAGCTGTGCCAAAGGTTCGATCACTAACGCAAACAAAGCTGGTGATAAAGGACAACCTTGACGAGTTGATCGAGTCAATTTAAACGGTTCCAAAATCAAACAATTCATCAATACTCTAGCTACTGGTTTACTATATAAAGCCTTAATCCAACCAATAAAAATAGGACCAAACTTAAATTTCTCCAGAACTTTAAACAAAAAATTCCACTCAACTCTATCAAATGCTTTTTCTGCATCTAAAGATATCACCATCGGGTGATCTAAAGATTGTCGAAATTCATTAATCAAACTAATCACTTGCAGAATATTATCTGAGGCACATCTATTCTTTGTGAAACCTGTCTGATCCATATGAATCAACTTAGGTAAAAGTTTAGCCAATTTATTCGGTAAAATTTTAGCTATTATTTTATAATCTACATTTAACAATGAACTTGGTCTATATGAAGACACTTTCAAAGGATCTCTCTTTTTTTGGGATTACTGTAATTAAAGCACTAGAAAAAGACTCAGGTAATGAGTCTTTATGGAGACTAATTCATAATGAGGTAATTCATAATGTTCTCCAACTTGACGTAATACATCTCCAAACACTGTAGAAAAATCATCATAAAAACTTTTATAAAATTCAACTGAAAATCCATCGTCATCAGGTGATTTACCATTTGGCATTTCCATCATAGCCATTTTAATTTGTAAATGGTGCTTCCAACTCCTGTATATCTGCATCCTCTAATGTCGATAAATTCAACTATGATAATAAAAAGATCAATCGATCCATTTTCTTGTTTTCCTTCAGATGTATATAACTTTTTATAAAATGAACAAAATTCATCATTAATCTCATGAGGTTTATAAGTGATAAGAGAATTCCTTCTAACAGCATTAATAGTCTTTGAAACCTGTTCTTTCTTTAATTGCTATGCCAATACCTTATGTGCTTTCTCTCCCCATTTATAATACCGTTGATTAGTCCTATTAATCATACATTCAAATTGATAAGATTTCAAAATATTATATTCCAGTTTCAACCTAGATAATTCTATTTTTTGATCTTCTGTAGCATCTTTCTGAAATTCCTTTTCTAACTCATCAATCTGTTTCTCTAATTCAAGACTCTGATTTAATTGATTCTTTTTTATTTTAGAAGTATAACTAATTATTTGTCCTCTCAAATAAGCTTTCATAGCATCCCATAATACAAACTTACTTTGAACAGAATTAGAATTTTCTTTAAAAAAATTAATTTGTTTTTTCAAAAAATCAATAAATTCCATAATTTTTTATAACATTGTATTAAACCTCCAACAATAGGCCACTTGAATTTTCTCAGAGGTTGCATATGTAGAGTATAACAAAGAATGATCTGAAATCACCCTACTTTTGTATTCCGCTTGTTGTATTTTCCCTTGTAAATGTGCCGATACTAAAAAAAAGTCAATTCTTGAAAACGATTCATGTCTAGCTGAACAAAAGGAGAAATCTTTCTCTGTCAGATTAAGACGTCTCCAAATATCTACTAAATTAAGATCTTTCATCAACGCTTGAACCTGAACTGCCATTTTAGATTTCTTAACTTTCTTCAGAGATTTATCTAATAAAGGTTCCAAAACACAATTAAAATCACCACCAACTAAAACATTATCATTAGCCTGACCCAGATATAAAAATGCATCTGAAATAAATATTTCATCATCTACATTTGGGGCATAAATATTAAGTAAAGTCCAAAATTCACTAAAAATCTTACAATTCAATTTTCCTCCTTTGATTGTAATTCAAAAGATATTTTTTAATGTATCAAAATTGCTGCACCTTTATGCCTGGAATTAAATGAAGAAGAATATACATGCCCTACCCAGTCCCTCTTCAATTTCATACTTTCTTTGACATATTAATGTGTTTCTTGTAAAAAGGCAACATTAATTTTCAATTTCTTAATACACACCAAAATTAGTTTACGCTTAATCGGACTATTTAAACCTCGAACATTAAAAGTAGCAAACCTCAACTTTGACATATCTACTAATATTAATAAAGACTAATAATA
This sequence comes from Narcine bancroftii, assembly GCF_036971445.1. Taxonomy (NCBI): domain Eukaryota; kingdom Metazoa; phylum Chordata; class Chondrichthyes; order Torpediniformes; family Narcinidae; genus Narcine; species Narcine bancroftii. The sequence continues at coordinate 425,250,407 of NC_091469.1, forward strand.
TCTTTATATGAAAACTCTAATCAACATAAATAGGCCCTCTAATAGGAGAAAAAAATCACAAATTAAAGGCTAGATAAAATAAAAATAAAAAAAAATAAAAAAATAATTTTTAAAAAACCCCCAAAAAACTACCGAAAGGTAGTAATCCCTAAACAAAATTTGGGTGTGGATCACCCACCAGTGGTTGATGACTAATAGAACTTAGAGCAAATCTCTCCCTCCCCAGCCGAACAAAGTATAACATCAAAATATCATAATAACATAAAAAGTAAAATAAGAATAAGAAAATTCTTCTATTCATCCAAGAGATTCCAAACTCAGAGATCACATTTCAAAAGAAGTTGGACTCTTTCCATTCCCGTTTTTACCATTTCTGCCATTTCTTCCGTTTCCAGAACAACCGGATTTTTATTTAGGAGACAATGGTGGACTACGTCTTTGTCCTCTTATATCTGGCAATGAATCAACAAAAATCATTGCTTTATGATCATTCTCAAAAAACCGAGATTGATAGTCTCCATAAAACACCTTCAACACTGCTGGATAGCGAAAAGTAGACTTATAACCTTTACGCCACAAAACTTCTTTAACTGGATTAAATCAATGTTGACATTGAATGACCTCTTGACTCAAATCACGATAAAACAAATACTCAGCTATTCTGAATCAATAATGGAGTTTGTCATTGTCTCGTATTTTTCACTGCCAGTTGAAGTATTGCTTCTCTGTCCAAATAATTCAAACATCAAATTAATACAGGTCTTGGTGGTTGACCAGGTAAAGGTGTTCTTCTTAAAGCTCTATGAGTTCTTTTCAGTACCAAGTCTCCAGAAAAAACTTCTTGCCCTAGTACTTGTGGGATCCAGTCTTTAAAAAAAATGAAGAGGATCTTGTCCTTCCATACCTTCTGGCAAACCAACAATTTTCACATTATTCCTTCTGCTTTGATTCTCCAAGTAGTCTATTTTCCTCTCTAACTCCTTCTCACATTCTCGCAATTCTATAACGGATTTTTCAACCTTCAACACTTTTTCTGCATTAGAAGCCACTTGTTGTTTACATTCCAAAAAAGCAGACTGATATTTTTTTAAATCTTCGCAAGATGCTTTCACATGTGCTTTAACTGTATTCAATTCTGAACTTATACTAACATTCATTTGAGCCAGCTCATTCATTATAGGCTGGATGACAGCATTTAACTGCTTATATTGTAGCTCAGAAAAGCTCAGCCCTGCTTTCTCTGACATAGTGGCAGAACCAGGTAATTGCAGCTCCTGCTGCAACTCAACAAAAGGCATTTTAATGGTTTTACTGTGGGTCTGGACTCCCAGTGATAGCACCCCGACTTCCTCAGGGGGTCGCCACTGTTCTCCCCCTGCAGCTCGCTGTTTTTTCACATAATCACGGAGGAGATCGATATCTTCAGGTTGGAATGCTTCCTGAAGCATTTCAAACAATGGAGTCGTCTTCCTGCGTGCTCCCTCCATTAAAATCGAAAGGCTTCCAGAATAGGGATCCACTTCTTGGGAACACGCTCCTTCCTCCAGAGAATAGGTAATTCCAGCGCCATCCTCCACTTGGTGAGTAGTAGACATTTTTTTTCAGCTCCCACAAGAAGTCTTTGTAGTTTCGGCACTAAGGAAGTTAAATCTGAAGGTGTAGCAAGTTGTTTAGGCCCCAAATCTTCAACACTTCGAAAATGTAACTTCTTCTGCACTTGAGGTTTAATCTTTTTACCATTAATGGCCATAACAGTTCCTTAATACTTTAAACTCAAATTTAAAAAGTTTAAACTTGAAAACAAGGGGTTAAAAACAGGTACTTAAAATCCGTCCAGAGAGGTCGAGATCACACGTCTAGACTCTACGCCATCTTGCCACGCCCCCCCCATGACATAGGAATACTTAAGGTGGTAAGTGAGTTTTAATAAAGGCTGCCCACCCCTGGTCCATAGCTTCGGCATATTTCCAAAACACTGATACAGATGATTCTTTATATTCCAAACAAAAAAAACAGTTCTTCCTGGATAATCATTTTATAGGCACTTTACTTGATAAATAACTGATTTTCCAGATAAATTCAAAATTACGTTATTTCATTGGAAGAAACTGTTTTGAATGCAAAATTATTTAACTGTAGCCTTCAGAAATGAAAGCAGTTTTCCTTCTGTGGGTTAATAACAAAACAAGTGATTAGACATTATAAGGCTTATTAATACAATCAGGCAGCCAGCCAAGAAGCATGCTTTTGTTTTATTCAAAAAAAAACTGTGGTGAGAATGGATTTTAATAATCAACTTTTATAAATCATTTATGGAGGTGTCAGATATTTTAAGCAAGCATTAAATTTCTTTTCAGAATACTAGTTAGCTGCACAAAGTTACTTGACCCATGTGTCTGTGCTCTCTTTTTGAAAGAGTGGTCTGATTCAGCTAACCTACATCCAACCACATCCCCATGATCTTATAAATGATTGCTCTTTATATTCATATCCAATATGAATCTACCACTCTCTCAGGATGTGTATTAGGGGTCTTAACATTCTTTGTGGAAAGTAGTGCCCCATCTATTTATTAACCACTTATTTTAATTTATTTTATGGAGTGGCAAAATTCCCTGCCGCAACATATTTATTCAATTGTTGAAAAATGGAAATATATGCTAATAATCTATTTCATCCATCAGGTTCATACCAGTCAAAAAAAAAGAATCCAGAATTTACTTATCTGTTCTCACTACATAACCATATAAGCCTTCGCTCAAATGCATATCCAGAAACTTTGTAAATTTGTTTGAGATTTTGATTTCTTGACCTTTTAGCAAACCAACAAGCACCTTGGTAAAGCTGAATTCAATATCTGAGTGAAAGCTAATTTTGCTTAATTTTAACACAGCCCCTCTAACAATTACTTTAAATACAAGGCTCCTCGTCTTTGATCATATAGAAAAAGATTTTTCCAGCTCTTTCAGAACAAGACTTCCAGAAATTTATAAAAGCTCAAATTAAATTTCCCTGCACAAAAAAAAAACACAATTGGTTTCACCTACTCACTAAAAAAACCTCAAGCCCTGATAACGTCTTCAAAGTTCTTCTCTGGTACTCGATAAGGTGGCAATCAGAATTGTAAACAGTAGCTTAGTCGTTCCATTTTATAACACCCTTCCTGCTTTTACATACATTGCTCATCCAATAAAAGAAAAAAAATCCTTTTTGTCTTTTAATCATCTTATTGTCAAGTTGAACTACCCAGCAAAATTTAGCATCCCTCATCCTGGGTTCATCCTGATTAACCTCTTGAGAGTTCAACAGCACAGAAATAGGCCCTACAACCCACCCTATCTGTTCTAATTTCATTAATCAGCAATTAGCCTGTAGCCTACTAGATGATTCAAGTACTTATCCAGATGGTCCTCAAATGTTCTGAGAGTTTCTGTTTCAGCCACCTTCTTAGTGCATTCCACATTTTAACCACCCTTTTGATGAAAAAAAAGATTTTCATACCAAAATAGACATGATAATTTAATTATCATCAGGAACAATAAAATGAACCTCTGGACAACATGATCTGTCAAAAAGCCAACAGTGTGGTTGGTTGATATAGTTTTTGTTTCTGAGACTTGCGTAACTACACACCTGTGAAACAGCTGCAGCAGTAAGACACGTAAGATAGTGGGGGGTACACAACTCCAAAAAATTAATTATGTTTATGAGAGGTGAATAGGAAGCAAAGGCCAGCACTGACTGGATGGATGAGATGGTTGGACATTGTATGTACCTTTTCACAAATTAAAAGAGAGTTATACTGGAGGCCTGTGCACTTGACTGCACCCAATCACCCACCTTCCTTGTACCCGAGCTGCAACAGTCTATGTGCATGATGCACAAAATTCTGATCCTGATACTGCAAACCTTCTATAATACACTTGGTTGGGTAGGAGACTGGCGATGGGGGTTGGAGAGAAGATGGAAATGAGGGCACAAAATATAAATAGAATCAGTGTTGAAAACGGTTGGGCTGGATGCTCTGGTGTGTGTACTTGGAGTTGTACTGGTTGAAGAGGAAAGCATGTTGGTTGGAATAACCAGGAAGGAGATTATGGTGCTGGTCACTCTAATTGGTTGCGGAAAAAGATTGAGCGAGAACCTATGAATATTGAGGTGAGAGAGACAATGGTAGGAGAAACATTTAGCTGGAAGAAGACAGAAGCCTTTGATTTTCCAGGTCATGGTTTGGGTAAGATCAACCATTGGTTCACCATTTTAGACCTGCTTGAGCGTGAAGTTCATTTTACCAGTGCAAATGAGTTGCATAGAAATGAAGTTAAAACACGTACTGAATTTACTGCACCTGCCCAATGGCCCTATCTCATTTAGTTAGTTATCAGGTTCTTAATAAAATTCAATCACCTAACTGGAATAAACAGAATTTATTTTCCAGAAATTTGGTGTGCCTCTTAGGTCTCTTCAAATGGTTGAGTTCCTGTTAAAATGCATTCCCAAGTGTCAAAATGCTTCTAAAGGAGCTCTTTGATCCTTAGTTGCTAACTAAATAACATCTCAGGGAGTTTAGAGTGAGCTTTATCATAAAAAAGTCTTGAAGATGCGTAAACATTTGTTAAGTTAGCAAGTTATTGAGTCATGGTATGATACAGTACAGAAATGGGACCTACAGCGCATCTTGCCAAATTTGATAATTTGATGTTTAATAATTTATTTATTAAACATCTTGGGCCTTTATTAACCATGGGGTTAAGTTCAAGAGTTGTGAGATAATGTTGTAGTTATATCAGAACTTAGTTCGACCCCACTTGGAATATTGTGTTCAGTTCTTGTCATGACAGAAAGGATGTGGTTGCTCGAGAGCAGGGGTGTCAAACTCAAATTCACGGAGGGCCAAAATTAACAACTTGGACTAAGTCGAGGGCCGAACTAAATATTTATTGAAAATTTTCAACAACATCTGCATGTTTTCTCTTCTTTCAACATATGTAATGTTAAACTTTTTCTTATTAAAATAAATGTTTAATAATAGTTTTGGATAAACTCTTTCCAGAAGCATTAACAAATGAGAAATAAAATATTCAATAAATAATATTTCTCTAAAGAGGATTTGTCAAATGTTGCTAGTGTGCTGTCGAATAGTAAAATCTGAGGGCTATTGAGAATGTGGGAGAATAACATGATTCCTGAAACAATCAAATGGGTGACTGATTGTGGGCATGAACTCTAGCAGGGTTATTTGCCATGCCCTTTTTCCATTGGTACAGATATCCTTTGATTGACACACTTTTCAAGTTTTATGCCTAATGAGCTTGTATCCAGGTGCAGGACCATTTTTAACCAGGAATATATTTATCACTGTGACATGAAACTATTGGAAGATCGTTTTATCCTGAGATTAAAGTTCATAATACTTACTCAGGCCTGTGTGCGGGAGGGCGGGGTTTGCGGGCGATTGGGTTGGACAATGACAGTGCGGGGACATCGGCTCTCGCTGCAGGGCGGCATCTCGGCGGATCAGCGGCCCCGTCACTGTGAGTCGCGGGTCGGCCTGCGGCAGGGAAGGGGAATGGGAAACGGTCCTGGCGAGGTCAGGCCCCCCCCTGAGTTTCTGCCGGACCCCCCTTGACCTGCTGAGTTTCTCCCGGACTCCCCTTGACCTGCTGAGTTTCTGCCGGACCCCCCTTGACCTGCTGAGTTTCTCCCGGACCCCCCTTGACCTGCTGAGTTTCTCCCGGACTCCCCTTGACCTGCTGAGTTTCTGCCGGATCCCCCTTGACCTACTGAGTTTCTCCCGGACCCCCCTTGACCTGCTGAGTTTCTCCCAGATCCCCCTTTGACCTGTTGAGTTTCTCCCAGACCCCCCTTGACCTGCTGAGTTTCTCCTGGACCTCCCTTGACCTGCTGAGTTTCTCCCAGACACCCCTTGAGCTGCTGAGTTTCTCCCGGACCCCCTCCCCTTGACCTTCTGAGTTTCTCCCGGACCCTTCCCCCTTGACCTGCTGAGTTTCTCTCGGACCCCCCTTTGACCTGCTGAGTTTCTCCCGGATCCCCCTTTGACTGCTGAGTTTCTCCCGGACCCCCCTTGACCTGCTGAGTTTCTCCCGGATCCCCCTTTTCTTTCCGTGCCAGTGTCCCAGGACCTTTCCAGGGCAGTCTCCGCGCTCAGGACCGCTCTGGGATCCCGGTCAGCGGTGGAGGAGCAGGTGAGCGCGGCTAATCCCGATCCAGCCCACGCAACTCCCGAGATTGGCGGGGGGGGTTTCACCCTACCTACCCGACCAGCCTCGCTCTCCACATGTACTCCGGGCACCCGCCGCTGGTCCGGTGGGAAGGCGCAAGGCGGCCGGCGCCCCCATCGCCCGGCAGGGAGCCCCAATCTTCCCTCCGGCGTCCCGACTCCATCTGCAGCTCCAAGAAACGCTGTGCCACTGGGGTTCCAGGCGCTGGGAAGCGGCCTTGGGTTCCCCTGACACCGGCCAGGCCACGCTGAGGTGGGGGGGGTGGGGGGGAGGGACACGACAGCGTGTTTATAAAACCACCCACCACTACTTTTCAAGGACCAGGATTTTTCTCTCTCTCTCTCACCCTGGGACACAGCGGTTACTGTGCATGCGCTATACTGGCGCGGCGGCCAGCGGGCCACCTCTAATACATTTTTTATATGATCTTGCGGGCCAAATATAATTATATTGCGGGCCAAATTTGGCCCGCGGGCCAGAGTTTGACATGTGTGCTCTAGAGAGAGTGAAGAGAAGATTTACAAGTATGCTTGCCTTTTGAAGATAGGTTGAATGAACTTGATTTTTTGCTCCTTGGAGCAATGGAGGATGAAGGTATGACCTGATATGTATAAGATGATGAGAGGTGTTAAACGTGTGGATGGCCAGAGGCTTTTTTCAAGGGCTTAAATAGCTAACAATAGGGGTGATAGTTTTAAGGTGCTTGGATGTAAGTACAGGGGGATGTAAGAAGTAAATCTTTCACATTGAGAGTGGTGGGTGCATGAAATGCATTGTCGGCATGGTGATAGAGGCAGATACAATAGAATCTTCGAAGAGACTATTAGATAGATACATGGAACTGAGAAAAATGGAGAGTTATGCAGTAAGAAAATTCTGGGCAATTGTTAGAGTAGATTATTAGGTCAGCACATCACTGCAAGCCGAAGGGCCTGTTCTGTACTGTAGCTGTTCTTTGTTCAACTACTTGAGATTCCATGTGATACTCAGTAAAATACTATTTATTTTAACCCCAAGACTTTTAACATGAAACAGTCACTAGAAAAGGAGATTTATTTTTATTCCAGAATTAGACTGTTCAAATATGTAAAAATAGAGCTGAAATAATACACCTCATGGATCTAATTTGCACATCCTGATTTGAAAGACACTTTGGCAAACTGTTGGAACTGAGAACATTATCTGCTGACGTGCAAAAAAAATTAAACGTAATAACAGCTATTTTTAAAAGTTAAATTTTGGAATTAATTTATCTTAATTATGAAAATTGAACGGTTCAAATCTAAAGAGTGCCTCTAAAACTGTCAATTTGCATAAAAGATCGACACTATTGCTTGAGATTTGATAAGTATAATATTTTATTGCTACCTATTTATTAGTGAGGTTCAATATCTGCTTCTTTGTTCAAGCATGTAATCTGTTTAAAATCTGCTTGTTAACATTGCGTATTATCACTTTCGGCTTCAAAAGAATATACCAAAACTTGTTGTTGACTGTATATTATGCAACACCGCCACATTGAGATATCCATTATATTCACATTACCATCCACTAGTGAGAAATAAGTTTGTTCAAAATGTTGTTATTAGGCCTTTTCATGCAGACAAAAAGCCTGACTGTAAAGGCGGAGATTCTCTACTCTTATGTCAGGAGACTTACCTCCATGAATGTGCAGTGCCTGGCTCAAAGGCGCTGACTGTAATCCCTCTAGGTAAAGGGTCAGTAGAGGAGCGCTGTGCTCCACCACCTAGCATGAATGTAATGCCGCTGAAAGCAGCTGGCTCAGGGTGGGCTGATGATGTCATGGTGACATCGTCAGCCTAAGACGCAGGAGTGGGACTCGGCAGGCGGAGCTATAGCACCAGTCGTCCTGCTTCCATCGGCTCCGGAGGGCACTACAAGGTGCCACTCAACATGAATCCGACGCAAGAGCAGCCTTTTGGGGCTGTTCCATGAAAGGTAAGTTTATATTTATCCCTCCGCGCTTGTGGCTGGCCTCCAGGGAGAGGCTTGGCATGGAAGGCTCTACTGTCAGTTCCTTTGATTCCTTCGAATGGGTTGAGTATAAATTCAAAGAGTGCACTGAATTCTGCTCACTGCTTTTGGAGCTCAGTAACAACAGCACAGATTGTCTAATCAGCCCTGAGGTCATTATTAGTGTGATTTAGTCAAAGCATTGAATCCTTTAGTCTGACTCATTTCCTTCCGAGACCATCCCACTTTCTCTTCCACTGTATTGCCTTTTGTTTCTTATCTGTTAGGTTACAGAAGACATGGGAGGCCTGGATACAATTTGAGTGGTATTCTTGAGGCCATTTCATGTTGGGCCTCCGCCTTGAGACCAGCTACAGAGTGGATGGAAAAATGGGAACTTACCTTTCAGAAGGCAGCCCTAAAAGGCAGAACAATGGCCATCTTCCCTACCCATATCCCCCACACAGGGGAAACTGCTCTATGGTTCCCAGAACAGTTCAAGAAGCTTGGGGGATTATGGGTAGGGAAGACAGCCATTGCTCTGCCACCTTTTGAGCCACAGAGAGCAGCCCTGAAGGCTGAAGCAGCCCGGTGTGGCTGTCCCAGCTGCCCTCTGGCAGCCCCTGCTGCCCCGATGGTCCCCGCTGACAGCTCCCACAGCCCCGATAGTTTCCCACTGCCCTGATGGTCCCCGCTGCCCTGACTGCCCCTTCTGACAGCTCCCGCTACGCCAAGGGCTCCCTGCCACCCCTGACTTGGAGGGAGAGGGGTGAGTGGGGAGATGGATCGCGGGCTGATGGCATCATCAGCCCATCCCTAAACAGCCGCTTAGCACGGTTGTACATTCAGATTGATCGGTGGAGAGCTGTGCTGCGGAGATTATCCCTCTCGGAGAGGGGTAGGAATATGCGACTCGGAGAATGCCTCCACACATTCAGAAAGGTCGGTGATTATGCGTTTTGGCGGAGTTTTTCTGCCTGTACATCTCAACTTTTTGGCATATGAAATGGCATTTGGTGTCTCACTATTTTGCTCAAGAAACAATTTTTCAATTAATCAAATAGTTTTTCAAGCAACAATTCAGCCAATACAGCTATTACAAACAAAATGGATCTTGTCTTCAGCATTCTTTTAGAGTGAAAATGATCACTGACAAAATGCAACTTCACTAACATTGCTTTCACAATGCTCGGGCCTACTTATATGTTTACCAGGGGACAAACGTTATTGGTAATATGAATGTTTTGCTGAAGCACAAACAACTGCAGGGATACGGTCTTAAAAATAAGAGATGGGCTTAAAAAATGCAGGATGTCACTCCCAGTAGTTAAGTAAGAAAATAATGTTAGGTTACAGGAGGAAATGGCTTGATACAAGAACATAATTCACAAATTTGAATACAAAACCACAGTAGTGGTCTGTATAGAAAGGGTTGACGAGTCAGCATACAGGGGAGAGATTGAAAACTTTGCTGAATGATCTACCAACAACAACCCCTCACTCAGTGTCATCATAACCAAGGAGCTAATTGTAGACATTAGGAAGGGAAAAACAGAGGTGTTCAATCGGGACGGTGAGCAAATTTAAATTCCTGGGAGTCACTATCTTGGAGAACCTTGTGAAAACACAATGCTGTAGAAATTCAGTTGGTCAAACAGGGTATATTATGGAGCAAAGATAAAGATATGTAACCAATATTTCAGGCTTGAGCCCCTCATCAAGCTCTTCATCTTGGAGGACCTTTACTGGACCCAACATATTAATGTCATTGTGTAGAAAGAATGCCAGTGCCTCCACTTCCTCAGGAGTTTGTGGAGGTTTGGTATAACATCGAAAACCTTGGCAAACTTTAATAAACGTTTTGGCTGGTATGAGAGCACCAATATCTCTGAATGGAAAGCCTGCAAAAAGTAGTGAACACAGCCCAGTCCATCACAGGCAGAACTCTCCCCATCATTGAGAATGTCTACATGGAATGATGCCATCAGAAAGTAGCAGCAATCTTCAAGGATCCACACCACCCAAGACATGCTCTGTTATCGCTACTGCCATCAGGAAAGAGGTATAGGTGATACAAGATTTGTTGCTACTCCCTTCCCCATCAGAATCCTAAACAGCAAATTCAATCTAAGACTCATTTAGGACTTTTATTTTGCACATTATTTATTCATGAATATTTCCTTTTTTTTGTATTTGCACAGTTTACTTTTCTTTTTTTGTTTACACTTATCTTTTTTGTATATGAATCTTTCTCGAATACAGTTTACACTAACGTTAGGTAGAAATTCTGCCTGGCTGCAGAAAAAAAAAAGAATCTCCAGGTTGTATGTGATATTAAGTATGTATTCTAACAATAAATTTGAATGAACTTGAGATAGATAATGTGGAAAATTGAGCAGAGCATTAATGGAGGGTATATAATGCTGATAACTGCAAGATAATGCATTTTGAGAAATCAAATAGGTGCAGCACATGTACAGAATAGTGCAATAATGAAATATTGATGAACAGAGTGACCAAGGTTTCTTCAATGTTTCCACAAAATCTTAGAGTCTACAATAATGACATTACTTAATAGTAATTATCCTTTCAAACTTGCAAGTGATCCCAAGAATCAACTGCCAATTGGCCTTTAAAGTGTCTAGTGTGAAAGCAAAATCAGCTCAATGCTGGCATCAGATGACATAATCTCACGCTGGGTATTGACAGCCTTGACCCCAGTACCCCAGTCTCCTGATGCCAGCATTGGAATCAGGCAAGTGTAGAATGGGTAATTGCATTGTGGGATTGAAATGACCCAAGTTTTTGCGCGAGTGCAGGAAGAAAAGATTAAAATGAAGGTACGAGCTTTGCCATGGGAAAGTTGCAGTGGGGGGGGGGGGGAAGAGAGAGAGAAAGAAAGAGGAAATAAATAGCAATAATCGTAATAGCAGACAATTTTTAAATAGCATGGGAAAGTTGGTAGCGCTATTGTGCAGAATTTATAAAGGCAATGGGAAAAAGCAATGGCGGAACTTGACTTCCTAGAATGCTGTGTGGCAGAGAAAACGCTCAATGAATGCTCTGTGAATACAGATAGGCATACAGCCCTTTCTTTGCCCCATGAGATTCTGGGAGGGCAGGTCCGCCATTGATTTTACCCGTTGATATTTATAAATTGGACGCGATAGCACGACCAACTTTCCCACACTATATAAAATGTAAGCTATAGTGCTACTGTTTCCCACCCTGTTTAAAAATTGTCTGCTATTGCTATTTATTGCTAGCACTTTCCCACAATCCTTTATAAACATTTCTATAGGTTGGCACAACAACATGGGCTGAAGGGTTCATACTGTGCTGTACATAAAGCTTTCTTTGTCTTTGGCTTGGCTTCGCGGACGAAGATTTATGGAGGGGGTAAAAAGTCCACGTCAGCTGCAGGCTCGTTTGTGGCTGACAAGTCCGATGCGGGACAGGCAGACACGATTGCAGCGGTTGCAGGGGAAAATTGGTTGGTTGGGGTTGGGTGTTGGGTTTTTCCTCCTTTGCCTTTTGTCAGTGAGGTGGGCTCTGCGGTCTTCTTCAAAGGAGGTTGCTGCCCGCCAAACTGTGAGGCGCCAAGATGCACGGTTTGAGGCGTTATCAGCCCACTGGCGGTGGTCAATGTGGCAGGCACCAAGAGATTTCTTTAGGCAGTCCTTGTACCTTTTCTTTGGTGCACCTCTGTCACGGTGGCCAGTGGAGAGCTCGCCATATAACACGATCTTGGGAAGGCAATGGTCCTCCATTCTGGAGACGTGACCTATCCAGCGCAACTGGATCTTCAGCAGCGTGGACTCGATGCTGTCGACCTCTGCCATCTCGATTACTTCGACGTTAGGGATGTAAGCGCTCCAATGGATGTTGAGGATGGAGCGGAGACAACGCTGGTGGAAGCGTTCTAGGAGCCGTAGGTGGTGCCGGTAGAGGACCCATGATTCGGAGCCGAACAGGAGTGTGGGTATGACAACGGCTCTGTATACGCTTATCTTTGTGAGGTTTTTCAGTTGGTTGTTTTTCCAGACTCTTTTGTGTAGTCTTCCAAAGGCGCTATTTGCCTTGGCGAGTCTGTTGTCTATCTCATTGTCGATCCTTGCATCTGATGAAATGGTGCAGCCGAGATAGGTAAACTGGTTGACCGTTTTGAGTTTTGTGTGCCCGATGGAGATGTGGGGGGGCTGGTAGTCATGGTGGGGAGCTGGCTAATAAAGCTTTATTATGTTACAATTAGGCATGATTAATTTTGTTCAAATATAAGATCATAATACATTGATCTGGATTTAGGGCAGGTTCATCATCACTCAATGCGTCATGACATCGCCGGTAGAAGGTAGAACAATCTTAACCCCAGGGATGGCTCCTTGCAAGTGTGCAAGCGTTCAGTGTCCCAGTTAGGAGTGGTCAAGTGTGAAAAGCCAAACCCCCATGCCTATCCCAGGACAATGAACAGCCAATTTAGTGGGATGCAAATGTGAAAGTGGCTTACGACAGATGAGCTATTTTGATAAGTGTGGTGTTTTAGAATTACCAAAACATTTTTTTTTAACTTGAGATGACTAATTTAGAGACAAGGATTCACTCCTGTCAGATTTAGAATCAACACAAAAGAATCAATGGCACGAAAGCAACAATTACTACCACCGCAAGGCTGCAGTATTGGAAATCCATACAGTAAGCTGCTACACCAGCACAGCAATGGTCTTGTTAAAATGGATGAAATCTTAGTCCCTGCAAATCCATGTTAGGAATGCCCACATATACAGGGCATGCAGTTCATTTTTATTTCATAGCTTCATAGAAACACGGAGACTGGATCCTGAATTGTTGATTTAATTTCTGCTTACCTCAGTAAAGCACTTAAGTTGCAGTCATGAGCCCTGAAAGTGCATGAGAAAATGAAAGTACTTTTTTTATGCATAGCTCATGCATAAACAGCATTTTTCACTTTTAACGATGTGCTTCTTTGCATTTCCTTTTTAAGCCCTGCTCGTTGGAAATTGGATAAAACATTAAATGATTTGGGAAGCCTATGAAAATAAAATTACTCAACTGCTGTCAGATCTATTAATTGAAATAAATGATTTACTGTCATACTAAAATTGGTCAAAATTTAGTTATTTTTCAATAGATTGAGATAATAGGTGCCTTGATGCACCTATTACGTGAACAACAGAATGGTTTTGTTGCTCTGTTTTGTCATTCAGAGCAATGAGAAAGGAATGTGGAGAAGAGACATTGCAAACTGCTTAGCTACAAGTTGTACTCTGCTAATGAATGAGTTTGTAAACCACTGTTTTAATCGTACCTCATTGACTCGTTATGTGCACAGTTTCATAACTCCAAATGGGCCAATGACAATTTTTCTGAAGCAAAATATTTCAGTAACAATTGGGTCTAGAGCAGTGATAGGCTGCAGACACTGTGATTGTAGTAAAAAGACCGAGATTCTGGAGCAACTCGTCTGGTCTATTCAGCACTAAGATATATTGCCAATGTTTCGGGCCTGATCCCATCAAGGAAAAATAATCAGAAAAGGCAGAAGGAGGATATATCAGAAAGTCTCATAATTCAAACAATGGGGAAGGAATCCAGACCAACAAAAGGTGTTAATTGGATATGATAAGGGATGATGTAGAATTTATCATTTCCGTGCAAAAGGAGATAGGGAATGGAGAGATGACAGGATTTTAACAAAAGCCAGAGAAGTCTATATTAATGTCATCCAGTTGGAGGGTGCACAGTCCGAAGATGAGGTGTTGTTCCTTCAATTTACGTGTGGTCTCTGTCTGGCAGTACACGAGACCATTGACAGACATGTCGGCAAGGGAATGGGATAGAGAATCAAAATGGGTGGCTACTGGAAGACCCATGCTATTGCAGCGGACAGAGTGAAGTGTTCAACAAAATGATCCTCCAGTCTAAATCCAGTCTCTCCAATGTAGAGGAGACCACAGTGGGAGCACAAGGGGCAGTAGATAACCCCCACAGATTCACAAGTGAAATGTTCCTTCACTTGGATGGACTTATGGGAGCCTGTGGTCCCAGGGGGACTATTGGTGGGGAAGGAGGAGTAGACAAGGGAGCAGTCCTGCAGAAGGCAGAGAGCAGAATTTGTGTTTAGTGATGGGATCACATAGTAGGTGGTGGAAAAGGCAGAGGAAGATTTGTTGGATAAGGAGGCTGGTGGGTGGTAGGTGATAATAAGTGGAATCCTGTCCTTTTTGCATGTGGGGGCGAAGGATTCCAGTGCAGATGTGTGGGTTATGGAGGATATGCAGGTGAGTGCCGAGTTGATGGTGGAAGAAGGATAGCCACATTATTTAAAGAAAGTAGTCATCGATGGAGCAGAGGAAGAGTTAATGGGGCCTTCCAAGTGTAGGCTTATAGCATGGATTGCTCCACATAGCCAACAAAAAGGCAGGCATAGCTGGGATCCATGCTACAAGCCTACACAGGGAAGGCCCCATTAACTCTTCCTCTGCTCCATCGATGACTACATGGCTAGCCCTTTAACCCGGAGAAAGTGCAAATATTGAGGGTGAGGATGTTTTGCCAGTCGGAGGAGGATGGTGGTGAAGGGGACTGGTTGGTTCTATCATCCAGAAAGAAACGAAAGGCTTTGAGGCCTTCAATATGGGAAATTGAGGTGTATAGGGATTGGATATCCATGGTAAACATGAGCCGATCAAGTTCAGAGAACTGGAAGTTTTTGAAGTGTTGGAGGGTGTGTGAAGTGTCCCGGATGTTGGTGGGGAGGGACTGGACCGGGGTGAGTTCTCCGCCCCTTGGGACATACCCCTGTGACCGCAGAAGATGCTCCACTTGTGCCCACACCTCATCCCATAGCAACATTTGAGGACCCAAATAGACCTTCCAAGTGAAGCAACATTTCACTTGTGAATCTGTAGGGGTTATCTACTGCATTCAATGCTCCTGTTGTGGTCTCCTCTACATCAGAGAGACTGGACGCAGTCTGGAAGATCACTTTGTTGATCACCTTGGCTCTGTCCGCTGCAATAGTGTGGTTCTCCCATTTCAATTCTCCATCCTATTCCCTTTTGTCCATGGTCTCATGTACTGCCAGACTGAGACCACCATAGTTGTAGGAACACACCTCATCTTCCGACTGGGCACCCTCCAACTGGATGGCATTAATGTAGACTTCTCTGGCTTTCATTTAAACCACCTCCCCACCCCCTTGCTTCTCCTGTCATCTCTCCATTCCCTGTCTCCTTACATGATAAATTCTACCTAGTCTCTTATCACATCCAATTAACACCTTTTGTTGTTCTGGATTCCTTCCCCATAGTTTGAATTCTGAGACTTTCTGTAATATCCTGCTTCTGCATTTTCAAGCCCAAAATGTCTTTGTCTCCTGTAGATGCTGAATAGACCAGCTGAATTCCTCCAGCATTTTGGTGATTTTATTCCATTATATCTCTCCCAGAAATAGTTCAAAAGTAATTCATCTATCCCCTTTCCAGTGGGAATGCAGCAGTGTTCCACTACATTCCTTGCATGGAATAAACTGAGTTTAAACAACAACATCCACAATCATTCAGAATACATTCAATGAATGATTCCATTGTGTATACATACAGACATTTCACGAGTAAAGCTTTTTTTTGTTTGGCGGAAATGTAATACTCACTACGACTTTTTAAATGGTTTGCATCTTCATTCAAAGATCCAAAATTTAAAGAAGTGTTGCGATGAGAGGGATAATAATCAAGTTTTTAAAAATAAATGATTTGAGAAAGCCAAGATGGATAATAATTGTTGCAAAAAGTTTCTGTTCATTGTTGACTGTGATACCAAAAGGCACTTTTTAAACTATTTCTCACAAAAAAAATCACTTGTTAAATTATGCCTTACAAGCTCACCTGGACTATACTAATTATTGACAGCAACGTGGTTATTTCACTTTCAATCTAGAGGAGCTGGATTAATGATGTAGTGTTGTACTTCTCAACCTTGGGGACCTCTGGTAGTCCGTGGGTGTAAGTGGGCTACAGTGAGGCAGCAAAGACAGATATTACTGATATTGTATACACATAATATGTAAAACAAGGCTATAATTTAAAAAAAAATCAATTCTCTCCAAATCAAAATATAAATCCCATTAGTGATCTCCGAAGTGGTTCAAGCTCACCTGCCCATACCCCCAGTAGTGGTCCATGGGTTGTAGGAATACTTAAGGATTGTTGAAGAATTGTAGAACTGTAATTCAGCAAATTAAATACATTTAGATTTCTTGGCAAGAATATTTAAAAAATCTGCCCCTTTTTGAATAATGTTTGAACCATCCAAGAGGGAGGACTTGGCTTGGTTTAAGTACTGGACTTTTGTTAATATTGCACTAAAAGGAAATTGCCCCAAGAGCGCACCATTGTGGTGCCAGTCTACAATGCATCCAAGTTTGTGGAGTGGGACTTAATTATATCATTTTCAATGACGGAAATACTATTGATGCAGAATTGACACAAAAAAAAACTCTTGGATTTCTTAATTTTTATCTTCCTGTTTGGCTTTGATCATAATTGTAATGGGAACATTCAAAACATCTTCCTCAGGAAAAATGTGTGTCAATTTCTGAAAATATTTATATGTTTTCATTTCCAATAACAATGGAAAATAAGCATAGGATAAAAATGTAATTACTAGGCAGCAAACTGATTGAATGTTCATAAAATATTACATTAGACTTGTCATGCACCCAAAGGACCGTAAAAACCAGCAGCAATAGATATTAACCATGACAATTACTTAAACAAAAGTTGTTTTTAAATATCTTTAAACATGAAAACAGAATCAAATTTTAACTTATCACTATTAACTTAATTACCCAACTTAACCCCCTTCTAATTCTAAGCACACATGTATGTGATGTGTGTGTAAATTTAAGAAAAGTTCTTTGGTTCACAGTTCAATCTCACTTCTCATTCTTCCAAGTTCACTGGCTGCAGGCAATTCTTATACAATGCACAGAATTTAACATGTATAAAGTTCACCAGGCTTTAGTGCTCAAAAGGTAATTATTTACCGCTCAGGAAGGTTCCCGTAGGTTTGAGATTTGTTGTTCCAGGTTTTTCACAACTGAGGTACCACTATCAGTCACTTCATTGTCTTGCTGATTAAACTTGCCCCATCAGGGTTCTCCAGATGATAACCTCTCTCTTTCAGGCTACTACAGAGTTCCTTTCTGTTCCACTTATTCCAAGAGAAACATCAGACAGATAGCACTTCCAGCCATCCACCACTCTGGAGTTTCTGTTTCAGTTCTAACAAGCATCTCCTGGCTGACACTCTTCAGTACCTCTCTCTCTCAGATTCCAACTGCCAACCATGCCCTTCTCTTTCTCTCACTTGCAAAACCCCCTCCTTCTCCAGCAAACGATAGGAGTTAGTCTTCTGCTCCCATCAGTTGTTTTTAGCTAAACAAACCTCTCAATGACCTTTGAGTGAGCACTTTACAGAGAGGTCAGAAGTCTTGTAAAAATGTTCAACACAGATGACCTGACTCTTCCAAGACAATGGTCTATTCATTTCATGACATCATTTCAATTAGCACCTACTTGTGAAATGTGCATAGCATTTTCCATAGCTTCTGTAAAGTCACTGAATATGAATTCTACAGTATTTCAAATAAGATTTGTTTTAAAATTGTGTATGTATTTTACCAATTTATCTCCCAAAAACATTCCCAAATATTCCATCACAGACTTATGATAGTTAGTTTGAACAGCAAACATGTGTCTTCATTGCCAAAGGAATAATTATAAATATATTCAGATTTGCTCTATTAATTTTATTTTGCCACATGATTAATGACATTTGAGGAGATTTGATATGTCACCAAAGACTCATGCAAATTTCTAAGGGGAGGGATTACTGAATAAATAAATAGATTTTCTGCTGGTGTGCATGGAGAGCATTCTGACCTATTCTATCACTGACTGGTTTGGAGGTGCCAATGCATAGGAAAGGAAAAGACTACAGAGAGTTGTAAACTCAGCCAGCACTATTATAAGCATAGTCTTCACTTCATCGAGGACACCTACAAGATGTGGTGTCTAAAGAAAGGCCCTCACCACCCAAGCCTTGCCCTCTTCACACTGCTAGCATCAGGAAGGAAGGATAGGAGCCTGGAGACAAACACCCAATGGTACAATAGCAGCTTATTCCCCTCTGTCATTGCATCTCTGAATGGACAATGAAACACAGATGTGACAGTATTTTGAGGTGGCTTGGGAGGAATTGTCGGATCAGCTTGCACACACACATTTTGGAGCACAGAATTTTTGCAGAATGTTTTTTGCAGAGGGGCAACCAAGTATCAACATGCAGTTTTATCTCTGGGAGCATGTGATTTTTGGAGGCAGAGACAGAACGCCTTTTATCTCAGAGAGGAGGGAGTGAGAGAGAAAGCGTCACAGAAATCAGTTCCAGAGGGACAAGCTGGTAAACTTTGGAAAGCTGCCTGGACAAAGGAGAAGACCGGCGGTCTGAAAGATGATCTGAAAGAAAGAGGATCATCTGGAGAACCCTGAAGGGGGAAAGTTTCGTCAGCAAGACTGATTGAGAAGGAATCAGTTGCAGATGTCCTGGAAAAGGAATCTCTCTCTGAAAACCAACAAGAACCCTCCTGAGTAGTAACCATTTGCCTGTTAAGTAGCAAAGACTGGTGAACTTTGTTAATTCTAACTTCTGTGCACAGTACAAAAATTGCCTGCAATCAGTGAGATTGGACTGTGATTCAAAGAACTTTTCTAATCTTAAATATACATTACACGCACCTGCGCTTAGTATTAGAGGAGGGGATTAAGTGGGTTAGGTAGGTTAAGTAAGTAGGTTAAGTAATAAGTTAAAGTTTAATTCTGTTTTCTTGTTCAATTATAATTAAAAACTACTTTTGTTTAAGTAACCCTGTGTTGTGGTGCATATCTATCGCTGCTGGTTTTGGGGGTCCTCTGGACTCCATAACACAGACACTACCTTATTTGGTCTTCCAGACCCACATCACGCTAAGCCATCTCTAATGTCTTATCTCTTCCATTATTTTTGCTGAAAACTTGAAGTTAGTTGTATGCATGCATGTTAAAGTAGTGAGTGCTTATAGAGATTAAATTGTGCTCATCTTTGGTTTGGGATCTTTGGCACATTAGTTGATATCCTATAGAGGCAATAGGCTCAACACAACTATTAAAACAAGATGTTAATAATTGAAAATGAGATGTCTTGCATAAAATTTGAATTTTACACTAATTCAATATGCCTGTTTTTATATCATGTTTTTAAACTTTGGTTTAAACAAATATGATTCCAACATGCCACAAAGATTAAAGGAGACCAACAAGAAAGACTACAGATGATATAAAACTGGAGTAACATGCAAGATGCTGGAGCATCCATGGAAGGCCATAGTAGGTCAACACCTCAAGCTGAAACCCTTCATCAGGACTGGCAAGAAAGAGGGCAGGAGCCCCAAAAAGGGTGAGGGGTGGAGAAGATCATGAGCTGTCAGGTGACAGCTGAAAATAGGCAAAAGAGGGAAGAAATGGTGAAAAAAAAAGCTCAGAAGTGACAGGAGGAAGAAATAGAGGGCTAAAGAAGATGCAGTATTACAGAAGGACAGCAGATCATAGAATGAAGGGAAGGAGCTGGGGAGCAAGAAGAAGGAAGCCATGGGTGATGGGCAGGAAGAGAGAACCACATAACGTTAAAATATCTTTCATATGAGATTGTGGAAGCATGGCATCAAAAAATTGAAGTTGCTAAATTTATTTCCATTTCCTAAGGAGAGATTTGGTAGACCAATGGATTCACAAGAATTTAGAAGTTGAAGAGGTTAATATTAAAATTAACTACTTCATTAAGGGCTTTCTTCTTTTCTTTGGCTTGGCTTCGTGGACGAAGATTTATGGAGGTGGTAAATGTCCACGTCAGCTGCAGGCTCGTTGGTGGCTGACAAGTCCGATGCGGGACAGGCAGACACGGTTGCAGCGGTTGCAGGGGAAAATTGGTTGGTTGGGGTTGGGTGTTGGGTTTTTCCTCCTTTGCCTTTGGTCAGTGAGGTGGGCTCTGCGGTCTTCTTCAAAGGAGGTTGCTGTCCGCCAAACTGTGAGGCACCAAGATGCACGGTTTGAGGTGATATCAGCCCACTGGCGGTGGTCAATGTGGCAGGCACCAAGAGATTTCTTTAGGCAGTCCTTGTACCTTTTCTTTGGTGCACCTCTGTCACGGTGGCCAGTGGAGAGCTCGCCATATAACACCGTGACAGAGGTTAAGGGCTTTAAGAGTTAATGATATGTCAAAGCCAAGTTCTGAAGCCAGATACAACATAAAATCAGAAGTTGCAAGAAATTTTGAAAATTAATTTTTTAATGGTTTTAATTTCTATTAATTGTTATCAATATGACATATGAACAAATGACTATTTATTGCTAATGCAGTAAAAATTTAACTTCTTTTGCCTGATAGTACAACAGTTTTATCTCTGGGAGAAAGGGTAAATTGTTACTTTACAATGTTAACCAGAGCCGACTGCACATTTGAGTTTAAATTATTTTTGAAATGTTTATTGTTTTGTGGGACTAACATTGAAACTGAAAACATTACCATGATAATTGCTTAGACTTTCAACAATATTATCTTTGCAAGTTATATGAAATGTAATAAGTAGCAGGTATTGTATCTTATTTCTGTATATAAAAGCATCTTGACTATCAGTCATGATTGCTATAAGGGTTGATAAGTTTAAGTTTTTCTAAGGTACTGGTATATTTCACATTGACATTTTGTAATTTCTTTCCCCTCATGCCAATGCATATTTCATTAAGGTACCTAGCAGAGATACTCTCAAATTGAAATTATGAAATTGATTTCAATGGCAAATGGCAAAAATATGTTGGTTACTAAAAAAACTTTTGCAGCATAATTTATTCTTAAATGCAAACTAAATCAAAGAAAATGAATGCTTTATCCATAAAACTAGGCAAATTGACCCCTCTGCACCTGGATCCAGAATTGGGTTTATTGTCATGAACATGTGCCATGAAATTTGTTGTTTTGCAGCAGCAGTATGGTGCAGAACAAATGCAAAAATTACTATAAATTACAATAACGTAAATACAAGATTTCAATAAATAAATCAGTATCGCAAAAAAAGATATTGTCCATTCAGAAATCTGATGGCAGAAGGGAACAAGCTGTTTTTGTAAGATTGAGAATGTGTCTTCAGGCTCCTGTTCCTCCTCCCTGATGATAGCAATGGGAAAAGGGAATTGCCTGGGTAGTGAGGGCCCTTGCTGTATTTTTGAGGCACAACCTCTTAAATATGTCATTTATGGAGGGAACCCTAATGCCCATTATGGTGCTGGGCAAGTTTACAACTGTCTGTAGCTTATTCCTGTCCTGTGCATTGGCACCTCCAAATCAGGCAGTGTTGTTCTCCAGAGTTTACCTCTACAAATATCCAAGAGTATTTGGTGGCATACCAAATCTCCTCAGACTTCTAACAAAATATACCCCCTGGCATGCCTTCTTCATTGCGTTGACATGATGGTTCCAGGATAGTTCTTCAGAGATGTTGATACCCAGGAATGGACAGGTTTGTGTTCTCCTGATTTTCCCCTTCCTAAAGTCCGTAATCAATGAAGATCAGTACCAATACATCCTCAACAATCCTGCTCAACACCAACGTTTCTCTAGGTTGTGTTCTCACTCCCCTAACTATACTCCCTCCACAGTCATTAAGCCAAATGCCATTCCAACTCCACTTTCAAAACAGCTGATGACTCCACAGTTGTATGTTGGGTATCAAATAATGATGAGACAGAATAAAAGGAGATTGAAAGTCTAATGGCATGGTGCAACATCATTAAGATGAAGGAAATGTTCATGGACATCAGGAGAAGGAGCAGAGACCACACCCCTTCCAAATTAATAGCACTGAAGTGGAAAGTGTGGATAGCTTCAAGCACCATGCCTTCTTCTCACTGCCACTATTAGGAAGGTGGGAAGGAGGAAAAGGAGCCTGAAGATGAACACCCAATGTTACAAAAACAACAACTTCTCCTCTGTCATCAAATTTTTGAATGGGCCATTGCCTCACTTTTTCTCCTATTTTTACACTAATTATTTATTTTAAATAGTGTATTTACAGAGATGTAATTTATAGGAATTTTTGTTTAATTAATGAAGGAATAATTTCTACATGTGTGTTCATGAATGTGTCTATTTTGTGTTTAAATAACTAGAATATTTATAGGGATCCATTTGTTTTCTGATTTAATGATTAGGAAACATACATGGCAGCTCGGATTTTTTTAAAATTACTGAAACATCTCCTTGTGCAACACCCTGGCATGGGAGTCAGAGTGCGTGTGTGCTGGGAGCTTGAGACTGACACAATTAGAGAGAGAGAGAGAGAGAGAGAGAGAGAGAGAGAGAGAGAGAGAGAGAAGCACAGAACAGGCCCTTCAGCCCAACTCATCCATTCTGACCAAGTTGGCTTTCTGAGCTGGTCCAATTAGCCTGCATTTAGTCCAATCCTTCTAAGCCCTTCCTATTCATAAATCTGTCCAAATGTATTTTGAATGCTGTGATTGTATTCACTTATATAGTTTCCTCTGGTAGCTTGTTCCTGATATGGATCACCCTCAAATGAAAAAGTTATCCCTCAGTTCCCTTTAAAATCTTTCCCCTCTGACATTAAACCTGTGCCCTTGAGTTCTAGAATGATCTACCTTCATTAAAAAAAACCTGAGAATTCACTTTATCCATGCTTTTCCTGATTTTATAAACTTTTATTCGATCACCATCAACCCTCTTGAAGTCAGGAATAAAGACAGCCCATCTAACCTCTCTCTGTAACTCAACCCTTCCAGTCCAGACGACATCCTGATGAATTTCCCCTGCACCCCATCCAATTTGTTGATGTCCTTCCCATAGTTGGGTAATCAGAACTGCATATATGTGACTCACCAACAGCTTGTATAGTTGAATCATGAGGGTGCAGTTTTGTACTGTACCCCACCTAATGAAGGCAAGCATGCAAATGCCTTCTTCGTCACCTTGCGCAGTGCAGTGGAAAGTGTGCTGACCGGCTGTATAAAGGCCTGATATGGGAATACTAATAGCTCTGAGTGGAAAGCCCTGCAAAAGGTAGTGGATGCAGCCCAGTACATCACAGGCAAAACACTCCCCACCATTGAGAACAGGGAGATCCTGGTCATTAGAATCCTGTTCAGCAATTTTCCGATGACTGACATCAAGCTCACTCACCTATAATTTCCAGGCTTGTCCTTGTTGCCCTTTTAATAAACAGCACCATATTAGTCATTCTCCAGTCTTCCCACACTTCATCTGAGGCTAAACATTATGTAAATACCTTTGCAGGGGCCTCTGCAATTTCTTTCCTAGTTTCTCAAAAGGTTTGAGGATACACTTGATCAGGCCCTTGGGATTAAGAACATGGAACACTGCAGCACAGCACAGACCCTTCAGTCCTCGATGTTGTGTGGACCCATATTAAAAAAAATACTAAACCCACCCAACCCCATAACCTTCCACTTTTCCTCCATCTATGTGCCTGTCTAAGAGTCTCAGCCTCAACCACCATACCTGGCAAAGTATTCCAGACACCCACAACTCTGTAAAATACTTACAACTGATATCTCCCCTAAACTTCCCTCCCTTCACTTTGTACATATGTCCTCTGATGTTTGCTATTTCTGCCCTGGGATACAGGCACTGGTTGTATTCTGCCCCCACCCCCCAATCTATGCCTCTAATCCTTCTACGCTCCAAAGAGAAAAGTCCCAGCTCTGCCAACCTTGCCTCATAAGATTTGTTTTTCAATCCAGGTAACATCCTGGTAAATCTCCTCTGCACTCTCTCCATAGCTTCTACATCCTTCCTATAATGAGGGGACTAGAACTGAACACAATACTCTAAGTGTGGTTTTACCAGAGATTTGTAGAGTTGCAACATGACCTCTCTACTCCTGAACTCAATTGCCCTATTTATGAAGCCCAGCATCCCATAGGCCTTCTTAAATATCCTATCAACCTGTACAGTGACCTTGAGGGATGTATGGATTTTAACCCCAACGTCCCTCTGTTCATCCACACTCTTAAGTACTTAACTGACCATTAACCCCGTAGTCAGCCTTCTGGATTATCCTTCCAAAATGCATCACCTCACACTTATTGAACTCCATCCACCACTTTTCTGCCCAACTCTTCATCCTGTCAATATCCTCTTGTAACCTTTGACAACTTTCAGCTTCATCCACAACTCCTCCAACCTTTGCGTCATCTGCAAACTTACTGACCCATCCTTCTGCCTCTTCATCCTGGTCATTTATATATTAAAAAAAAATCACAAAGAGCAGGGGTCCCAGATCAGATCCTTGTGGTACTCCACTAGTCACTAACCTCCAGGCAGAATACTTTCCCTCCACTTTTCTTCCTGCAAGCCAAATTTTTTATCTACACAGCCAAGGTTCCACTGATCCCATGCCTCATGGCTTTCTGGATGAATCTTTCGTGGGGGATGTTGTCAAATGCCTTGCTAAAATCTACCACCCTACCCTCATCAATTTCTTTTGTTATCTCTTAAAAAAAACTTAATTAGGCTCATGAGGCATGACCTTCCCTTCACAAAGCTATATTGACTATTCTTGAGGAGAAAGTACTTCTCCAACTGCTCATAGATCTTATCCTGAAGCAGCCTCTCCAATAGTTTGCACACCACTGAGGTGAGTCTATAATTCCCAGGATTCACCCTATTACCTTTTTTAAACAAGGGGACTACATTTTCCAATCTGTTGGCACCTCCTCTGTGGCCAAAGACGACTCAAAGATCATAGCTACTGCCCCAGCTATCTCTTCTCTTGCTTCGCACAGTAACCTGGCGTATATCGCATCTGGCCCCGGGGACTTATCAATCTTGATGTTTTTAAGAAGATCAAAACTTCCTCATTTTTAATCTCCACCTTGTCTAGCACACAATCCTGTTCTATTCTGAACTCACCCTGATCAAGGTTGTTTTATCTTGTGTATACCGAAGCAAAGTAATCATTTAGGACCTCCCCAACCTCCTCCACCTCTAGGCACATGTTGCCTCCTTTATTCTTTAGTGGCCCCATCTTCATTCTTGTCATCTTTCTGTTCTTCACATATGCTTAGAATGCCTTTGCAGTTCTCCTTAATCCTACATGCCAAGACCTTCTCATGCCCATTTCAAGCTCTCCTAAGTCCTTTCTTAAGCTCCTTCCTGGTTACCATGAGTCCTTCCCATTTCCTGCTTCCTATATCTAACACATGCTTCCTTCTTCCTCTTGACTAGTCGCCTCATCTGTTTTGCCAGCTACAGTTCCCTTTGCTGACCATTTTTTCCTTGTCCCAATGGGACAAACCTATCCTGAACCCAGCACAAGTTGTCCTTTACTTATGTGCTTTCACCCTTGAACAACTGTTTCCAATTTACTCTCACTAGTTCTTACCTCATCCCTTCGTAATTAGCCATTTCCCCATTAAGCACTTTTCCATTTTATCTTTTTATAAAATCTTTTCCATAGCTATGCTAAAGCTAAGGGAATTGTGGTCACTCTCACCAAAATCTCCCCCAACAAGAGGTTCACCACCTGACCAGGTTCATTACCCAGAACTAGATCCAGTATGGTCTCTCCTCTCATTAGCCTATCCACATATTGTATCAGGAATCCTTCTTGAACACACCTGACAAATTCTGCCCTGTCTATCTATCTTACAGTGAGGAGGTGCCAGTCAATATTAGAGAAGATTAAATCTCCCATAACAACAAGCCTGTATTTCCAGCACCATTCTAAAATCTGCCTGCTTATTTGCCTTCAGTCTCCTGAGGGCTATTTGATGGCCTACAGACAACACCCAGCACAGTGATTGCTCCCTTTCTATTTCTGACTTCCACCCACACCGACTCAGTGGACACTTGCTCTGCAATGTCCTCTCTTTCTATAGCTGTGATACTATCCCTGGCCAGTAATGCTACTTCCACCCCCCCCCTCCCCCCCCTCAACTTCCATCCTATTCTTTTTAAATTAAATCTAAACCCTGATACCTGCATCAGCCAATCCTGTTCTTCCTCCAGCCAAGTTTAAGTAACAGCTACAACATCATAGTTCCACACACATGATCTAGGTTCATCCCCTTTATTCCTAATGCTACTTGCATTGAAATGGACACATTTCAATGACTCTAAATGGCTACATTTATGTTTTGTCCCGTGCCTGTCCTTCCACATAAATTCAGAATGCATGGCATCCTGCTTTTGACCTTCTCCCCTGATCTCTGCACTCAAATTTTGATTCCAACTCTCCTGGCAAACTGGTTTAAACCCTCCCCAACAGCTCTAGCAAACATGCTCGGCAGGATATTGGTCCCTTTCTGGTTCAGGTACAGCCTGTCCTTTCTGTAAAGGTAATTTGTCAGAAGAGATCCCAAAGATGCACAAATCTGATCCCCTGCCTCCTGCACCAACACTTCAGCCACACATTCATCTGCCATAACTTCAAAATCCTACCCTCTCTGGCTTGTGGTACAGGCAGCAATCCTGAGATTACTACCCTTGAGGTTCTCCTTTTTAAACTTATTTTATAACTCCCAATATTCCCTCTTCAGGACCTCATCCCTACTCCTATCTAGGTCATTGATCCCAAGATGGGCAACAATATCCAGCTGCCCACCCTCCCCCTCCAGAATGTTATGAACTCAATCAGAGATGTCCCTGACCCTGCCACCTGGGAGGCAACATACCATCCAGGAGCCTCGATCTCATTCACAAAACCTCCTATCTGCTTTCCTAACCAACAAGCCTCCAATTACCATAGCTATCCTCTTCTCCCCCCTTCCCTTCTGAGCCGAGAGACCAGTCTCTGTATCCAAGATATGACCACCACAGCTTGTCCCTGGTAGATCATTTCCCCCAACAGTATCCAAAACATTATACTTAGTGTTGAGAGGAATGGCCACAAGGGTGCTTTGAACTGTCCATAACTAGTTTAAAATTAATGGAGGCATAGTCACTGCACCCAACATGGTCCCTCACTATCACTTCAGTCACTTGCCCTATCTCACTCCCTGACAGGAGGTCCAGTTTTGTGCTGTCTCTAGTAGTGTAGCGTGAATAAAAGCTCTCGTGACTGTAGGGAGACAAATGCTTTTATTAGCTTATAACTAAGGCTAGGGTTTAACAGTAGTCTTCAAAAGGGTTCTGGGTTTAGGCGGGGAACCAGGGTTATATGTTGGCAGACAGGGGGTGGAGCCAGCCATCAGCACAACACCCTACCAGCGAATCCCAGTTTACTGCAAATAGGTCTCAATAGGTGACTTTTTGACTTTTTGATAAGGCATAATATTATAGTAATCAAAAGGTACACCTCACCTATCCCCCCACAACATGGCCTTCTATTGTACCTTTAGATCTTGCCCTTCTCTCAGCCACGTTTCTGTTATAGTAATAATATCCCAGTCTCCCAAACAAATCTACACTGAATTCATCTGCCTTTCCTGTTAGGCCTCTTGCATTGAAATAAATACAGTTTAAACCATAGATCTCTGCGCCCTATGCCAATCCACTTTAAACCTTCCTCAGTATCACAAGCAAATCTCCCTGTCAGAATATTAGTCCCCCTCCAGTGTAGGTGCAACCCATCCCTCTTGTACAGGTCACCTCAGTCCCAGAAGAGATCCCATTGATCAAAGAGCCTACACCACCAGGCATTCTGTCAACTCCTCCGGCATGCATTCATTTGGCCTATGTTTCTATTCCTAGTATCACTACCATGTGGCTCTGGGAGTAAACCAGAGATTAGTACCCTTGAGGACCTGCTTCTTAATCTCATTCCTAGCTTGCAAATTTCCTGTACAGGACCTCATCTCTTTTCCTCCCTATGTCATTGCTCACCCCTCGACGGCCCGGAGACATCCTGTCACTTGGAAAGTAACATGTCATCCTGGTGTCTCATTTGCAGCCACAGAACCTCATAGCTAACATCCTTGACCATGAAGTTATTTGTCATGATGGTTCTGCTTGATGCAATCCTTCCCTGCTGAGTCTCAGAGTCTGTTGTGGTGTCACTAACATGGCCGCTGCCACCTGAAAGATCACTCCACCCAACTCCAAACCCGGTAGCATTTCCCAATGCTAGTTACCTTTCCTTGTGGTCACCCAGGTACCTGCAGCCTGTGGCTTTGGTATGATCACATCATAATAACTTATGTATGATCCTCTCAGTCTCCCTGATGATCTGCAGTTTTCCCATCTCCAGCTCTGTCTCATAACAGATTTGCTACCTTGAGCAAGGTTCTTTCAAGAGAAACATCTCAAAGTATATTTGCTTTGGATATTTAACTCTTTAATTCTGAAGTAATACATGTTGACTTTTATCAGACAATACTTATCTACTCAGACAATAATAATTTTCCGATTAACGTTGTTTAAAAATATTGCAAAGTGACACAAAACAGAGTTCAAGGACATCAACACCTAATTTCACAAGTGAAAATAAAAACATGGATCAAAAATTCCCCCAAAGAGGTATCCTTTTACTTTTCTGTGAATTGAAAGATATTGAACTTCATAACTCATGGACAGATAATAAGTTATCCCACTAAAATTTCTCTATAGTCACCAAATTTTCTTTATAATCCATGGTTCCAAAAAAAATCTGCACTTTATTTCCAATGTGGTCATGACGTTCAGCATCAAATGACATTTCTAGAGTGCTCAATATTGATTTGCTTGGAGAACAGACATACATGCACAAATATATATTTGATTTATCTATTTGTTTATCCAATTATCAATATATTTATTTATAAACAAATCAATAAATATTTTTATAAGAGAATATTTGTCCTGCATATGTATAGTTTGCATGTGTGCTATGTCTGGTTGTGTGTCTGTGTGTTTTGCACAGAGGGCCAGGTTGTACTTCCGCAATCAGATGACAATAAACTTGACTTTTTGAGTATATTGTGGTGGTATGATCCTTACAAATTATGCAGAAATGCAAGCAAGAAGCAATACCATTATTCACAAGATTGCACAGCATTCCATCTTACCAAGCTTGTAAATGTTCAATATTGGGCAGAGCCAATGCTTCACTGCATTACATCCTAGGAACAAAGTTTGTTCCATACCAAGCCACTTTTGGATACAACAGCATCAAAACAGCCCTGATGGCTGGAGAGGCACAGTCAGCGACCCAAGTCTTATCAGATGCTATGATGGTGAGGGTGTCAATGCGTATGTACTAGAAGTATGTAGCAGGTAGTGATTTAATTTAGTTGGCATTCTCAAAGTTATTCTCATGTTATCTTAAAACATAAAAGGAGGACACCCCACCAATCCAATGTTCTCTCTTATTCAGTCTTGCATGCCCGTCAATCCTACCTCAATTCTCCAGTGCTCCGCTATACACGGGGTAATTTACAGCAGCCAATTACCTATCAACCTGAGGAAACCCAAGCACATGTGAGAAACCCACATGGTCGCAAGGAAAACATACAAACTCCACACAAACCTCACCAACTTGTACAAGTGATTTGACACGTGCTCTATCATTGATGCTTGGGATCCAGTGATCACTGGGGGAAATCAGGAGGTGGAGAGAGTGAAAAAAATTAAAATTTATGTCATAATCTCGGACGACATTCCCTGGACCCAACACAGGAATGCCATCATGAAGAATGCATGTCAGCACCTCTTCGTCCTCTGGAGTTTTCAGAGATTTGATATGACTCCAAAGACCTTGATAAACATCTACTGATGTGCAGTGGAAAGTTTGCTGACCAGCTACATCACAGCCTGGAATGGGGACACCAAGACCTCTGAGTGGATAGCCCTATAATAGAGCCCATTACTTCACAGGCAAAACTCTCCCCATCTTCGAGAATATCTCCATGGAATGCTGCCGTCAGAGAACAGTAGCAATTATCAAGGATCCAATCACCCAGGCTCTATTCTCTGTTGCCATCAGGAAAGAGGTATAGGTGCTACAAGACTCATACCAACATGAACAGATGTCACTCCACCATCAGACTCCTAAACAACAGGACTCGTATAAGGACTCTTGGTTGGCACTTTATTTATTACTGAATATTTTTTTAATTGCACTATCAGTTGTTTAGATTTCTTTCTTTTTTTACATTCTCTCTTCTGTATGCATATCTTATCTTGAGTACATTTTTTGCACAACTGATAAATAGAAATTCTGCCTTGCCCACAGGAAAAAGAGTCTCAGGCTTGTATGTGATTTCATGTATGTATTCTGACAATAAATATGAATTCTGAACTTTGTTACTTCAGAATAACATCGTTCTTAAACCTTAACAACTAAAAAACATACTAGCAGAAAGGACAATTCATCACCTCTATTTAATGTGATGATGAACTGTTTTTACATTGGTTACTGAGTGATTCCTATGGTTTATTCCTTTGATTGAAGAGTGTATATTGCTCTGTGGAGTTTTTTTTAAGGTTTCACTGCTGTTAGGGAGTGTAGTGTAAGTGGATTGATTATGGAATTAGAATAGAGTTGCTTAATTTTTGATGTCAAAAATAATCATTGTAAAAATCTACAAAAAAAAATCACAGCAAAAGTTTTGACCTATAACTGTTCTCTGAAGTAGCCTTCTGTTTTTCTGCTGTTAATAACTATTCAATGTTATCTTCTCAAATAGAATTAGTGATGGTCTAATTGTTGCTTTTTGCTGATAATGCTACATTCCAGGACTGCACAACAGAATTAGGGTGGCATGATTGATGTAGCAGTTAGCACAACGCCTTTACAGCACCAGCAATTGGGACCAGGGTTCGAATTCCACACTGTCAGTGTGTTCTCCCTGTGTCTGCATGGGTTTTTCCCGGGGACTCCAGTTTCTTCCAACCATTCAAAACTTTCCAGGGATGTAGGTTAATTGGGTGGCACAAACTTGTGGGCTGAAATGGCCTGTTACCATGCTATATGTCTAAATTTAAAATATTGAGGAATTCTATTGAACCAGTAACCATGACCATTAAATTTAATAAATTAAATTCAGTGTGTGTTTATATACACAGCAAAATATCATTTGTCTGCATGTGTATTAAGTCTGGCAGTGTGTTTGCAACTTTTTGCATTGAGGACCGAAGAACACTGTTTTGTCTGTTGCATGTACCTGTACAATCAGATGATAATAAATTTGAATTTGAAATTGAAGCTTGCAGTTTACTGCCCACCATGGCAGCTGAAGGTCATCATTACCCTTTATTTACTGATCTTGTTTTCTCAAGCTGCAGTGGGTGAAGCACAGGGTTTTGCAAGGATTACAGCATTCTCCATGCTGAGTGCCCTTGACTGCACAGATGTCACATCGCAAGTGCTACATATCAAGTGTTATGCAACCATCAAATGGTTCTCAAATATCTGCATGGTGTGCAACTGTCAGATGCAAATCAAATAGAACTGTGGCTAATGTTCAGTTGCAATCTGTTGTCCTATTTACATTGAAGCCAAGAAAACTGGCCTAAGGCTGGCAATCATATATTAAATTGTAGCCACACATCATGGAAACAGGCCCTGCAAACCACTGAATTTACATCAACCATTAACCATCCATTTACATCAATCTTACATTGTTTCTTTTGTAAATTCTCATCCATTCATATCATCTTCTGTCAAATTCTACCATTTAACTTCATGCTAAGAGCAGTTTACAGTGGTGACCTTTTTTCCACCAATCTGGACAGCTTTGTGATATTGGAGGAAACTAGAACATGTAAAGGAAACCCACACAATCTCAGGGAGAATGTACAAACTCCACAGAGCCATGTCAGGATTGAGTGCAGGTCTCTGATGTTATGATGCAGTACCTCTACCAGTCCTATCATTGTACTTCCCAGCACAATTGCAAAAGCAAAAATACTGGACATATTCATCAGTCAGGTAGCATTCATTGAAAAAGGATTAACAGTTCAAGTAAAAAATGCATCATAGAGCTCTGACTGGTTTGGTAGCCCTCTCAGCACCAACTCAGAAGTTTACAGGTTTGTAACATAAGCAAAAGATGCCAGATTACAATCAGTATGCTTGTTCTCATGCACAAAATCATCGAATCATACAGTGTGGAAATTGACCACTCACCCAACTTGACTGGCAGGCATCCTTCCACATTGCTTAGCACATGGCCCAGAGCCCTCGATGCCACAGCAATCCAAGTGCTCATTGAGATGCGTATTAAATCCTGTCAGTAACCCAACTTCAACTACCCTCACAGGCATTGCATTCCAGTTATTTACAACTCTGGCTGAAGATGACCTCCTCATACTCGTATCCCCTCTAAATCTCTTCCACTTTACCCTAAACTTATGCTCTATTGTTTAACCTACTAATGATGGAAAGGTTTCCTGCAGTCTACCCACATTATACCTGTCATCATTTTGTAGATCTTGTCCTCTCCTATGTCACCCAGTGCAGTAACTCGTGGCTCTCCCCCCTCCCACCCCACCCCACCGCATGGATCTTCTCCCATACCAGACCATACAGAATCTTTAGCAATGTTTTTGTACTAATGTTGCTTGTAAATAATAATTCCTGAATATCACTGAATGTAATGGCAATAGTAGTGAGATAAACAACTAACAAAAACAAAATTACACCTTTAAATTGCAATATCATACACACAGCCTAAATGATTTTACATTTACATAAGCTGCTTTCAGGTGTTCTGATAGAAGATTAGGCGCCTGCAGGCACGGCTAGAGGAGTTCAGATAGCACGTTTAGATGGTCACGGAATGGACAGCTTTCTGGCACCTAAACGTGCAAGCTGACTGCTAGCTGCCTAGCAGCGAAAGCCGGCTACTCCGGGCAGGTGCCTAGTCCCACCCACGCTGACCTCACATCATAGCAGCATGTCAAGGCATGCCTGACAAACAGCGCAGGCATGACTTAACTCCCGCTGCCGGTCTCCCCCCCCCCCCCAAGCCCACCTGAGTCCTGCTGCTGGTTCCCCCCCAGCCTGCACGAGTCCCGTTGCCGCTGCCGGTTTACCCTTCCCACCCTCGCCTGCCCGACTCCCGCTACTGGTCTCTCCCCCCCCCACTCTCGCTCGCCCGACTCCCGCTGCCAGATCCCCCACACGCCCACCTAACTCCCGTTGCCGCTGCCTGTATCCCCCTCCCACCCTCGCCTGCACAACTCCCACTGTCGGTTCCCCCTCCCCTTGCCTGCTCAACTCCTGCTGCCGGTTCCCTCCTCACCTGCCTGACTCCCGCTGCCGGTTCCCTCCTCACCCGCCTGACTCCCACTGCCAGTCTCCCCCCCCACCCCCAAAGTGGCAGCGGGAGTTGGGCGGGCGAGGGTGGGTGGAGGAGAAACCGGCAGCGGGAGTCAGGCGAGTGAGGGGGGGGGAACCGGCAACGGGAGTTGGGTGGGTGAGGGTGGGGAGACTGGCAGCGGGAGAGGGTACGAAATAAAATTTGAATAAGTCTACTTTAGTCTGGCTTCCTTGTCTATGGAGTCGATGACTGACGACATCACCGCGATGTCATCAGCCCGTCCCCTGGCAGCCCGGCCGCTTTCAGCTGCCACAATCGATACTCAGAGCAGGCTAGTTATACCTCTCGAAGAAGGGTTAGGTGAGTAACCCTCCTGACTGGCTTTTCCGGTTTCAGATGGCCACCTGACAGCTGCACGGGAGTATTCTGTGCGGCTTTACAGTTGGGCTTTGTGGCCACCTGAAAGCGGCTATAGTTTTATGTGGTTAAAGTGAAAAATTGGTAAGTAAACAATAGAATTCCTTGGGGTTTCAGTGCTGTAACACCTCATCTATTCTCTTTTGGAAAGAATGTGACACTGAGGCTCCACCTGAAACCTCAAGTCCATATAACAGTATTTTGAATAAAATCTGGGGAGTTATCCCAGTTTTTGAGGGCAGTGATTAATAAAGCTGACTACAACTGCTTGTTGCTTTTTTTTGGGGGTGGTGTTTATGTGCATAAATTTACTGGGTCTACCCTTCAAATGTTCTAGATAGCCTGTAAAAAGTTGTGGGATAATCTGAGTTTGTGTAAATTACTACATTACCATAAGTCTCCTTTCTGCTGGGTGACCAGGGCTAACTGTTGATGACATGGCATGAATATGGTGCATAACTATGCCCAGTGGAACCTTTTGTACTCAACAAAACTATCCTGCCACTCAGTAAATGATGAACAGGCCCCATTGTCCTTTATGCTGCGTACAAGGAGCTCTGCACTTCAAAGCAAATTATAGCTTGATCATAAAAATTCAGAGATCCATATTAGGCCACAGCTTTTGTCACCATTTAGGCACTGAGCAACTGAGGAAGTAAGAGATGATGAAGGGAGGCAACTTTTGGGAAATGCTGCTCATGACTAGATCATTTGAGTGTGATACCAATGGTTGGGAACCCAATTCCCCAAAAAGCAACAGATCCTAGTTTCCTCTGTTACTAACATTATAGCATCTAATTGGCTAGATTGTAAACAATTAAACTGATACAAAAAAAAAATCCACACCTTAGTTAGATATCACAGCGTACACGGAAATTTGATGTGACCCTCAGCTGGCCTGAGGTTAGTTGAGAGCAGCCGAAGACTCAGGAAAAACATCTGAGCTTCCACTAGAGTTCGATACATGATGCCTTAGGTTGCAGTTCGAGGAGAGATGAGACACTAGCCATTGGACACTGCACAAGGAGGGGCCAGAACTTGTCCATTGTAAAAGTTGGAATCAAAGATTTACTACAGTTTTTTTTATTTTTTTTTTTTTATTTTTCACACTGTGAACCATATCAATCAAAATACATACAAACATTTCCCTCTTAAATATACACAGTGGCATTTTCTCCCTTTTTTCCCCCCCTTACCTTCCTTCCCCCCTCCAAACCCATTAAACATATACAATATAATAAAACCATTAAACAATGTTATCACACAATGAAAATAAACAGGAAAATTGTGTCTTCTACTTTTACACACTGGATCAAGCCATTTTGTCTTCTTATCATTTTAGGGGGTGGAGGTCTGAGGCAAGCCCTCTCTGTTATGTTCCATGTACGGTTTCCAACTTTGTTCAAATAATGTGACTTTATTTTTTAAATTATATGTTATTTTTTCCAATGGAATACATTTATTCATTTCCATGTACCATTGCTGTAGTCTCAGGCTCTCTTCTGATTTCCAAGTTGACATTATACATTTTTTTGCTACAGCTAAGGCTATCATAATAAATCTTTTTTGCGCTTCATCCAGTTTGAGGCCTAATTCTTTACTTCTTATATTACTTAGAAGAAAGATCTCTGGATTTTTTGGTATGTTTTTTTTTGTGATTTTATTTAGTACAAGATTTAGATCTTCCCAAAACTTTTTCACTTTCTCACATGCCCAAATTGCATGTACTGTTGTTCCCATGTCCTTCTTACAGCAAAAACATCTATCTGATAATGTTGGATCCCATTTTTTTAACTTTTGGGGCATGATATATAACCTGTGTAACCAATTATACTGTATCATGTGTAACCTTGTGTTTATTATATTCTTCATAGTTCCAGAGCATAACTTTTCCCATGTTTCATTTTTTATCTTTATATTTAAATATTTTTCCCACTTTTGTTTGGGTTTATAGCTTATTTCGTCATTTTCCTTCTCTTGCAGCTTGATGTAGATGTTCGTTATAAAACTTTTTATTATCATTGTTTCTGTAATCACATATTCAATGCTGCTTCCTTCTGGTAATCTCAGTCTGTTTCCCAATTTATCCTTTAAGTAGGCTTTCAGTTGATGGTATGCAAACATTGTACCATGAGTTATTCCATATTTGTACTTCATTTGTTCAAATGTTAATAAATTATTTCCCTAAAAACAATTTTCTATTCTTTTGATTCCTTTTCTCTCCCATTCTCTAAAGGAAAGGTAATCTATTGTAAAAAGGATTGGTTGATTTTGCATCAATAATAATCTTGGTAGTTGGTAATTTGTTTTTTTTTCCTTTCTAAGTGAATCTTCTTCCATATATTGAGTAAATGATGCAGTACTGGTGAGCTTTAATATTGCACCAGCTTTTCATTCCACTTATAAAGTATATGTTCCGGTACCTTCTCCCCTATTTTATCTAGGTCTATCTTAGTCCAATCTGGTTTTTCCCTTGTCTGATAAAAATCTGATAAATACCTTAATTGTGCTGCTCTATAATAATTTTAAAGTTTGGTAACTGCAAACCACCTTGTTTGTACCACTCTGTTAATTTATCTAACGCTATCCTCGGTTTCACCCCTTTCCAAAAGAATTTCTTTATTATTCTCTTTAGTTCATTAAAGAATTTCGCTGTTAAGGGAATTGGTAACGATTGAAATAAGTATTGTATCCTTGGGAAGACAATCATTTTCATGCAATTTACCCTCCCTATCAATGTTAGTGTCAATTCTTTCCAATGTTCTAAGTCTTCCTGTAATTTTTTCATTAATGGTTGATAATTTAATTTGTATAGGTGGCTTAAATTATTATCTAATCTAATACCTAGGTATCGGATTGCTTGTGTTTGCCATTTAAATGGTGATTCTTTTTAAAATTCTGTATAATCCGCATTACTCCTTGGCATCGCTTCACTTTTATTTGCGTTGATCTTTTACCCTGATATTTCTCCATATTCCTTCAATTTCTTATGTAGTCCTTTTATTGATATTTCTGGTTCTGTTACGTATACTATGATATCATCTGCAAATAAACTGATTTTATATTCCTTCTCCTTTATTTTTATCCCTTTTATTTTCTGTTCTTATCAGTTCTGCAATGGTTCTATTGCTAAAGTGAACAGTGAAGGAGATAGTGGACATCCCTGCCTAGTTGACCTACTTAATTTAAATTGGTTCAATACATATCCATTTACTGTCACCTTTGCCATTGGACCCTTATATAATGCTTTAATCCAATTAATATAATTCTCTGGTAGGTTGAACCTCTGTAGTACTTTGAATAAATAATTCCATTCTACTCTGTCAAAGGCTTTTTCTGGATCTAAAGCAACAGCCATTCTTGGTATCTTATTTCCTTGAACTGCATGAATTAGATTAATAAATTTACAGACATTATCCGCTATTCGTCTTTTCTTAATACATCCAGTTGATCTTGATTTACTATTTTTGGTACACAGTCGGCCAATCTGTTTGCTAATAATATGGCTATTATCTTATAATCTGAATTAAGTAGAGATATTGGTCTATTTGATGCTGGTGTTAGTGGATCCTTCCTCGTCTTTGGTATTACTGTAATTATTGCAGTCTTACATGAATCTGGCAAATTTTGTGTTTCTTCTATCTGGTTCATTACTTCCAGGAAAGGAGGAATTAATAACTCTTTAAATGTTTTATAGAATTCTATTGGGAATCCATCCTCTCCTGGCATTTTATTGTTCAGCAGCTTTTTTAATATATACTGTACTTCCTCTATTTCAAATGGTTTTATCAGTTTGTATTGTTTCTCTTGCAATTTCGGCAGCTCAATTTTAACTAAAAACTCTTCTATTTTGTCTTCTTTCCCCTCATTTTCAGTTTGGTATAATTGTTCATAAAATTCCTTAAAGTTCTCATTAATCTCCATTGGATTATATGTAATTTGTTTGTCCTTTTTCCTTGATGCCAATACAGTTCTTTTAGCTTGTTCTGTTTTAAGTTGCAAGGCTATTATTTTGTGTTTTTTTTTCTCCTAGCTCATAATACTTTTGCTTTATTTTCATTATGTTCTTCTCCATCTTACACGTTCGTAATTTTATTTTTTTGTCTGCCAGTTCTCTTTTTGTTACATCTTCCCTTGTTGCTAGTTCTTTTTCTGTACTTACTATCTCCCTTTCCAACTGTTCTATTTCCCGATTGTAGTCCTTCTTCTAGTTACATAACTTATTATCTGCGCTCTAATGAAGGCTTTCTTTGCTTCCCATAATATAAATTTGTCTTTCACTGATTCTATATTTATTTCAAAGTACATTTTAATTTGGCATTCAATAAATTCTCTAAATTCCTACCTTTTAAGTAGCATGGAATTTAACCTCCATCTATATGTTCTTGCTGGGATGTCCTCCAGTTCTATTACTAATAACAGGGGTGAGTGATCAGATAGCAATCTAGCTTTATATTCAGTTTTCCTATCTCTCCCTTGAATATGGGCTGACAACAAAAACATATCAATCCTTGAGTATGTTTTATGCCTACTTGAATAATATGAATATTCCTTCTCCCTTGGGTGCTGCCTCCTCCATATATCCATAAGTTTAATTTCTTGTATTGATTTAATCATAAATTTGGCCACTTTATTCTTTTTACTAGTCTTTTGTCCAGTTTTATCCAACTTTGGGTTTCAATTAAGGTTGAAATCCCCTCCTATCAATATATTCCCCTGTGTATCTACAATCTTCAAATAAATATCTTGCATAAACTTTTGATCCTCTTCATTAGGTGCATATATATTGATCAAATTCCAGAATTCTGAATATATCTGACACTTTATCATTACATACCTCCCTGCTGGATCTATTATTTCATCCTCTATTTTGACTGGTACATTTTTATTTATTAATATAGCTACACTTCTGGCTTTTGAATTATATGATGCTGCCGCTCTGTGCCCTACCCAGTCTCTCCTTAATTTATTATGTTCCACTTCAGTTAGAAGCATTTCCTGCACAAATGCTATGTCTATTTTTTTTTCTTTTTTCAGTAAATTTAATAGCCTCTTCCTTTTAATTTGGTTATATATTCCATTAATGTTTATAGTCATATAGTTCAACATGGCCATCTCATATTCTGTTTACACCTCATTCCCACTTCCTCACCACCACCTTCCCCCTTTTCATCTCTCAGTTTTCCCTTTTTGAACTCAATGTATGACAACACATTTAAAAATAAAATACTTCAACAACTCCCACTTCTAAAATTCCCTTAACCCCAAATGTATCCCCCCACCTCTCTGAGTTGCCCCTTGTCCCTTGCCGGGCAACCACAACTCCCCTCTCCATTTGGATTGTGAACCTGCTCGCAAGCATCAACTGATTTCGCAGTGACTGTTATTCTCTCCCACCCCACCCCCTCCAGAAAAGACTTTTATTTTCACATATAACAAAGCTCACCCTCTTTTCCTCCCTATTTCCTTTCTTCCTTTTTCTTTCCCTTCTTTAGTTCTTACTTATACATTATTTTTACATCTTTATATGTAGTTTGTCGTTGTTCTTCATTCTTGTTACATCTCTTCATCTCTCCTTCTGTCCTGCAGGTGTTCTGCAAATTCTCGTGCTTTCTCCGGATCCGAGAACAGTCTGTTTTGCTCCCCGGGGATAAATATTTTAAACACAGCTGGATATCTTAACATAAATTTATAGCCTTTTTTCCATAGGATCGATTTTGCTGTGATAAACTCCTTCCTCTTCTTTAGAAATTCAAAACTTATGTCTGGGTAAAAAAAATATTTTTTGACCCTTGTATTCCAATAGTTTTTTTGTCTTCTCCAATTTTATTCCTTGCCCTCCCCAGTATATTTTCTCTTGTTGTGTATCTCAGAAATTTTACTAAAATGGATCTTGGTTTTTGTTGTGTCTGTGGTTTCGGGGCTAGTGTTCTGTGTGCCCTTTCTATTTCCATTCCTTCCTGTATTTCTGGCATTCCCAGGACCTTTGGGATCCATTCTTTTATAAATTCTTTCATATTTGTGCCTTCTTCATCTTCCTTTAGATCCACTATCTTTATGTTGTTTCGCCTACTATAGTTTTCCATTATATCAATCTTCTGAGCTAACAACTCTTGTGACTCTCTAACTTTTTTGTCACTGTCTTCCAATTTTCTTCTCAAGTCATTCACTTCCATTTCTACAGCCATTTCTTGTTATTCCACATTTTCTAATCTTTTCCCTATTTCTGTCATGACCACGTCTATTCTACTCACTTTTTCTTCTGTACTTTTCATTTATCCAAATTCTAATGTCAACCATTTTTTAATGCTCTCATTTGTTCTTGAATTTTTTAAAATCTATATACTGTCCATCTATTTTACCTTCTATTCCTCTGTGCAGAGCATGGTCTTCTTCTTCCTCTTCTTCTGTGTGCACCTGTGTTTGTGTCTTGTACTTCTCATCCTTGTATCTGTGTCTCTTCTGACTTTCTTGTTGAGCTGCTTGCCTCACTTTGCTGGGTGACTTTTGCATGGCTTCTTGCTGTTGGTCCTCTTCTTCTGGGCTAGTTATCTGTTGGGCCTCCTGTTGCTGTTCTTCTTTCCTATTTCTCCCTTTCTTGTCGCTTTCCTCTTCTTCCAGCTGACAGCCCTGATGTCGGGCATCTCTCAGCTGGTCACGCTGTGTTAGTTCATTCCTCAGCTGGGCCCCCCTCCCATCGGTGTTTTCTTTTTCCTTAATGTGCACATTGTGCACTTCTGTTTGGCTTAGAGAGCCATTTTTGCAGTCCAGCAGTCGGGAGGTCGTGACTCTGCGGGATCGTCACCAACCTTGGGGAGTGAGCTCTTTTCTCCACGACGGATCAGTGTTTCTTCATGCAGGTAAGGCCTTCTCCTTTCTCTTCTGGCATCTTTTCCTCTTCTTTTTTTTCCTGTTGTTTTCACTTTTTCCTTCTTGGGTGCCATTTTCTTTCTTTTCTCCACAACTTTATCTTTTATTTGTTGTGTTTTGTGTTTCTTGAACTTTGTGTTTTCTGGAGAGGGCTGGTATTCTCCTACCGGCCACTACTCCATCACATGTCTCCCCCTTTGTCCTTTTTCCTTGATGCCAATACAATTCTTTTAGCTTGTTCTGTTTTCAGTTGCCAGACTAATATTTTGTGTGTTTTTTCTCCTAGCTCATAATACTTTTGCTTTATTTTCATTATGTTCTTCTCCATCTTATACATTTGTAATTTTTCATATTTTTTTTCCATCAATTCTCTTCTTTTTGTTATATCGTCCCTTGTTGCTAGTTATTTTTTTGTACTTACTATCTCCCTTTCCAACTGTGATCTATTAAATTTCTTTCGGCAAAGGTGGTGCTTGTATCCTTTATTTTAAAAAAAATTATTAAATTTAAAACCACAAAAAAATTCACTTATTTTACAATAATGTAAATCCATGTGGTATATATAAGAAAAAAAAATAAAAGAATGAGCGAGAAAGAACCCCCCTATAACCCCCCCCCCCCACAATGCAAAGAAGAAAGTGGGACAAGAGAGCCTCAAAAGGAATGCCTCAAAGCCTCAAATCTTACTATAAGATTTAATTTAATATACAGAGGCCATTAAGAAAAAGGGAATGCCTGGAATTTATTTAAACATTCATACACACTGTTTGTAAATATGGGGACCATATTCTCCAAAATACATCTTAAATCATAAGTAATTTTCTCAGGTGGTGTACAATTCTGAACTTCTACATGCCATCTCACCATTCCAAGCCTGTACCAGGTTTCCAATTTATAGCAATACATTTTCTAGCTATTGGTAAAGCAATTTGAACAAACTTCACTGATACATAATCAATTTTAATTTGGGTTTAGCCCCTCTAATATCACCCAATAAAAATAACATTGGATCCTGTGGGAATTTAACCCTCGTTATTCGTTCTAATAAGTTACCTATTTCCAAACAAAAATGTTTAACTGTAGGATACTGCCAAGTAGAATGCAGACATGTACCAACTTCCTGTCCACATCTAAAGCATAAATCAGAAAAGATCTGATTCAATTTATTTAGCTTTTGTGGTGTCAAATATAACTGATGAATAAAATTATATCGTACCAACCTATATTTCATATTTATTGTGTTTTTTATACTTTCTCTACATTACTCAATCCAATTGTGCTCATCTATTTGCTTATTCAAATTTAATTCCCATCTTAGTCTTGATTTATATAATCCTACATCCCGAACAACCTATACATTACGGAAATAAATTTCTTTCTACCTCCATTATACAACAATGAATCCACCTTTCTCTACTGGCAATAACAGATCATGACTGAAATTTTCACGTAAAAAATTCATAACCTGATAATAACAAAGTCTAGAATTCTCAGCTATCTTAAATTTCTCCTTCATTCTAATAAAAGTAATAAATTTCCCCACTTCAAAACAATGCTCAATATTCTTAATACCCTGACGTTGCCAAATCTTTAAAAATTGATTTCCCATAGAAAATAGAATAAATCTATTTTGAAATAAGGGTGTTCTTCTTGACATTGAACCTCCTCTTCCAATCTTTTTTTTATCAACCTTCCAAAGCACAAAATGTTTCAAGGTAGGAGCTTATCCATTCGCTATTAACAATCTTAAATTCCATTTTTTAACAACGTCTTGTGAATTTGCTTCCCCTATTTCTCTAAGTTCTATATTCATCCAAGCTGGAATTTGGTGTTTGTCTCCTTGATGTTCCTCCATCGATTTTCTGCCAGGTCTGCCAAAGCAATACACATTTCAATGATAAACACACTAATCTACTTTATAAGCGGTTGCATCCAAGTGCTCATATGTGTCTTCTTCAAAGGAACATGGCAATGTCTGAGATCAAGCAACTTTGCTCACTACCCAACCTAGCTTAGGGCACTTACGAACAGCACCACATGGATTAGATTTCCAAACCCAAGTGTTGGTGCTGGAGAATGTGTAATTGATTCTTTGTACTTTTCATCAGTTACTTTCTTAGTTCTACAGTTGCCTGTAAAGGACAGGCATTCTGGTCATCTTAAAGAAGAAAGGACAGGATTGTGGTGGGAAAAAGGGAGATAAACAAGTGCACTAATTCATTAAATTGCAACAATTATCAGCATATAGAAGGAATCCTTTAATTGAGTCATATAAAGGAAATACTAAGACTGACACAAATCTAAAACAAAATGCGATATTCTGAGTGGGATAAGCAGCATTTGTGAAGAGAAATCAGAATTACATTTCAGGTTCATTTCCAGATTTGTAATGATGGCTCAGGCCTGAGACATTAGTTATCTTTCACTTCCTATGAATGTTGCTGAGTTTCTCCAGCACGTTTGTATAATATTTCAGGTTGATGGCCTTTCTCTTTAACAGAGAAGCCTGCTGCCTGGTTGACAATATCCAACAAATTTGTTTTTATTTCAGAATGAGACAATTTCTTTTTCATTAAAGCACTCTATTTTTACTTCACAGTCAGAATTTAATTTACCTTTGAAAAATCTGAGACCCATTCAGTTCTTAGGGTTGAATTGCAAATAATAGAGAAGTAAATGAATGATTTTGAACTATTAGAACATTTGTACGACCATACTACTTTTAAGGAAATTGGTAATTCACAATTCCAGCATTTTAAACCAATTTTTAACTGCAATTAGAAAACTTGCAAAAGGTGGTTGTGTATTCTCCTCCATTTGACACTTAATTGGTGCTCTCTTAACTATTGAGTTTAAGTTAATTAATTTTAGGACCTAAAGGTTAAAACCTGTAAAAGTCCACGATGTGGAATATCTTGCGCTCCCAACTGGAACACTCTATATTGTGCATATTAATACTTGATCCAAATATTCAAACTTTATGTCATCAAGGGATCTCATTTTGTCAGACATTTTGTTTTGACAGAAAAAAAATGAGAGTTGATAGAGGAAAAGGACCCCAGCCTGTGTAAAATGAAGCAATTATTGCTTCACTGCTACTTATTAAAAGTAAATCATAACTTACATCGAATTAGAATTCACAAATAGAATGGATTAGCTGTGAATTCCAGCAGGTGTTCGTCTTCCTCTGTTTAATGAAAGGATTAACCACTTAAGTCAATTATCTAGTTCCAGCATTTTTTAAATTCTTTGTATCTGTTTAAATAATTATTCCCTCACGTTGAGACAAAAATCCAGTATGACGTGAGGATAGAAATAATTTAATCAAATCCTACCTGCAATTCTAATCATAAATCTAAACTTAACTGTACATCTAATGTGAACATGAGGAAATATTTTGTCAGAATCCATGGCATTTCTTTGATGCATTTACACTCACTCGTTTCTTTTCACACACCATAGAGTCGACTTTCTTTTATTATTCACTGGATGTAATATTACATTCTTCAACTCTCCAAACACCACCATCATCCTTTATCTGAGATTAATCACCCATGATTAACACACCCGCGTCTGGGGGCTATTACCCCCTTGCGTCTCATCACTTACATCATCAGTGTTGGCTGTCATTGCTCCTGAAGGGAAGTACTTGACTGCGACAATTTGAAACTGCTGATTTTAAAATTGTCGGCAAAAATCAGACCATAGTGCAGATCCTTGAGCAGCTTATCTGTCATGATGTCATCATGGATCATTGAACACTAATTGATTTCATCTACTTTCAGCCAAATTTTCAGTTCAGATTCACATGAATAATTTACCATTCATTGGAAGATTCAAAATCCTGTTCAAATAGATGCAAGAGATCCTTTCATTGTGTTGACTGAAGAATGAATTCTCTACTATTGAAAAAGTTAAA
This sequence comes from Narcine bancroftii, assembly GCF_036971445.1. Lineage (NCBI taxonomy): Eukaryota > Metazoa > Chordata > Chondrichthyes > Torpediniformes > Narcinidae > Narcine > Narcine bancroftii. The sequence goes on from NC_091469.1 coordinate 425,295,157, forward strand.
AAAAAAACTAAAAATGAACTGCATATAACCACTTTCTCACTTACCCATGATCCCAGGAATCGATGGCCAATCAGCCTTTAAAGTGGCAAGTGTGAAAGCAAAAACTGCTCAACGCCGCCATCAGATGACGTCATCTCACACCAGGGATTGCTGGCCTCGACCTCTAGTACAATCCCCGGCATCTGTAGATGCCGGCATTGAGATCAGGCAAATGCCAGGGATAATCCTTGCAAGTGTGAAAACATTCAGTGTCCCGGTTAGGGGAGGTCTAGTGTGAAAGGCCAAAGCCCCATTTCCTATCCCGGGACACTGAACGGCAAGTGTGAAAGGGGCTTTAAATTTCCAATGCCAACTCTGCAGCTGTACTGTCTATTTGAGTTTTGAAAATGATGCCACTTGTCCTGCACCCAGGGTAAGAGCAGTCTGCTGTTACATTGGGAACATGGTAAGAAATAGGAGCATTCTGGCTCGCTGATTATTTTTGTCAGAATGTTAGGTGCTTTAGCAATGATTAAAAGAAACATCGGGAGCATAATGATAAAATGGGAGCCCAAGAACAAATACTAATCATTTGTGAAAATACTAAAACATATCACATAATGAGTGCTTTTTAAGCAATTGCCTTCAGTAACATCGGTCAGTTCCACATGCCTGTGAGGACATAACTGAACCTACCTAGTGATTTTTTTTTTTAATTTTTTTTAAAAAAGGAAGAGAGACAGTAGACCATATACTTTGGGGAAAAATCATGAGTCATGATGAATTCAATTTTGTCCTTGGATAGAGGAATGCAGGATTACTAATGATCAGGCATCAAAAGAGTGAAGCTTGTTGAATCAGACAGATAGCTGGGGAAGGTCATCATTGTCAGAGTGAAGAAAACATGCCGAAATTGAAAACCATCCACAAGAATTGATGAGCAACTTGTGAAGCTTGCGCTAAAAGTAAAATCATAGATATGTAAGAACAGACACACAATTTGGTGATGAGAACATGAGCAATCTGTCTTTGGAATGACAAAAGTGTTGATGAGGGTTTCAACAATTAAAGCCAGAGAACAAAGCTGTTAGATCAAAATAGTCTTGACTGAGTTCATATCAAATAAGGACATAGTCAAATGATGAACAGAGATATGAACCAGCCTTCAGAATGGATAAAATTTGATGGAAGCACTTGATCTAGAGAGAATGACTACGCTTTTAGCTAAAGGAAGCCTAATAATTTTATAATTATTCAGAATCTGAATGATAGCTGGTGCAGGCTCAGGAACATGAAAGGTTGACTCTTATTTTAAATCAACTATGTTTGATGAATTTGCTGTGTTTCATATAAAAGGTGACCTCGTGATTCATCAAAGTAGACCAAATATAAAGCAAAGGAAATAGATGCATTTATAGATAAATCAAGGAGGAATCAGGAGAAAGATATTGCTGAAAGAGTCAAAGAAAGTAGGGTGAGAGAACATTTGTCCAGAGCGTTGACATTGGCAAATGTAAGCTGGACTGAAGGTATGGTTCTTCAGCCATAAGCACCATATAATTCTATTTCATGTGATAAGTGGAGAGAATGGGAGATGGATACCATTTATAGACAGGGAGATAAACTGTTTTAAATAAGAATATATATTTCAGTCACCATGGTTATGGACAATGGATCAGGATGTATTATCAGGGAGCATAAAAAGTACAAGTTCAACTCTTCATTGGTGTGAAAGGTGTCTTTTATCACTGTCATTTACATACTTAATCTGATCAAAAATTTCTGTGATATATGGTCATGAATATAAAATAAATATCAGAGCCTATGTAGTCCTTCTCACAATGCTGAACAAAAAACAGATTTGTAGTTCAAAATAAACAAGTTGGCTCAATATGAGGTCCCCCACACAATAGGAACCACTCTGCCCAAGTCAGCACCTGCTGTGTGAGGGAATTATAGGTAACAAAGACGGCCATTGATCCCAGATTGAGCCAGCTGCCGTAAGCTTTGTTTTAATGTGGGAGATTCTTTATGGCGATCAATGTTCAAACTTTGTCTCATTGCCATACTGTACCATTGGTTTCTGGTTACCTGGAAGACTCAGTGGTGAAAAATTGTTTGCATCGAACAGGATAACATGGTGCATAACAAGACAGAAAAACAATAACATGACACCTCTCAATACTTAGCAAAAAGAGACACGCTCATTGCAATAGGAGGTAAGTTTGTGGACTGGTTATTCTAGGAGGTGCATTATGTTTACTTAATTATTAGCCGCAATAATCTGCTTGGAAATGTGAACCACCTTTTTTCCTACTTGAGTCAATAAGGTCAGATCGGTCTCATGAGAAGTCCATTGCAACTGTGACCAGGGAGCTAATCTAGAATCCAGATCACTTAATCAATGTGGCACCACAAAAATGCCAAGAGAATCAGTAGTAATGAAAATGAACAACTCCATAAAGGGGCTGCAAGGCAGGCAGCAAGTTAGCTGGTTTAAAAATGCGATGCAGTCCTTAGTTAATTTTAAGAAATCTTTCCATCTGTTCCTGACTTTTAGCAGTGCGGACACAGAAGCGCATAGATGGCTAATTATTTAAACTCTTACATCTATTGTTTATTTACACAGTTAAAGCATAACAGAGAGAGATACCACAAATAATGACAATATCCATTTTTTAAATAAAAATATTCCACGTAATGATAATCAAACTGCGAGGGATGTGGCTGTGCTGAGGACCTAGACAGAGGTAGGTTGGAAGAACTCTCTGTCAGATTGATTAAAAGACCAATTTAAAGTCATCAAAACATTTTTTTTTAATGTGTTAAAAACAAAGGATTGATGTGCAAGAATAACGAGACCCAGAAAAAATAAAACTGAAGAAGCTCAAAAGTTGCGAAATCGTCGACAGAAAGTCCACCAGGCAGTGGTGAAGAAGGTGCAGCCATGATGCCAGCATAAAACCCAAAGAAGTAGGGGGTCGACACAGGATTTCCAAAAATGATAGTGCATTTTCATTCAGAACCTCCATAGATTCTAAGAAAGGTGGGAGGAAAAATAGCAGGAATGACGACAGTGTTTGATGACCTGAATACACGGGAGGGCCAGGTTAAAAACAACTTGATAATGAATCAAGAACAATCATACACCCTGGAGGAAAATGCAAAGAAATGGAAAGCAAATAAACAACTGCTGATGAACAAAAATCGACCACATAGAACATTTCAGTTGAAGAAATAATGTCTGAATCATTGTGCTGAGAGAAGGAACTGAGGGGAAGACTCAGTGAATTTCTTTGAAGAGTGGATCCCACAAGATCTGGGAGTGGGAAAATTCAAGGAAAAATTACTTATAGAGAGAGCTCATCAGCCCCTCGGTCCCAGAAGAGTGGTTGACCAAAGACCAAGATCAGTGATATTTATTGAGTTACCAGGAGGCAACAGTGGTATATGCCAGGGAAAAAAGGTGACCCAGTCGAGAAGGAAGGAGGAAAGGTACTATTATTTCAGGACTTGAGTACTAATTTGGTAAAGCAAAGAAATGAATTTGATGTTAAAAGAAAATTAAGAACATGGAATATCAAACATGCAATGCTGTAGGATTGTTTTATCAGAGGGACCCCAAAGATTTTCTTAAAATAAAGGAAGTAAAGAGATTTCGACAAGAACTATACAGGGGACCCTAGAATAGATGCTAGAAAAAAGAACAAGAATAAAGACAAAGTGAACTGTAAAGGTTAAAAATCAGAAAGAAAGACAAGTTTATATTTTTGAACTATTTATTACCAGTTATTTAAAGTAATATTGAAAGGTATATGGAGAGTTCAACAGAGAGTAAATATTTAGTGAAATAGTGGAAGGGTGGATACTCCGACTTAAGGAGGTTATTGGTGCCGGAGAGGGAGAATTATTTCAAAATGTCGCTGAAACTAAGGAGAGGGGTTCTTCCTTGGACAATACTGCAGGCTTTTTTTGTGGCTTCTGGGGTTTCTTGATTATGTCACTCTCAGAGTGGGGGAAATACATGCATTTATTAAAAGGGGAAAATCTCTTCACTGTATAATTAATCAAACATACTGTTACGAGCCCAGAGGACACAAAAACCCAGCAGTAATAGAAATTCACCAAGACAAATGATTATTTAAACAAAAGTTACTTTTAATTATCTTTAAACATCAAAACAGGATCAAACTTTAGCTTATTACTATTAACTTAACCCCCTTCTAATTCTAAGCACATGTCTATGTAATGTTAATACAAGTTCAGAATAGCCGATTGATTCTCATTCTTCCAAGTTCACCATTTTCAGGCAGTTCTTATACTGTGCACAGAATTTAACATTTATGAAGTTCACCAGGCTTTGATGCTTGAAAGGTAAATGGTTACCGCTTAGGAAGGTTCTTGTCAGTTTTCAGAGAGAGATATGTTGCTTGCTGGACACCCACAACTGATTCCTTGTAACCAGCCACTTCAGTGTCTTGCTGAAGAAACTTGCCCCATCAGAGTTTTCCAGATGGTAAGCTCTTTCTTTCAGGTCACCATAGAATTCCCTTTTGTTTCCCTTATTTCAAGTGAAACAGTATACAGCCAATCCTCTCTTGAATGGACCACAAGGGTTTTGACCAGGCTGAACTAAGAACTCACAACCAGTTTTCAATTTTTTTTTCTACAGGCCAGCTGTTGCCACTGGACTGTAGAAGTCTCTCTCTCATTCAGAGAAAAGCCACATGACCATCTTAGAACAGCAAACTGCACACTCATACTGCGGCACCAGACCTACTCTTTTGAGCTTGTTCATCAGTTGCTTTCCAAAACAATAATCCATTACTCCACAGCATGACCAATTAACACCTACTTGTGAAATCCTTATAGGCATTCTTCAGTTTTCGCAAAGGCCCCCAGAGCCTGGACTGTCTGGCTTGAGCATAGAGCTCTGGCATTTTAAATGAAATCTGTTTTGAAGTGTTTGCATGTGACCTATACTAAAAAACCTGCCACAATTTTTCTCCTTTAAAAACAAAATAAAATATAACATATTCTGTCACAATACAAACTCAGTATTCTCAAAATTTCACCTTGGTTTCATGCAGCTGTCATTGATTTCCTCACCTCCAGACCACAATCAGTGAAGATTGGTAAGAACTTCTCCACAATCTCCATCAGTACTGGAGCACCACAGAGCTGTGTTCTGAGCCCCCTGCTCTACTCACTTTACATCTACAACTATGTGGCTCGGTCCAACAATAACACCATCTACAAATTTGCCAATGATGCCACGGTAGAGGGTTGTATAAAGGAAGGGGATGAGTCAGCATAGAGGATGGAGATTGAAAACTTGGCTGAATGGTGCACCAACAACAACCTTGCACTCAATGTCACCAAAATTAAGGAGCTGGTGGTTGACTTCAGGAAATGAAAGCCAGAGGCATACAATCCAGAGATCATTGGGGAATGAGAGGTGGATAGGTTGAACTAATTTAGGTTCTTGGGAGTCAGTATCTCGGAGGATCTTTCCTGAACCCAATACACCAATGGCATCGTGAAGAAAGCACGACAGCACCTCTATTTCCTTGGGAGTTTGCAGAGGTTTGGTATGGCATCAGAAACCTTAGCAAATTTCTACAGAGGTGTGGTGGAAAGTGTGCTGACTGGCTGCATCATGGTCTGGAATGGGAATACCAAACCCATGACCATAAAGCACTCCAAAAGGCAGTGGAAACAGCTCAGGACATTACAGACAAAACCCTCCCCACTATTGAGTACATCTATAGGGAATGCTGCCATCAGAGGGAGCAATCATCAAAGACCCACACCATCCAGCACATGCTCTGTTCTTACTGCTGCTATCAGTAAAGAGGTAGAGGTGCCACAAAACTCCACCATCAGGTCCAAGTACAGCTGCTACCCCTCCATCATCAGAGTCCTCAATCACAAAATCAATTAGACACTCATTTAAGGACTCTTACTTGGGCATTTTATTGATATCTTTGCTCTCCCTGTATTGCACACTTTGTTAACGTTTACACTATGTGCAGTTTTTTTTTTGCACTATCGAGTGCTGCTCTGCAAGAAAAAAAAAATGAATCTCAGGATTGTATGTGATGTACTCTGACAATAAATCTGAAATCAATCTTTAGGTGCAGCCTGTCTTTTTTGTGCAAATTATACTCACCAGAAGAGATGCCAATCATCCTCAAATATGAACCCCTGTCCCCTACTCCAACTCTTCATCCAGGTATTCATCTGCCATAACTTCCAATTCCTGCCATCAGTGACACGTGGCACGTGCTATCCCAAGAATACCAGCCTTGAGGACCTGCTTTTCAGCTTCTAGTTGCTCACCCTCTCACTTGAGACTACTATGGTCTCAATCTGAGATGCCCCTGAACCTGGCACCTGGGAGGCAAAATATTTATCCAGGAGTCTCGATCTTGTTCACAGAACCTCCAATCTATTTGCCTAACTATCGAATTCCCAATCACTATAGGTCTTCTCATTCCCCCCCACCCCCCTTTCCCTTCTTAGCTGAAGGCTCAGTCTATGTGCCAGGGATCTGACCACTACAACTTATCCCTGTTAGCTTGTCCACACCCAACAGTCTCCAAAACAGTATACTTATTGTTGAGGGGTTTGGCCACAGGTGAGCTTTGCACTAACTACCTATTCCCATTCCCTCTTCTAACAGTCACCCAGTTATCTGCCTCTTGCCTTTTGGATGTGACTGTCTCTCTATAGCTTCTGTCTATCACCCTCTCTGCCTCCTAAATGATCTGGAATTCATCCAACCCCAGCTCCCTACCTTGGTATGTAAGGAGCTGCAGTTGGATGCACCGCTTGCTGGTGTAGTCATTGGGGACACTGTGTTCTACCAGATTTCCCACAACCTGCATTTCACTGCCCTAGTTGCCATCTCTATTACCTACTCTGTTACTATGCGAAGATCTTTTCTGACCTAACCTTTTGTATGTCAGCCTCTGTTTTAATTTCCTTAAATATTTTTAGAGATTTATTCCTATACCTTAATAGCATCATCACCTTATATACTTCAATAAATAGTTGATAATTATATCCCAGTCCATAGCTCTTTATGGTCACTAAAATCTCATCATTTACATTGACTTTGCTTTATAATAATACATTTTAACTTCATTCCATTTTGTGCTGGAGTGCTCTATGGTTCTAATATTTAAACCATTGGTTCAATTTTATCAGGACTCTGAATACACAATTGTAACTTTTTAATCAATATTCAGAGTTCCTTTTATTGTCACATATTCATGGAAATGTAATATACATGATATACTTCAAATTTTGTCTGCCCGAGGAAAACAAAGCATTGCTATGAGCATTACCCAGTGTCCTTAACAACAAGAGGAAAAAAAACAAAAGAACGAGAAGAAATTATTAAAAGGACAGCCTCTGCAGCTGCATGGGTCCTTCAGTCACTGAATGCTTCTTTCAGAAAGAAGTCTTTCCATGGTCTGCTGTCACGATCACATTTGTGTAGGGTCGTCTCCCATACTTCTCAATGGAGTGTTTTCTCCCTGTATCTGATGCCCTGCATAGGTCTGCTGTTTCATCCCCACCCCCAGAGTCTGCATATGCTGACCAGCACAGATGCACCCATCTTGGGCACAGACCTCAGAGGGTGCAGGATTTTAAAATAAAACATAGTTTGCTCCTTTAACCATCCACTTAAAGCTTGTATGGAGCTGTTGGCATCAGTACCGGGCCGTAGGACCCTTCGGAACAGAGCTCTGTCTTTGCTCCCTGATTTCATGAGCCCACAGGAACAGCAGCGATGCTGTTACAGCAGATCTGGCAGCCCTGCCATTGTTTTGAATGCTGAATATTATTGGCATTCTTCTCAAAAGTAGCTGTTTTCACACAATTTATGAACATTGGAGTTTGATTATTTTGGGGGAGTTTTCACCAATAAAAACTGAGAAAATATTTCCAGAAGCCTACCTGGAAAATTATTTCATCCTTTTTGCAAATAAAACTGAAAATTGGCAATAAATTCAATCACATAGAAAGCACATTTTAATTTATTTTAGCCCCAGAATGCTTTCCATACTTATAAATTATTGACAGGTTCCATTTGCTTGTAAGATGCTTAGGTCAATAGTGTCATGGTGGTGAAAAGGGTAGAACATTCAAGGGCATACAAAATGGGATATCCAATATTGTGAAAGAAATTGAATAATTTAGCTTAGTAATAATTAATGAAAATGTAAATAAGTCTGCTATTACTATTACACTGTTACCAACTTCAATTTAGTTACACATTTTCATGGTCAATATATCTCGACTTAATTTGTGAAACAAAAATATCAGATTTTGGCAGATATGAATAAAAGCAATAAAAACATCCAGGTCAACAATGAAATGGAAAATTTTGAAAAATCAAAGCCCATACTAGTTCTCCTCAAATTATATACCAGATAATACAATCTGGAAACAAGAATAGAAAAATAAAACTCATTTTAATTGGTAGGATATCAATTGGTTCATTTGTGACATTGCACTTTCATCTTTACTGACCAATCAGGTAAGGTTTTTATAAAAGATAATCCATTGTCCTTTTTACATTTAAAAAGCACAAAAGTAATAAAATTGCCCGACTTTAAAATTGGAAGACTTTGAAGCTGTTTGCAAACATGGTGATGAATGCTTTTGAACCTAACTAACATGCATGAGCTTTTGAATTATTAAGAAATTTAGCTGTAATTAAAAAAAAAATTCAAATAAAAAAAATAATGCAAATTCATGATGTAAACTGGGAGTCGGAGGAGGAGCTTGGAGAGAGTCAGGCTGTGAATCAGAGGAGGAGGAGCTTGCTAAAAGTGACAGGGTTAATTGGTCAAGGGGCCAATAAAAGGAGTGAAAGGGGAGGGAGCGGCCAGCGAGGAGTGGCTCAGTAAGTGAGTGGAGCAGTGAAGGAGTGAAGCAGTGAAGGAGTGGCTCAGTAAGTGAGTGGAGCAGTGAAGGAGTGAAGCAGTGAAAGAGTGAGACTTCCTGGCTTTGGCTTATTAGGCTTCGGCGAAAGCAGGCAAGGAGAAAAGGTAAGCTGAGTTATTTGCCTTCGTATTCAGAATCATGCCAATAGGGTTAGTGCTCTGTACTGGGTGTCAGATGTGGGAACAATGGATGACCTCCACCCTCCCAAATGGCCACATCTGCACCAGGTGTACCGAGATGCAGTTACTAAGGGAGTGAATTAGGGATATGGAGTTGCAGATTGATGACCTGTGGCTTGTAAGGGAGAGTGAGGAGTTAATCGACTCAACTTTCAGGGCGATAAATACTCCAGAACCCGTGTCAGGTAAGTGGGAAACCGTCAGGGAAGGAAAGAAAAAAGCGAGAAAAATGGAGAGCACAGCAGTGACTATCCCACTCAGCAACAGCTATGTTGTGTTGGATTCTGTTGAGGGAGATGACCGGACAGAAGATGGCCACGGGCACCAGGTCAATGGCAATGAGCCTGGCAGATTGGTGCAAAAGAAAAGGAAAAGGAGAAATGCAGTAGTTATTGGGGACTCCATTGTCAGGGGTACTGACAGGAGGTTCTGTGAGCCAGATAAGTATACCCGCATGGTGTGCTGCCTCCCTGGTGCAAGGGTACGAGATATCACAAATCGGGTCCAAAATATTCTGAGAGGAGAGGGAGAGCAGCCTGATGTCTTGGTACATGTGGGTACAAATGACATTGACAAGAAAAGGGAGGAGGTAATGAAAAGGGAATACAGTGAGCTGGGACGAAAGCTGAAAGACAGGAACGCTAGGGTGGTGATCTCAGGATTACTACCTGTTCCAAATGCAAGTGATGAAAAGAATGTAAGGATAAGGAAAATGAACGTGTGGCTGAGGTGCTGGTGTACAAGGCAAGGATTTGGCTTCTTGGATCATTGGGATCTCTTTTGGGGAAGGCATGATCTTTACAAGAGGGGACGGGTTGCACCTAAATCCAAAAGGTGTCAACATTTTGGCAAGTATGTTTGGTACAGCAGTGGGGCAAGGTTTAAACTAATTTATAGGGGTATGGGAACCAGAGTGATAGAGAAAAGGGTAGGGAAGATATGTTGAGAGGAGAAAGTAAAAAATCAGATGGTGCAGTGAGTTTTTGGGTCAATGATAGTGTTAAGAAAATTACAAAGAAAAATAGTGGGCAGAAAAATTAAAAAAGGTTACAGAAGTCACTAGATATTAAAAGGACAAAGGGCATAAGGGCACTTTACCAGAATGCCCGCAGTATTAGAAATAAGGTTAGTGAACTTGAGGCGCAAATCGGTACCCATGCCTTTGACTTGGTAGCCATCATGGAAACATGGCTACAAGGTGACTCTAAATGGGAATTAAACTTTCAAGGGTATCAGGTGGTGCAAAGAGATAGACAGGATGGTAAGGGAGGTGGAGTTGCACTCTTAATCAAAGATGAGCTCCAGGCAGTAGTAAGGAATGATACAAGATCTAAAGAGCATAGTGTTGAGTCTATTTGGGTAGAGATAAAGAATAACAAAGGGAAAAAATTATTGGTGGGTGTTATCTATCGCCCACCAAATAACAATAGTTTAGTGGCACAGGAAATAAATAGAGATAAGTGAGGCATGTAATAATGATACGGCAGTAGTCATGGGGGGACTTTAACTTCCACATAGATTGGGAAAATCAAGTTGGTCGTGGGAGTCTGGAAGAGGACTTCATAGAATGCATCTGCGATAGCTTTCTTGAGCAGCATGTTAAGGAACCCAGAAGAGAAAATGCTCTCCTGGATCTAGTGTTGTGCAATGAGATAGGTAGAGTAAATGATGTAATAGTCAGAGACCATCTGGGAAATAGCAATCATAGTATGATTGAATTTCTCATTCAGATGGAAGGGGAAATAGTTAGATCTAAAACTAATATATTATACTTAAACAGGGGTGACTACCATAGGATGAGGGAGGAATTGGGCAGAGTGGACTGGGAGCACAGGCTAATTGATGAAACAGTTGAGGAACAGTGGAAGATTTTCAAAGAAATATTTTGTAATGCTCAACAAAAATATATTCTGGTCAGGAAAAAGGGCAGCAAGGGAGGGAAAAATCAACCGTGGTTAACAAAGGAAATAAAGGAGAGTATAGAATTGAAGGCGCAGGTGTACAAAGCCTAGTGGAAAGCAGAGATTAGAGGAGGAGAGGAGATGTGTCTGTTATAAGGTAATGGAAATTATAGAGAATTATATCTTGGATGCAGAGGCATCCATGCAGGGGTGGTAGATGAGGATGAGGGGAATGCTGTCCTTGTTGTGTTAAGGGGAAGAGGTGGCCATGGCAGATTGTGGGAAACAGAGGAGTGTGGGTGAGAGTTGAACTAATGGCAATAGATGAGAAGCCACATATTCTGAAGAAAGAGGATATTTCAGATATCCTAAAATGAAAAACCTTATCCTAGGTGCAGATGTGATGGAGACAGAGGTACTGAGAGAAAGAAAGAGAATCCATACTGTTGGGTATAAACCCGCCCTCTGCTGGACATCATGACGCACACGTCATGATGTCATCCTTCCATATACATGTAACCTTTTATGTCAGTAGCTGGGTTAGTCTAATAGAAGGATGATAAAGCATCTCATCTCCGAGTCTTAATTGTGTGAGTGCATATACAACAGTGATGATGACAAATGAAATGAATGCTACACATACTCCATGCACCAACCATGAGAAAGAAAACAACATAAGAAAGGTAGAAAATAACTACCTAACAACCCCAACAAATTTCCACCAAAAGATCAAGGTGAAAGTGTGCCAAGATGGTGGAGGAAAATTTCGGGGAATTCAACAAAGTAGAAGAAAGGTGGGATAACTACATAGAATGGTTTAATCACTACTGTGTAGCCCACAATATTGGGAAGGTCCAGTAAACCCCAAATGTGCCCTCTTCCTCAGTATAATGGGCAGTAAAACATTCGACCTGAAGACCTTGCTGTCCCTACCATTTAAGCTCCAAACTGACAGTTATGGCAGAAAGGCAATGATTCTATGAAAGGAGACAAGGACCAGGAGAAACAATAAGTGAATACCTGGCATCATTGCATAAACTGGCAGAGCACTGTCATTTCAAGCACTTCTAAATCAGGCACTATGAGATAGATTAGTGATGGGGCTGGCAAATCGGCAAAGTAAAAATTATTAGGAATAGATCAAGATGTTACATTATAGATGGCATACAGAACTGCCTGAAATGTTCTGAAATGGCAGATAAAAACTTGGATGTGCGCGGACCAGACCTACTGGTCAGGAGGTCTTCCAGCCAACAATGCTTCCGTTGTGGGAAATACAACCAGTGACCAGAAAACTGTTTCTTCAAAATTCTAAATGCAACCATTGGAAAACAGAAGAACATTTCAAAGCTAAATGTTCACTTCTAAAGCACAGGTGGCCTGCAAATAAACAGGCAGCTTAAGTCAAAACAATTGCAGAGAGAGAGAGAGAGAGAAAACCTAGTAACAATGATGACCTTCAAGCTCCTGGAATTTCAGTTTCTGAGATATTACACATCCGAGAAATAAACGAAGGAAACACAGGAATCTTTATACAGCTAAAAATAAACAGATACCCCCTGAAGATAGAGTGAGACACAGGGGCAGAGATGTCCCTAATGCCGTTGTGTGTAAAGGAACACTTGCTACCACACCTCCTGTTTAAAACAACTGAAATAACTCGAAGATCTGTTACAGGAGACAGAATCAAAGTGTGGTGAAAATGTATGGTCCAAATACAATACAAACAACAGCAACTAAAAACACTCTCTCTACATTATAGATACCCAGGGACCAGCATCTTCAGAAGAAACTGGCTACAGCACATTCCCCTAGACTGGCTGGAAATCAGTTCAATACTAAATGCAAACCACACAGACACCTCCCAGCCAGAACACAACCAAATCCTCAACAACCATGCAATGGTTTTCCCATCAAGAATTGTGGGAAAATCAAAGGAGTTCAAGCCAAGCTGCAATTAAAAGATAATGCAGAACCAAATTTCTTCAAAGCCAGAACAGTCCCATTTGCTATGAAAGTTAAAATTGAGGCTGAATTAAACAGACTAAAATATGAAGGCATATTAGAACCAATAAAATACAGCGATTGGGCAGTGCCCATCATACCCGTACGAAAAGAAATTGGTGAAATTCACATTTGCAGCAGTTATAACATCACCATCAATCAATCACACAAAATACCCAAACACCCAATGCCCAAAGATGCAGAAGAATTGTTCCAAGCACTAAACAGAGGGCAAAAATTTACAAAACTAGATTTGTCACAAGCATATCAACAGATAGAATTGGACAAAAAAAATCAAGGCAGTATGTGACAATCAATATGCATCTGGGTCTATTCACCGACACACGGGCCTTAGAAGTTCAGCAGCACCTGTGATTTTTCAAGCGACGATGAACAAATTACAACGTGGACTCTCAGTTGGGTTTTACCTCGATGATATCATCATCATGGGCCGAAATGACAGTGAACTCTAACAAAGTCTTGAAAAGGTTTTAACCGGATTAAAACAGGCGATTACGAAAGGACAAATGTGTCTTCATGGGCCCCTCAGTAACATATCTTGGGTTTACAATCGACAACGAGGGGGTACGAATAAATCCAGCAGGAACAGAAGCCGTTCGCAAGGCCCGTATCCAACCAACAAATCGGAATTACAGTCCTTCCTAGGACTTGTTAATTACAACCGAAAACATTTCCCTAATATATCTACATTATGCAGCCCGCTGAACCAATTACTCAAGAAAGATCAAACGTGATATTGGAACACAGAAACTAAAAATACAGTCGGTCAACTAAAGGCAATGCTAACGTCAACAAATAAGGTGGAGATCCATTACGACCCTAGTAAAGAAGTTACACTAGCCGTGGATGCTTCACCAGTGGGACTAGGAGTGATATTATCCCAAATCACAGAAAAGGTGAGCAACCAGTAGTGTACGCTTCGCGAACATTAACCATAAGCGAATGCAATTATGCCCAGCTCAAAAAAGGGCTGGCAATAGTTTTTGGTGTGTAAAATAAATAAATAGGTAGAAAGAAAAAAAGAAAAAAAAATTCCACCAATATCTTTATGGAAGAAAATTCACCCTGATCACAGACAGCAAGCCTTTTGGTTTAATCCTGGGGCCACACGAAGGTATACCACTATTAGCTGCAGCTAGAAACATAAACCAGGAACACTCAACAGCCATGCAGATGCCTGATCACGTACGCTGCTACCCGAGACAGAACAACGAGAAGAAATTATTAAATGGACAGCGGAGGCAGCATCCATCAACCAAGAACAACTTCAATAACTGCCCATTACAGCCCAGATGATCGCAAAGAAAACCAGAAAAGAGGCAACATTAAGTAAGAACCTATACTTCACCCTTAATGGGTGGCCTGAATCTGAAGTCATTCTAGAAGATCTAAAACCTTAACACACACACACCACCATGAACTATCAGTCCAAGAAGCATGTTTACTATGGGGTACCCGTACAATTATTCCAGCCAAATAGCAAACTACCATGTTATCAGAACTACACCACAACGATCCGGGAATGGTATGAATGAAGGCACTGGCCTGGATGCACATCTGGTGGTCCTCCATAGACAGAGACATTGAAAAAACAGTAAGAGAATGCAATGCAGCCAACAATGCCACAAGCCAAAGTTAGCACATGGAAATAGCCATCCAGATCCTGGCAATGGATTCATGTAGACTTCGCTGAACCATTCATGGGCGAGACTTTCCTAATAGCTGTGGACGCATACTCCAAATGGCCAGTAGTTTCACAGCTGAATAATACCAAAGCAGATCCCACAATTGACAGTCTACGAGCTATCTTTGCCACTTATGGATTGCTTTTTGAATTAGTTATGGACAATGGGCCTCAATTCACATCAGAACATTTAAAAAGATTTATGCATGACAACAATATCAGACATATTTTGTCTGCACTCTATCACCCAAGTACTAATGGGGAGGCAGAATGCTTTGTACAAGCATTCAAAAAAGCAATGAAAACCATGAAACTTCTAAATGCCTCCGAGACACACAAAATCGCAGATTTCCTATTGGGATACAGAAACATGCCACGTTCTACCACAAAAGGCACCCCAGCAGAACTAATGTTTAGCCGCAACCTGCCAAATCTGGGTCTCCGATTGCAAAACTCAGCATCACCACAAACCTCCCCTAGAATATTGGAAGAGGATGAGAAAGTTCTGGTATAAGATTATAGACAATATTAAGACTCATATATATATGAGTATGTCAGTAGCCAGGTTAGTCCAATAGAAGTAAAGGATGAAAAAGCATCACATCTCCAAGTCTTAATTGTGTGAGTGCATACACAACACATACAAAGATAGGGTGGGAAGAGGTGTAGTCAATCTACCTGTCAGAGGGTTTATCGAGAGTTTTCTAAAGAGTTTTTATACATGGGGTATCCATAAATCATGCATTCATACCTAGAGAGCTAAACATTCAATACATATACAGTACTCCACTTGAAAAGTTAGTTTCATTGATTTCACTGATATAGTTCTGGTAGATCTGTGATGCACTAACCTTGAAAGTCAATCAATCCTTTATAATCCATAATGCCAAGTACTCTTCACAAATCTTGCCAACCAACTAGCCAGAGTGTTCACAGACATTTTTACCCTCTCATTGTGGCAGTCAGATGTTCCTATCTGCTTCAAAAGGGCATCAATTATCCTGGTACTCAAGAAGAGTAGTGTGAGCTGGCTCAACGACTACCACCCAGTAGCATTAACTTCTACTATGATGAAATGCTTTGAGAGCCTGGTCACAGCCAGAATTAACAAGTTCCTAAGTAAAGATCTGGACCCAATGCAATTTGCTTATTGTCATAATTGCTCCATGGCAGATGCAATGTCGCTGACTCTCCACTCAGCTCCGGATCAATTTGAAAATACAATTCATACATAAGGCTGCTCTTCATCAGCGACAACTCTGCTGGCAATACCATTATTCCCTCAGTGCTGGTCAAGAAGCTTCAAACTCTAGGCCTCTGTACCCCACTCTGTAACTGATCTTTGACTTTCACATCGGAAGACTAGAGTTAGTATGAATTGGAAACAATGTCTCCTCCTCGCTGATCATCAACACAGGTGCACCTCAAGGATGCGTGCTTAGCCCACCGCGCTACCATTATACATCCACAACTGTGTGGGCAGGCACAGCACCAATGTCATCTACAAGTTTGCCGATGACATGACAGTTGTCAGCAGAATCACAAACGGCAATGAGGAAACACACAGGAGGGAGATAGATCAGCTCGTTGAATGGTGTAATGACAACAACCTTGCACCCAACGTCAGCAAAACCAAGGAGATTATTGCAACTTCAAGAGGAAGTCAGGGGACCCAGTCCTCGTCAAGAGCTCAGAGGTGGAGAGCGGCAAGAACTTCAAATTCCTGAGTGTCCACATCCCTGAGGATCTGTCCTGGAGGCAATCCTAAAGAAGGATCACCAGCGGCTACACTTTGTGAGGTGTCTGAGGAGATTTGGTATGCTACCAAAGACTCTCGTAACCTCTACAGGTGTACCGTGCAGAGCAATCAGGCTGGTTGCCTCACTGCCTGGTATGGATGCACCCACTCTCAAGTCAAGAATAAACTCTAGAGGTTTATTAACTCAGCCTGTGACATCAGAGGCACCAGACTTCACTCCATCGAAGACATCTACATGAGGCAATGTCTTAAAAAAGCCTTTTCCTCAAAGACCCCCACTACCTAGGCCATGCTCTCTTCATTCTGCTACCATCAGGGAAAAGGTACAGGAGCCTAAAGACGAGCACTCAGTGGCACAAGGACAGCTTCTTCCCCGTTGCCATCAGATTCTTGAGTAATCAATGAACGAAAGACACTGCCTTCCTTTTCGTGCACTATTATTTTTTATATATACTAATGTCGTAAGATGGTTGCTCTAATATGTATGTTTGCACATGCCGCAAAACACCAAAATTCATGACTCGTTCATGACAATAAATGATAATTCAGATAATCAAAGCTTGGTCCCACTGGTGCTTTGCAGAGCTGCAGCATAACTTTTATGTTAAATTTTATTCTGGTCTCATTATAAAGGCCAGTTATCCATCAATCCTATTGCTGATTTTACGCATTTGTTCACAACATTTTAATGATGCATGTGGATGGATTATCAAGAGCCTTTGAACCTCACTGCTTTGAGCATTTAATTATTGAGTAAGAATTTCTGTTGTAATTCCAAATTAGATTAACTCACACCTTCCAATGCTGAAATCTATTTGACAAAGGTCTGCCTGTTCCCCCCCCCCCCCCACCCCTCCCAATCTATTTGCATGGCTTTGTAACTCAATAGTTTCATGTATGTTACAGATTTTAAAATATATTTTAGAAAATTACTACAAGAGGGTTGGATCAGGGAAAGACACAGATTACAAACCTTTTTTTGCAGCAGGCTCAAAGGCACCTAAAGAAAGGCCATAAAACCCAGGGTAATTGTTCTCAATTGAAAAGACTGATAATGGAATGTTTACTCCAAGGGACACCTGTTCAAACAAACAGCCATCTGCCAGATGAGAGGTTTTGGGGAAATTGAAACCTAAAAGCCATATATTGCTCGAGGTAGTCATGAGATTAAAGACACTTGGAGGTGGGGGCAGGGGGAAGAAACATTTTTTGGAATTTAACCAGAGTCATCAACAGGCAAAATTAAAGTGACTTTGGGGAAGATGGTCACCTCTGCTGCTTCTTCTTGTTCAGAGAGAGCAGTGCCACTGTGGCCATTGTAATGGTCACTTCTGACTGACCCATATCTGGGTAAAGAAAAATCATTCTTGCATTTAGATCATGACCATTTTTATGGTTACTTTGTCTGACCCTTGCCTGCCCCTTTAAAAGTATTGCAGAAGTCACAAGCTTCATAAACCCAATCCTTATGACATCCCAGTCATTATATCTGTCCAACGCAAGTGTTTAATGCTCGGTTTCCAGCTTCTCAACCATTTTTTTTTGAGGTGCATCAATAATTTGCTTTGAGTTCCTCGAGGTCAGGGAAAGAGGTCCTTGATTCAGAGAAGGTCAAGAAGAGCAAATGGGAAAAGACAAAAATTGAGGTAAAGCCCAAATATATGGATACAGAGCTGCAATACTTAATTATTTTGTCTCAACTTTGGAAACTGGCTATCACCTGGAAGGCCAATATTTATTGGTCATCCTGAACTGCAATGAGAAGGTGGTGGTGAGCTGCAAACTTGAACTACTGTAGACCTCCAGGTGAAGGTCAAAAAACACACCAAAATTCTGGAGGAACTCAGCCACTCTTTTCAATGTGCATAAAAGACAAAGAGATATGGCTGACATTTCAGGCCTGTGCCCTTCTTCAAGGAAGAAATAGAATGAGCCAGATTCAGGAAATCTCAGAAAATCTGAATTCACACAACGCTGGCTGGGGGAGAAATCCAGACCAACAGAAGGAGTTAATTGGATATGATAAGGGAAGTGTGTGGATCTCACAGTGGCCACCCATTTCAATTCCCCATCCCATACATCTGCTGACATGTCTGCCCATGGTCTCATGCACTGACAGACTGAGACCACCACTAAACTGGAGGACCAACACCTCATCTTCTGACTGAGCACCCTCTGGCTTTCATGGACTCTCCCCCCTCACCTTCATCCAGCTCTGTCTCCCCGTCTCCTTTCGCAGAGACATGTTAAATTCTTACCTCTCCTGATGCATGGAAAGCATTAGGAATTGATTCTTCGTAGAATACCTTACTGAATTTACCCCAAGAGAGACTATTTTGTGTTTAGTCATTTATACTGGGAAATGATTAGTCAGAGACCTCGAAGTTAGGGATCCTCTTGGGTTAATGAGCACAATAATGGTAAATCTCAGTTACATTTCAGGGAAAATATTTTGTGTCCAAAACCAGTGTCCTTTCCTTAAATTAGAAAGGTCTGAAAGAATAATTGTCTAGACTTTACTGTTATCATAGGCTAAAGAAGGATCAGTCAATGAACAGGGACAGATATTTAAGCAGGTATTCCATCGCACAGTAAAAAACTCATCACAATTTTAAAATCAGTGAGAAAGATAAACAATTGGTGGTTAACATTGGAAGTCAAGGAAAGGTACAAATCAAAACTGGAATTCATGAATTAGAAAAAGGCAATAATGGATAAGAGAACTAGATATTTTTCAGAAACTAGTAGTGGAGGACTGAAACACTAATGAAAACTAATATTTACTATTGTTAGGAGCCCCAAGGACCCCAAAATCCAGCAGCAAAGACATTCACCAGGACAAGTAGTTACTTCAACAAAAGTTGTCTTTAATTATCTTTAAAAATGAAAACAGAATCAAACTTCAACTTATCTCTATATACTTAACTAACCTAACTTAACTCCCTTCTAATTCTAAGTGCACGTGTATATAATGAGTGTGTAAATTTAAAAAAAAGTTCTTTGGTTCACACTTCAATCTCACTTCTCATTCTTCCAAGTTCAATGCTTGCAGGCAATTCTTATACTGTGCACAGAATTTAACATGTATAAAGTTCACCAGGCTTTGGTGCTTGAAAGGTAAATGTTTACTGCTCAGGGAGGTTCTCGTAGGGTTTGCAGAGAGAGATTTGTTCTTCCAGGATTTCCACAACTGAGGTACCACCATTAGTCATCTCAATGTCTTGCTGATGAAACTTGCCCATCAGGGTTCTCCAGATGGTAACCTCTTTCTTCAGGCTACCACAGGTCTCTCTCTCTCCCTGTCCCCCTCTCTCTCCCTGTCCCCCTCTCTCTCCCTGTCCCCCTCTCTCTCCCTGTCCCCCTCTCTCTCCCTGTCCCCCTCTCTCTCCCTGTCCCCCTCTCTCTCCCTGTCCCCCTCTCTCTCCCTGTCCCCCTCTCTCTCCCTGTCCCCCTCTCTCTCCCTGTCCCCCTCTCTCTCCCTGTCCCCCTCTCTCTCCCTGTCCCCCTCTCTCTCCCTGTCCCCCTCTCTCTCCCTGTCCCCCTCTCTCTCCCTGTCCCCCTCTCTCTCCCTGTCCCCCTCTCTCTCCCTGTCCCCCTCTCTCTCCCTGTCCCCCTCTCTCTCCCTGTCCCCCTCTCTCTCCCTGTCCCCCTCTCTCTCCCTGTCCCCCTCTCTCTCCCTGTCCCCCTCTCTCTCCCTGTCCCCCTCTCTCTCCCTGTCCCCCTCTCTCTCCCTGTCCCCCTCTCTCTCCCTGTCCCCCTCTCTCTCCCTGTCCCCCTCTCTCTCCCTGTCCCCCTCTCTCTCCCTGTCCCCCTCTCTCTCCCTGTCCCCCTCTCTCTCCCTGTCCCCCTCTCTCTCCCTGTCCCCCTCTCTCTCCCTGTCCCCCTCTCTCTCCCTGTCCCCCTCTCTCTCCCTGTCCCCCTCTCTCTCCCTGTCCCCCTCTCTCTCCCTGTCCCCCTCTCTCTCCCTGTCCCCCTCTCTCTCCCTGTCCCTCTCTCTCTCTAGCAAACAATAGGAGTTAGTTTTCTGCTCCCATCTGTTGTTTTTAGATAACCAAGAACCTAGGAGTGACCTTTGAGTGAGCACTGTGCAGAAAAGCCAGAAGTCTTGTAAAAATGTTCAATGCAGCTGATCTGTCTCCAGTCCGTTCATTTCATGACATCATTTCAATTAGCACCTACTTGTGAAATGTAGCTTCTGTAAAGTCACTGAATTTGAATTCTTCAGTTTTTCAAATAAGATTTGTTTTAAAGTGTGTGTATGTATATGTAACCTACTCTAATTTGACCAATTTATGCCCCAAATACATCTACAAATTTACATCACACTATCCACATGAATGAGTTGGAAGTGGTGTTGTGTAAGGTATTCAAGTTTGATGATGAAATGGGAAAGTGATGAGAATATTGAGACTGTAGCGGGATATAGATAGGTTGAGTAAATGATTGGCAAATTGAATTTTATGTTGAAATGTGCGAGATAATGAACTTCAGTAGGAGGATCAAAAACAGACTATTACCAAAACAGAGTGAGACAGTAGATAAGCGGATTGCAGAGGGATTCATATGTTCTTGTGCATGAAATACAAAGCAAAGTGTGGATAAAGTAAGCAATTAAGAAATCTGCAATTTATTGCTAGGGCACTGGAGTTTCACAATGGATAGCATTATTACATGGTGTTGAGGCCACACTTAGATTACTGCATACATTTCTTATTTTAAAAGAGTGTACCATCACTGGAAGCAAATCTAGAAGAGATTCACTGTGTCAAATACTGAGGGTTGTCCTCTTATGATCAGCTAAAAGAAATAGTTAATTTAGTGGATCGGAGAGTGATTTTTTTTGACATATATGAGATCCAAAGGGAGCATGTAAAAGGTAGATATTGAACTATTTGCACTTATGGGAGAGTCTTGAAAGAGGGGACTTCTTCTAAAGACAAGGACTGATGATTTAAAACTGAGGTACCAACAAATTTCTCCTCACAGATGAGTACAAATTTCTGGAATTATTTATAAGGTGGATAGGGAAATGGTTGTAGAGGCTAGATCACTAGGAGCATTTAAGGATGAAGTAGATAAAATCAGTTAATCATGGGCAGTATAAAAATGGCACAGGAGTGGAGTTAAAGGCCTGAGGAAATCAGGTATGATGCCATTGACTAATATGATGGTCTTGTGGGGTCAAGTTGTCTAAAACTGCTTCTTTATACTTATGCCATTTTGCTAACTTCAAAATGTCAATCTAGATCTACATATCTGATTTATACTCATTTCAGAGCTTGAGCCCACTGCCAACTGTTCAACCATGCTGTTTCTGCTCTAGTTGGTTGAGGGTCTAGCCCCATCCAGTCCTGGAAGAGCAACTGGAGCCCATAAAAGTTTGTTGTTTACTTTAGACTAATTGTGAAAGCCATAAATATTTTGTTTGAGGTCTGCGATTGGATAATTCAGTAGCCCTTGAGAACCAAGGTATTGTTAGGCCTGCTTCAGAACAGATTTTGCACAAGTTAGATCTTTCTATGGCTTGCTCCATCATTGCAAATTAATGACATGATAAGATCATAGGACAGTGAGACAGTGAGGAATGCAAGTATATTCCTGAAACATTCTCCAACTCCCTACCCAGGCTAATTCAGTAGACACAGAGGTAAGGGGAAGGGTCAGCAGATGATGAACAGTCAAGGATTTATATCAGTACAGGTAATTGAGGATGAACGCATTGGTGAATGGTTAAGAACAATGGTTTTGGGTTTGGGATGCTGCGATTAATTATTGGGGTCATAGAAATGACATTTTTGTGGTTGGACTAACCGAGTCAATGACAGGTCAAATTGGTAAGATTGATATGGTCATGAGATTGGCAGCCAGATACTGGGATAAGGAAGCCGAAAGAGATCTGTATACTGTAAAGACCATCCTAAATTATGTTACCAACACTGGCCAAGGATGGGATCCTCCATCCCCTGTAAATCACACAAGCCCTTGGAAAATCTATTTCTTCATGACTGAACCACAAATGGCATGCACTAGGTCACTGAAAATGACATACATGTGGTCCAGGTATACACAGCACTCCATTAGACATTAATATCCAAGTGTGAGATCCTTTGTGCTTTGGAGCACAGAAAATCTAGAATGAAAATTATAGGAATTGTGAAACTCAGTGAAAGGCCTTCATTCATATTCATTTATCATTTTAATGCTATAACTCACACAGCATTAAACATATTGAGTTGCGAGATCCAATTTAATGATCAAGATGTTTTGATGTATTTGTGAAAGTTATGCTTGTGAACAAGTGTCTGAATACAAGGCAAGACCTTGCACCCAGATTTTCAAAGGTTTTTTTTTGATGAGGTGCAAGGAGAGAATTCATTGAAATGCACAGGTAAAAGAGAATTGTCCAGATGCTATGAAGTGGCAATAGGAAGAATCAGTTTTGGTGGTAATTGTTAAGCAAGAAGTCAGCTGAGAAAGAACAGGTTTTTGCATCTGCCCACAATCTAAGAATCAGTAACGTAACCTCCTATGATTAGAATTACAGAACTGGCCTTTTAGCCCAACTTAACCATGCCAACCTTTTTGCTGCTCTCTCCCTCTCCTCTCACTCCATGCACCCACCCCTCCATCCACCAATCGTGCAGCTCCACAGGCATCCATAACTCAGAGATTGTATGCATACGCAACAGTTTTTAACAGTTCTTTTAACTGAATGGCTTGAGTTGTTGAAAAATTATAAGAATAATAGACAATTTAAATAGAAGAACTAAATTTGAAAATCTCCCATTGGTCTATTTCAAAATGAGCCTTCAAATGAACCTCACCATTAGAAACATCTGTTGTAGTACATTAAAGGTTTGTTGGAGCATCTATAGATTCTGTGGTATTGCAAGCCAACAATTGTATTGATATTTGTGAAAAATACATTACAACTGAACATTTTAAGTTGTTCCTATTTAATAAAGGAATGAAAAAAATGAGCATTTCTATATCAAGCCAGCACCCACTGTTGTTAAGAACCGAAGAACACTACAGCTCAGAAAACAGGCCATTTGGCCCTTCTAGTTTGTGCTAAAATCATCATACCACTAGTCCCAGACCTGAATCCATTCCATAATCGTCCAGACCTCTACTATCTACGTATCTCTCCAGTTTATTTTTAAAACTTGAGTGAACCCGCATTTACCAAGTTAAATGGCAACTCATTCCATTCCCATTACTCTGAAGGAAAAAGTTCCCCCTTCATCCTAAAGCCATGTCCTCTCACATTTACTCTCCCAATACAAGTGGGAAATAAACTACTTGCATTTAGTCTATCTATACCTCTCAATTTTATAAACCTCTATCAAATCTCCCCTCATTCTTCTACCCTCCAAGAAATAGAATCCTAATTTGTTTAATCTTTCCCAGTAATTCAATTCCTGAAGATCTGGCAACATCCCAGTAAATCTTCTCTGCACTCTTTCAATCATACTGATATCTTTCCTGTATTTTTGCAACCAGAGCTGCACATAATAATGTAAATTTGACCTCACTAATGTCTTGTACAACCTCACCATGACATCCCAACTCTTGTACTCAATACTTTGATTTATGAAAGCCAAGATGCCAAAAGATTTCTTCAAAACGTTGTCTACCTATTACGCCACTTTCAGGGAATTATGTTTCTGAATTCCCAGATCCCTTTGTTTCTCTGCTCTCCTCAATGCCCTACCATGTACTGTGTACTTCCTACCTTGGTTTGTCTTTCTAAAATGCAACACCTCTCACTTCTCAGCTTTAAATTCCATCTGGCATATTCTGGTCCATTTTTCCAGTTGGTCCAGATCCCTCTGCAAGCTTTGAAAATCTTCCTCACTGTCCACAAAACCTCCAATCTTAGTGTCATCAGCAAACATAACATTATTGAGTTTGGAGACTTACTTTTCAGCATTAATATCTGGAAGAAGTGATTGAACTGAATAAGAACAAAGAAAAGCAGCAGGAACTCAGCAGGCCAAGTGGCATCCATGAAAAAAAATGATTAGTCAATGTTTTCGGCTGGGAACCTTTATTGAGACCCAACCCAAAATGTTTACTGACCATTTCTGTACATGAATGCTGCCTGAACCCTTGAGTCCCTCTACAGCCTTTCACTCAAGATTCCATCATCTGCAGTTTTTGTGTTTCTCTTGTTGAAAATGAATGGATTGCACCAACCCAGTCCACCACCTACCATCTCTATCTGCAATTACTTGGGGTCGAGCTAAACCAGGTAAGTTGGGGGCTCGTAAGGGATAAAGGAGGCAACATGGGGGAGTCACGTGATGGAGTAGTGGCCGATAGGGTAAAACCAGCCCTCTCCAGAAAAGAAGAAAAAAGTCAAGAAAAGACAAAGTTCAACAAATATAAAATATAAGAAATAAAAGATAAAGTTGCAGAGAAGAGAAAGAAGATAGCACCTAAGAAAGAAAAGGTAAAAACAACAGGAAAAAAAGAAAAGTCATCGAAAAAGAAAGGAGAAGGCCTTACCTGCATGAAGGAACAGGGAGCCGTGGTGGCGAAGAGCGCCTGATCTCCAAGGTTGGTGTCAGCCCTGCGGAGTCGCGACCCCCCGACAGGTGGACTGCAAAAATGGTTCTCTGAGTCAAACAAAAAGTGCGCAACTGTGCATGTGCAAGGAGTTGTGCATGAGCAGTGCACCATCTAAGGTAAAGGAAAACACTGATGGGAGGTGGGGGTTCAGCCGAGGAGCGGGCAATCATGGCGCGACCAGCTGAGGGACGCCCGACACCAGGGCTCTCAGTTGGAAGATGAGGAAAGCGGCAGGAGAGGGAGTGAAGTACCAGGTGAGAAAGAAAGTTGATGGGGTGAACGGCAAGAGAAGCAGCAGCAGGAGGCTCAACAAATGAGAAGCTCAGAAGGAGAGGACCAATAGCAAGAGTCCAAGCAAGAAGAGGCCCAACAAAGTGAGACAAGCAACTCATCAGAAAAATCAGAACAGACACAGATACAAAGAAGAAGAAGACACAAACACAGGTACAGACACAGAAGAAGAGGAAGAAGACCAAGATCTTCACAGAGAAATAGAAGGTAAAACAGATGGACAGAATATAGATAAAGCTTTTTTTGAAGAACATATGAGAGCATTAAAAGAATGGTTGTCATTAGAATTTAGTGCAATTAAAAAAATGAAAAGAACAGAAGATAAAATGCAAAGATTAAACCTAATCATGACAGAAATAGGGAAAAGAGTAGAAAATGTGGAAGAATGAGAAACGGCTGTAGAAATTGAAGTAAATGACTTGAGGAAAATTGGAAGAAAGTGATTTAAAAAAAATTAAAGAGACACAAGAGATGTTTGCCCAGAAAATAGATACGTTGGAAAATTATTGTAGGCGAAATGACATAAAAATAATGGGCCTGAAGGAAGATGAAGTAGACACAGATATGAAGGAATTTATAAAAGAATTGATCCCGAAGGTCCTGGGAATGACAGAAATGCAGGAAGAAATGGAAATAGAAAGGGCACACAGAACACTAGCTCCAAAACCACAGATACATCAAAAATAGAGATCCGTTTTAGTAAAACTTTTGAGATATACGGCAAGAGAAAATATACTGGAGTGGGCAAAGAATAAAATTAGAGAAGATAATAAACCATTGGAATACAAGGGTCAAAAATATTTTTTTAGCCAGACATAAGTTTTGAACTCTTAAAGAAGAGGAAGTTTAACACAGCAAAATCGATCCTATGGAAAAAAGGTTAGAAATTCATGTTAAGACATCCAGCTGTGCTTAAAATATTTATCCCCAGGGAGCAAAACAGACTGTTCTCAGATCCGGAGGAAGCACAAGAATTTGCAGAATGCTTGCAGGACAGAAGAGATGAAGAGATGTAATAAAAATGAAGAATGGCGATAAAGTATATATAAAGATGTAAAAACAATGCATATGTAAAGAACTAAAGAAGGGAAAGAGAAGGGAAGGAAGGAAGTAAGGGGGAAAAAAGGGAGAAGTTTGTTATATGTGTAAAAAAAAAAAAAAATGTTTTTGGGGGGAGTTGGGGGGGAGAGAATAACCAGCATTGCAAAATCAGTTGACGCTTGTGAACAGGATCGCAATCCAAATGGAAAGGAGAGTTGTGGTTACCCAGCAAGGGACAAGGGGCAACTCAGAGAGGGGGGTATTTGGGGTTAAGGGAATATTGCATGTGGGAGTTGCTGGAGTATTTTATGTTTTAAATGTGTTGTCATACATTGAGTTTAAAAAGGGAAAACAGAGATGAAAATGGGGAAAAGGGGCATGGTGTTGGTGAGGAAGCAGAAATGAGGTGTAAACAGGATATGAGATGGCCACATTGAACTATATGTTTATAAACATTAATGGAATACATAACCAAATTAAAAGGAAGGGGCTATTAAATTTACTGAAAAAAGAGATAGATATAGCATTTGTGTAGGAAATACATCTAACTGAAGTGGAACATAACAAATTAAAGAGAGACTGGGTAGCGGCAGCATCATATAATTCAAAAGCTAGAGGTAGCTATATTAATAAATAAAAATGTACCAATCAAAATAGAGGAGAAAATAATAGATCCAGCAGGGAGGTATGTAATGATAAAGTGTCAGATATATTCAGAATTTTGGAATTTGCTCAATATATATGCACCTAATGAAGAGGATCAACAGTTTATTCAGGACTTTGATAGGAGAGGATTTTAACCTTAATTTGGATCCAATGTTGGATAAAACTGGACAAAAGACTAGCAAAAAGAATAAAGTGGCCAAATTTATGGTTAAATCATTGCAGGAAATGAAACTTGTGGATATATGGAGAGAAGGAATACTCATATTATTCAAGTAGGCATAAAACATACTCAAGGATTGATATGTTTTTCTAGTCAGCCCATATTCAAGGGAGAGTTAGGAAAACTGAATATAAAGCTAGATTGCTATCTGATCACTCACCCCTGTTATTAGCAATAGAACTGGAGGACATCCCATCAAGAACATATAGATGGAGGTTAAACTCCATGCTACATAAAAGGCAGGAATTTAGAGAGTTTATTGAATGTCAAATTAAAACATATTTTGAAATAAACACGGAATCAATGAAAGATAAATTTATACTATGGGACGCAATTAAAGCTTACATTAGAGAACAGATAATAAGTTACATAACTCAGAAAAAAAAGGGATTACAATTGGAAAATAGAGCAGCTGGAAAGGGAAATAACATGTATAGAAAAGGAACTAGTGAAAAGGGATGATGTAAAGAAAAAGAGAGAAATCACAGACAAAGAAAAATATGAAACATTACAAACGTACAAGGTGGAGAAGAACATAATGAAAATAAAGCAAAAGTATTATGAACTGGGAGAAAAAACACATAAAATATTAGCCTGGCAACTTAAAACAGAACAAGCTAAAAGAACTCTACTGGCATCAAGGAAAAAGAACAAACAAATTACATATAACCCAATAGAGATTAATGAGAACTTTAAGGAATTTTATGAACAATTATAACAAACTGAGAATGAGGGGAAAGATGATAAAATAGAAGAGTTTTTAACTAAAATTGAACTGCTGAAATTGCAAGAAGAACAAAACAAACTGATAAAACATTTGAAATAGAGGAAGTACAGGATATATTAAAAAAGCTGCTGAACAATAAAATGACAGGAGAGGATGGATTCCCAATAGAATTCTATAAAACATTTAAAGAGTTATTAATTCTGTAATGAACCAGATAGAAGAAACACAAAACTTGCCAGATTCATGTAAGACTGCAATAATTACAGTAATACCAAAGACGGGGAAGGATCCATTAACACCAATATCATATAGACCAATATCTCTACTTAACTCAGATTATAAGATAATAGCAAAATTATTAGCATACAATTGGCTGATTGTGTACCAAAGATAGTAAAACAAGATCAAACTGGATTTATTAAGAAAAGACGAACAGCGGATAATGTCTGTAAACTTATTAATCTAATTCATGTAGTTCAAGGAAATAAGAATCCAACAGTGGCTGTTGCTTTAGATGCAGAAAAAGCCTTTGACAGAGTAGAATGGAACTATTTATTGAAAGTATTACAGAGGTTCAATCTACCAGAAAAATAGATTAATTGGATTAAAGCATTATATAATGGACTGCTGGTGAAGGTAACAGTAAATGGATATGTATCAAACCAATTTAAATTAAGTAGGTCAACTAGGCAGGGATGTCCACTATCCCCTCATTGTTCACTTTAGCAATAGAACCATTGCAGAACTGATAAGAACAGAAAATAAAAGGGATAAAAATAAAGGAGGAGGAGTACAAAATCAGCTTATTTGTAGATGACATCATAGTATACTTAACAGAACCAGAAATATCAATAAAAGGACTACATAAGAAATTGAAGGAGTACGGAGAAGTATCGGGGTACAAGATCAACACAAATAAAAGTGAAGTGATGCCAATGAGTAACATGAATTATACAGAAATTAAAAAAGAATCACCATTTAAATGGCAAACGCAAGCAATCCGATACCTAGGTATCAAGTTAGATAATAACTTAAGCCACCTGTACAAACTAAATTATCAGCCACTAATAATGAAATTGTAGGAAGACTTAGAACATTGGAAAGAATTACCATTAACATTGATAGGGAGGGTAAATTGCATTAAAATGAATGTCTTCCCAAGGATACAATACTTATTTCAATTGTTACCAATTCCCTTAACAGAGAAGCTCTTTTATGAACCAAGGTGGTTTGCAGTTACCAAACTTTAAAAATTATTATAGAGCAGCACAATTAAGGTATTTATCAGATTTTTACTAAACAAGAGAAAAACCAGACTGGACTAAGATAGAACTAGATAAAAATAGGGGAGAAGGTACCAGAACATATACTTTATAAATGGGATGAAAAGCTGGTGCAATATAAAAGCTCACCAGTATTGCATCATTTACTTAATATATGGAAGAAGATCCACTTAGAAAGGAAAAAAAAACGAATTACCAACTACCAAAATTGTTATTGACACAAAACCCACTAATCCCTTTCCTTTAGAGAATGGGAGAGAAAAGGAATCAAAAGAATAGAAAATTGTTTTTTTTGGGAAATAATTTGTCATCTTTTGAACAAATGAAGTACAAATATGGAATAACTCATGGTACAATGTTTGCATATCATCAACTGAAAACTTATTTAAAGGATAAATTGGGAAACAGACTGAGATTACCAGAAGGAAGCAAATTTGAATATGTGATTACAGAAACAATGATAATTAAAAGATTTATAACGAAGATGTACATTATGCTGCAAGTAAAGGAAAATGATGAAATAAGCTATAAATCTAAACAAAAGTGGGAAAAGGACTTAAACAAAGATAAAAAATGAACCATGGGAAAAGTTATGTTCTGGAACTGTGAAGAATATAATACACAATGTTATGCATGATACAGTATAATTGGTTACACAGGTTATATATCACGCCTCAAAAGTTAAAAGAATGGGATCCAACATTATCAGATAGATGTTTCCGCTGTAAGACGGAAATGGGAACAACAGTACATGCAATTTGGGCATGCGAGAAAGTGAAAATGTTTTGGGAAGATCTAAATTAGCTATTAAATAAAATCACAAAAAATAACATACCAAAAAATCCAGAGATCTTTCTTCTAAGTAATATAAGAAGTAAGGAATTAGGCCTCAAATTGGATAAAGTGCAAAAAAGATTTATTATGATAGCCTTAGTAGTAGCAAAAAAATGTATAATGTCAACTTGGAAATCAGAAGAGAGCCTGAGAGTACAGCAATGGGACATGGAAATGAATAAATGTATTCCATAGGAAAAAAATAACATATAATTTAAAAAATAAAGTCACATTATTTGAACAAATTTGGGAACCGTACATGGAACATAACAGAAAGGGCTTGCCTCGGACCTCCACCCCCTAAAATGATAACATAAAATGACTTGACCCAGTGTGTATAAGTAGATGACACGTTTTTCTTGTTTATTTTTCATTGTGTGATGACATTGTTTAATGGTTTTATTGTATTGTATACGTTGAATATTAATTGGTTTTGGAGGGGGTGGGAAGGGGAGAGGGAGGGTAGAGGGGAAAAATGGGAGAAAATGTGTATATTTAATGAGAAACATTATATATTTTGGTTGATATGGTTCACAGTGTAAAAAATAAAAAAATATTTAAAAAAAAGGAGGCAACATGGACCTGGAGGCATCTCCCCTGTGGCCAAAGAGGATTCAAATATCATTGCTACTGCCCTAGCTATCTTTTCTCTCACTTCCCACATCTAGCCCTAAGACTATCAATCTTGAGGTTTCTAAGAAGATCCAGCACTCCTTTTTCCTTATTCTCCACATTATCCAGCACACAGGCTCGTCCTATTCCGACCTCACGCAGATGAAGGTCCTTTCCCCTTGTGAATACTGAAGCATTCATTTAGGACCTTCCCAACCTCCTCTGCCTCGAGGCACATTTCACCTTTTATCCTTTAGTGGCCCCATCCTCATTCTCATCATCCTTCTGTTCTTCACATAAGCATAGGATGCCTTGGGGTTCTCATGCCCCCTTCAAGCTCTCCTAAGTCCTACCTTAAACTCCTTCCTGGCTACCATCTATTTCTCATGAGCCCTTCCCATTTCCTGTTTCCTATATCTAACACATGCTTCCTTCTTCCTCTTGACTAGTTGCCTACTCGTTTTGTCAGCCACAACTCCCTTTTCCTACCATCTTTTCCTTGTCCCAGTGGGATAAATCTATCCTGAACCCAGAACAAGTGGTCCCTAAACTTCCTCCACATTACGTCTGTGCTTTCCCAATTTCCAATTTACTCTTGCTTGTTCTTGCCCCATCCTTTCATAATTAACCCTTCCCCAATTAAACATTTATCCATTTTATTTTTTTGTAATCCTTTTCCATAGCTAAGCTGAAGATAAGGGAGTTGTGGTCACTCTCGCCAAAATGCTCCCCCACCGAAAGGTCCTCCACCTGACCAGGTTCATTACCCAAAACTAGATCCAGTGTGGCCTCTCCTCTTGTCAGCTGGTCCACATGCTGTGTCAGGAATCCTTCTTGAACATCCCTGACAAATTCAGCCCCATCCATCCCTCTTGCAGTCAGGAGGTGCCAGTCAATATTAGGGAAGTTGAAATCACACATAACTGCAACCCTGTATTTCCTGTACTATTCCAAAATCTGCTTGCTTATCTGCTCTTCGGGCTATTTGGGGACCTGTAGACTACTCCCAGCACAGTGATTGCTCCCTTGATATTTCTGTCTTCCTCAACATCAGTAATATACAATTACCTCCTGTGGATGCTGCGAAATTGTGAGTTTCTGTGTTTTGACTACAATTACAGTATCTGCAGACTTTCTTGTTTCACTCCCTAGAATTTATGGGCTTCCTTAGTTTGCCTGTCCAATTGTCCATTTAGCTGCTCTACTTATAACTGAGCTCCTATTAATTCTTATGAGATTGGTTTGTTTGGAGAAAGTAAAATCTAGACAGAATCCTTGTTTTACATGGGTCTCATGGGGGAAAAAAGTTAAAAACAATGAGCATGGGTATGTGTGGCAGCACGAGGTCATTAAAAAATGCAGGAGAAATGGGAATACTAAGTTAATGGCACATGAAATAATATGAAATTTAAGATATTATGAGAAATAAATCAGATGAGGTTGCATAAACAATCATAGGCAAAATAAAACTGATCAAAGAAATTAGAATGAAACGATTATGCAGGCAACAAAAACAAAATACCCAAGATGGATATGGGGCATCAGAAATCTGAGTGAGTGAACATCATCATTAATCAAAGAGAGCGATAAAGCAGCAGGGTAGTTTACTTTTTTTCCACTGATTTGAAGTGACTAGTGTCTTGGAAACAATTGAATATAGTCTGCTCATTAGCTGTTGCTGGATGAATTCATCTCCCTGGTGATATTCTTTGAGTGAATCCCCCAAGGTCTTTCTCTGTAATTATCTTGGTGTATAATAAAGACAGGGTCTGGAAAATTTACTGTCTGGGCTGGAGTATGGATGATTTGCCACATTTCATAGTTTCTGAACACTAATAGACTACAAAGTTCCAAGACCAGAAGAATTCATCTAGTTTTTTTTTCCTTCACAGAATGCAATAGCCAATTCAAGCATAGGGGCTGCAAAGACTGCAGGTTTTCAAGTGTTATTGGGTGCATTTTCAGCACCAAATGTGAAGAAAGACATACAGCACATGTTGGCGAGCAGACATGCCCCATACACCATGATGATCACCATCAACTATCACTGTAGCTCTGGACTGCTTTATATACAAGGTCACCGGGATGACCCCTGGTGACCTAGTGGTGTAATTATATATCACCACAATTTCTATATTGAGATTCCAGGGCTTTTTCCACTGCAAAATAACTTCTCCTCACCAAACAAGTAAATTTAAAGTTTGAAAACTACAGATGTTGCAAGGTTGAAGGCGAGAGTGGCTTGGGACATTAAATATCAGGACAGACTTTCTACAATAGATTGTTTCCATATTTTTCTTTGATAAAATCAGCTCTCAACATTCCAACCACTTCTGCATTATAGAAATCCACATCCTGTGGTGGATAGCAAGCATCCATCTAATCCAGTAATCTTCTCTGCTTTCTTCTCATTGTAATTAGCTGATATTCTTTTTATTGAAAGGAAATACAATGTTGCATAAAATATTGCAAGTTTACACCAAGGAGCATGAATCAGTTGATCTCTATTAGTACAAGTTACACAGTTATTCTGGAAGGAGCATTGCCATTTTCAAGCCAATAAAAACCAATGCACACAATAAATTCTGTGCTATAAATCTTCACTAATACCAAAAATCCAGCACAATAAAAAAATCAATACAATATGTTGTGACAGCAAGTTATTGGTGACTCTTTTTAAAATAAGAGGTCTATTTAGCAGCTATGACTCCAGAATGTCACAGACCGAGACAAAGGCATTCATCAAATATACATTAATCAGCTAAATCAATTTCAATTGACCATTTGGTACTTCCAGGGATTGGTAACATTTTATCAATTTTACAGATCAAATTAACAAAGTTATTCAAATGTAAACTGCTTAGAGACAGCCATTATTAATTTATCTACATCATTAGAAAAGCATTCTGCCAGAGACTCACATGTCTGAGAATTACAGGAAAAAAAACAATACCATTTGACTCTTCTACACATTGCAATATCTAATATAGTGACAATTTCTACAATACTAAAAGCTCATTTAGTTTTGAAGGATGATAATGGAAGCAATTGAGTTTTACCAGTCCACTGACAAATCTCTTTACTATATATTAGTATTATTTTGGCAGTGCCCCTTGTGAGTTACCAGGAAAGATAATTAAAGTTAGGTCAGGTCAGTCAGCCTTCAGTTCCAATTGCCTTGTGCCATTTAGATTTTTTTAATAAGCCTTAAGCAATTCATAATGTAAATTCTAACAAGGTAAGTATGATTGAAATTTGTTATGAATAAGTGCTCATCATTCATTCTTTTGAAAAACCTGATCTCGGAATTAAAACAGTTTTTCTATAGAAAGTTATAATTTATAATCTACTTGGTGCTATTTGTATCACAGATCTAAATTGACATTTATAATTGATACATCTAGGCTGAGAAAAAGCTGATTTAAAAGAAAATTATCATGAAACACAAATGGTTTCTTTCAAAGCATTGAAGAGCAACATGGGTTTTCCAAACAGACATTATTCACAAATACTGTTTTACATATTGCTGTCAATTTCATTTTTGGTTTTGTATGTCAAAATAAAAACAAAAATCCCCTTGGGAATGCTTTTACATTGCTAATGCTCTAACCTCTACAGCAATCTTACTGAGTACTCACCTGCCAAACCAAATGTTCTTTAATGACAAATGTGGTTGATAGGCAGATGCTCAGCACAATGGTATGGGACGATGATGTCAACACACTGGCCACCACTGCATCGCGCATACGAAAGGGCAGCATGGTGTAGACCACAAAGATAATGAATAAGAAGAAGGATACCTGGAAACAATAAAAATAATTATATATACAACACTGGGAAAAAAAAT
Organism: Narcine bancroftii; assembly: GCF_036971445.1. Taxonomy (NCBI): domain Eukaryota; kingdom Metazoa; phylum Chordata; class Chondrichthyes; order Torpediniformes; family Narcinidae; genus Narcine; species Narcine bancroftii. The sequence goes on from NC_091469.1 coordinate 425,329,740, forward strand.
AACAATCATTAGTCATTCTATCTGAGAGTTTAAATATATTATTTATCAAAAGGTGCAAGTCAGGAGTGTGGACGCACAACGATTAATTTCCTGGACTAGTGATCCATTAGTTAAAGCTAATTATCCACAGGCATGCAGGAGTTCAAATCTCATCCAGTCTGTGGGGAACTAAAACTTAATTAAATAATTCTGGAATTAAAGCTAGTATAAATAATAGTGGCTTATAACCCTATCAGATTACATTTAAAACCCAAATTATTCTCTTCAGTAAAATAAATCAGTTGATCTTATCCAAACTTGTATCAAAGAAGTGGATTCTCAACTCCCCTTTGAAATGGCCTCACAAGTTTAAGAGCAAATTGGACCGGACAATAAATGCTAGAGAATGGTTTGTGTGATGAAGAGAGCTGATGGGTGAAATATTGCCTCTTCTGAGTTGTTGATTCATGATAAAGGTAAAGGTTCCATTATTGTCGCAAAATACTACATTTACAATGTAACATACATGAAATTCTTTAACTTTGCCTACTGTCCACTTTGTCCAGCGCCCCTCACAGAAATGAAGAGTAAAATGAATTAAGAAAGTATTTCCTCGGGGAGGGAGTTGTCCAATGTGCTGTAGCACTCCAGAAATATTGAGCTTTATAATAGTCATAAACTATCTAGCATGGAAACATGCCCACCTGACCAAGTTGTTCATTTGAGCTCATCCCATTCTGTTGCATTTGGCCCTTATCCCTCTAAACCTTCCTCATGTATCTGTCCAAATGTGTTTTTTTTTTAAATCATAATTATACCTGCCTCTACAGCTTCCTCTGTTTCACATGCACAACACTCTTTGGGGGGAAAAACAGTCTATCTCAAATCCCTTGTAAATCTTTCCCCACTGACCTTAAACCTGTACCCTCTAGTTTTAGACTACCCTATGATTATTGAAGTACCTGAATAAGAACAAACTATAATCTCTGACACACCGGGGAAAATGTCCTCACCGATCCATCCCAGTGAATCCTTTTGCACCTTTTCCAGTTTAGGGATATCTCTCTTTGGACCAGAACAGCACACAATACTCAAAATGTAACAACTGCCACAAGACATTACAATTCCTGTTCTCAATGCCCTGACTTATGAAGGCAAGCATGCCAAATATCTTCTGCACCACCCAATCTTGTTGTGTTGTCACTTTAAGGAAATTATACAAAGTTAAGTATAAGGTATTTTCCCCTTCTATTACACTCTCCAGACCTGTGTAAGCTTTTGTAACCACTACCTTTCCCCACATTTTGGACCAGCCTTTCATGTGGTATTTTGTCAAAGGCCTTGCTAAATTCCTTGTTGACAGTGTCTTCTAACCTGCCCTTATCCATTTCTTGGTCACTTCTTCAGAAAACTCAAATTTGTGATACATGATTTCCAATGCAGAAGACATCTTGCTCTAACAAATACATGCAGATCATGTCTCTCAAAATCCCCTCCAGTAATTTATCCATGGCTGCTGTTAATCTCAATGGTCTCTAGTTCCCACTCTCATCCTTGTAGCCTTTTTGAAATAAATGCATATTAGACACTTTCCAGACTTCCAGCAACTCGCCTCTGTCAAATGGTGATATCTATTTCTCCCAGCACCACTGCAATTTCCTCCCTAGCGTCCCACAATATCCTCGGTTACACTTGGTCAGAACCTTGGGATTTATCTACCTTTTATGCATTTCAAGACTTGTTTGTAAAAAGGATTCTCTTCAAGACATCACTATTTACCTCCTTGAATTTCTCAGCATGCACTTCTTTCTCCACTGTAAAGGCAGGTGAGAAATATTTATTTAGAAGCTTACCTGTCTCCTATGGTTCCACTTTTGATGACTACATTGATTCTTAAGGAAACCAATTCATTCCATCATTAACCTTTTACCTCTCATATGTTTTTTTTTTGAAAAAAGAATCTCTTATGCTTCCCCCCCCCCCCCACCCAACTTCAACAGTATTCAATCATGAAACTAGCACAGAGTTTAGGAAAGTAATAAAAACAAGCTCCAAGGTCATGGAAGAGAAAGAGAAAAAAGTGTTTGCTGTCTTAAAGCAAATAAGGGTGGATAAATCCCCAGGACCTGACAAGATATTTCCTCAAACCTTGAGGGAGGCTAATGTAGAAATTACACAAGCTTCAGTAGAAATATTTAAAATGTCCTTAGCCATGGGTGAGGTGCTGGAGGTAGCTCGTGTTGCTCCGTTGTATAAAAAAGGCTCAAAAAGTAACCTTGGAAATGATAGGACAGTGTGCTGATGTCAGTAGTAGGTAAATATGAAAAGATGAAAATATGGTAAATTGGATCAGCATGTTTGCAGATAACACTAAGGCTAGAGGCATTGTGGACAGCGAGAAGGTTTTCAAAGCTTGCAGAGGGATCTGGACCATCTGAAAAAGATGGGTTGAAAAATGGCAGACAGAATTTAATACAGATAAGTGTGAGGTGTTGCATTTTGGAAGGACAGACCAAGAAAGGCTATACATGGTGAATGGTAGGGAACTGAGGAGAGTGATAAGATAGTGGGACCTGGGAATACAGATACATAATTCCCCGAAAGTGATGTCACAGGTGGATTGGGTTGTAAAGAGAGCTTTTGGCATATTGGCATTCATAGATCAAAGTATTGTGTATAGGGGTTGGGATGTTATATTAAAGTTGTATAAGACATTGAGGAGGCCAAATTTAGAGTACTGTATGCAGTTTGGGTCACCTAACTACAGGAAAGACATCAATAAGATAGACAGAGTGCTGAGAAGATTTACTAGAATATTGCCTGGACTTCAGGAACTGAAATACAGGGAAACTAATGGAATTATGATCACTGGATCCTAAATGTTTCCCTACACATTCTTCGGTCACCTGTCCTGTCTTGTACCCTAAAAGGAGATACAGTATTGCATTCTCTCTAGTTGGTACCTCTATATATTGATTTAGAAAACTTTCCTGAATACATTTGACAAACTCCAAGCCATCCAGCCCTTTTACAGTATGGGAGTCCCAGTCAATATGTAGAAAATTAAAATCCCCTACTATCACAATCTTTTGCTTCATGCAGCTTTCTTCTATCTCTTTATTTGCTCCCCCAATTCTTGTTGACTATTGAGTGTGGTAATACCTTTCCTGGTCCTCAGCTCCACCTCAGTATGAGGTGGAGCCATCTGGTCTGTCCTGCCTAAGCACAGCTGTAATATTTTCTCTGGCGAGCAATGGCCGTTCCACATCTAAAGCAACAGAAGCCCAGAACATTGAGCTGCCTGTCCTGCCCCTCCTGCAACCAAGTTTCATTAACAGCCACAATGCCATAATTTGATGTGCCAATCCATGCTCTAAGCTCATCTGCCTTTCCTACAATACCCATTGCATTGAAATAGATGCATTTTAGAAAATTTCCACCACTTGCACTGAAACAGAATAAGTTAATAAAATAAATGTTTTAAAAGGGGGAATAAGATTAGGTAGTTTGGGTCACTTTTCACAAGCAAACATCGTGGAATCAGAGACAGGAATTGAAAATGAAACAAAAAGGTGAGAGACAGAGACAGAGACAGAGACAGAAGAGAAGCTGTTGCAGTCATTGAAAGGCTGGCAAAGTGAAAAGCCTGCTAAAGACCCCATTTCAAGAATGGGTTTGAGTTCTGAGTTCAGCCTATTCAAAATCCCTGTAGTATCTGATTGTTGTGTTTCTCCTAAAATAGGAGAAAAGACTCTGGGGTAACCTGGAAGAAAGCACTTTTCTTTGGAAAGGCATTTCGGTTGCTGATTGAAAGAAATCAGCTTGCGTGTCCAACGAACAAAGAACATCTTTCTGTCCCACCAAAGACCTTCCTGACTGGTAACAACTTAAGTTAAGCCACCAGAGCCTGTTGAGTGTAATGATTGTTTAAACTGCTGATATCCAGTGAACTTGGAGAAGTGAACAATAAACAACAGGACAATGAAAAAGAACCATCATGAACACACACACACTTAGAATTAGGAGAGGGTTAAGTAACTTAAATGACAAATTAAATATTGATCTTATTCTGTGTTAAGAAAATAAAATCAATTTTGTTGAAGTAGCCATTGTCTTGGTGAATTTCCCTTTCTCCTGGGTTTTGAGTCCTTAGAGCTCATAACAAATGATCCGTTGCGATTTGAAATACTGTATTTGGAGTCTGGGAACTAAAATATTTGGAGTTTTGGGACCATAAATGTTTGGAGTGTTCGTGATTTATTAATAATTTTTTTTCCCAAGCTCATTTAAAGCTTGAGTGGGGAAAAACAGAAAAACAGCAGCAATGGATATTCATGAATTTTTGGAACAACCATTACTTCCAGAGCTTCAGAGAAAAAAAAGGAACTGATAGTTATTGCTAGGGAATTAAAGCTTGCTGAAGTCAAAACTTTATGAGGAAATAGAAATACAAAGAATTATAATGAAATATTATAGAAGTGAGGGAAAATATGAAGAGAAAATTTTCCTGAGGATAAATCTGTTGAAATGCAATTGCAATTGAAACAACTGGAGCTGGAGGAAGAGAGAGAAAAATGTAAATACAAGTTAGAGAAAGCTCAAAGAAATAAGGAATACGAGTTGGAATAAGCTGAGAGAAAGGCACTTTGAATAGAGGAGTTAAAACTCGAGATAGAGAGAGGTAAGAGAACTGAAGCTTGAAGTCCTGTTGCCCTTTCAGGTGGTCTCTCCAATGCTGGCGACAGGAGCGGATTTAAAACTGTGAACACTCCTTTCAGGTGGCAGTCCTAAAAGGATGCTGCAACGTTAACTGGTCCACCTGAAAGTGCCTCATGGTGCCTCCGGATCTGGAGGCAGGGCAACTGGTACCACAGTGCCACCCATCATAAATATGCGCCATAGTGTAATGGATAAATATCGAGAGAATTTGATAAGATTAGTGGATTACATACATAAACACATTTTAAAACCAATCTTATTTGAAAGATCCTAAATCTCTCAACTCTGTCAACAGCTAACACCTCTGATTCAAACTGTTCTCCACTACTATTTTTCCTCATAGCAAGGTTTCCATTTATTAATATGACAAACTTGAGTTTCATTCCTATGATCTGGAGTATTTATCACATAGTTAACATCATTCAGTTTTGACTTAACTTCGTATGGTCCAGAAAATTTTGCTCTAAGAGGATTGTCATTTGTTGGGGATAAAATTAACACTTTTATTTCCTGGCTTAAAATTCATCACCACGTACTCATAGTATCTGCTGTAGTAATCTATCACTACCATAATTGATTCACCCGTCGGTAAAGGTCCAAGAAAATCAACAGCTACTTCGATCCATGGTCCTGTCGGGAGTTGCGTACTCCGGATCGGTTCTGGCGGATTACTCCTACTTGTGATTTGACATCCGTGACAAGTTTTAACAAATTTCTCTGCGTCTTTATCACAACCTGGCCACCATACCTTGGTCCTGAGGTTTTGCTTGGTACCAACAATGCCTAGGTGTCCTTCATGCGCTAAGGATACGATCTTCGGTCTCAATCTTTGTGGTATCACCAATCTGCAACCTTTTAATACACACTGTCCGATGCAACAAAGTTCGTCTCTAATGGGAATGTAAGCCTTGTGAGCACACTTGTCCCATTGTCCACTCTGTATGCATTCTCTTACTTCCCTGAGTTCTGGATCACGTTCGGATTCTCTCTCGACTTCTTTCGTAGTCACAGCTTTCGGTGTCGACTGAATAGCTACGAAGCGTACAAAGCTCTCTGTTTCTGTTCCCAATTCTGACTTGGATTGTGGACCACCATCCTTCACCAATCTGGACAGCGGATCTGCAATGTTTGTTTTCCCTGCAATGTGGATTACTTTATATTTGTAGGGTTGTAGTCTGAGTACCCATCTCTCTATTCTGGCACATGGTTTGGATCTAGGTGCATAGATCACCTCTAATGGCTTATGATCTGTGATGAGTTCAAATTCAATGCCGTATAAATATGCATGGAACTTCTCACAGGCCCATACAAGTCCGAGTGCCTCTTTCTCTGTCTGAGAGTATCTTCTTTCCACATCTGATAACGATCTGCTGGTATAGGCAATGATTCTTGGTCCTCCATCATGCATTTGGACCAACACAGCTCCTAAACCAACCGGGCTGGCATCCGCTATGACTTTGGTTGATGCCGCCGGATCGTAATATCTAAGAGTTTTTGCATCTGTCAGGCTTTGCTTCAGCGCTGTGAACGCTTTCTTCTGCTCAGATCCAAAATGAAATGGTACACCTTTCTTGGTTAGTTTCCTTAGTGGTTCTGCCACTGTAGCAAAATTAGGAATGAACTTTGCACAAAAATTGACCAATCCCAGGAAACTCCTCACCTCTGTTGCGTTCTGAGGTGCACGTGCCTCTGCAATAGCTTTCACCTTGGCCTCTGCAGGGTTTAGTCCTTCCCGTGTAAGTCTGTGTCCCATGAAGTCCATTTCTGACACATCGAACTGGCACTTGTTTCCATTCACGGTAAGGCCTGCCTCCTGTAGTCTAGATAGTACACGCCTCAACCGTTTGTCATGCTCTTCCTTCGTTGGTGCATGGACTATGATGTCGTCAGAAATGTTGGCAACTCCAGGAATGCCTTGAATCACTCGATGGATTTCATACTGGTAGATCTCCGAAGCTGCATTAATTCCAAATGATAGTCTCTTGTAACGATACAATCCACAGTGAGTCACAAATGTTGTTACATCTCGGGAACCTGGATCCAGCTCTAATTGATGATAGCCCCATTTCAGATCAATATTTGAGAATACCTTGCTGGTAGTTAGTTCTTGAAGTTTTTCCTCCATTGTTGGTATAGGGTGTCATTCTCTAATTATAGCTTCATTGGCCATTCTCATGTCAACACATAGTCTTATGTCACCCTTTGGTTTGGGCACAATCACTACGGGACTGACCCATTGTGTCGAATGTTCCACCGGTTCAATAATGTCTTGTTCGATCAATTCTTTAATTTTGGCTTCGACTTTCCCACGATGTCCAAACAGAGTTCGGCGCATTGGTTGTGCCTTGGGTTTGACCGTTTCATCTACCGCTAGCTTCAATTGTCGACCTTTCAGCTTTCCTACTCCTTGGAAGACTGCGGGGAATTCTTGCTTCATATCCTCATATGACTGAATTGAATTGACACAAGCTCCAATATGAAGTATTGCCAGATCTTGCGCTACTTCTACTCAGCAATGGTTCTCCCTTCTCTTCTATGACCATAAACTCTGCTTCGGTGTACTTATCTCCAGCTTCAACAGTTGCAGTAAAACATCCAATGGTCTGCAATGGCTTGGTTGCTGTGTATGGATACAGTTTCTTGGAACACTTCTTTGAGGTACAGATGATCTTTTTCCTTTTCAACTTCTCCCATAAATGTCGATCAATCACATTACTGTCACTTCCTGAGTCTACAATGACCTGCACTGTCACTCCATCAATGATCACTGGGACCTTCTCATGATGTACTTCATTCAACGTAAATTGGTAACAACTCTGTTCCTCCTGGGTATCACCATCGTCACGGTCTATCTGGCGAATGGTGTCTTTCTTTCCAGGATACTTTCCTTTCCCCCAGGCTTTGCCTTTGGAAGTTGTACTCTTCCTCTTCTGGTCTGCATTGGACTTGCTTTTGCACTTCTTTGCAAAGTGGTCCTTACCTCCACACTTTCTGCAAAGTTTGCCTTTGGCCGGGCAATATGGGTCTTTTCCAAAGTGACCTCGGTTTCCACATCTGTAACACTCCACGTCCTGTGTCGACGTATATCTTGGCTGGTTATGGCGATGTGAGAGCCTCTTAATTTGCTGGCTTGAGTTGTCTTTCAGGGTCATGGTATGAAATTGCCCTTCAACAGCCTCTAATGCAGCAGCAATGATTAAAGCATCGGTGAGTTCCAACTCACTCCCTCTTTCCAGTAGACGTCTTCTGAGTTTATCTGATCTGCAGTGCTGTACGACTTGATCCAATAATTGGTTGTCCAAATCAGCTGGCATGTAATTGCATCCAACAGCTAGCTGGCGTAGTCTCGTCACGTACTGAGCAATTGTCTGGCCATCTTCTTGTCTCGTTCTCCGAAACCAATGGCGTTGAAATGTAGCATTCGGTGTCACTACATAGTTTGCATTTAATGCATCTACTGCTTTCCGGTACTCATCCTTACTTCCAGTATTCAAAAGTGTCTTAAACGTTTCCCGAACTGCGGGTCCAGCAGTGAAAAGAAGTAACGCCCTTCTCTGCGCTTTTTGTTCAACTGTACCGGTATCTAGAAATAGGCCACGACTGTCGGCGTAGGATTCAAATTCTTCCAGCCTTGCCTTCCACTTCACACTTACAGTGCTTGCATCACCCGTTGGGTCAAAATGAGCAATTCCACTATGCGTTAGAAAGTCACCGTCTGCACCAGCCATGAGGAAATATTCCAGCCCCAAAAGTACTGAGTCAAAGAGAAAATTCTTATCACCTTGAAGTCCTCTGTAATCCTCTGTAATCTTCTTTAGTCTTTAATTTTCTTCAAGCTTATCCCATCCTCGTCGCCAATGTCACATTTGTGGCCCGAAATGTGAAGTTAATAAAACATCAAACACAAGTTTTATCAGGTAAACTTCTCAGTGTCTTTATTTTCCAGTTTCCTTTGTTCTCCTGCTTGTGCTCTTATCTCCCTCTCATACCACGTGACTTCCGGTACATCTCATACATATTCATTATCATGACACCTGTCTGTTTGATGTGACTGTCTCCCTGTAACTCATCTATAATTACCTCTGCCTCTTTAATGATCCGAAGCTCATCCAGCTGTAACTCCAGTTCCCTAACATGGTCTTCCAGGAGTTGCATCTGGATGCACCTTTTTCAAATGTAATGATCAGAAAAATTTGTGCTGTCCCTGACCTCCCACATCCTGCAATCAGAGCACAAGGCTACCCCAACTGCCTCCATAACCAGCTATTAAATTAGCATAATTAAAATAAACTTCCCTCACTAGGAGCACTCCTTCAACTCACCAAAGCCTCAAAGTTCCATTCCTACACTATGCCTCACTGGGCTTCTCCATGCTGGCCACCCCTCTTTTTAATTAGTCCCTGCCAATATTCAATTACCCAATTACTAACTCTCACAAATCAACTTTAAATTGGCTTAATTCTTTGCCCTACACTCCTTTTTATACAGGTCTCCCCCCCAAAAAAAATCAAATTACAATTTACTCATCAGCCACTTGTCTCCAACCATGGAGACAGACATACACACACACACCAGTGAAAGGCTGCAAAGTGAAAAGCCTGCTAAAGACCTCATTTCAAGACACCTTTTGAGTTCAGCGTATTAGAAATCTGTAGTGGCTGGTTGTAGTGTTTTTCCCTTAAAAAGGAGAAAGAAGAACTTTGGGGTAACCTGGGAGAAGGCACATTTCTTTGGAAAGACACTTTGGTTGCTGATTGAAGGAACTCAGTTTGCCTGTCTAACAAGCATCTTTCCATACCTACCAAAGACCTTCTGGACTGGTAACAACTTAAGGTAGCAGAGCCTGTTGAATGTTATGACTGTTTAACTCTGTGCATAGTACTGAAAACTGCTGATACCCAGTGAACAGTAAATGTCTGGACAATGAAAATACATTTTGAATCCACACACACATGCACTTAGAATTAGGAGGGGGTCAATTTAAGTAACTTAATAGTGATAAGTTAAATATTGATCTAATTCAGGTTTGAAAATAAAACCAACTTTGTTTGAGTAGCCATTGTCTTGGTAAATTTCTGTTGCCGCTGGTTTTTTGAGTCCTTTGGGCTTACAACATGTTGACACCTAATGGTGCATGCAATTTTCACAATCTTTTCCCTCCACTATCTTCTCTGGCACTCTTCTTCCCACCCCCCCTGGAAATCTAGCTTAAATGCACCAGAGTAGAAATAGCAAACATTCCCATAAGGATATTAGTTCCCCCTTCAGTTCAGATGCAAACTGTCCTGTTGGAACAGGTCCCACCTTCCCTGGAAGGGAGCCCAATGATCCAGAAACCCTCCCTCCTGCACCATTTCTTTAGCCATGTGTTAAGCTGCATTATCCTCACATTTCTAACCTCATTAGCACATGGGTAGGAATCCTGAGATCACAACCCTGGAAGTCCTGTCCATCAGCCTGGCACCTAATTCTCTAAACTCTCCTTGCAGGACCTCCTCACCTTTCCAACCCACATCATTGGTTCCTATAGGGATCACAATATCTGGCTGCTCACCTTCCCTCCTGAGAAGGCCATGAACTTGATCAGAGACACCTCAGTCCCAGGCACCAGGGAGGCAACATACCATCCAGGATACTTGACCTCCAACTATGGAATCCCCTCCCCTCTTCTCCTCCCTTCCCTTCTTAGCCACACAACCAGATTCCATGCCAGAGACTTGATCACCATCATTTGTCCCTAGAAGGTCATCACCCCAAACAGTATCCAAAAGTATATATTTGATATTGAGGGATACAGCCTCAGGAGTGCCCTACACTGCCCATCACACATCTATCCTCCTCTTAGGTATGATAGTCTCCCTGTAACCCCTGCCTATCACCCACCCCACCCACTGCCTCCAAAATGATCCAGAGTTCTTCCAATTCCTTAATTCAGCTTGTCAGGAACTGGATGTACTTCTCACAGATGACATCATCAGGGATACAACCCACATTCTGCAAGGAGCATTCCCCCCACCTTGGCTGCCATTCCCACTGGTTATGACTAGAGGAACAAAATATATATTTAAAACCTGCCCACCTGCTTAATCCTTTTTCTCTCCCCCCCACCCCCCTCAAATAGGATAGCTCTTTCTTGCCTCAACTCTTACTATCTCTTAGCTATTAAGACAAAGGCTTACCACTCAACCAGCTCCCCCAATAGCTACTCTGCTACATAGATACTCACTTATATAATGAAAGGCAGCTGCTTCTTCCTCCTCCAATCAGCTCCTCACTGCTGCCTCACCCCCCCCCCCCTTTAAATTTTAACTATAGCTGCTGCTCCTCAAGTCACCTGACCTCTTTTGCTCCAATGAGCTTCTTCCTCCATGTTTCTTTGGTTCTAAAAGTATGTTGACCACCTGATTCAGATGATTAGGTAAAGGAGCAATGCCTCTCCTTTTATATCTTTCATTTCTTTGATGGTTACCTGTTACTTTCTATAAATACTGCATGACCTGCTGAATTTCTCCAGCACTTTTGTGTATTGCATTTCAATTCTAACATGATATATTTAGTTCTTACATAAATTCAATCTCTATGATTTATTAATTCTTTTCCTTTCAGAGTCCCAGACAGAGGCCCTTTGGTCCATTGTGTTGATGTTGACTCTACAATCCTCCCATTTTATTCTCCCAACATTCCCATCAGATCCTACTTCTCTTTGCAGCAACATGGAAATCCGAGTAGAATATACAACACAGAGCAGTACAACACAGGACAGGCCCTTTTGCCTATGATGTCTGCGTAATGAACTGAGAATTCACTACTGGTGTGATATTCTAAGGACTGGCTCCTTCCCTGACTCCACCCCCACATATCCCAATATAAATCCTGGATCCCCACCAAAACCCCAGTTCAGTCCAAATACCATTGTGAGTTATTCTTACTGAATAAAAGCACGTTGTACTCTCTGGTCTTGAGTGCTCTCAGTCGCGCTACAATTTTATTCAGTAAAGAAAAGGAAGGAAGCTCTGTTGAAGCTTTAATCAACCCTCTGTCCCCAGAGATCCTGGAAAAGTTCATGTACTGGCTGGAGTGCTTCCAAATGTACCTGATGGCCACACAAATGGTCTACTCAATGGATGAGCTCAAGAGGTCGGCGCTCCTCTCTCGTGTCAGACCTAAAGGATTCCCGATCATCAGGGAATGTACAACCTATGTGTCAGCAGTTGAAAGGCTGAAGGCTCGCTACATGAGGCCCCAGAATGTTGTTCTAGTGAGGCATCAGCTCTTGAAACAGAGGCTGCAGCCTGGTGAGTCCATTGAAGATTTTGCCCTCGTCCTATGAGCACTCACGAGGAACTATGGGTTCGAGGGCAGCACAGTCTGAGAATGGGAAGAAGAGCAAATCTGGGAAGCTCTTGTTGCTGGAGTGAAGTCCAAGAACATAAGGCAGAGATTGCTGGAAAAAGGCAGCATGGCACTGTCTGACAATGTACAGCTGGCCAATCACTGGAGATGGCCTAAATGGGATTTGATAAGTTGGAAGTCAGTGGCAGCACCCTCAGGAGGATCTGGTTCCCGGAGTGCCTCCACACGCTGCATCAGCCCTGATGGCAGTGGCCTCCAGTGCTAAGGGATGTTTCTTCTGCAGTTAGCAGCAGCACCCAAGAACTCAATGTCCTGCAAAAAAACTCCTGCTGCTCTGCTTGTGGTAAGAAGGAGCACTGGGTGAAGGTCTGCAAGGCAAGCGGGAGCACTGAGAGGTCCAATGCATGTACAACCCCCGATAGGCCAACTGAAACCCAAAACCCACGGCCTCTTGGTGCCAGTGTTGTATGCCATGGCCTTCCTGCGGGACTGCGCGGCAAGAGCAATGATGTGGGAAACCCCAGCAACCATCCTGCCACGTTTTGAAATTGGCATTATCTTCATCAGATGAGGAGGGAGGGCGGCCATCTTGCTGCACCGTGTGGTCTCCACCATCTTTACAGTTTTTAAAATCGGTGCCATCTACAACAGGAGGAGGAGGGCCACCATTTTGCCATGCCTCGGGTTCTCCACCATCTTGCCTGCATGAGGATCTGAAAGGGTGAGCAACTCTAGCGAGGGGAACGATGGCGTCTCAAGAGTCCTGGCAGCGATGGTGTTGGACAAAGAGATACCATAACAATTGAACAATTCCACAATTAAGGTGTGGGTTAATGGGCATAAACTGAAGTGTTTAATTGACTCTGGCTTGACTGAGAGCTTTATAGATGCAGAGACAGTCGAAAAGCTCAATCTTCAAGTGTATCCCTCTAATTAACGTATTTCTTTTAGCATCCCGTGCGCAGTCTGTAAATATTCAAGAACATGGGATAGTTCATTTATCTTTGGAGGAGGGGGAGTTCAGTAAGTTCAGAATGTATGTACTTGAGAATTTATGTGCTCCAGTTCTGTTGGGTCTTGACTTCTTGTGTCACTTTAAAAATGTGACCTTGGAGTATTCTGGTCCTCTCCCTTACATTATGGTTCAGAACGGAAGGTCTCAAAACTCTGATGCATCTTGCTGCCTCTCCACACTGAATATAGATCCACCTCCTCTGTTCCCCAATCTGAGCACCGATTCCAGACCAATTGCTTCAAAAAGCAGGTGTTACAGCGCAGGGGACCAGGCATTCATCAAGGCTGAGACACAGCGACTGCTAGATGAGAACATTATCGAGCACAGTACTAACCTATGGAGAGCACAGGTGGTTGTTGGAATGGAGGATGAAAAGTCCAGGCTAGTAATTGACTATAGCCAAACCATTAATCATTTTATACTCCTAGACACATACCCCCACCCTCATATTTTGGACATGGTGAATGAAATTTGCACAGTTATTAAACCATTGACCTTAAAGCTGATTACCACCAGTTGCCAATCTATTCCAAGGACTGTCCCTACACCACTTTTGATGCAAACGGGAGACTCTATCAGTTCTGTAGGGTTCCTTTTTGTATCACAAATGGGGTCTCTTCCAGAGACAGATAAATCGAATGGTGGATGAACTTAAGTTGAAGGCAACCTTCCCCTACCTCAACAACGTTACCATTTGTGGCCACTCTCTGGAAGAACATGACGCCAAACTCCAGAATTTCCTCCACGCAGCTGAGGCTCAGAATCTCACTTACAACACCAGTAAATGTGTGTTCAGAGCTAAACGTCCTGCCATCTTGGGCTATGTGGTGGAGAATGGCATCATTGGCCCCGACCCCGATCCTGCACCCCCTATTAGAATTCCCAATCCCAAGGACCATAAAAGCTTTAAGGAGGTGCCTGGGCTTCTTCTCATATTACACCCAGTGAGTCCCTCAATATGCAGACAAGGTTCGTTCCCTCTTAAACACCACTTCCTTCCCACCAACAGCTGAAACTGAAACTGTCAGAAGCCACAATTTGAAGGCCACCATGCATGCGGTGGTCAAGAATTTACCTTTCCAGGAGGAATAAGACACCTCAGACGTAGCCCTGGCTGCAATCCTTAATCAGACGGGTAGGCTGGTTTCATTTTTTTCCAAGATCTTACAAGGCCATGAGCCTCCAAATCCATCAGTGGAGAAAGAGGCCCAAGCCATTGTGGAGGCCATCAGGCATTGGAGGCATTTCCTGGTGGGCAGGAAATTCACACTCCTCACAGATTGGTGGCATTTATAATTAACAATACAAAATGTGGTAAAATTTAAAAAAATGATAAAATCGCTTGGTGGAGGATCAAACTCACCACCTACAACTACGATTATAGTCTACTGACCTGGTTCCCTCAATGAGCCTCCAGATGCCCTGTCCAGAGGAAGCTGTGCCTCTGCACACACCGGCCAGTTGCAGTCACTGAACAATGAGCTCTGCCATCCAGGCATAACTTGAATGGCTCATTTTGTCAAGGCCCGCAATTTACCTTGCACAATTGAGTACATCAGGGAAATGACCAGGTGCTGCCAGGTCTGCGCTGAGTGAAAACCGCACTTCTACCACCCCAGCAAAGTGCACCTGATAAAGGCATCACAGCCCTTTGAACAACTCAGTGTCGATTTGAAGGGACCTCTCCCCTCCACAAATGGGAACATGTACTTCCTTACTGTCGTTGACGAGTACTCTCATTTCCCATTTGCCACTCTCTGCCCGGACACGTCCATGCTGTCCCTCATTAGGGCCCTAAACTCCAATTACACCGTCTTCGGATATTTCCGCTATATCCATAGTGACTAGGATGGATCATTGAGTAGGAAAGGGCTTTGGCGCCTCAGATGCCCCCGCAAGTTCCTCAACATGGTTATCTAACTGCACGAAAACCAACAAGGTTGGGTCAGATACAGCAATGAGCTCTCTGAACCCTTCTCCATTAACAATGGCATGAAGCAAGGCTGCATTCTCGCACCAACCCTCTTTTCAATCTTTTTCAGCATGATGCTGAAACAAGCCATGAAAGACTTCAACAATGAAGACGCTGTTTACATCTGGTACCGCACGGATGGCAGTCTCTTCAATCTGAGGCGCCTGCAAGCTCACACCAAGACACAAGAGAAACTTGTCCGTGAACTACTCTTTGCAGATGATGCCGCTTTAGTTTCCCATTCAGAGCCAGCTCTTCAGCGCTTGACGTCCTGTTTTGCAGAAACTGCCAAAATGTTTGGCCTGGAAGTCAGCCTGAAGAAAACTGAGGTCCTCCATCAGCTAGCTCCCCGCCATGACTACCAGCCCCCCCCCG
Organism: Narcine bancroftii; assembly: GCF_036971445.1. Taxonomy (NCBI): domain Eukaryota; kingdom Metazoa; phylum Chordata; class Chondrichthyes; order Torpediniformes; family Narcinidae; genus Narcine; species Narcine bancroftii. The sequence continues at coordinate 425,345,153 of NC_091469.1, forward strand.
CCCCCCCCACATCTCCATAGGGCGCACCGAACTCAAAACGATCAACCAGTTTGCCTATCTCGGCTGCACCATTTCATCGGAAGCAAGGATCGACAACGAGATAGACAACAGACTCGCCAAGGCAAATAGCGCCTTTGGAAGACTACACAAGAGTCTGGAAAAGCAACCATCTGAAAAACTTCATAAAGATTAGCGTATACAGAGCCGTTGTCATACCCACACTCCTGTTCGGCTCCGAATCATGGGTCCTCTACCGGCATCACCTACAGCTCCTAGAACGCTTCCACCAGAGTTGTCTCCGCTCCATCCTCAACATTCATTGGAGCGACTTCATCACCAACATCGAAGTACTCGAGATGGCAGAGGCCGACAGCATCGAATCCACACTGCTGAAGATCCAACTGCGCTGGGTAGGTCACGTCTCCAGAATGGAGGACCATCGCCTTCCCAAGATCGTGTTATATGGCGGGCTCTCCACTGGCCACCGAGACAGAGGTGCACCAAAGAAGAGGTACAAGGACTGCCTAAAGAAATCTCTTGGTGCCTGCCACATTGACCACCGCCAGTGGGCTGATATCGCCTCAAACCGTGCATCTTGGCGCCTCACAGTTCGGTGGGCAGCAACCTCCTTTGAAGAAGACTGCAGAGCCCACCTCACTGACAAAAGTCAAAGGAGGAAAAACCCAACACCCAACCCCAACCAACCAATTTTCCCTTGCAACCACTGCAACCATGTCTGCCTGTCCCGTATCGGACTTGTCAGCCACAAACGAGCCTGCAGCTGACGTGGACATTATCCCTCCATAAATCTTCGTCCGCGAAGCCAAGCCAAAGAAGAAGGATGGATCATTATGAACAAGGAGCTATGTCAGTTCCTGCTGGTTAGGGGCATTGCATCCAGTAGGACGACCAGCTATAATCCCCAGGGGAACGAATAGGTTGGGAAAGAGAATGCTATGTTTTGGAAAGTCATAAAATTGGCCCTCCAGTCCAAAGGTCTTCCAGACTCACACTAGCAGGATGTCCTACCCATGGTGCTCCACTCTATTAGGTTACTACTCTGCACAATGACCAGTGTGACTCCACACAAGCTGATGTTTTCTTTCGAGAGAAATTCAACTTCAGGGACCACCCTCTCGACTTGACTTACAGTACCAGGACCATTGCTGCTTTGAAAGCACGTGAGAGAGTGTACCTACTCCATGTCAACCCCACCTACGTCTACATGACATACCCAGATGGCAGAGAGGTCACTGTCTCGATCAGGGACCTGGCACCCACTGGAACTGAGGGTCCATCCCCTTAAGGGAGACAGGACCTACCTGGGGAACACCAAGGGGCTCAAGTGAGATGTCTCAGGAAGTGGCTCCAATCACTCCTCAACCAGAGCCGGATCACCCATGGCCCAAGGTCCTGGAATCACAGGAGGATCAGGAAGTCCAGTGCCCACCTACACTACAGCGCTCTGCCCCGCATCTCCAGACCTGACAAGTTGAATTTGTAAATATTGTAATTTTTTTTTACTATTCTATGTTCTCTGTTTCACCCACAGGCTTCATTCTAAAGTAAGGGGTGAATGTAGTGAACTGGGAATTCTGGTGTGATGTTCTAAGGACTGGCTCCTCCCTGACTCTACCACACACATCCCAAGATAAACCCTGGATCTCCACCAAAACCCCAGTTCAGTCCAATAAAAGTGAATAAAAGTGTGTTGTACTGTGGTGATACAACCACCAGCATAATGCAGGGGGTGATCTCTGTACCTGCAGGAAGATCAACTAAGGGGCTGACTCCACCTGGCCGGCTGTCAATCAGTCAACCTGAATAGACCACCTAAGGAGCTGACTCCACCTGGCCATCTGTCAATCAGCCAACCTGAATATAAACCTGAGCCGGCCTCTCCTGAGTCGGTCACATGGGGAGCCACCAAGGCTTGAACTGGTGTTCAGACTTTTACTGGAATAAAGCCTGTTGTACAGTCTTTGAGTTTTGTGCTTGTTTGCTGCTACCTCAGTGCATCACACATACTCTCTCTGGTCTTGAGTGCTCTCAGTCGCACTACAGTCTGCATCAACTATGATGCCAAATTAAACTACATCTGTTCTGCCTTCACCTGATCCACTGCCATCTCCCCCTTTGCCTTTACAATCTGAGTGTTCAGGGCCAGTCACATGCCTTATGCATGGCCTCAAACTCTCAGAATAAAGAGCACTTCAGAAAGGGAAACAAACCCCATGTCATTGCACTTTACATAATTTATATATCAGATCAAGTAATATCATGGTGGGGAATCAACAAATTCAATTAGAAGTTAATGTTTCATATGGAATATAGCTAGAGACAAGAATTGGGGATACTTGTGTGCTAGCTTCTTGGAAGGAATTATTTCTGCATACATTCTGCCTGGAAGCTCTATGAGGGTTAAAATAGGAGAGCAGCTGTGGTTGCAAATTGAAATGCTTGTTGCACTGTCAAACTTGTCTGTGCAAATGAGAAATGTCAAGAAGTATTGTGTAATCTATACCTAACCTCACATTGGGCTTACCATGCAGTCAAGAGCACATTTTTCCTGACAAGAAGTAGTAGGAGCCCAATGTCAGGTGATGATCCCGAGCCCAATTTAGTGCAGTCAATAGCTGACCTATCAAAATCTGAAAGTGATCATGGTCATCTATCACTGCACTGAAAGGGAACCAGTTTCTACTGGTGAGGCTGCAATCACAGGAGGATCGCTGCACAGAATTAGCGCAGCCTGCTTTAAAGTTGTCAAATACGGCCATCACAATGGCGAATATTTCATGCCATTGTACATTTGGTGAGTTGCAATTTATTTTATTAATGCATTCAAATGGTTTAACTAAATTTTCTCGCAGATTGCACTGAAGTTTCTTGGCTGGAAACAGGGTGCATATGGATGACAGAGAAGCTTTTGGAAAAATGGAGCACCACATGGAGCAATGTACAGGGTACTTGCAATGTTTATTTTTTAACTAACGTAGCTGCATGTGACCACATTCATCATGGAGGTGAATGCTGGTCATATTGCCTGCAATTTCAGGAAGATCTTGGAATTTTTCTTTAACAATTAGATCAAACTGATGCAGGCATAACATGAGTTTGCTGGCAAATGTGATTAAACAATCAGGGTAATTTTGTTAGTATGACTTGGAAATATATCACTGTTTCTTCTCCATCGCTTGGGTGACTGAAGGTCCCTTCCTGACAGCATACAGTGATTTGATATTTGCAGCAGATAACTTCATTTTTGTTGGAGAGTTTTCCTCAGGAACTTCATGGTTAAAGAAAAGAGATGGCAGATGCTGGAAAACTGGAGAAACACTCAAAATGCTGGAGGAACTCTGTGGGTCAGGCAGCATCCATTGTTCACAATCTGGGATGAAACCCTTGATAATGAATTTGTATATTAATGTTGATGTACAATGCCCTCCATAATGTTTGAGGCAGACACACTTCTTTCCTTTATTTGCCGCTGTACTGCACAGTTTTAAATTTGTAATCAAACAATTCACGTGATTAAAGTGCAAATTCAAGATGTTATTAAAGGGTATCTGTCTACATTTTGGTTTAACCATGTAGAAATTACATCACTATTTATACATAGTCCCCTCATTTCATGGCATCATAATATTTGGCACAGAGCAATGGTTTGTATATTAGTCATGTTTCGTACTTTATTGCATATGTCTTGTACGTAATGACTGCTTGAAGTCTGTGATTCATAGTATCTTCTCTGGTGATGCTCTGCCAGGCATCTACTGCGGCTATCAGCTCCTGCTTGTTTCGGCGGCTTGTCCCCTTAAGTTTTCTTTTCAGCATATGGAAGACATGCACAATTGGATTTAGATCAGGTGACTGACTTGGCCATTCAAGAATTTTCCATTTTTTAACTTTGAAAAGCTCCTTTGTTGTTTAACAGTATGTTTTGTATCATTGACTTGCTGTAGGATGAAGCACCATCCATTGAGTTTGGAGGCATTTGCTCAAACCTGAGTAGATAAGATGTTTCTCTACACATTAGAAGTCATTTTGCAATTGCTCTCAGCAGTTACAATGAAGATAAGTGTGCCAGTAACTGTGGCAACCATACATTGCCAAGGCCATAACAGCCCCATCACCACGTTTCACAGATGAGGTGATATGCTTTGGATCTTGGGCAGTTCTTTAACGCCTCCATACTTTTCTTTTCCCATCACTCCTATACCGGTTAGTCCTGGTCTCATCTGTCCGCAAGACCTTTTGCCAGAATTCTGCAGGATCTTTTAAGCACTTCTTGGGAAACTGTAATCTGGCCATCCTGTTTCTGTGGTTAAAGAGTTGTTTACATCTTGCGATGTAGCCTCTGTATTTCTGTTCATGAAGTCTTCTGCAAACAGTAGTTATTGGCACATCTGATCCTGCCTCCTGAAGAATGTTCCTGATCTGTTGGGGGATTTTCTTCATTATGATGAGAATCCTTCTGCCATCAGCAGTGGAGATCTTCCTTGGAAATCAGTCCCTTTGTGATTACTGAGTACACTCTTTCTTCTTAATGATGTTTCAATCAATTGATTTTGATAAATCTAAGTTTTGGGCTATCTCTCCTACTGTTTTATTCTTTTTTCAGCCTCATAATGGCTTTGCTGACTTACCTCTGGTCCTCATGTTGAAAAATGGCAACTACAGACTCCAAAGATGTTCAATAGCTTGGAAATAGCCCTAACTCTCTTATTCCTATACCAATGAAGCAATTAATCATACCTAATCACAAATACCTGTGAAGCCAATTGTCCCAAACATTATAGTGCCCTGAAATGGGGGAACTATGTATTAAAAGTGCTGTAATTTCTTGATGGTCAAATCAAAGTGTTCACAAATACATTGTAATAAAATGTAGAATGTGCACTTTAAACACATGTGAATTGTTTGGATACAAATTTAAAACTGTACATCATATGGGCAAATCAAGGAAAAAATGTCCCAAAAATTATGGAAGGCACTATGTCATATAGTAAGATTCAACATCATTTTATTATAATAATAATAACAGTGTCAAATTACATGAAATTTATTTTTGCCTGCTGCAAGGCAGACAGATTCACCTCTGACAGGAATTACCTAACCGCCTTTTACAGTTCTTACAGTCAGAGAGAGAAGCAAAAGAGAGTCCCCCCAGAGTCACCAAGTGTCTGTAGATTCACCTTCAGCACTTTCACAGCCCCCACAGCCACACAGAGTCCAGTCTAAACCATTAGCAATCCGAGCTCCAGATACGAACCTCCGACACAGTCAGGAAACCTTCAGTGCCCTCGTCACCTCGTTGCATCCCAGTTTCAATACCTGGTACCCCTCCAGTCAGTTTGAGCCTGTCTACAGTAGTCTGCAGCACAGCATGAGTCTGCCGACAGCAGTCTGCAACAGCTCTTAGCTTCTGTGGGTTCCTCACCTCGAGTTGTCAACAGCCGCATGCACTGGTCCCTCAGCCACAGAGCCCCCTCACTAGTCCACCACAGTAGTCACTGTCCTGCAGGATGTCTCCTCCACTTCTCCCTCTCAGATGGGGGAAGCAAGGGAAGGGGGTGGTCTTCCTGTCCTCTGGTGCCCTGCTTCAGTCTGCTGCTTCCCCAGAGTCTGCAACTCTTCGTGGTTGCTGCCACCATCTTGGGTTCAGACCTGTGGTTGTGGGATTTCAAATAAAAACCCTTGTCAGCTCCTTCAACGGGCCATTCAAAACCTGTTCGGAAATGATGGCAGTTGACTGGGCTGCTGGACTCCGCGGATCTCTGCTTCCTTGCTCCCTGCACCAGTGGCTGCCGTTACAGCGCTGCAGCGGCTCCGGCAGCACCACCATTAATGGAATGGTCAATCTTTTGTATTGCAGCATCTAATGAAGAAGCCAATTCCTGATTGGCAGGACTACCATTGGGAAAAGAATCTTCAAAAATGCCCAAAGGAATCTAGTGAGTTGCAGCCTTCATGATCTCAGTTCTTGCTTTATTGAACACATGACTTGTTTGAGCCTGTTATCTCCAAGATGGTGATGCATTGATCATGATCTAGAACTGACTCATAGTCTCTGGCAAAATTCCTGAATAATCAAGGCCAATATAGAGTTGCTTTCTGAATCTAGAGGCAGATATCAAGGGGCCATAACTTTTACTGTCAAAGCACGTGAAAAGTGACTGAGTAACATTTGATATAGCATAGCCATGGTGAGTGATGTACAGTGAAAGTCGAGTTGTTTTCCAAAGTTAAAATTATCTATTTCTTCTGTTTCCCCAGCTGCATTTGCTTTTTTTCTGCTTCTTTCAAGAAGCTATGAATTTACTTTTTCAGAAGAGCAGTGTAATAAAGAGTCCTATGTTCACAATAACTCCGAGCAGAAAAGGTTAACTTGATTATAAAGCCATTGTGTGAAATTCTTTTATAAACTACATTTGACACACTGTCCAGGAAATTACTGAAAAGGCAGGTAGAAAAGGTCACATTTCACTTATCCTCCAGTATAGTTTATGGCCAGGAAATTGTTTATTTGATCTTTTCACATTTTTCCTTTGGGTACTAATTCATTCTTTTTTCTGCCATCCTGTCTCCATTTTTCCACTCAGTTACAAGGATTTCTAAAACATGAAAGCATAATGAAAGTGAAGGTTCAGAAGTAATTTAGGCAGTAAATGGATGGCTGGCCTTGGATACAGAGGGAATTAAATACAAAACAGCAAAAGCTTTGCTGGTGATTTACGAGATGTTAGTACGACTGCAAATAGATTATTGCATATTGCTTTGGCCTCATTTGAGAAGGGGTATGCTTGAATTTGAGGGATTTCAGAGAAGGTTTACAAGGTATATTTTTGGGATGAGGCGGTTGTCTATGAACAAAGGTCAAAAGGTTGTGCTATACTTGGAAATTAAAATAATGAGAGGTGATCATATTGAAACATAAGATTCAAAGATGGCTTAGTAGGGTAGATGGTTAGAGGATATTTCCCCTTTAGGGAGAATCCAAAACTAGAGGCATAGTTTCAGATTAAAAGATAGAGATGTAGAAGAATTTTTTCTCATAGAAATGGTTGTGAGATTTTGAAATATCCAAATCCAGATTATTGTGGATACCGTAAGTAGTTCAGTCTGAGATAAGCTAGACCAGGGTTGGGCAACCTATGGCCCATGGGCTGGATATAGCCAGCGATCCAAATTTATCCAGCCTGGCACCTGGCTCCCACCCTCCCCCCTCCTCGGCGCGTGGCTCCCCCCCCCCCACCCACCTTGGTACACAAATCCACCACCCCACTTCAGCATGCAGCCCCCCCTCTACCACCTTGGCGCACAACTCCACACCCTCACTTAGAGCTCTACCTCAGTGTGCAGCTCCCTTGCTTTGTATACATCTACTCCACTCTCTGCATTGGAGGCTCTCACTCTCTGCATTGGAGGCTCCCACTCTCTGCGCATGGCTCTCCCACTCTCTGCATTGGAGGCTCCCACTCTCTGCACATGGCTCTCCCGCTCTCTGCATCCTTACCCTCTCTTTGTGTGACATTCTCCCCCTTTTACTGCCATTTAATCACTGACACACCATCCAGCCCACACATGGTAAAAGGTTGCCTGCCCTTGAGCTAGACCTTTGAGGGGCCAGAGTTTACAGGAAAGAAGTCAGGAAAGTGCATCTTAATGCAAGAACAGTGTAGAAGTGGTGAGTTAGAGGTTTGTTCTGTGAACAACATTAATACTCTAGATGTCATGTTGCCTCCAAGTAGGTTTAGTTTTTTGTGTAGATTTATATAGGTAGGCACAACATTGTGGACTGAAGTGCCTATACTGTACTGAAATGTACTTCATCTTGTATTTGTATTTGTTCTCAGACAGCACATGGATGAAGGAAAAGGTTCTTTACTTTAAAGTTGTTGTAAACAGCACCATGAAGCATGCCATGAGGCTGCAAGTCTCCATTACAGATCTGCATACTGTATGTCCTGCTCTGTGTCAGCCCCTAATGGCAGCCAAATCTAATCAAACAGTAAGGCATTGCTAGTTGCATTGCAACCATGATCACTATCATTACATCTCTCTTTCTTAAAACAAAATTCTTTTCTTTGGCTTGGCTTCGCGGACGAAGATTTATGGAGGGGGTAAATGTCCACGTCAGCTGCAGGCTCGTTTGTGGCTGACAAGTCCGATGCGGGACAGGCAGACACGGTTGCAGCAGTTGCAGGGGAAAATTGGTTGTTTGGGGTTGGGTGTTGGGTTTTTCCTCCTTTGCCTTTTGTCAGTGAGGTGGGCTCTGCGGTCTTCTTCAAAGGAGGTTGCTGCCCGCCGAACTGTGAGGCGCCAAGATGCACGGTTTGAGGCGATATCAGCCCACCGGTGGTGGTCAATGTGGCAGGCACCAAGAGATTTCTTTAGGCAGTCCTTGTACCTTTTCTTTGGTGCACCTCTGTCACGGTGGCCAGTGGAGAGCTCGCCATATAACACGATCTTGGGAAGGCGACGGTCCTCCATTCTGGAGACGTGACCCACCCAGCACAGCTGGATCTTCAGCAGCGTGGACTCGATGCTGTCGACCTCTGCCATCTCGAGTACTTCGACGTTAGGGATGAAAGCGCTCCAATGAATGTTGAGGATGGAGCGGAGACAACGCTGGTGGAAGCATTCTAGGAGCCGCAGGTGATGCCGGTAAGGACCCATGATTCGGAGCCGAACAGGAGTGTGGGTATGACAAAGGCTCTGTATACGCTTATCTTTGTGAGGTTTTTCAGTTGGTAGTTATTCCAGACTCTTTTTTGTAGTCTTCCAAAGGCGCTATTTGCCTTGGCGAGTCTGTTGTCTATCTCGTTGTCGATCCTTGCATCTGATGAAATGGTGCAGCCGAGATAGGTAAACTGGTTGACCGTTTTGAGCTCACACCAAGACACAAGAGAAACTTGTCCGTGAACTACTCTTTGCAGACAATGCCGCTTTAGTTGCCCATTCAGAGCCAGCTCTTCAGCGCTTGATGTCCTGTTTTGCGGAAACTGCCAAAATGTTTGGCCTGGAAGTCAGCCTAAAGAAAACTGAGGTCCTCCATCAGCCAGCTCCCCACCATGACTACCAGCCCCCCCACATCTCCGTCGGGCACACAAAACTCAAAACAAAATTAGCTTACTTTTAACTAACATGTTTCTTTGCATAACTCTGCAATTTTAACTTTAACATCAAGAACTTACATTTTCATTATTATCAACATCGTTAACATTTTTTAAACTTATTTTGTGTGTTCACATTTACAGACACTAAAACTTGAAGAGCGAATAAGATAGTATTATTTCATTCTTTAAATTTGCTCAATGAGTCTCTTAGGAGGATTCACGTGTCTTGATGATCTCCTGTTGATTATCCTTGAATCTGAGTTGTTGCTTCAGATAATGTCTTTTCAGCTGTGTATTCAGATTGTTTAACAGTATTGGTCTTTCCATCTACTGTGGCTGATCCCATTTGAAGGTCTCAACAGTTTCTTCGGAGAACAGCACCTTCATCGGTCTGAGTGGTGTATGATCTTGGTTGGACTTGACAAAGGACAGTTCTCTTCTGAATCCATAAGTTTGTTTTGTCTTTTAGCCTTACTTGGTCACCAGAGTAGCGTTCCAGTTGGATTTTTGGTCCTCTGTCAAAGTAATATTTTTGCTTTTTTTTTTCTGTTATTCTTTTAACTTCCTCACTTTCTTCCCCTCTTTTGTTTTTAAGAGGTTCTCCTGAATGGGTAGGTTTGAACATTAGGTATAAATAAAGAGGTAGTGAAATGGATTAAGCAGTGGTTGGATGGGAGGTGTCAGAGAGTAGTGGTAGAAAATTGTTTGTCCAATTGGAGGCCGGTGACTAGTGGAGTTCCTCAGGGTTCGGTCCTGGGTCCACTATTATTTGTGATATATATTAACGATCTGGATGTAGGGTGGAGAATTGGATAAGCAAGTTTGCGGATGATACAAAGATTGGTGGTGTTGTGGACAGTGAGGAAGATTATCGTAGATTAAAAGGTGATTTAGGAAGGCTGGAGGTGTGGGCTGAGAAATGGCTGATGGAATTTAATACAGATAAATGTGAGGTGCTACATTTTGGAAAGGCAAATTTAAATAGGTCATATACATTGAATGGTAGACAATTGAGGAGTGCAGAGCAACAAAGGGATTTAGGAGTTATGGTAAATAGTACCCTCAAGGCTGATACTCAGGTAGATGGTGTGGTGAAGAAGGCATTTGGAATGTTGGCCTTCATAAATCGGAGTATTGAATTCAAGAGTAGGGAGGTTATGATTAAATTGTACAAGGCATTGGTGAGGCCAAATTTGGAGTACTGTGTACAGTTTTGGTCACCAAGTTATAGGAAAGATATAAACAAAATAGAGAGAATGCAGAGAAGGTTCATGAGAATGTTGACAGGATTTCAGGGTCTGAGTTGCAGGGAAAGGTTGTGCAGACTGGGGCTTTTTTTTCTGGAGCATAGAAGATTGAGAGGGGACTTGATAGAGGTGTTTAAGATTTTAAAAGGGACAGACAGAGTAAATGTGGATAGGCTTTTTCAATTAAGAAAGGGGGAGATTCAAACTAGAGGTCATGGTTTAAGATTGAAGGCAGAAAATTATGGGGAACATGAGGGGAAATTTCTTTACGCAGAGGGTGGTGGGGATGTGGAATGAGCTTCCGGCAGACGTGGTCGAGGCGGGATCATTGGTTACATTTAAGGAAAGACTGGATCGTTACATGGATAGGAGGGGACTAGAGGGGTATGGACCGGGTGCTGGTCAGTGGGGCTAGGAGGGTGGGGATTTGCTAAGGCATGGACTAGTAGGGCCGAACTGGCCTGTTCTGTGCTGTAAGTGGTTATATGGTTATATGGTTTGGAATGATGTTAGCTATGTCCCATAAGCAGTTGTGCTGGTGACACACCACACTCAAGCGGTGTTGTGCAGTATACTAGCATGCTCTGGTAGAAGTCTGTTCCCTGTCTTTTGCCTTGTTCATCAGTCTATTCACTGTCTGTACTTATTTTTTCACTAGACCATTGGACTGTGAAAAATTAGGACTTTGCATTGTGTGTACAAAGTCCCACTCTTAGGCAAACTGTCAGAACTTTAAATTACAAAACTGTGGTCCATTTTCTGTGAAGATTTCATTTTCCACGCCAAGTCTAAGAATATGGGTTTCATACCTGTTATTGCAGCATCTGCAGTGGTGGTGTTCAGTTTACACACTTCTAGATACAGGAAGTAATAGTCTGTGATGAGCAGATAGTTTGATATTGGAATAGGTAATTGAGCGTGATGCATACACAATGGTTTGCCGGTCATCATATTTTTGCAGAAGAACTGCACCGAGCCCACTATGTGATATATCTGATGAAATGTTGATAAGTCTCGTTGGATTATAAAACCTCAAACTGGTTCCTCTGTGAGCAGTTTCTTTAGTTCCCTCCATGACTTTTCACGGTAACGATCCCATTCCCATTCAATGTTCTTTTCTGTTCATCTTCTCAATGCAGCTATCTTTTCTGAGAGGTTGGATATGAATTTACCATTCCATTAAACCTCTGTACGTTCTTTTAACATTGTGGCCTTGGCATGTTCCCAATGGTGGATGCCTTTTTGGGATCTGGTCTGATGCCCTCACTGTCAATATCTCCTACAAATGTTAGTTCTGTCACCATGAGCTGCCATTTCTTTCTATTCAGCTTCAGTTTTGCTTTCCTTGTTGCTTCCAGCATTTTCCTTAGTCTCTTATTATGCTCTATTCTCGTGGTTCCCCATGCTACGATGTCATCCATTGAGGTATCAACTCAGTTCAGGTACTCCCAAAATCCTGATGATGCATTTAACTTACTGAAAAACTTTGCATTTGCAAACTGTGACATGATTTCTTCACCCGTCGGAAGCTTAAAGTGTTCTCTCTTTATTGCTCTGTTTAGATCTCTTGGATCCAGGCAAATTCTAAACTTTCCATTCTTTTTATCCACAACATTGAGTTAACTGAGCCACTCCGTTGGCTCATCTATCTTCTGAATCATGTTCAGGCTTTCCATCCTATCCATCTCTGCCTTTAGTTGCTTTTGAAACGCAAATTGAACTTTTCTCCATGGATTTATTATTGGTAGCACATGTTTTTCCATTCTGATCATGTGTTCTCCTGGAAGGCAGCCTTGACCCTGAAATAGGTCATTGTAGTCCTTCATGAGTTGATCATAGACTGTCTCTCTTTCACTTTCCACCAGGAGGAATCTTTTTACCAGGTTCAGTTTCTCACAGGCTGTTAAACCTAGTATGGCCTGTACATCCTTTGGTACCACGATGAATGCTAGCATATGCTCTTTGTTCTTGTGTTTCACTTTGACCATTCATTCTCCTTGCACTGGTATATCAGTATCTGAATATTCTGTCACCTTCATTTTTGTTCCATACATCTTTGGTCTGGGTCTAATCTTCTTAAAAATCAGTCACTGATATTACATTAATTTGTGCTCCAGTATCTAATTTAACTGAAACGTATATGTCATTCACTTTTAATTTCAGCATCCAGTCTCTGTTTTCTTTCTTGTTTTCAGTCACAACATCTACATAGAATTCCTCTATCTCCCTTTCGTCTACTGCATGAACCTTGCTTTGTTGCACTTGGTTCCTACAGCAACATGCATAATGGTTACTTTTGTTGCACATATAGCATGTTTTACCATATGCTGGACGCTATTTTGGTAGATGTTGTGTACCACATCGACGCCATGGCTTTTGATTATCTCTTTTGTTTTTGTTCATTGACCACACCTCTTTTTCCACTTTGGCATGCTTTTTGCAAACAATTTATGTATGTTCTTGCTCATTGAATCCACATTGCTGCTAGTTTCACCGAACAGCTATTTTGCCTGTGTTTTTCAGTTTATGCAGCTCTACAGAGTGCTATGACTTTTTCCAGGTCTAGATTTTGCTATTTTAGCAGTCTTTCATTTAGGCTATTACTGGAATACCACATACAAGTCTATCTTTAATCACTGAGTCAGTCAGTCCACCAAATTCACACGTTTTGCTTGTTTCTCAGTTTAGTCACATACCGATCAATACTTTTTTCCGTTTTCTGTACATGTGAATCATCTGTGCCTTCCAAATGTCACGTTATGTTTTGGTATGTAGTATGCCTCAAACTGTTCCATTATTTTTACCAGTTTCATTTTGTCTCCTTCAGCAGCAAATGTGAAGTTATTATACACCTCCAGGGCTTTATTACCCACAACATGTAAGAAAACTGATGCTATCACTTTTCTCGCCAGCTCCAACTGCCACTAAATACAATCCAAAATGCTGTTTAAATCTGTTCCTATTTTCAGGTACATTACCTGTCAGCTGAAGTTTCACTGGTGGGTGTAACCCTTCCATTTATCACTGTGTTAGCTTCTCTTCACTGATCAGTTGCTTTACCTTTTAAAGTATTTCCTTCTAATTTCCTTCATGCCACTTTTGACACCGTTTCATCTTGTATTTGTATGTGTGATTTCATAGACAACACATGGATGAAGAAAAAGGTTCTTTACTTTAAAGTTATTGTAAACAGCACCATGAGGCTTGCCATGAGGCTACAAGTCCCCATTACAGATCTATATACTGTGTGTCCTGCTCTGTGTCAGCTCCTGGTGGCAGCCAAGTCTAATCAAACAGAAAGGCATTGCTAGTTGCTTTGGAACCATTGTTACAAAATGTTCTATGTTCTAACAAATCTTATTGCATAATAGAGGGAGAGGACCAGTTTAGAGCAGGTCAGAGGGTTTGGAAGACTAAATGGTCTTTTTTATTTTGGTCTTAATCCTATATCTTCAACCTTACTTTCCTCTTATTTCAAAGTATTCTCAGTCACGATGAAAGATTTCTCTCCACAGTTGCTGCTGACATTCTTATGTTTTATTTGAATTTAAATAAGTTTGTTTTTCATATCAATTTTATGTTTCCACTATAATGGCCATTTTATTTCCAGATATATCCACCTATTGAACTTATCAACTTACTGCTGAAAAGTTGTTGTTATTGTCCAAACTGACTGTCACCTTCCATCTCAGTCTATAATACATAAATTGCTCTGTTATGGTTACACATTCAACCTTCTTCAAGGCGCTTCAAATATCAAAGACTAGTTAATACTGTTGCAATAGAAAAACACTTCAAGACAAGAGCAATTAATTAATTCCTTTTCTTAGTTTTTCCAAGATATTGTTGGTTTATTATCTTGCTTGGTCTGGGAACTCATGGAAAAATGGTTCTCACTTCCTGGGAATAAGGTAATCAGCACTCATTTTTAGTGTCATCTCTACCCATGCTGTGCAAGTGAATTTTGGTAACAGGATCATCCTGTCTTCTAACATAAATCTGCTCTATTTTGTGAGGATTAAACATAGTTGTGAGAAAAGTTTTTATAAAGTGAAGTTGTTGTCATTCAAAAAATGTCCAATTTATATTGTATGAAACTATGACACTTTTCTTTCCCCTTAATTGTGTCCTTGTCCTGACCTTGACTATTATCTCAAACAGGATGCTTTAGTTTAGCTGCCTGAGAGTCAACGATGTAAGAGTGATTGCTTATTTACCCACTCTTCGAGTTGCATATTAATTCTGATTTTTATTCCACAGATGCTGCCTGATCTGCAGTGTATTTCCAGAATTATCAATTTTTATCTATTTCTGTTTTTATTTCTGATTTGCAACATTTGCAGATTTTAAATTTTTAATTCCCAATTAATAATTTCTAACTCCAAGCAGATCATTCATATTTTGCATAAGTGTTTGCCAATCATGTTTCCAATGTATCTGGAAAACTCTCATGCTTGCTCTTTGCCGGTCAAGCTGATCCTTTCATAGCTTGACTCTCCCCTTATCAAGTCAATTCCCACTGACATCTTGGACAGGGCTTGTGTCCTTTCTCATCTTTATAACTTCCAATTTCCTAGTCCTAACCACTTCACCCTTACAGTGAAAGTCCAGTCTATTTATACCTCCATCCTCCATTAAGAAGGTCTTAGAATCTTTTACTTCTTTCCGGACCAAAGATTTAATCAGTTCCACACCACAAACCATGTCACATGTCTAGTAGAACTTGGAGTAGTAGGGTTGGCAGAGTGGTTTCCGCCAACGCCTTTACAGCGCCAGCAATCGAGAACAAATCAGGGTTCGAATCCCACATTGTCTGTAAGGAGTTTGTTCATTCTCCCCGTGTCTGCATGAGTTTTCTCTAGGGGATATGAATTCCTTACACCATTCAAAAAACATAGTGGGTGTGTAGGTTAATGGCCTGTAGATTTAGTAGCATGGACTGATGGGATGAAATGGCCTGTTACTGTTCTGTATGTCTAAATTTAAATTTACTTCTGAATTATCCTCCTTCTTCAGAAAACATGACTCTTCTCTACTAAGGTTGATGGAGCCCTCACATGCATTTCTTCAATTACCCACATGTCTATTTTCATCCCTACTCCCTAGACAGAACAGAGATAGAATTTTCTTGGTACCCATCTTTCATCCCATTAGTTACCACATTTAGTGCATATTCCTTTATCACTTTTGCCAGCTCCACAAGATCTCACCATGATGCCATCTACCCCTCCTCCTCCCAACTGTGCCTTTTCCAGTGACCATTCTCAGTTAAGTGGCTATGAAACATATCCCAGATCACCAAACTCTGTTCTTTGTGATAAAACCCTTGGCTGTCTATCCCTAGATTTGCATCATTTTCATCCATCTATCCTTTTTCATTAAAATATACTAAAATACCTGTAGAGAATTTCATTTTAGGTTTAATTTTGTGTTTGAAGATTACCAGGGTCTTAACTTTGTCTCGTCGACCATGCACGATAACACCATGGTAAATCTGGTCATTTCATGGGCTGTTCTAGTTTGCGCAGTTTTAACACCTTTCTATTCCACTGTTCTATTGCCTATCATGTTGAAATTCATGTGGATTTTGTCCATGTTTCCAATATTTGCTAATTCAAAATGGTGTTTCTACTGGTTACATATAATAAACTGGTGAAAACTTACAACTTTATGATTAAGATCTTTTGGTAATATCTGTGTATTTTTTGTTGTAATACCAGATTGTTCCTGTTCATGAAACGATTGCACCAGCCTACTGAAGCCACAAAATCTTTACTGAGGTGTTGGTGAGACTGCACTGCAGTGCAAATGTTCTTATTTTATTTTGGGTGACTATGTAGCAATCTTGCCTCTGTTCATGTATCCATTCTACAATGTGATTTTCCAACTGTGGCCAATGAGTGATTCCTTTTCTCAAAGAACTTTGCATTTTTGGTATGTTTCTTAAAGTCTCTTCTTTCTTCCTCCAATCTCTTACGAACTTCTCATGTACATCAAATGTTCTTGCAGCAGCGCAGTTGTTGGTTTTCTTGGCCATTTCTTTCACTTTCAATTTAAAACTTGCTTCATACTTTCATCGCAAGTTGCGTTGTGTTGATGAACCCTCCATGATAGCAATAACTTCCAGCCAATGGCAGGCAGATCAATCTGCGTGATCTATAGGAGTCGACATATACACCAGTCAACAGCCCATCTCAGGCATTGCGATCTTTGGGGTCGACTTATACCCCAGTCAACAGGCCAACTTAGGCATCCATAAAAATGGGGTTGACTTATATGCCGGATATACCATAAAACCTTTAAAATTAGGCTGAAAAAATGTGGGTCAACTTACATGTTGGTTGACTTATATGCTGAAATATATGGTAATTGGTTGTCATTCATTAGCTAGGTCCAAGGAAATTAGTCATTTGATTTCAGTTAGAGGAAATATGAATTAGGCTGAAAATTAAACAAAATGGATGCAGATTGATAGAAGAGGTGGAAAAATATCATCAATGAAAGTAATCATATAGAATGTGACTATTTCTGCCACAGGTGCACAAAGATAAAAAAAGAGACTGCCAGAGCCAGACACAAGATTTTTCAATGTCAATGATATATCAGATAAATGATATATCAGAACCCTGGGAGTAGAATCATGCAGTGCCACAGCATTTGTCTTGGAAGGGAAGCTGACTACATCAAAAGCCAGGAAGAAATTATGCTGGCTAAAAAGGAATAATGTGAGAGCATCACAGAAACAGAAGATGAAGCTTGTGATTGCAGCCAGTATGCTTTTGATCATTTCAACCAGGGCGAAAGCTACGCTCCAGGGAATAAAACTGGAGATGTAACTACAGAACAGCTGAACAGAGGAAGATGCAGAAAATGTGGATAGATCAAGGGTAAATTTTGAAAGATGGGGATTGATCACAGCAGATATGTGAAAGAGATGAAAGAAACTTGTTAACAATACAGTATTGTTGATGTCCAATCTCTATACACCTCCATCCCCCATACTGAAGGTCTCAAAGCCCTTTGTTTCTTCCCCAACAACTGAACCCACCAATCCTCCTCCTCCTTGCAGAACTTGACCTCACCCTCAATAATTTCTCCTTTGACTCATCCACTATCTCCAAGTCAAAGGGGTAGATATGGATACCCTCTTGGACTCCAACTATGCCTGCTTTTTTGTTGGCTATGTGGATCAATCCATGTTACAGGCTTGCACAGACCAGGCTCCACAACTCTTCTGCCAAAATGATGGCTATATTGGTGCTGCCTCATACATCCATAATGACCTCATCAACTTTATTTGCTTTGCAGCCAACTTTCACTCTGACCTGACATTCACTTGGTCCACCTCTGGCAACACTCTCCCTTTTCTCAATCTCTGTCTTCAAATCCAAGTCTGGTAATTTTCCTCAAACCCAACTCCCACAGTTACCTCGACTACATCTCTTCACACCCTGTCCCTTGTAATGATTATATTCCTTTCTCTCAATTCCTCATTCTCCATCGAATCTACTCCCAGAATGAGGTCCTCCATTCCTGAATATCCAAGATGTCCTCCTTCTTCAAAAAAAAGTGGCTTCCCCTCTACTGTCATTAACTCAGCCCTTATCCGTACCTCTTCTATTTCACGCATATCTGCCCTTGACTCCTTCACCCCAAGATTCTGCAAGGATAGGATTCCCCTTGTCCTCACCTACCACCCCTTCAGACCCCACATCCAACATACGTTTCTCCACAATTTCCGCCTCCTATAATGTGATCCTTCCACCAGGGACATCTTCCCCTCTCCACTTTCCTCAGAGACCTCCCATCCATGATTCCCTTGTCTACTCATCCCTTCAAACTCAAAACCCTTTGGTGCCTAACCATATTATCGCAGGAAATTCTACACCTACTCCCCACACCTCTTCCCGCACCATCATTTGGGTATCCCAACAGTTCTTCAAAGGTAAAGCAACATCTCACTTGTGAATCTGCAGAAGTCAACTACTGCCTATGGTGCTCTGTTTGATCATCTTTACATCCAAGATATTGGATGCAGATAAGAGATTGTTTCATTGAGCGCATTTGCTTTGTCGGCTGCATAATGAGGACCTGGCAGTGGCCAACCATTGCAATTCCACACCCCATTTCAACACATGCATTGCCAAACTGAGGCCACCTGCCAATCGGAAGAACCAATCTCCATTCAGATGACACTAACATCACCCCCTTCTGTCTCCATTCAGAGCTCTACCCTCTCCCCCTATCATTTCTCAGCTTTTTTGTCTTTTGCCCTCCAACCCATATCTATCTATGACTCTTATCTGTGAGCCTGTGCTCCTCCCCTGCCCCTTCTTTCCTCCTCTATCTCCCAGCCATTTTATTCAGGTCCTTCCTGCTTTCTGTTCATACCTTGATGAAAGGCTCAGGCCCACAACGTTGGTTATATCTCTTTGCTTCTTATAGACTCTGCATGACCTGCTGAGTTTCTCCAGTACTTTTGTGTATTGTAGTACAATCACAGCATCTGCAGACTTGCTTGTTTAACTTTAAACAATACAAAAATAGCCAGAAAAGGTAATTGAACTGCCAGGGGAGCATGGGAGAAAGATAAATAGGGTGGCATGGTTGGCGTAGCAGTTAGCGCAATACCGTTACAGCGCTAGTGATCGGGACCGGAGTTAAAATCCCCCTCTGTCTGTAAGGATTTTGTACGTTATCTATGTGTCTGTGTGGGTTTTCCCTGTGGGCTCCGGTTTCTTCCCACCTTTCAAAATGTACTTGGGGTGATAGGTTCATTGGGTGTAAATTGGGCGGCACGGACTCGTGGGTTAAAATGGCCTGTTACCTTGCTGTCTGTCTAAATTTTAAAAGTTTAAAAATAATACCAGTAAAATTTAGCTTGATGGACAAGATCCATTTGGTGAATAAACACCAAAAATATCATGGTTGTCAACTTCTTGTCCTTTCTGAAATTATCAACATCTCTATTTGCAGTTTAAACAATATTTGAAATGTGCATCAAATTACTTTCTTTGGAGATTTAATATAATTCTAGGACATAGAGCACAATATGGGCCCTTTGGCCCATGATGCAGTGCTGATCCATATAAACTGGTCTATAGAAAGACATTTTGTTGTGTGTTTTATCCTTTCTCTATGAGTATAGAAACACTATGCATTAACAAATATAAGTTATAGAAAGGTTGGACCTTGGAGATCATGTAAACAGTATAAAATCCAAGGAAATTGCTTTTGGTCCTGCCTCAATTTAGATAGCATATGAACTGCAGCTCCATTCATTTCCATGAGGATGTAGGACTTCATAAATGAAGCCAAGGAATTGTTATTTCCCTGTTTTTTATATATATAACTGATTGGGAATTTAGGGAGGGGAAACCAGGAGAACACAAACCAGTCCTCATTGCGGGGTCAGCAGTGGAAAGGGTAAAGAACATCAAATTCCTGGGTATCCACATCTCTTGAAGATCTATCCTGGAATCAATGCCAACATGAAGAAGGATTGTCAGTAGCTGTACTTCATTAGGAGTTTGAGGAGATTTGGTATGCTACCAAAACTCTTGTAAATTTCTACAGGTATACTGTGGAGAGCATTCTGACTTGTATCAATGCCTGGTATGGATATGCCAATGCACAGTACAAGAACAAGCTACAGAGTGTTGTGAATTTGGCCAGCTCCATCATGGGCATTAGTCTACATTCCATTAAGGACATCTGCAAGAGGTGGTCTCAAGAAAGCTCCACTATCATCAAAAATCATCTCCATCCAGGCCATGCCCTTTTCTAATTGCTACCATCAGGAAGGAGGTACAGGAGACTGAAGACGAACACCTAGTGGTACAAAAACAGCTTCTTACCCTCTGCCATCAGATTTCTGAATGGGCAATGAACCATATTCCCTACCTCACTTTTTCTCTACTTTTGTGCTAATTTATATATTTTAAAATGTGATTTATAGAAAATAGGCACCTGCAATTCTGCCGCAAAACAACAATTTTCAAGATACATGTTCATGACAATAAATTCTGATTCTGAAAAAATTGCTGCTATCCAACCTTTGCCACTGGACTCTGATGTTTGGGCCAGCAGAAGAGGCCCTCTGCATCTGGATCAGGGTGCAGATATGGAGAGTCCACATACAGTCATTTTTGACTTGGGGTTGACGTTGTGTGAGCTTTGCCAGCAACGTGTTTTAGAAGTTCATCATGTCCATTGACAGATTTGTTTATAACTAATCTGCTCATTGACATACATAAACATTCAAAACCTATTTTTTAAAAATCAAACAATAACAAATCAATGATTAAATATTAAAGTTAAAAATATTAAAACAAATTCAAATAATTTCAAAGAACTTAATTTGCCTCATAATAAATTTCAGTTGCTTCTTTCCATTCAAGTAAGTGAGCTCACATCAGAACTAACCTGGCTCAGATTCAACCGTTGGTTTCCACAGCAGAGCAGCAGAACACCATTTTAAGAGTGAGTAACAATGCCGGAGCACAGTTGGGAAAGTCCTGCCAGAAAGTTTGCTATAACTGTGTTTCCCAGACACTGGCATTTGCCAACAAGTCCTCATCCATTTCATGGTATTGTATTGTTTTAATTCTATCAATTAATCTGGAAATCCATAATTCTTGGCAATTACAACAAGGGATTGTATTCTTTAGAAGTTAAACTAATTTTGTTTATTTTGGGCAGTTATCATTGTAATACACTGTTTTAGTTTCCCATAGGGAGGGAGATCAAGATAGGTGTTGTTTGTATATATGCAACCAACTCTATTCTTCTCCTTCCTAAATCCCTGCTGATAAATTGCTTGTAAACCTACACAATTCATTCAATGTATTCCATTATTCCTGATCTATTGCTATGATAAAATGGACAAAAACACATCATACAAAATATTACCAGAAAAGTGATATACTGGGGAAAGTTAATGAGATGTCATAATTTTATTGAATAACTAGCAATATTGTACTGTAGGGTTATTATGCTATGATATCAATCACTGGCAGGACAACTGATCTTTGGAGCCTGAAGAAATTACATTCAATATTTCTAAATTATTCAGTTATTGTTAGTGCTGCTTTCAATATCTAATCCCATATTGAAGCAAATATGCAAGCTATGTTGAGAAAAGCTAGGAGTAGGATATTTAGCAGTTAATGGGTGAGGGTTTGTTGCATTAAATGGTGCTGCTATATTGAGATAGCATTGTGGCTAAACTTGGCCTTGATGACACTGGAGAGTTGTAAACATTAGTTTGACAAAATTAAGAATTTTGAGTTAACTAGGATTGTGGTGAATCTATTGGACTTTGAAAATGATTGAAGGGGGACATGGCTGTTTAGAGCTCAAAGACAAAAGTATGGTGCTTGATTATGAGTGGCTCCAAAATGGTTGTCAATAATAAGAAGTGGAGAACTTTCTAAGATACTTGAGAATACTCAGTAAATTAAACATACTGTACAAACAAATATATTGAACAAAAGACTCAGCAGAGACTGGGTTCAGAGTAAAGAATAATGTGCACCAAAGCAGAGGCATCAAAAAATAGAGTAGTTTTAAGGTTTATAGGGGTTCTGAGAAAGAAATTTTCACCCAGAGGATGTTTGGAATCTGGATGCAGTCCAACATCTAAACGAGCACTTGAATTGTCAAGGCATAAAGGATCTATGACAAGTGCATAATGGGATTAGTATAGAAGGTCAGCAAGGACATGTTGGGACAAGGGGCCTGTTTGTGTACTATATGATGCTATGACTAACTTATAGAGAGGACATGTTTCATTAGCTTCTTTTCAGCAGACATTCTGGAACCTTCAACTGAAATATTATCACAATACAAATAAAATGCATCTGATTATATGCTACAACTTGGTCACAAGCTGCCATAATACAACACTCAAAGGAGATAGAACCATAGAACATTACAGCTCAGAAACAGACCTCTTTGGCCCTTCTAGTCTATGCCAAACCTTTTTTTTGGCCTAGTCCACTGACCTGCACCCAGTCCATACCTCTCCTATCCATGTACCTGTCGAAATTACACTTGTATTAAAAATGAACCCTCCATTCACCACTTCAGTTGAAAGCTCATTCCATACCCCCACCACTCCCTGTGCAAAGAGGTTACCCCTCCTGTTCCCCCTAAACATTTCCTCTTTCACATAAACCACATATGTTTTTCTGTAGAACTGACAAAAAACTATGAATAGCTGGTCCTCGGTCCAACAGCAGGTTCCAAACTGCAAAATTGTTTGAATGCACCATCTTAGAGAGGGCCAACAACTGGGGATATTGCATTGCCCTGCAATCGTTGTCCTTCTTGGAAGAAGAGCTTGTGGGTCAGTGGGATGTTGCCAGAATAGTCTGAAGGGAATGCATGTTTAGGGTGGTAAAGGGGCCACCATTCAACAGGGATGCTTTGTTTTCTGTGTGTTGATTTGTTTTTTGAGGGTTGTTCCAGCTGCATCCATTGATGTTATTGGAAACTTCTCCTGCTAGTCCTTAAAGATGGTAGTAGGCTTTTGAGTGTCAGGAAATGACTCATGCACTTGAGGACATTCATAGTAAATAGTTTTAAAGAGGCTGGTCCTGTTGAGTTTATGGATGTTCAATCAAGATGAGTTATACAGCAGAAATTTATCCTGTAAATGCAAAATTACACCTTGGGATAGATTTAACAAATGAATCATCTAATTTTTGGAAAGGATTGAATCATTTGAAGGACTTTTCTTGTCCCACCACATTACAATTTTATAAATGAGTTACACAGAAATTCCCAACTATTGTAGGTAGAACTTCTGGGTTCTTTTTAGCTTTCTTTCACATGTTACATTTATTCTTAATTACCATGAAAACCTTCTGTAGTTACTCAATGTGTCAGCAAAAAGGTATTTGGAAACATGGCCTAAAATATGACTGGAGGAGAAAATATTCATCTGTAAATAATTTATGCTTCTGCGAATGCTAAATTTGGATTGGGAGTGGGGAAGGGAATGAAAATGATGATGCTGGCATCAATTTAGTAATGGATCCCCCAAGAGTGTTTCCTCCTCCCTGTAATAATTACCATGTAAATTCATCATTGTTGCAAAAGGTGTATGTTTATCAGTGCCAAACTTCATCTTTTGCCTATCTTTTTATAATATTCAAAAATATTTAAAATTTCCTAAAAATTATGTAAAACTTTTTTAAAACTCAGAAGAACTGTTAAACAGGAAGTTTGCAGACAATGTGCATTATTGAAAAGTGCTGGAGAAACTCAGCTGGGCAAGTCACGTCTATAGGAAGCTAAGGGATATTACCAACATTCCATGCCTGAGCAACAAGCAGGCAGATGACTGAATAAAAAGGTGGGGAGAGAAAAGAATAGAAGGGAAGAAGGAATACATACATATTATTTATCTTTAAGCAAGCAAAAGTAGCAATAAAATTTTTGTGGTTATCAATAATTTCACTGACAACAAATTACAGGAAACTATTAGGATCTTTTTTTTTAAATCGCATCGCTAAAATGTGTTAAAAATTCAGAATATTAAAAAAAATTCTCACTGTGATCAAATAGATTCTTCCATCAAAAAACTTTTGGGACACACACTCAAACACACACACACACACACACACCACACACACACACACACACACACACACACACACACACACACACACACACACACACACACACACACACACACACACACACACACACACACACACACACCTTTCTTCCCCCCCCCAACAGATACTGACTGCTGCAAAACTTTCCAACATGCTCTCATAAACAAAACAAATATGCTAAGATTATAAAACTAATTGTATTGTAATCTCAGGAGTCAAAACTCAGATGACATCATTAAACATTACATTTATTAGATTATTGGCAAGATTATGGCTAGGAAAAAGTGCTTCTTCAAAACATTATTCCACATAAAAATCATATGTCACTGCCAATCATGGGATTAATCAATCTGTATGTGTACACAAGGGAAGGGCTCATGAGAATTATGTTGTAGCCAGGAAGGAATTTAAGAAAGGATTTAGGAGAGCTTGAAGGGGGCATGAGAAGGCCTTGGCATGTAGAATTAAAGAGAACCCCAAGGCATTCTACACATATGTGAAGAACAGAAGGATGATGAGAATAAAGGTGCGGCTGCTTAAGGATAAAGGAGGCAACATGTGTCTGGAGGCAGAGGAGGTTGGGGAGGCCATAAATGAATACTTTGCTTCAGTATCCACAAGATGAAGAGCTTGATCAGGGTGAAGTCGGAATAAAACAGGCTCGTGTGCTGGATGAAGAGACAGTGTTGGATCTTAAAACCATAAAGATTGATACCATATATCCCTTTATATACAATGACAGAATTTTCAGCTAAAATTTTGGTTTTGAGCATTACCCTTTGCATAAAATGACCCCGACCCCAAAAATTAGGCACTTTTTTTAAAAGTTCACTAGTGGATGTTATTAAAAGCAAATCACAACATTTTAATAACAAATTACCATATAAAGGTATCAATTTTATTTGGATATTTTAAAATAAACCATTGTGAGATCCTGCACCAGGGCATTTAAGTCTGTAATGAGCTGCCGGCAGTTGGATTGGGCTGATGAACCCTGCAGAGGAGCAGTGAGACTTTGCAAATAAATAACAGGGCATACACGAGATGGCGTCGGAGCCAACAGGAAGATGACAGCGGTGTTACAACTTCTCTGTTAAGGTACGGATTTTAGACCTGCCATATAGGGTGACCCCTGATTTTTAAGGTGAAATTTTTAATTTTTGGGTTAATTCTTGATGACGGCATATATGATAAATCCCTGGGGCTGGACACAATATAACTCAGGTTGTGTCTGAAAGGAGGGAAGAGATAGCTGGGCCATGGGGTATGATCTTTGAGTCTTCCTTGGCCACAGGGGAGGTGTTGGAGGATTAGAGAATGGCAAATGTGTTCCCCTTGTTTTAAATAGGTAATAGAGAGAATCCTGGGAATTATAGACTGGTGACATCAGTCATGTGAAAACTATTGGAGAGGATTCTTAAGGATAGGATCTATAAGCATTTGGAGAAATACAGTCTATTCAAAGATAGTCAGCATGGTTTTGTGAAAGATAAGTCATGCCTCACGAGCTTGTTAATGTTTTGAGGAGGTGACAAAAGGAATTGATGAAGTAAATGTGGACTATATGGATTTTAGTAGGCATTTGACAAGGTTCCCATGAGAAACTTGTTCAGAAGGTCATGAGGTTCCATAGAACCTTGGCTATATGGATTAAAAATTGGCTTGTATGTAGAAAGCAGAGAGTAGTAGTGGTCAGAAAGAATTCTGCCTGGAGGACAGTGACTAGTGAAGATCCATAGGGATCTGTTCTGGGACCCCTGCTCTTAGTGAATTTTTTTTCATTGACCTAGATGAAGAAGTAGAAGGGTGGGCCAGTAAGTTTGGGGATGATACAAAGGTTGTAAGAGTTGTGAAAAGTGTTGAAGGTTTTTGTAGGTTACATAAGAATACAGACAGGATGCAAAGTTGGGTGGAAAAGTGGCAATTGGAATTCAATCTGGATAAGTTTGAGGTCATGAATTTTAGGTAAAATTAAAAAGCTGAGTACAGGGTTAAATATCAGATATTTTAATAGTGTGGTGCAACAGAGGGACCTTGGGGTCTAAATCCACATACCCCTCAGGCAGGTTGAGCGGATAGTTAAGACAGCTTATGGAATTTTGGGCTTCATCAATAGGGGGATTGAGTTTAAGAGTTGAGAGTGTGGTCTTACAAGAGATTTGTCGAGTTGCAACATGACCTCTCAACTCTTGAAATTTTAGATGATTTTGTTTTCTTTAGAATTCACTACGGAAAAGAATATTGAACCAGATGAAGTGAAGAAGTATGGTAGGGAGGTCATGATTAATATAAGGATTAATGAGGAGGTAGTGTTGGATATATTAAAAAAGATCAAGGTGGATAAATCCCCGGGTCCTGACAAAATATTTCCTCGGAGCCTAAAGGAGGTTAGTGAACAAATAGTGGGAGTGTTGACAAAAATATTTAAAATGTCACTGGCCACAGGGTAAGTACCAGAGGACTGGAGGGTGGCTCTTGTTGTTATGCTGTTCAAAAAAGGATCCAAAAGTAAACCTGGTAATTATAGGCCTGTAAGTCTGACGTCAGTGGGGTGTAACTTAATGGAAAGTGTTCTTAGAGATGGCTCTGATTTATGTACCATGATTCCTAAATCCCTTTGTTCCACTGCACTCCTCAATTGACTACCATTTAATGTGTATGTTGTATTTTGATTAGTCCCACCAAAATGTAGCACCTCACATTTATCAGTATTAAACTCCATCTGCCATCTTTCAGCCCACTCTTCTAACTGTCCTATATCAGCCTGTAAGCTTTGACAATCTTCCTCACTGTCCACAACACCATCAACCTTTGTATCATCTGCAAATTTACTAATCCAATTTGGAAGGACAGGGATTGATTTGGAGTAGTCAGCATGGTTTAACAAACCTAATAGAAGTTTTCAACGAGGTTACTAAAAATGTTGATGAGGGGAAGGCGGTGGATGTTGTCTATTTGGACTTTAGTAAGGCTTTTAACAAGGTTCCCCATAAGGAAGGTGGAAGCATTAGGTACTAATGATGAAGTAGTGAAATGGATTCAATAATGGTTGGATGGGAGATGCGAGAGAGTAGTGGTGAAAAATAGTGTGTCGAATTGGAGGCTGGTGACGAGTGGAGTGCCTCAGGGATTGATACTGGGTCCACTGCTGTTTGTCATATATATTAACGACCTAGATGATAGGTTGGCAAATTGGATTAGTAAATTTGCAGATGATACAAAGGTTGATGGTGTTGTGGACAGTGAGGAAGGTTGTCAAAGCTTACAGGCTGATATAGGACAGTTAGAAGAGTGGGCTGAAAGATGGCAGATGGAGTTTAATACTGATAAATGTGAGGTGCTACATTTTGGTAGGACTAATCAAAATACAACATACACATTAAATGGTAGTCAATTGAGGAGTGCAGTGGAACAAAAGGATTTAGGAATCATGGTACATAATTCCCTGAAAGTTGAATCACGTGTAGAT
This sequence comes from Narcine bancroftii, assembly GCF_036971445.1. Taxonomy (NCBI): domain Eukaryota; kingdom Metazoa; phylum Chordata; class Chondrichthyes; order Torpediniformes; family Narcinidae; genus Narcine; species Narcine bancroftii. The sequence continues at coordinate 425,372,616 of NC_091469.1, forward strand.
AGGGTGGTAAAGAAGGCTTTCATAAATCAGAGTACTGAATACAAGAGTTGGGATGTTATGTTGAAGTTGTATAAGGCATTGGTGAGGCCAAATTTGGAATATTGTGTACAGTTTTGGTCACTGAATTACAGGATATAAACAGAATAGAGAGGGTGCTGAGGTTTACGAGAATGTTGCCGTGGTTTCAGGGTTTGAGTTACAGGGAAAGGTTGAGCAGGCTGGGACTTTATTTCCTGGAGCATAGACAATGAAGGGATAATTTGATAGAGGTATTCAAAATTATAAGGGGGACAGATAGGTCAATGAGGATAGGCTTTTTCCATTGAGAGTGGGGGAGATTCAAACAAGAGGACATGGATTGAGAGTAAAAGGGGAAAAGTTTAGGGGAAACATGAGGAGGAATTTCTTCACACAGAGAGTGGTGGGGGTGTGGAATGAACTTCTGGCAGAGGTGGTAGAAACGAGATTGATGTTAATATTTAAAGAAAAACTGGATAGGTATATGGATGGGAGAGGTATGGAGGGTTATGGGCTGAATGGGTCCAGTGGAACTAGGTGGGAGAAGATGTTCAGCATGGACTTGAAGGGCCCAACTGGCCTATTTCTGTGCTATAAATGGTTATATGGTAAAAAATCAAATTTTAGTTTACTGCAAAAAGCATTTTACAAATACCTTCTCATGACAATAATTTATGTTATTGCCTTTTTAGTTAGGTCAGTAAATTCCCTGCCCAAACAGGAAAGAGCTATTTGATTAAATAAATGGAATGGTCTATTTTGATCAGGATCAGGATTTATTTTCCTGAACAAGTCAGGAAATTCATTGTTTTGCGGCAGCATCTTAGTGTAAACATTCATATTATAACCATCTTACACCATTACTATATAAAAAATAAAAATAATAGTGGATGAAAAGTAGGGCATATGAATCATTGATCATTCAGAAATCTCATGGCAGCAGGGAAGAAGCTGTCTTTGTGTTGCTGAGTGCTCACCTTTAGGCTCCTCTACATTTTTCCCAATGGTAGCAGAGTGAAGAGGGCATGGCCTGGGTGGTGGGGATCTTTGAGGATAGAGGTGGCACTTTTTGAGGCACTGCCTCATGTAGATGTCCTTGATGAAGTGAAGTCTGGTGCCTGTGATGTTGCAGGCTGAGTTAACAACCCTCTGGAGTTCATTCTTGTCCTGAGAGTTGGCGCTTCCATATCGGGCAGTGATGCAATGGGCCAAAATGCTCTCCAATGTACATCCGTTGAAGTTTACGAGTCTTCGGTGACATATTGAATCTCCTCAAACACCTCATAAAATATAGCCGCTGGCAAGCCTTTGTGATTGCATCAAGATGGAAGCTCCAGGACATATCCTTGGAGATGCTGACACACAGGAATTTGAAGTTCTTGATCCTCTCCACTAATGAACCTTCAATGAGGAATGGGTTGCATTCCCCTGACTTCCTTCTGAAATCCACAATCACCTGCTTGGTTTTGCTGACATTAAGCGCAAGGTTGTTGTTACGCCATTCAATGAGCTGACCTATCTCCCTCCTGTATGCTTCCTCATTGTCATTTGTGATTCTACCAACAGCTGTGGTGTCATTGGAAAACTTGTAGATGGCATTGGAATTGTCTCTGGACATACAGTCATGGGTGTATAAGAAGTAGAGCAGTGGGCTAATCATGCATCCTTGGGGTGCGCCTGTGTTGATCATCAGTGAGGAGGAAGCATTGTTTCCAATTTGTACTGACTGTCAAGGATCCAGTTGCAGAGAGGGGTACAGAGACCTAGAGTATGTAGCTTCTTGACCAGCACAAAGGGAATAATTTTATTGAAGGCCAAGCTGTAGTCTATGAAGAGCAGCCATATGAATTGCTGTTTTTTTTTTATTTTTTTATTTTTCACACCATAAATCACATTAGCCATGATATACACTTTTTCTTTTTCACACATTTACAGTGACTTTTTCTCCCCCCCCCTCCTCCCAAGCCACCCCCCCACCACCCCCCTCTCATCCATTTTAGGTATACAATCGTCCCCGGTAGGTTTTCGCTATTTTGAGGTGATCCAGAGCTGAGTGGAGAGTCAGCAGTATTACATCTGTGTGATTGCGATGATAGGCGAATTGCAATGGGTCTGATTCTTTGCTTAGGTATGTGTTAATTCTGCCCATGACCAGCCTCTCAAAGCATTTCATCACAGTAGAAGTTAGTGCTACTGGACGCTAGTCGTTGAGGCAACTCACACGGCACTTCTTGAGTACCGGGATGATTGATGTCCTTTTGAAGCAGGTGGGAACCTCTGACTGCTGCAATGAGAGATTGAAAATGTCCGTGAACACTCCAGTTAATTGGTTTGCACAGATTTACAGTACTCTGCCAGGTATGGTGTCCGGGCCCGATGCCTTGAGATGGTTCACCCACTTAAATTATGTTCTGACATCACCCTCAGAGACAGTTAGCACAAGGTCCTCAGCCTTTTCAGGGATACTAGTAGGAACTGTTTGGTTCTTCTTCTCAAAGCAGGCATGGAAGGTGTTCAGCTCATCGGGTAGTGAAGCATCACAGCCATCTATAGCATTCGCCCTCTCTGGTCATACAACCACTGGACTGTCTGTGACTGCCTGCATGGCCTACTGCAGGGGGCAACCTATTGTACCTGCAGAGAGGTAACCTGGGAGACTGGCTCCACCTATTCCCTGCCAATCACCAGCCCCACAAAAAAAGCTCACACCACCCCCTGAGCAGGAGCAGAGCACACGGAGCCAGAAGGGATACTGAACCATGTGTGCAAGTTTTAAGCCTGTAGTACAGCCTTCATAGTTTGTGCTTGTTTTGTTTGCACTGCAGCACATCACAATTTAATTATTTTAATTTTAAAGAAGCATGGAAAAGTTTCTCAGCGTAGAAAAGATGGATATCAAACCCCAACAATAGGAAGTTCCAGCCCACTTCGAGATCTGGAAGCATGCGATCAGGGCAATCATACACACTCAGGCTGAGGTCATTATTTCAGACTAGAAGAAACTCATGTTACTGTGCAGGAAACTGGGCCCATTTGCATTCCAGGCGCTCTGTGACTGTACTGAGTACAAACCGGTGATGGCCATCCTGGAAAACATCTACCAACCTCCAGCAAACGTACTCTACTCCAGGTACCTGCTTAGCACCTGCTTAACAGCCAGGTGAGGCAGTAGAGGCTTACCTTGGGGCACTGTGTGAACTGGTGCGCCTGTGCATGGCCGAGATCGGGGTGACCGCTAGGGAAGTGGAATGACTATCCGGGATGTCCGTGTGCGAGGCCTGCGATTGAAGGTGACCCAACAGAGACTGCTGGAAGAAAGCAATGCTTTCCTCACGAGGGTCATTTATGTGGTCCACCTACAATGCAGAAGCCTTCAATGCTCGCCTGCCGCCTCCCTCGGCTTGGCTGACACAAACACCACCACTACTGAGGGCCCCTTCTGTGGAAAAGCCGACGATGCATCCCAGCACTGTAAGTACTGCAGGACCCAGTGTGGGTCCGAGAGATGCTCCAGGAAGAACTGCCCTGCGAGGAACTCGGATTGCTCTCGATGGCGGTAAGAAAGGCCACTTTGCCAAAGTGTGCCTCTCCAAACCCTTTGGGAGCGCTGCGACCTTCCATGACCAGTCGGTAGCCCCCACTTGACCCTCCGGGCACCTCCATGTGCAAATATCAGTCAGCGCCATTGATCCACCCATCACTTCCACTTGCACCAGTGACATCACTTCCGGCCCGACCATTGAACCATGCTGCCGCCATGGGCGCCACCATTTTGGGCTGGCTGACTTGCACCTGCACCGAACACATTACTTCCATTGGACTGACCCAACCCAGAATGCACAATCGCCGCACCCCATGCCGGCACATGCAATGTACCAGACCCACCACGCTGCACAGATGATGATGTCTTCATCATCCTGGCTCATCAGGACTGCAACTACAAACCACTACTCACTGCCGCCAGCTGGGAGCAGCGACTCAGACCCCGAATCGCTCCTAGCATCTACCGCACTGTAATAAAATCCCTGTTCGATAGTGGTAGTACTGAGAGCTTTGTGCACCCACACGTGCTTTGTACACTGGGGTTCAAAGTATGCCCAGTGAACTTTTCCACCACCTTTGCAACCCAGGAACATTCCATCACAGTGTTGGGGTGCTGTTCTGTAAATTTGACTATGGGAGGGGAAATTTATAAAGGGTTTAGGCTCTTGGTCATGCAAGAGCTCTGTGCCCTGATCATCCTGGGACTGGATTTCCAGTGCTATCTCCGCAATGTCCCTCTAGCCTTCAGTGGCCCACTTTCCTCACTCACCATCCACAACACCAAACCTAGTGACCACCTCTGCTCCACCTACAGACTGTTCACCCTACGGGTATCCCCTCCCTCCCTCTTCAATCACCTGACACAAGACTGCAAACCCACTGCAGCAAAGAGCAGATGCTACTGTGCAGTCAACAGGGGCTTCATCAAAGCCGAGGTGCAATGGCTTCTGGTAGAAGGGGTAACAGAGCCCAGCACTAGCCCCTGGTGATCCCAGGTTCTGGTGGTCAAAGAGGGCAGTAAACTGAAGATGGTCATCAACTATAGTCAGACCATCAACCGGTATACCCAGCTGGATGTAGACTCACTGCCCTGCATTGCTGACATGGTCAATGAGATAGCCCAATACAAGGTCTTCTCCACCAATGTCCTAAAGTCAGTCTATCATCAGCTCCCCATCCAAGTCTGGGATAACCCCTCTACTGCCTTCAAGGCTGATGGGCACCTTTACCAGTTCCACTGGGTCCCTTTTGGAGTCACTAATGGAATCTCTGTGTTCCAGAGGGAGTGGATCATATGGTAGGCTGACATAACCTAACGACGACCTTCCCATACCTGGACAATGTCACCATCTGCGGCCATGACCAGCTGGACCACAATGCTAACCTGGAGAAGTTCCTCTGGATGGCAGAGGCACTAAATCTCACCTACAATAGGGAGAAGAGCATATTCAGCACCACCCATCTCGTCATCCTTGAGTGGATTGTGGAACATGGTGGCATCAGTCCCGATCCCCAAACGCATGTTCCCTCTGATGGAACTTCCCCTCCCCCACAAACTCAAGGCCCTGCATAGGTGCCTAGAGCTGCTTTCTTACTATTCCCAGTGGGTCCCCCAGTTCTCAGATAAAGTCCATCCACTGGCCCAAGCCACCACCTTCCCCTCCCACCAAGACACAAGCAGCCTTCACCTGCATCAGAAAGGACATTGCCAACACCATGATGCACGCCATGGATGAAAATACCCCATTCCAGGTGAAGTGCGATGCCTCTGATGTTGCCCTCGCTGTAACCCTCAACCAAGGGGGCTGACCCGTGGCCTTTTCCTCCCAAACCCTCCATGGCTCAGAGCTCGGCTACCCCTCCATTGAAAAGGAGGCTCAGCCAGTACCTGGCAGGCTGGAGGTTCACCCTTTTCACAGACCAGCATGCAGTGGCATTCACATTCAGCACCACCCACAGAGGCAAGATCAAGAACAAGAAGATCTTGTGCTGGAGAGTCAAGTTGGCCATTTTCAGCAACAACATCCAGTATAGGGAGGGAAACTTAAATGAGACCCCCCCCCCCCCGCCCCCACACCGATGCTCTGTCAAAGACCTGCGCCAGTGCACAGTCCGACCAACTTCAGGCCACTCGGCATCACGTGCCTGTATCATTTTGTGAAATTCTAGAATCTCGCCTTCACTGATCAGGAAGTCCAGATCATGACTGCATCCTGCATGGTCTGTGTGGAATGTAAACTGCGCTTCTTCCGTCCAGCAAGGGCCCATGTAATAAAAGCCACTCAGCCCTTCAAGTGGCTCAACATTGGCTTTAAGGGACCACTGCCTTCCATGAACAAGAATGTCTATTTCCTCTCAGTTATAGACGAATACTCCTGTTTTCCCTTCGCCATCCCTTACCCTGACACCTCCACCACCTCCATTATTAAGGCGCTGGTGCAGATTTTTACCATATTCAGATACCTGGCATTCATCCTCAGCAAGTGAAGAGCTGCACCCATACCTGTGCATGACTAGCTACAACCCCAGGGGCAATGGGCAGGTAGAACAGGATAATCTGGAAGGCAGTCCTCCCGGCCCTTAGGTCGAAAGGATAGTCCACTAACTACTGGCAGGAGGCCCTCCCCGAGGCACTCCATGCCATACGGTCACTCTTATGTACGGCTAACAACCAGACCCCTCACGAATGCCTCTTTTCTTTCACCAGAAAATCGGCAGTCTCACTGCTGGCATGGCTGATGTCTCCAGGACCAGTCCTCCTCTGTAGACATGTGAGGACTCACAAATCTGACCCCTTGGTTGAGCAGGTGCACCTCCTCCATGCCAATCCACATTACGCCTATGTGGCGTACCCTAATGGATGCGAGGACAGCATCTCGACAGGACCTTGCACCGGCGGGAGCCCAAACCCCCCTCCCCGGGCACCCCTGTCATCTCCAGAACCCTTCTGGAGCCAACATCGTGCCCCCACCCACACCATCAAACACAGGGCTCCGCTGCCTGTGGACCCTATCCCTGCCATGCATCACCCTACCTACACCGCTGGCCGCCCTGACCACTCCTGACCTAGCCAATCTCCAGGTGGCCCCATTTACACCAACCATTGACCAGGAGCCTGTCCTGCGACAGTCCCAGAGGCAACAGCAACCACCAGATTGCCTGAATTGCGATCGCCTAAAACCACTGGACTGTCTGTGGCTGCCTGTGCCTGTCCGCACTCCTGCACTGCCTATTGCAGGGGGAAACCCACTGTACCTGCAGGGAGGTAACTTGGGAGACTGGCTCCACCTACTCCCTGCCAATCACCTCATATAAAGGCTCATGCCAGTCCCTTGGGCAGGAGCAGAGGACATGGAGCCAGAAGGGATAGTGAACCTTGAGTGCAAGTTTTAAGCTAATTAAGGCCTGTAGTACAACCTTCATACTTTGTGCTTGTTTTGTTCGCACAGCAGCAGACCACATCCTTACTTTGTAGGCTGTAATGATGTGCATTGGTGTCTGTCTTTAACTTCCTCCGGAATTGCCAATTTGCTTCAGAGATGGCCTTCTGCAAGTCGTACCTGGACGATCCAAATTCCCAGCCTTAAATTCCCTTGTCCTCTCCCTCAGAAGGTTGCGTATTCTCTGATTCATCCAGGGCTTCTGCTTGGGGAACACCCGGTATGTGCGAGTGGGCACACACTCATCCACGCAAGTATAGAAGTCAGTGACACCTGTTGCATATTTATTCAAATCTATGGATGAGTCCATGAATATATTCCCATCCACAGATTCAATGCAGTCCTGCAGACGCTCTTCCACCTCCCTCGACCATACTTTCACTATATTCACCACTGGTGCTGTGGTCTTCAGCCTCTGCTTGTATACTGGGAGTAGCAGTACAGCCAGGTGATCAGACTTGCCAAAGTGTGTTGAAGTATGGCTCGGTATGCGTTCTTCATGGTGGTGTAGCAGTGGTCGAGTGTGTGAGTTCCCCTGGTCTCGCATGTGACGTGTTGGTGGTGGTTTGTCAGAGAATTCTTCAGGTTGGCCTGATTGAAATCTCCCACAATGATCATGGAGGCATCCGAATGTTCTGTCTCATGGCTGTTTATCACAGTACTCAGTCCTCCAGTGCCACTCTGAAATTAGCCTGGTGTGGAATGTACACTGTGGCCAGGATGATGGCAGTGAACTCCTTCGGCAGGTAGAATGGGCGACACTTGATTGCCAGATGTCTCAGGCCAAGGGAACAGGACTGGGACATGATTGTCATGTCTGTGCTCCATGATGAATTGATGATGACACAACCAATGCCTCCCCTGGTTTTTTCCAGATGCTGGTGTTCGGTCAGCACAATGGAGGCTGTAGCCTTTGGGCTGCAGCGCCATGACCGGAATGTCTGTGTTTAGCCATGATTCTGTAAAACACATCAGGCAGCATTCCCTGATGTCTTTCTGACAGTGAAGTCTGGCTTAGAGTTCATCAAGTTTGTTATCCAGGGACTGTTCGTTGGCCAGGAGGATGGTAGGGAGCTGAAGCCTCAGGTCCAGCATCTCAGCTTGACCTGTAGCCCTCCCTCTGAGTCCAAGTGATTGGATCTTTTTTTACCTGGCCCATTGGTCTGCTGCTGGTAGTTCCCATGGTGTTTAAGTTGTCCGTGCGCTGTCCCTGTAAATCCTCTGTGATGTTTAAATGTGCTGAGCATCTGCTATTTAAAACTCCCATGGTGTTGTTGTTGTACTTGCCTGAGATGTTTAAACATCCCTCCCGATTGAGATTGCTGATTTTACCGATTCCAAGGTCTTCCAGAGATCTTAGGACATCGATGTTTTTGGGTAAGTTTGGTTTTTACACTTCTCGTTTTTGTTTGATTTTTAGAAGTTCTGAATGGGAATATTTGCTTATTCCCATCAGAGCTGCTCGCAAAGATTCACCCTGTAAGGCGTATTTTGTTGAAAAAAAATGACACCAATCATTTCCTGATCATATACAGTTATCTGCTGCATGGTAATTAGATAGTTTTTAATCTTGTACTGTTTCCCATCCTATGGCAAAAATGCAGCTCTGACCTCCTCTCTGAGTTGGCAAATTAAACCTACTTTTGTTCTTGCGTCTATTTATAGTTCTGTTGTGATTATGACCTTACTTCACATTTTGCTGTTACACACAGAAGGAAATGAAGCATTACTGCCATGTCTTCCTGAAATAAAATTAGACTGACCAAAAATTAAAACAGTTTCGAAAATATCTTAGAATTAAACAGGATAGCCTACAAATACTGAATGTAATGTAAACGCAAAAATGCTGGAGAAACCCTGTAGGTCATGTAGATTTCTTAAACATTTGACAGGTGTTTGATCCTCAGGTTGGTGAGCCAGATAAGTTAACATAGTGCTTTGTATGAGTTCATGATACAAACTGCAGTAAAAATCTGATAATCCAATACCTTTGGGACTTTGGTAGTGCCAGGCTAGCAAATTTTCTGAACAGAATATTACTCATATTAATACCTGTACCCAGATATACTTTGTGGAGTCGGTGTGTATGCAAGGGACCAATCATTCTAGTGGGAGTATTCCACTGCCCTGCAAATAGCCACTGAACCATTAAGGAGCAGATAAATAGACAGATTTTGGAAAGGTGCAAAAATGATAGTTTTGGGAGACTGCAACTTTGCTAATATTGACTGGTACTTTTCAATTCCAAAAGGTTCAGATCGGGCAGAAAGTGTGCCCAAGAAAGATTCTGTCAACATTTGTGGTCAAGCCAAATAGAGGAGAGGCTATACTGGATCTAGAACTGGGTTATGAACCTGGTCAGGTGTCAGACCTCTCTGTGGATGAACATTTTGGAGACAGTGACTACAGCTCCCTGACCATTAGCATCACTGTGGACAAGGATAGGAGTAGACAAAATGAAAAAAGTGTCAAATTGGGGAAGGGCTCATTTCAATGAGATTAGTAGGAGAATAAATTGGGAACAGATTTTCTCAGGGATATGCACAGCAGAATGGTGGAAGATGTTTAGGGACCACTTGCATGATTTGATATGATTCCAGATTTATTGTCAGGGATGTTTTTTTATATACGGAGTTGTGGGTGCCTGAAATGCCTTGTCGAAGATGGTGGTAGAGGCTGAAACATTGGGGCATTTAAGAGTCTCTTAGACTGACACATGGATGAAAAAAAAATTGAGGGTTGGGTTATGGGGTAGGAAGGGTTTAGTATTTTCTTTAGGATGGAATATATGGGTCGGTGCAACATCGAGAGCTGAAGGGCCTGTACTATTCTGTGTTCTAGTACATATATGACATCTCATGCAACCTTGAGATTCTTTTCCCTGGAGATGAAGTATAATTACCACTTTTTAGTGGTGTAAAGAAAAACTGTACACAACATACACATGTAAACAAATAAAGAACTGAAAACAGATAACGAATGTAAACAAACTGCAAACAGAAAGAAGAAAAAAAATAAAGTGCACAAGTAAGAGCTTTTAAATGAGTCCCTGACTGAGTTTGTTGCTGAGGAGTCCGATGGTGGAGGGGTAGCATCTGTTCCTGAACCTGGTAGTGTTTTCTGGCACCTATACCTCTTTCCTGATGGAGCAGCGAGAACAGAGTGTGTGCTGGGTGGTGTAGATCCTTGATGATTGCTGTTGCTCTCCCATGACAGCGTTCACTGTAGATGTTCACAATAGTGGGGAGGTGGGTGGGGGGGGGTTTGGGGGGTGATTTGCCTGTGAAGTTCTGTGCTGTGTCCACTACCTTTTGGAAGGCTTTACACTCAGGGGTATTGGTGTTCCTCATACCAGACCATGGTGCAGCCAGTCAGCACACTTTCCACCACATATTTGTAAAAAAATGCCAGGGGTTTTGGTGTCATACTTAAATAGCTTTCTTTATGATACCATGAGTATATTGGGTCCAGGATAGATTCTCCAAGTTAGTGACTCCCAATAACTTAAATTTGCTCTCTCTCTCTACCTCTGATCCTATATTGGTTTGTCCCACTGAGACAGGAAAAGATTGAAGGGTAAAGGAGTGTCATTGTTGACAAGGGAGGTGGGTCTGCTAGTCAAGAGGAGGAAGGAAATACATATCAGGTTTAGGGATCGAGAATTATATAGTGGGCAGAAAATAATTTAAGAATGAACTTAGGAAAGCTAAAAGTGGGAATAAGAAGGCCCTGACAATAGGATTAAGGAAAACCCACGAGGTATTCTACAGATATACGAAGAACAGAATGAAGACGAGAGTGAGAGGAACACAGAATATGGATCAAGTGGTCTGGGGGTGGGGGGGGAGCATGTGCCTGGAGGCAGAGAAAGTAGAGGAGGTCCTCCAGGGAGAGGTGAATGTGAAGTCAGTGTTGAGCTAATAAGCTGGACCATGTTGAGGTTAAGAAAGAGAGAAAGTGCAGGATCTTCTTAAAAACATTCAAATTGATAAGTCACTGGGAATGGATGAAATATATAGGTTACTACAGGAAGTGAGGGAAGAGATTGCTGGGGCTTGGCAATGAACTTTGCTACCTCCCTGGACACAAGAGAGGTACAGGAGGATTGGAGAATGGCAAATATGGTCCCCTTCATTTAAAGGGTAATAGAGAGAATCCTGGGAATTGTCGACCTGTGAGTCTTAGTCAGTGGTGAGCAAACTTATGGAGAGGATTCATAAAGACAGGATTTATAAGCATTTAGAGAACTATAGTCTTCCCTGGAATAGTAAGCATGGCTTTGTGAGGGGCAGGTCATTCATCATGGGTATAATTGAATTTTGTCAGGAATTGATGAAGTTAGGGTGCAGATTTAGTCAGCCATTTAACCAGGTCCCTAATGGTAGGCTCATACAGAAATCCATGAGGCATGGGATTAATTAAACCTTAGCTGCATGGATTCAGAAATAACTTGCTTATAGAAGGTGGTGGTAGATACAACGTATTCTGACTGGAGGTCACTGACAGATGGTGTTCCACAGGGATCTATTCTGGGACACCTGCTCTTAGTTATCTTTTTTTAAGTGACTTGGATAAAGTGAAGGGGTGGCTGAAAAAGTTTGCAGATGGGACAAAGTTTGGAGGTTTTATAAATAGTGTAGAATGTTGTCATAGGTTACAACAGGATATAGATAGGGTGTACAGATGGGTGGAGAAGTGACAGCTGGAGTTCAATCCAGATATGTATGAAATGATGCAGTTTTAAAGGTTGAACTTGAGGCAGACTTTGGGGTTAATGCAGGATTCTTAACAGTGTTGAGGGACAAAGGTGTCTTGGGTTATGAGCTCTCAAGATTACACCATGTTGCTAGGGTAGTTGAGGAGTGTAGATATGTTGGCCTTTATTAGTTGGGAGATTGAGTTCAATAGCCATGAAGTAATCTTGCAGCTCTGGTTTGATCACACTTGCCCAGTTCAGGTCTTCTCATTAACTTGTGACCTATTGTGGACACTCAATATCTTCTCATTTATCAGGAAGGCGCAACAATGACTTCAGTTCCTGAGAAAACTGAAGTGGGCAAGGTTACTAACCACAAATATGTCAAAATTCTACTGGAGCTCTACTGAGAGTGTTCTGGCAAGCTGCATCACAGTGATTGCTGCAGAGAAATAGATTGGAGATCAATCGACAGGACCACAAGAGTGGCTGAGAAGATCACTAGAGTGTCCCATCCCCCCATAGGCATGATCTACTGGGATCATTGCCTGAACCGGGCAACCAAAATCATTGAGGACCCCTTCCATCCTGCACACAGCATCTTTCAGCTGCTGCCGTTGGGAAAGGGATACAGGAGCATCAGAGCCAGCACCACCAGGTTGAGGAACAGCTTCTTCCTACAGGCAATAAGAATGCTGAATGACCAAAGAACTACTCACATTAACCATCCAAGATTCTCATATTTACGAAACAAATTTGTAATTTTTATCATCTCTCACACACACACACACACACACACACACACACACACACACACACACACACACACACACACACACACACACACACACACACACGTTTGCGTGTTATATTTTTCACCGACTAGAGAACGCTGTTTCATCGAGTGGTATTTCTGCAATTAGACAATAAACTTGACTTGACATTAAAGAAATTATGTGAAAGCTTCAGTGAAGGTGCAGAGGAGATTTACCAAAATGTTGCCTGGATTGCAGAACATCATATGAAGTAAGGCTGACACAGTTAGGACATCTCACTCCAACAGGGCTTAGTACCCACCTATTTCAATCAGGTGTCACTCATTCTGGTGCCAAAGAGTGTGGGAACATGCCTAAATGTCTACCAACCAGTGGCAGTCACATCCACAGTGATCCAGTGTTCTGAGAGGCTGGTGTTGAAGGATATCAACTCCTGTCTGAGGAGCGATATGAATCTATTCCAATTTCCCTGCTACAGCAACAGATCTATAGCAGATGCCATCTCACTGGCTCTACAGGAAGTCTGGGAACCCATGGACATAAAATGCATACATCAGGATTCTTTACATAGACTACTGTTCGGCATTCGAGACCATCATCCCCTCAAAACTGATCAGCAAACTCCAATACCCCGGGCCTCAATACCCCACCATGTAATTGGATCCTGGATTTCCTCACTCCAGACCCCAATTGGTGTGAATTGGCAAGAGAATATCTTCCATAGTCTCCCTCAGCACCAGTACATCACAGGGCTATGTATTTAGCCCCCTGCTCTATTTGCTTTACACATACAACTGCATGGCTCAGTACAACAAAAATATCATTTCACAAATTTGCTTGTCAATACCACAGTAGAAGGTGGTACAAAAAGAGACAATGAGTCAGCATACAGAAGGGAGACTGAAAACTTGGCTGAATGGTGTACTAACAACAACCTCTCACTCAATGTCACCAAGGAGCTGATTGTGGATTTTATGAAGGGAAAACCAGAGGTGTGTGATCCAGTAATCTTTGGGGGATCAGAGATGAGAGGGTGAGTCACCATTTCAGAGGAGCCCTCCTGGACCAAGAATACTAATGTCATTGTGAACAAAGCACACCGATGCCTTTACTTCCTTAGGAGATTGCGGATGTTTGGTATATCAGAGGAAAATTCAGCAAACTTCTGCAGCTATGTAGTGGAAAGTGTGTTGAATGGTTGCATAAAAGCTTGTTATGGGGGCACCAATACCTCTGAGTGGAAAGCCCTGCAAAAGGTAGTGGACACACAGCCCAGTATATCGCAGGCAATACTCTCCCCACCATCAGTAAAATCTACATGGAAATCTGCTGTCAGAGAGCAGCAGCAATCATTAAGGATCCACACCACCCAAGACATGCTTTGTCCTCATTGCTGCCATCAAGAAAGAGGTACGTGCCACAAGACTCGTGCCACCAGGTTTAGCAAAAGTTGCTACTCCTCCACTATTAGACTCCTAAATAACAGACTCTGTTAGAGACTCATTGAAGGGCTCTTACTTAGCACATAATTTATTATTGAATGTTTATTTGCTGTATTGCCCAGTTTGTTTGCACTTCCTTCTTTGTTTACATTTCTCAGTTTTGTATAGGTATATTTTCTGGAGTACAGTTTTTTGCTCTACTGCTGTTTAACACTGGCAATGAAGATTTTGATTCCTGAAAACTTGTGGGTGTATTTTATGGATTTTGGGCTGCTGATCGCATTTTCCTATTACGTAGCATTTTTTTTTTTTAAAGATTTATCTTTTTTTGTGATTTCCTGTCATATTTTAAGTCTGCTTCAAGCTTATAAAACCATGAACTGCAACATGTCATTGAAAATTCATTTTCTGCATTCACACTTGGACGTCTTTCCTGCTGATCTTGGGGCGGATATTGACAAACATGGGGAAAGGTTTCACCACGAAATTGTGACCATGGAGCAACTGGAATCCATCAATGCTGGCTGACTATTGTTGGGCAATGACTCAAGAGGCATCAAATGTTGAGTACAAATGAAAGTCAATGGCAAAACATTTATAGGTCAGTTGAACACAATGTGTTAGCATCATTATGCGATTAAAATTACTAAATTCAATAAAAGTTAATTTAATGTTTCCCCAACTTATGTGATACAGCAAATCTGAATTTATCCTTGTATTTATCTTCTATCATAATCCTTTTTTTTCAGGAAGCAAACCTTCTGAAAAATGTGTGTTGTACAATGAAGTAGAAATTCTGCCTGGGACTTGCACATTGAATGTGAACTTTTTGATATTAAATTTGAAGTTTATTTTTTCTCTTTTCACTTTGGAACAATGAAGGATGAGCGATGACTTAATAGAGGTATATAAAGACCCTTTCACACTTGGCAGTGATCCCAGGAATCAAACATCAATCAGCCTTTAAAGTGGCAAATGTGAAAGCAAAATCTACTGAACGCCAGATGATATCATCTCACACCGGGCATTGACTGCCTCGACACCTAGTACAATCCATGGCGTCAGCAGACGCCAGCATTGAGATCAGGCAAGTGTGAAACAGGCAATCACTTCTCTCTTTTGTGTGCCATTTCATGCAGGCACTGCTGATTGAAGGTAGAACAGACCAAATGCTGGGGATAGACCCTTGCAAATGTGAAAGCGTTCAGTGTCCCAGTTAGGAGTAGTCTGGTATGAAAGACCAAATCCCCATTCCTATCCTGGGACACTGAACGGCCGATTTAGTGGGATGCAAGTGTGAAAGGGGCTTAAGATAATGAGTGGAATGGATAGGGTGGAGAGCCAGCAACTTTTCCCTGGGGCAACAATAGCAATAGCCAGAGAACATCTGTGTAAGGTGAGTAAAGGTAAGCTTATGGGAGACATGGAGAATAGTGAGTGCCTTGAATGCATTGCTGGGTGTAAAACCATTAATCGTGCTGTAATGTTATATGTTCGATAATCTATTGATCAGGGGCAGCACCGTTGGCGTAACAGTTAACACAATGCTTTTACAGCGCCGGTGATCAGGACTGGGGTTTGAATCCTGCACTGTCTGTAAGGAGTTTGTACATTCTCCCTCGGTCTGTGTGGGTTTTCCCTGGGGTCTCCAGTTTCCTCCCACTGTTTAAAACATGCCAGGGGTGTAGGTTAATTGGGTGTAAATTGGATGGCATAGAATCGTGGACCAAAATGATGTGTTACCGTGCTGTATGTCTAAATGTAAACATTTAAATTAAAAATTTTAATTTTACAATTTTTTAAATTAAAGAAAAATGAAATAAAATGCCAAATTAACTGACTGATTTTCTTATTTGAATTGTGTTTTGAAACGGGGTGAATCTGAGATGAGCAAATGAGGCTCTACATTTCATCTAAAACATGCACAATGTATTCATTCCTTATTATCCTGTCTCCCTAGATTGTATCCATATCTCTCTTTGTGATGAATGGGAGAAATAAACCAATAGTTTTATCTACAAAAGCAGATAAGGTTAATACATATTCATACTTTTAGTTGGTACTCTCTCTTTCTCTCTCAAACATGTACGCACACATACAGATACACACACGTCATTTCATTTAATTAATTGAAGATAAAGTGGATTTATACTGACGAGAATAATAAAAGTCTAAATCTCAAATCCTGATGTTTAATTATGACCTGCAGTGATTGCACAGAATAAATCAACCTGAATGGAGAACCATGTTTGTTAATAAATGATTAGAGGAAAGAAATGGTTATTTATTAAATCAGTTTTGGTATCTAGCCGGAGTCCATATTTTCTAATGGAAATATTTCAACAGGTTTCACTTGAAACTAAGAACTGATTTTTTTAAAGTGCAATTTGTTTGCTGTATAAATACACAATTATGCAAATTTTCTAAAATTGTATTTTCTGTTTAATACGTTAAACTGAAGCCTAATGCTGATACTCTATTAGGTTGGTGTAATCTTGAGCCAATTCACACTGGTTAATCACAATGTAGTGCCAAACAGAACTGCCAGTTCAATCAAGTTCTTGTTTATTGTTAGTGTGCAATGTACAGTGCAAAGATTTGTTTTGCATGCTATCCAACAAGTCTATACATACATTAAATGCAGCAGATTAAAACAGTGTAGAGAGCAGAGTCACTGAACAATCAGTTTGAACAGAGGAAGGGCAGTATTATTTTGTTGATGTGAGGTTCATTCAGTAGTCTCTTCTTTTCTTTGGTGGCTTCGCGGACGAAGATTTATGGAGGGGTAAATGTCCATGTCAAGTGCAAGCTCGTTTGTGGCTGACAAGTCCGATGCGGGACAGGCAGACACGGTTGCAGCAGTTGCAGGGGAAAATTGGTTGGTTAGGGTTGGGTGTTGGGTTTTTCCTCCTTTGTCTTTTGTCAGTGAGGTGGGCTCTGTGGTCTTCTTCAAAGAAGGTTGCTGCCTGCCGAACTGTGAGGCGCCAAGATGCACGGTTTGAGGCGTTATCAGCCCACTGGCGGTGGTCAATGTGACAAGCACCAAGAGATTTCTTTAGGCAGTCCTTGTACCTCTTCTTTGGTGCACCTCTGTCACAGTGGCCAGTGGAGAGCTCACCATATAACACAATCTTGGGAAGGCGATGGTCCTCCATTCTGGAGACGTGACCTACCCAGCGCAGTTGGATCTTCAGCAGCGTGGATTCGATGCTGTCGGCTCTGTTTGGCCTGGAAGTCATTCAGTAGTCTAATAGTAACTGAAAATCAGAATCAGAATTTATTGTCATGAAGAAGTCATTAAATTTGGGGTTTTGCGGCAACATTATGGTTAAAATACTCATATTATAACTATCTTATGCCATTATTGTAAAAAAAATTAAAATAAAAGCGCACAAGAAGTAAGGCAGGGTCTTTGGTTCATTGATTATGCAGGAATCTGATGGCAGCGGGGAAGAAGCTGTCCTTGTGCCGTTGAGTGCTCGTCTTTAGGGTCCTGTACCTTTTTCCCGATGGTAGCAGAGTGACCTGGGTGGTGGGTCTCTGAGTATAGAGGCTGCTTTTTTTTAAGACACCGCTTCATGTTGGTGTCCTCGATGGAGTAAACTCAGGTGCCTGTGGTCACAGGCTGAGTTAACAACCCTCTGGAGTTTATTCTTGTCCTGAGAGTTGACGCCTCAATACCAGGCAGTGATGCAACCAGCCAGAATGCTCACAATGGTACACCTGTACATGTTTCAGAGAATCTTCAGTAACATATCGAATCTCCTCAGATACTCCTCAAAGTATAACCACTAGCAAGCCATCTTTGTGATTGCAACAACGTGGAGGCTTCAGAACAGATCTTCAAAGATGTTGACACCCAGGAATTTGAAGTTCTTGACCCTTTTCACTACTGAGCCCTCAATGAGGACTGGGTCACATTCCCCTAACTTCCCCATGAAGTCCACAATCATTTCTTTGGTTTTGCTGACGTTGAGCCCAAGGTTAACGAGCTGACCTATCTCCCTCCTGTACGCTTCCTCATTGCTGTTTGTGATTTGCCGACAACTGTGGTGTTATCGGCCAACTTGTAGATGGCATTGGAATTGTGCCTGGCCACACAGTCGTGGGTGTATGATGAGTAGAGCAGTGGGCTAAGCACGTCCTTGAATCTGTTGCTGATTTCACACTCTTGAATCTTCTTCCCAGTGGGAGGAGGGAGAAGAGAGTGCAGCCAGGGTGGGATGAGTTGTGTAGTATGTTAGCTGCTTTTCTAAAGCATTGGGATATGCAAGTAGAATCAACAGAGTGAAGGGAGATTTGAAGGAAGGAGAGAGCTGCATTAACAATTCTTCAGTTTCTTGTGGCTTTAGGTGTGTAATGGATGTGTTGATAATATTTGAAGCAACATAGAATTATATATCTTAGGTTATGTAGGGGGCTTGGTTTCAGGGTTACACACACCACAGCACATTTGACAAACACTATGACACAGAGAACAAGAACAAGAACAGATTCAATGGGTCAAATGGCCTATTTCCATTCCTTTTATCTTATTTTGTGAAGATGTTAATTTGGAAACGCAGAGTATAGCAGACAAGCCAGTCATGGAATCAAAATGGATCACAATGGATGTCAGGATGTGTGCTTTTAGGGAACAGTACTGGAGACGTTCAGCCTTGTGCTGGCAGTGCTACAACCCTAGATCCATTTGAGTGACAGGTGCCAGACTTTGCAAAATCAAATGTTGGAACAGGAGAGGTTTTGCAAAACAGACTGAAGCTGTGCAATGTCAGGTCACATGGGAAGGGAGGCAGGATAAAGAAGATGAGAGGACATTGTTTGTGAGGCAGAGCACATGGAGCACAGGGAGCTGAATAGAACCTGTCCTTTGTAAAAGGCAGGGTGTAAAAAAACCTGTCCCTTGTGAAAAGGGAATGTAAAAAGCAGTGATATTTGAACTGACCTGAATAAAACCTGGCCTTCATGAAGGACAGGGTGAAAGCAAAAGATCTCCAAGAAAGCAGGACTGCTGTTCTATCAGGAAAATCAGTTCTATAACTTAAAAAGCTAGGGGAAAATGTGTGAATACACCAGCAAGAAGAATACTCTCCAAAAGCCAACTCATTGAAAGATAAGTTTGTAAGAAAACTGATGTTCCATTCTTGCTCTATAAAAACTTCTGGAACATTTAAAGAAAAAAGATCCTGGCATTCAAGAGATTTGAAACAGGACTTTAAAACTGATGTTTCCAAAAGCAAGCCCTGGTAATTGTCTGGACTTTGAAACCAAACACACACATTTTACACTTGCACATAGTGGGGGTTAATTTAGTGTGAAGTTTAGAGTTATTGAGAGATGTTATGTGAGGAATAATTTAATTAAAATACTTTTTCTTCAATTTACCATTATCTGGTGACTTTTCCATTGCTGTTCCTATGTTAGAGCTAGTAAGGGCTTGCTAGTTTGTAACAGGTGAAACAGATCCTTTACCACACACTGATGCAGCTATAGAAGTTGTTGAGGGACACAGAGGACATTACCAATTTTCTCAGACTTCTGAGGAAGTAGAGGTGTTGTTCATGATATTTACTCTTGAGAACTTTTCAGCCATTTAAAATACAATTTTACCAACTTGTACATAGATGCAGTCAAATGCAGAAAAATGAGAGTCATTGCTAGAGACAGCATGTGCAATCCTTGCATGCACTCTGCTGCTGGACTGTATTCAGAAGCAAAGTGGAAGGTTCCCAGCCCTGTACTTCTAACAGCGCAATGCAGAAAGGTACCATCCGCTGTTTCATACCATGGGGAAATCATGCGGTCACAGACAAAGCCTTTTTCTATGTGACTGAAGAAGAATCAAAATCAGGCCTGTCCCCTTTAACAAACCTGCATCCTACCTTTTTTTTAGACTAACCAACTTTTGGTATCCCTCTTACCACCTGTGATCAACATCTGACCCATTTTCTTGCAATCATGTCTACCTCTCCTGAGACGAGTAATCTCTGCCACCCCAAATCCACAAAGAAGGGACAGCTGAGCCCAGCTCCTTTTCTCAACCCACCAGTATCCAATCTCCAAATATCTATGAAGCCTCCCAAATTTTCTTTGCACACCTTCTGAAGGAAAGGCCATGTGTGTAGAAGACGGGTTCAGTCATGCACAGTGCATTTCACATACCAGAGATACGGTTAACCTACTGAGTGCTTATGAAAGGATCTGTTTTTGTTTGTGTCATATTTATTTCTAAGTTGTAAAACAGACTCTATTCACTTAACTTAAAATGTACAAATTTTCAGCAGTTGGGCCTGCAAACAGAATATTGGTCAGCAACCATGTAACTAATGAGACTTCAGAGTTACTGAACAATATCGGTGCAAAAAAAATACACAAAGCAGCAGACTAAGCTCAGTTTTTCATATATGACAAATCCATTTTTTTAAGTAGTTTTCTGTTTAACAGGGAACCAGCAGGTGAGATTCAATGTCCCAATCAAGCTGGTCAAGTTTTTAGTTTCTTTTAATCTGTACTTACTGTGTGTTCAGAAATGTACACTTAATAATAATGTTTCAATGTGAATAAAACTACAAAGTTAAATATTACATATTCAACAATAAAATGACAATGACATTTTATTTCATTATGGAACTCTTACCTGATCCCATGGAGAAATGATCCCTCCAAAACACATGAAGAGATAACCCATAGCAACCAGACATCCCCAAACTACTAAGGAAAACACATGCAGTAGCTTTCGAAACACAGATTCCATGCAGACCAGAACAAAAATTGTGAAGAATATAGCCAAGGCAGTTGGAACAGTTATTAGGAAAGCCACATGGTCTTCGATATCCTGGGGAAAAATAAATGAAAAGCTGGTGAAGCATACTCCCTCTGCATCTTCAGAATGGCCTATACATATAACATCAATGTACAAATTTTCAATGCCAAAGCTTTATCTTCTACCACTGACAAAGTTTTCCAGGGTTTTATGGCCATCCGCTGTTTCATACCAAAGATCAAAATGCCACGACATTATTATATCCATAAATCCAAATAATACTATTTCTTTTCAGTAAAGTATTATAAATTAATGCATCAAAGAGAGTAAGCATTTGATCAATGACATAAAATTTTTCTCTTTTCACATATATGGCGAACTTTATGTTCTTATGGCAATTTTTTATTGCTATGTTATGAAACGGGCATCATTGACTTATTCAAAACAGATTTATAATGCCACAATTCAGAATAACTAATGAAATGTATCTAGTGCTATGCCCAGTGGGAGTTGTTAATTATTTATTAAATATCAATACTAATCTTCCTCTGCATTATGCTGTCAAAAATATTTCCAATTGCACAATAACAGTGTTTCAGGAACTGAATATTTAAAAAAATTTTTTAAAATAAGACTTGATTTTTTACAAGTGTGCTTTATACTTGTGTTGGATGTCACAACCTCTGTTCTTCTTGATTGACAAGGGCGGATTGTAAAGCAATTAAAACATCGCCCACTACAGATTGAATGCACATTTACAAGCAAATACACAAAAGTGCTGGCAAAACTCAGCTGGTCCCACCATCTCCATAGGAGGCAAAGATATACAACCAAAGTTTCGGGCCTGAACCCTTCATCAAGGTATGTACAAAAAGCCGGCAGGTGACTAAATAAAAAGACGGGATAACGAGACTAGTATCATGGCATCAAGACTACTTCACCCTTGAGGACTGCAAAAAGGACTCCAGTGATAAATGGGAGGGGCATGCACTTCTGTCTGTATCAACAATGCTGAGAAGGTGATTGTGGAGAGCTTCCTCAGAGTGAATATCACCAACAATTTGTCCTTGTCCAACCATGTTGATGCTACAGCAATCAAAGACCAATGACTTGATTTCCTCAGAAATCTAGGAAATTTGGCACGTTCTCAAAGTCCGTGACCAATTTTATTTTTTGGATGCAAAATAGAAACTATTCTGACCACATGCATCACCGTTTGGTGTGAGAGCTGCACTGGTGAAGAGACTGGAAAGAACTGTGAATGAAGCTCAGGTGGCTCGGTTGGCACAATGGTTAGCGCAATGCCTTTACAGCACCAGCAATTGGAACCGGACCTGGGTTTGAATCCGACACTGTCTGTAAGGAGTTTGTACATTCTGTGTCTGCGAGGGTTTCCTCTGAGGCCTCCAGTTTCCTCCCATCCTTCAAAAACATACCAGGGTGTAGGTTAATGGGGTATAGGTTAATGGGGTGTACATTGGTGGCTGAACTCGTGTGGCCTACTTGACCTGTTACAGTGCTGTATATCTAATTTTTTTTTTTTTAAATCACTTCTCCATCAATATCGTCAATATCTCCACTGCTTCAGGAAAGCTGCCAATACATTAAAGGACATATCCCTCCACTACCATAGGGCTTGAAAACATGAACATGCAGATTCAAGGACAGTTTCTTTCTTGCTGTTATCAGATCCTTGAAAGTACCTCTCATTGGTAAAAGATGTCCTTGAACTGTTTAACTGTACTTTTCTCTTCATCCTGCACTTTGCATTGTAACAGTCTATCCTGCTCTTTTGTTCTATTATTACACTACCTGCTGTACTTAAGTGTGCATTGACTTGCCTGGATAGTACCCAAACCAAAGCTTTTCACTGTAGCTTGGTACAAATGGCAAACAATTCAATTCAGTAATGCTTGTGATGAGTAAGGCACTGGCACTGAAATTCATATTTATTGTCAGACTACATATTTGATATCAAATAAAAGCCTGAAATTCTTTTTCCTGCAGGTGAGGCAAGATTACCACCTATTGGCAGTGCAAAAATAAAACTGACTCAATGAACACATGTAAATGTAAACAAACTGAATGTGCAATACAGAGAGAGAAAAATATAATCAATATAGTGCAAAAGTAAAAGTCCTCAAATACGTCTCTCATTGAGTTTGTCATTGAGGAGTCTGATGGTGGAGGGGTAGCAGCTGTTCCTGAATCTGGTGGGGCAAGTCTTGTGGCACCTATACCTCATTCCTGATAGCAGCAGTGAAAAAAAGAATGTGTTCGGTGGTGTAGATCCTTGTTGATTACTGCTGTTCTAGGAAGGATGTGGAAGCTATGGAGAGGGTACAGAGGATGTTGCCTGGATTGTAAAACAAATTTTATGAAGCAAGGTTAGTACAACTGGGTCTTTTATTCTTTGGAGTGTAGAGGATTAGAAGAGACTTGATAGATGTCTACAAGATTATGAGAGGCATGGATAGGGTGGACAGCAGCATCTGTTTCCCAGGGCAGGATCAGCAAACACCAGAGAACATATGTATAAAGTAAAGGGAGGGAAGTTTAGGGGAGACATAGGGCAAGTTTTTTTTTAATGCAGAGAGTTGTGAGTGCCTGGAAATCCTTGCTGGGTTTGGTGGTGGAGGCTGAAACATTAGGGGCTTTTAAAAGACTCTTAGACAGGCACATGGATGAAAGAAAAATAGAGGGTTACGGAATAGGGTGGATTTAGTACTTTTTTTATGGAATATATGGGTCAGCACAATGTTGAGGGTGAAGAGGCTGTTCTATGCTATGTTCTATGATGGTGGGGGTGGTTTACCTGTGATGTCCTGGGCTGTATCCACTTCCTTTTGTAGGGAGTTAAGCTCAGGGGTATTGGAGTCCCCATACAAGACCATGATGCAGCCGGTCACCACACTTTCCATCAAAGAGCCATAGAAATTTGCCAGTGCTTCCAATGTCATGTTAAACCTCCACAAACTCCTGAAGAAAGAGAGGCCCTGAAGTGCTTTCTTCATGATACCATTTGAGTGTTGGGTCCAGGAAAGATCCTCCAAGATAGTGACTCCCAAGAACTTACATTTGCTCACCCTCTCCTGTAATTCTCCAATGATCACCTCTGTTTTTAGGTGGACATTCAGAGGCTATTTACACTCAGCTTCAGATTTGTTTGTTGGGTGGGAGATGCTGAGAGTAGTGGTGGAAAATTGTTTATCAAATTGGAGGCTGGTGTTAAGTGGAGTGCCTCCGGGGTCAGTACTGGGTCCAATACGGTTTGTCATATATATTAATGATCTAGATGATAGGGTGGCAAATTGGATTAATAAATTTGCAGATGATAAAGGTTGGCAGGGTTGTGGACAGTGAGGAAGGTTATCAAAGCTTACAGGGTGATATAGGACAGTTAGAAGAGTGGGCTGAAAGATGGCAGATGGAGTTTAATGCTAATAAATGTGAGGTGCTACATTTTTGTAGGACTAATCAAAATAGGACATGCACGTTAAATGGTAGACAATTGAGTGCAATGGAACAAAGAGATTTAGGAGTCACGGTACATAATTCTCTGAAAATTGAATCACATGTGGATAGGCTGGTGAAGAAGGCATTTAGTATGTTGGCTTTCATAAATCAGAATATGGAATAAAGGTTGTTGGGATGTTATGTTTAAATTGTATAAGGCATGGGTGAGGCCACATTTGGAATATTGTGTGCAGTTTTGGTCACCGAATTACAGGAAGGATATAAACAGTATAGAAAGAGCACAGAGGAGATCTACGAGAATGTTGCCTTTCAGGGTTTGAGTTACATGAAAAGGTTGAGCAGGCTGGGACTTTGGAGCATGGAAGGTTGAGGGGTATTCAAAATAAGGGGACAGATAGAGTCAATGTGGATAGGCTTTCTCCACAGAATGGGGGAGATGGATAGAGAATAAAAGGGGAAAAGTTTAGGGGAAACACAAGGGGGAATTTCTTCACACAGAGGATGGTGAGGGTATGGAATGAACTTCTGGCAGTGATAGCAGAAGCAAAATTGATGTTAATATTCAAGAAAAGGATAGGTATATGAACGGGAGAGGTGCAGAGGATTATGGGCCAAATGTAGCTCGGTGGGAGATTATGTTCAGCACAGACTAGTAGGGCCAAACTGGCCTGTTTCTGTGCTCTAAATGGTTATATGGTTATAAAATAGTCTAAACCCTCAACTTGCTGGTATAAAATGATTCAATGGTAGAACTATTCACATTATTCCTTTTTTGTGGGGACATTTAAAATGAATTTGATGATTTGAGTTTGAAGGGGTGAGTTCCCCTCAAACTCACTCCCTCAAACTCACTCCTTCATTAAACTCCAGGATGAGATAACATTAGGATCCTTACAGCTTAAAATCAATCTACTAAATGATTAGTTTCCTCAAGGTGCCCTGCATTTTTTCACTTCCAAACTTCAGAGAATAATTTCCTTTGTGCATTGTCTAATGAAATGAGTTTATAATTGTAAAATGCATTTGATATCTGTATGGTTTCATTCTCCCTTTATATCTTCTTATCCAATTTTGTGATTTAATATATTTTCCAGTTTTCTGCCATACTTTCAGCACACATATTTCCTTGTGTAACATTTTTCTTTATATAAGATTAGATATATTGTAAAATTACCAGAATTTCCAGACTATCACAGTTCAACTTCAAATCACCATTTGCAGCATAAAATATGCTTTTATTCCTCTGAAGGCAGAGATTTGTTCAGTTTTGGAGGAAGAGAAAGCTTAGTCAGTGTGACCCAATTAGGACATGGTTTACCAACCTAAGAAATCAAAATACATTGACAAAGCAATTTGAATTAAATTACAGGAAATTAAATATATTTTTGCTTTTAAAGCTAATGTTTAGTAACATGACAATGCAACCTTGAAGTAACTTCATTGTCATTAGGATTTTTCAGCTCATTATTAATTTTCCTTGCTTGACCTTGATAGAACAATGAATACAAGCGAGATACATACAGACATACAGCATGGTAACAGCCCCTCTTCCCACATGAGCCTATGCCACCCAATTAGCCTACAATCTAGGTACATTTTGAAAGGTGAGAGGAAACCAGAGCACCCAGAGGAAACCCACGCAGATGTTAAAATCTTTTTTTCAATATTTTTATTAATTTCATTTAGCAAATGTTACATAGGTAAATAAACACTAGTAGAACAATAGTCAAATTTATATGATACTCATGTCAGGAATAACAAAACCTATGTTACATTTTAAAACATGCAAAAAAAAACTAGCTAAGCTACAAATTCGACCCCCTACCAACTGTTGGCAAAATAAATAAATAGTCCACTATCTGATAATAAAAAAAACAATGAGGTCAAGAATCAAAATTAGTTAAGCTTACAAATTTGGGAAATAATTAAGGAAAGAACTCCATCAAGAAATAAAGTTTATATTCATTATAAACAAGACAAACAAGCCATCATATTGGACAGGTATTTAGAATGAGTGGGAGGGTCAGCATCTTTCCATTTCATTGATATGACCCCTCTGACGATCAGGGAAGTAAAAGCTACTACATAGGATTGTGAGGAATTCAATATCGGATCATTGGCCCCCAAATATTCCTAACAAGACAATAAAAGGGGACGGAGCCAAATTAGTATTAAGAATAAAGACAGTGTACGAAATACACCTTCCCAATAATTGAGAAGAGAGGAAATACACCTTCCCAATAATTGAGAAGAGAGGAAATACACCTTCCCAATAATTGAGAAGAGAGGAAATACACCTTCCCAATAATTGAGAAGAGAGGAAATACACCTTCCCAATAATTGAGAAGAGAGGAAATACACCTTCCCAATAATTGAGAAGAGAGGAAATACACCTTCCCAATAATTGAGAAGAGAGGAAATACACCTTCCCAATAATTGAGAAGAGAGGAAATACACCTTCCCAATAATTGAGAAGAGAGGAAATACACCTTCCCAATAATTGAGAAGAGAGGAAATACACCTTCCCAATAATTGAGAAGAGAGGAAATACACCTTCCCAATAATTGAGAAGAGAGGAAATACACCTTCCCAATAATTGAGAAGAGAGGAAATACACCTTCCCAATAATTGAGAAGAGAGGAAATACACCTTCCCAATAATTGAGAAGAGAGGAAATACACCTTCCCAATAATTGAGGAGAGGAAATACACCTTCCCAATAATTGAGGAGAGGAAATACACCTTCCCAATAATTGAGAAGAGAGGAAATACACTTTCCCAATAATTGAGAAGAGAGGAAATAACCAAAACACATAATACAATGAACCATCTTCAGTTTTACATTTAGAAGATGTTAGGATAGAATTTAACCAATCTGGTTTTGGAATAGTGGGCAAGATGTTAAAATCTAAAGAAAACAATGGCATTACAAAGATATGAGGAGGTCTGGCAAATCAGGTAGTGTGCACAATTCAGAAATCTCAACTACCATTTTATTTTTTCAGTTTCCAGTAAATATAATCGGAAAACTGTGCTATATCATTTCTTTTTATAGCTCTAGCGAACCCAGAAATTATCTGGCATTTCCTCAGACTTAATCACTGTTTGTCTGGTTCATGCTACAAATTCATTTCTTTCTCCACGGTGCTGTGAAATGTTCTTCCTGTACATTTAGAAGCAGGTTGCTTGTACATTGCAGCGTACAGAGTTTATCACTCAGAAAACTATAGCGAATCTCTTTCAAAAACAGTTCAGTGGTTCCCAAGAAATTGATGTTTCTTGAGGATGTGCAGGAAGACACAAGTTTTAGATTATAGCAGCAGTAATGGCAAAAAGAGAATGTTGAAGTTTGCAAATATATGATTGCGTTTATTATTACAGCTTTATTTTTCTTGGAGTTTGCTCAATGCAAGCTGCCAGAGAAAATGTTCATAGATTTTTTTAAAACTCCTAAAGTCCACATGGGCAATCTATTTTGAACTTTCCTGTTGCAACAGGAACAAAAGTTTGCATTGTTTTATACACTCAAGATAAACTATAATGTACAGCAATACAACTATTATACAAATGGCTCTGTCTGCTGTGATATAACAGCCAACAATAAAAAAGCTATCCAGTGTTCACAACATCCAACAATGTGGCCAGCAAGCTAATTTCAAACAACTTGCTGGTTATGATTGTAGCATCTGGTCAGCACCAAGCATTCTGTTCACTGGAAAACTACTGAAACTTCCAGACCATGTTAAGAGAAGCCAATTCCAGCTGATGTTAGCCTGTACCTTTTGAAGAAACCAGGCATTGTGCTTAGAACAGATGCCAGGTTCCATTGCAGAATCGAAAAGGATCCAAGAAATGGAAAGGTGGTGCAATATGGTCAACTCACAGTATTTTGAACATTGCACAAAGTGGTGAAGGAAATGCAAGGGAAAAATGCACACTTAGAAAGCAGATGGAGCAGACATCAACTTCATGAGAAGTGAATGAAATGCCACTAGAAGTTCAATAATTTGAAAAAGTGGTTAAAGTTCTGTGGGTCAGCACAACATTGTGGGTTGAAGGCTGGAACTGTGCTGTACTCTATGGTAAGACTATATACCACCATTATTGGGCATTACCCAATGCACCACATGGCCATAACTCAGCAAACAAAAATACTAAAAAAATCATCCTATCCCCAGTCAACATCTGATTTTCACGCTGTGAATGGATTCAGAATGCACATTTTACTTCCAATCAAATTGCAAGAACCCACACCACAACCTTACCCTTGTATTTTCTTTATTTCAGATACAGCATGAACTGCAACTACCAAGGAAGACAAAGCCAATAAACAATATTACTGGGTTTAACACTCCCAGATGCAAGACATGGTACTCTGCATAATTCAAAAGCTATTAACCATAACCATATAACCGTTTACAGCACGGAAACAGGCCATGTCGGCCCTTCAAGTCCGTACCGGTTCACTTGAACAACTCCACTAGCTCCTCTGCAAACTCCTGAGGATGGAAGACTAAATGAATATCATGGAATATTATGTTTTATTACAGGACAATAAATCTTGAATTCACTACCTGTTGTGAAAGAACTTCTCTCAGACTAAAGTAGCCCTCATCATGAGAGAGTGTTTTCTGGTTTTCTACTCCTTGTTCAAGCACAGCATTCTTCCTGCCAGCACCCTACCCATTTTGAATCTGGTGATGAGTTCTGCTCCCATTATTCTAAACTCAGGGATGAAGTGCCGGGATCTCTGCTGGGGTAGATGCTAAGGATGGTATCTGCTGATATATGGTGGAGCACAAAACACAAGCGACTTGCAACCTGGAGAGAGATGAAGGACAGCTCAGGCATCAGCTAACAGGGACTATGCATTCAGATAAGAGCACTGACAGGGCCACTACAGAAGGAAGCAAAAGGCTGGATGACTATACGCTTGAGCAAATGGGAAACAAAAACTGCAGCTCCTGGAATCTGGAGGAAATCAGAAGGTCACGTAGCATCTATGGGAAGAAACAGTCAGTCAACGTTTAGGATCGGGACCCTTTATTAAAGTAGGAAGGGGTGATACCAAGTATAATCAAGAAAGGGAGAAGCTGAGATGTGATGATGGGGTATTAGATAGAAAATGGGGGAGGTGAAGAGACAGGAAGAGGAAGAGACCACTGGGCAGGAGTACATTTATAAATTAAGAACAAGGCTGGGTAAAGAAGAGGTGGAAACAATGGAACAAGCTAGAGATGGGGTTACCCAAAATTAGAACAATTCATGTTCATGGCTTTGGGTTTAGGGCTGTCCAGGAGGAATCTGTTGTTTCTCCAGTTTATGTTTGGCTTCAGCCTTCGAGTGGAAGAGAATGAGGACAGACAAGAATGCTGATGGGAATTGAAATGGTTGGGTACTGAAAATTCAAGTTTAGATCCACAGACAGAATACAGATGTTCAATAAAGTGTTCACTCAATCTGTGATTTGTCCCATGGATGTAGAGTAGGCTACATCAGGTGAACAAACAGATTAGTTGGACAATGTGCAGGTAAAACTCTGCCTCAACTGGAAAGTCTGTTTGTGATCTTGGATGGATGTGAGGGACCATTTGAACTACTGAGATGATAGCCAGAAAGCTTGTATTCATTGTCAAAAAGTATTGTACAGATTTAGAAAGGTATTTATGTGCAATTGGATCTCCCTCTTACCCACATAACTTAACCATGCTTTACATTTTTCTTTAGTTCCGTAATTAATTTTGTATCCTAACTTAGCCATTGTCACTACTTTATCAATTAGCATGACTTGGGGAAAAATCTTAATAAGAGATTCCCGTTAACCACTAAATTAACTCAGATTGCTCTCTGATAACTTTCTCTCATATCAGATTCATGTTTGCTTAATGCTATATAGTGACCATTCGCCCATCGATGGCTACCGGCCATGATTGTCAACCTTCTATAGGAACTTCATCGAGAGCATCCTGGCCAGTTGCATCACAGTGTGGTACAGTTGCTGTAGAGAAATTGATCAAAGGCCAATCCACAGGACTATAAAAGAGGCTGAGAAAATATTTGGAGTCTCCCTGCCCCCTCATTGACTTGACCTACAGGCACTCCCCAACTTACAACGGGGTTTTGTTCTAGCAAACCCATCACAAGTCCAAAAAAAAATCATAAGTTGAAAAAGTGCTATTGCATTTAAAGGCTTACTGCCTTCATGCTGAGCAAGTATCTGGAGTTTCACTCCAGAGTAGTTGCTTTCCTCTTTTTCCTCTCACCAGAAGCAGGAGACACGCATGGCATGATGGGGTGCTTAGGTACGTTCGTTATCGCTACCAAGACTACAAGCATGGGTGAGTCAGCATCGCAAAAAAGTAGCGTACTGCATATTGTAAGCACAGGAACAGATCGCAATTCAAAATTGAAAGTATGGATTCAAACATCGTAACTTCGAAAAATCGTAAGTCGGACTGTCATCGTAAGTGGGGAGCACCTTTACTGGGATTGTTGTCTGAGGAGGGCGTGCAAAAATCACTGAGAACCCCTTACACCAATGCACACAGCACCTTTCAGCTTCTCCCGTATGGAAAGAGATACAAAGTATCAGAACCAGCACCACAAGGCTGAGGAACAGCTTCTTCATACAGGCAGCGAGAATGCCGATAGACCAATGGAACTGCTCAAACAATCTGAGGCTTTCATATTCACGAAACAATATTTATTTATATTTATGAAATACCCGGCCTGTGTGTGGGTTGCCGGCCTGTGTGTGGGTTGCCGGCCTGTGTGTGGGTTGCCGGCCTGTGTGTGGGTTGCCGGCCTGTGTGTGGGTTGCCGGCCTGTGTGTGGGTTGCCGGCCTGTGTGTGGGTTGCCGGCCTGTGTGTGGGTTGCCGGCCTGTGTGTGGGTTGCCGGCCTGTGTGTGGGTTGCCGGCCTGTGTGTGGGTTGCCGGCCTGTGTGTGGGTTGCCGGCCTGTGTGTGGGTTGCCGGCCTGTGTGTGGGTTGCCGGCCTGTGTGTGGGTTGCCGGCCTGTGTGTGGGTTGCCGGCCTGTGTGTGGGTTGCCGGCCTGTGTGTGGGTTGCCGGCCTGTGTGTGGGTTGCCGGCCTGTGTGTGGGTTGCCGGCCTGTGTGTGGGTTGCCGGCCTGTGTGTGGGTTGCCGGCCTGTGTGTGGGTTGCCGGCCTGTGTGTGGGTTGCCGGCCTGTGTGTGGGTTGCCGGCCTGTGTGTGGGTTGCCGGCCTGTGTGTGGGTTGCCGGCCTGTGTGTGGGTTGCCGGCCTGTGTGTGGGTTGCCGGCCTGTGTGTGGGTTGCCGGCCTGTGTGTGGGTTGCCGGCCTGTGTGTGGGTTGCCGGCCTGTGTGTGGGTTGCCGGCCTGTGTGTGGGTTGCCGGCCTGTGTGTGGGTTGCCGGCCTGTGTGTGGGTTGCCGGCCTGTGTGTGGGTTGCCGGCCTGTGTGTGGGTTGCCGGCCTGTGTGTGGGTTGCCGGCCTGTGTGTGGGTTGCCGGCCTGTGTGTGGGTCTGCATGTTTTGTCAGGTTGTACTTGCGTAATTAGATGACAACAAACTTAACTTGCGTCTTCTGTTACTGTACTGTTCTTCACCCTTCACTTTTTCTTCTTTGCAGTCTTTCTCACACCTTTCCGAACTTTCTACTCTCCCTGCTTTCATCTTACTTTTGCTTCTTTTTCCCTCACTCATTTTCTTTCTGACACTCACACATTGCCTCTCTCACACATTCACCCCCCCGGTTCTTTGATAACCTGCGTAAGCATTGGCAAAACACTTAAGACACACAATTGATAATTTATAACAAACATCTTCTTATTTGGCTTGGCTTCGCAGACAAAGATTTATGGAGGGGGTAAAAGTCCACGTCAGCTGCAGACTTGATTGTGGCTGACAAGTCCGATCTGGGACAGGCAGACACGGTTGCAGCGGAAAATTGGTTGGTTGGGGTTGGGTGTTGGGTTTTTCCTCCTTTGTCTTTTGTCAGTGAGGTGGGCTCTGCGGTCTTCTTCAAAGGAGGTTGCTGCCCGCCGAACTGTGAGGCGCCAAGATGCACGGTTTGAGGCATTATCAGCCCACTGGTGGTGGTCAATGTGGCAGGCACCAAGAGATTTCTTTAGGCAGTCCTTGTACCTCTTCTTTGGTGCACCTCTGTCATGGTGGCCAGTGAAGAGCTCATATAACACAATCTTGGGAAGGCGATGGTCCTCCATTCTGGAGACATGACCCACCCAGCGCAGCTGGATTTTCAGCAACGTGGACTCGATGCTGTCAGCCTCTGCCATCTCGAGTACTTCGATGTTAGGGATGAAGTCGCTCCAATGAATTTTGAGGATGGAGTGGAGACAACGCTGGTGGAAGCGTTCTAGGAGCTGTAGGTGATGCCGGTAGAGGACCCATGATTCGGAACCGAACAGGAGTGTGGGTATGACAATGGCTCTGTATACGCTAACCTTTGTGAGGTTTTCCAGTTGGTCGTTTTTCCAGACTCTTTTGTGTAGTCTTCCAAAGGCGCTATTTGCCTTGGAGAGTCTGTTGTCTATCTCATTGTCGATCCTTGCATCTGATGAAATGGTGCAGCCGAGATAGGTAAACTGGTTGACCGTTTTGAGTTTTGTGTGCCCGATGGAGATGTGGGGGGGATGGTAGTCATGGTGGGGAGCTGGCTGATGGAGGACCTCAGTTTTCTTCAGGCTGACTTCCAGGCCAAACATTTTGGCAGTTTCCGCAAAACAGGACGTTAAGCGCTGAAGAGCTGGCTCTGAATGGGCAACTAAAGCAGCATCGTCTGCAAAGAGTAGTTCACGGACAAGTTTCTCTTGTGTCTTGGTGTGAGCTTGCAGGCGCCTCAGATTGAAGAGACTGCCATCCGTGTGGTACCGGATGTAAACAGCGTCTTCATTGTTGAGGTCTTTCATGGCTTGGTTCAGCATCATGCTGAAGAAGATTGAAAAGAGGATTGGTGCGAGAACACAGCCTTGCTTCACGTCATTGGAATGAAATACTGTAGATAAGGTGGACTTAAGGGAGAAACTGATAATATTGTCTAAAATGACCAATAATCTTGATAATTGAGTAGATTTTGGGAATGTGTGAAGAATGTCAGAAAATGAAGGAGAATTGAAATGGAGTAAACCACCAAGAGGCGAAAACAGGTTGTATATATCAATATAAGCTTTTACAATGTGAAGATTAGCACCAACAAATATGGATCCCTTAGAGAGAGGGGTGAAACTTGTAAGGGGTGGTCAAAAAAAGTTAGAAAAATTAAGTGTGTTGTATCTGTTATATACTGAGGAAATATGGTACTATTTTATGCTAGAGCATGAACACTAACACTGTAGGAGCCAATCACACTTGAGAGAGGTGCATGCGCAGTGAGAGACATTGTATTTACATGTGACCCAGTAGCTGGATGTGAGTAAAGAAATGTGCTGTTAAACTTACAAGCCTTTCTAGTGTTTATTAAGACCTCCAATGGTACAACCCAGACACAACATGGTGGCAGTGGTGGGATTGATCAAAACACACACAATATAAAAAAAATTATAATAAACATGGAGAGAAGGTAACAAAGAAAAAGCACCATTATCTAATCACCAGAGCTGGAGATGAAAATGGCAGCAGCACCGTTGCACCCAGTCATGGATGGGGAAGCCGATGACATCATAGAGGCTTTTAAAAAGTTCAAGCAGAAGTGCAACCTGGCATTCAAAAGTTTCCTCAAGGGAACCACACTAAAGAAAAAGGTTAGTTACATCCTTCTTTGGAAGGAGGAGCGAGGACTAGACCTGTTTAATAGCTGGCAGCTGGCTGAAGGGGAAGAAAATAACCTAGAAAGGATATTTGAAAATTTTCCCTCTCATCTGGAACCACTATCCAACTACAGAATAAAGCGATACGAGTTCCAGAGATTAAAACAAGAACCTGACGAGTCAGTAGATAATTTCCTCTCAAGGCTAAAGAATATTGCTGCAAAATGCAAGTTCAAAGAAATAGAGGAGAGAATAGTAGACCAACTAATTTGGGAAAGCGCTCATCCCCAAGTGCAGAAAGCTCTCATAGGAAAAGACAGCTTGAAACTAGCAGATTCCATAGACACAGCTAGGGCCTTCGAGGCCACAAGTTGGCAAATGCAATCCCTCTCCGTGCAGGCCAACACACAGCAGAGCTAAAAGGGTGATGCCATAAAGCGCACACAGAGAAAGCCCAGACATCCAAGAACTGTAGCGGGTGCGGCAGACTACACCCCTTCGAAGGCCACAAGAAATGCCCCACGTATGGTTCGAGTACAGGATCTGTGGAAAGGTCCATCACTGGGAAAAGATGTGTACGTCAGGCATGAAAAAAGAGAGAAAACAAGAATACAGAAGGAAAGTACATCATGTCCAGGGAAGCAACAGCAGTGACTCTGATACACCGATGGTCGACATCAAAACAATACTCTCCATGAGACATCTAAGAAAGGGAAGGGATGAAAAAGTGAACTGCACACCGTGATCCAAATGAAAAGAAACATCAGAAACAAACAGACACTATTCAACTTGAAAATAAAGTTGGACACTGGATCACAAAGCAATGTCCTCCCACTCAGACTGTACTCTCAGATGTTCCCCAAGAACATGGTGAACGGGTACCCGGAAGAAGGCATACTAGAAGCCGTAAATGTCATGCTCACGGCCTATGGTGGCCCCATGATTAAAAAACTAGGAAAGGTCCAAATAAAAGGCATATGTAAAGGAATGAGCATCATATACACATTCTTCATGGTTGATGCCAATGGACCAGAAATCCTAGGCCTGAATAGTTGTCAAGAATTACAGTTAATCTCTGTGAACAATTAGATCAGGGAGAAGAAAATGTCCAGAGGATCAATAGCGACTTCCTGCTTGAGCAACACCCTCCAATCACAAGCAAGGCCAGGCTCACATACATGTACCCTGAATGCTTTGATGACACAGTCAGGTGTTTTGGAAATTTCGAATACCACATAACCATAGACCAAGAATGCAAACCAATAATCCATACTCCACATAAAGTGCCAATAGAGCTGAAACAAAGGCTAGATCAGGAGCTCAAAGAAATGGAAGAAAAACGAGTGATAGCGAAAGTGGTCGAGCCAACCGACTGGGTGAACTCCATTTTAATAAGAGACAAAGGAAGACCCTCAACTTGCTCTTCTGTCACTGTGAGCAACACCCTTGAGAGCGACATGATGTCCCCGGCAGAGCTTCTGAATGGCAGAAAGTAAAAGACAACCCTGCCAAGCAAAATCTGTCCACCAGACGACCAAGAGGAAATAAGAAAGTTGACCAACATAAGAGGGAAGTTGTCAACATTACAAACATTACCAGAACTGTTCATAGGGCAGCATGTGCATGTTCAAGAGCCAGTGATAAAAACCTGGAGTCCAGCAAAGATGGTTAGAAAAGCTTGAGACACCAATGTCATTCATCATTGAGACAGAATCTGGCAGGGCACCTGAGATGAAACAGTATTCACATTCACACAACAACAGATGTGACACCCAAAAAAAATCCACCAGAAGCATCAGCAGCTTTTGTAATTCCAACTTAAACAGTTGCAACAAGGGCTACGAGGTGGAGAAGCAACATCCTATCACCAGCACGATTCCACTGTAAAGAATATACAACTGAAAATGTGCAAATAGAATAGTTAATTCTTAATTGCAATCGCAGATAAAGAAGCAGTAATGATTTTTTAAAAAATTTAAAATTTAATAAATCTTTAAAATTTTAATAATTTTTTTTAAGAAGGAGGGATGTTACATACTGAGGAAACCTAGGATTATTTTGTACGAGACCATGAACACCAACACTGTAAGAGTCACTTCACACGAGAGTGATGCATGCGCAGTGAGAGGCATTGTATCTATATGCGACCCAGTAGCTGGATGTGAGTAAAGAATTGTGGTGTTAAACTTACAAGCCTTTTTAGTGTTTATCAAGACCAATGGTACAGCCCAGACACAACAGTATCTATTAATATAGTAGACATTTATAGAAAGAATGGGGAACCAAGTATTTACTTAGAGTGAGGAAGTACAAGAAATCAGAGTACATAAAGTATTAAGATGATAAAGTAAGTAGATTTGATGGTCTGTATACTGACAATGCAAAGGGATCTCTGTAGGGGAAGTGGTTCCATTGAATATTGTGCTTATTGATGATTATGGAATGGTCCCTTGGGATGGAAAGTGAGAAACACATCCGTCACTAAAAAAAGGAGAGCAAAATAGTGCACCAATCAGCCTGATGGTAGTGTTCAGCTTTTTCTCTCTTCTGCTCTCTCACCTATGAACGCTTTCCTATAGACCTGTGCTCCTTTCCCACTCCACCTTCCCTCCTGTTGGGCACTATCAGTTGCCCCAATAATCACAAGGACAAAGACTGAAGAGAACAATAGGCTTTATTGTACACAAGACCCGAGCTGGCCCGGATCCAAGCTAGGGAAGTGCAGGGAAGGGAGAGGTGACTCGACCTTTATGGCCTGGGTCCAGGGGAGAGTGTCATCAGGGGGTGGGCCAGCCTGAACCTTTACCGGCCAATGAGTACATACAATCTATATCATTACACCTCCTCCCCTACTTTTCCATTCAGATGTTTGCTTGTTTTCTGCCCACACCTTTATGAAGGGCTCAGGCTCAAAACTTGTACATCTTCGCTTTCTATGGTCTGTGTGACCTGTTGAGTTTCTCCACCACTTTTGTGTATTACACTTACCCATATGGAAGCGGTTTGCTATTTCCCTTGAAGGCCCACAATGAAGCAGATATGAAGCCTAATATTAAAGTTTTCATTGCTCATTGCAGGAATAGCAAGTAACAATGGGAGATGAATCTTAGGCATGCAAGGTCTGACTGCTTACAACAAGGTTGGAATGTTGATTGTTCACTGTGGCTTACAAGGTTTCACCCAATCCACATCAAGAACCGAAGGATCAAAAAGATAAACTACTGGAACTGTGATTTGCAGAGCACAGCAGTTGCTAGAAATCTTATATAAAAGAGAATTCTGAAAATACTCAGCAAGTTGTTACATCCATGGAAACAGATAGAGAGGGAAGGTGGTGTTTGGGACTGTTGACCAATGGAGAAATTGATTTTTATTGTTTGAGGTGCCTTAAAAAAAATAGCTGTTTCAGCATCTAATTTTCAGTCCCTTTATTTTGTTAGGTCATATTTTCACACAGCAGTTTTTCCATGCATTAAAATATGGTTGCTCCTTCACTGGAATATGGTTATATGGAGGTGCCTTAAAAAATAGCTGTTTCAGCATCTAATTTTCAGTCCCTTTATTTTGTTAGGTCATATTTTCACACAGCAGTTTTTCCATGCATTAAAATATGGTTGCTCCTTCACTGGAATATGGTTATATGGAGGTGCCTTAAAAAAATAGCTGTTTCAGGGTCTAATTTTCAGTCCCTTCATTTTGTTAGGTCATATTTTCACACAGCAGTTTTTCCATGGCTTAAAATATGCTTGCTCCTTCACTGGAATCTATCAAATCTACCATGTTACTTGCATAGAGAAATATTAGGTTAATATTAGTCAGGGCTCAATTATTTCTAGCATCATTAGAAATAAAGTTTGGCTTTGTATTTGAGTAAGATTCAACAAAGATCGTGGCATGTGTAATGTGGAAAGGTGATGTAGAGATTAGTATTCAAAGGTGGCATCATGAGTTGAAATCTTGTATCTATTTAGAAAAAATAAAATATAGACTATGTAAAGATATTTTTTTAAATATTGAAATGTGGGATCCATAATGAAAATGTATGGGTCTTAGTATATGTTAACTAAGATATTTTAATTATTTTTAATTACTTTTTATAGATGTTATTTTGAGGTATGTTAGATTTCGTATAAGGCTCCATTAATTTGTAGAAATGGGGGTAGTTTGGGCTTTTTGGGGGGGTTGGGGATGTCCATTAATTTACGAGTTTAAGATCATCTATTTTACTAATGTATTTTTGAAACAAGGGGGCTTTTTATATTCTTGTTTGATTGTATTATCCTTTTTTTAAATATTACAAATAAAGTTTTCCCCCAAAAAATGGAGGTATCTTATTTTTTGTGGTGGGGTATATCACTGCTTTAGAAAAGGTAATCCTGCGGAATTCAGTAAAAATACTAATGATATCAAGGTTTCTGAAAGAAACGAAAGTCTTTCAGAAGGTGATAATCCATTGAACATAGCTGATTCTCAAACATTCTCACATGACTATGTTTCAATCACACTTTTAAATATTAAAACTTTAAATATTCCGGTGAATGGTGAATATAAACAAATCAGATTTCATAAATTTGGTAAATCTTTTGTGTTGCTCTAATGAACAGTAATACTTTGAATTTGCATTGAATTTGTATTGTTTTAATCAAAGTGTACATTTGTTTGCTTTATTTATCCTTACAAATTTTTGTCCTTTTTTGCACAAGCAATAGATGTAGGAATGTGGAGTTTTTTAGCATGTGCTAGAATGTTGCACACAATAAAATTGTTCTTTGACTGCTCCAAATGAATTCTGACTGGCTTAATCAGCTAATGAATATTGAGGGCCAATGGAATCCATCTGGCATTTACTCCAAGTGCTTACAATTTTCACTATTACATTCACGAGCATGCTAATTGGTGGCCTTGAGTTATAAGGAGAGATGGGATAGGGTGGACATTTTTCTCTGGAGCGTAGGAGACTGAGGGAGGGCTTTTTCAAAGTTTATAAAAATCAGATGAACGTAGATAAGGTAAACAGTCATAAGTTCCTTTTCCACGGGCACCCTGTCCCAGGAATTAACTGGGAATTTACTGGGACAGGGCCCAATAGAAAAGGAACATAGACTGAATGCCCGCGTCAAATGATGTCATTTCACGCTGGAGATTAACTGCCTCTACCTTTACTCGTATCCCAGTTGAGGGTGGCCCAGTGGAAATAGCACAAAGGACTTCCTATCCCAGGACAATGAACAGTCAATTAACTGGGATGCCAGTGGAAAAGGGGCTTTAGTCTTCTGCCCAGGGTCGAGATGATAAAACTAAAGGGCAAAGATTTAAGGTGAGAGAGGAAATATTTAAAAGCAACCTGAGGGTTGCAATGAACTGCCTGAGGCAGTACTAAAGGCAGGGATAATTTTAGTAGATAGTTAAAAGATATTTTGACAAGTATATCAAGAGGAAATGTTTAGAGGAATATGGATAGAAAGCATGGTCAGCAAGGGCAAGATGGGCTGAGTGTCTTGTTTCAATGCTGTAAAACTGTGACCATTCAATTATCTATTACATTAATTAAAATAGAAACATCAGTAAAAATGTGTGAAGGGTGTAAAACATACAGCTTAAATGCTAAAATAAAATTAATACATTATCCTAATGACTTTTTAATATCAGGTAACGTACATTGAAATATTTTACATCTTAAATGTAGATATGCAGCACACTAACAGGCCATTTCAGCCAGTGCCGCCCAGTTACACCCAATTGACGTACAACCCCCCCAGTAAGTTTTGAACGGTGTGCAGAAACTGAAACCCCTGGAGAAAACCCACGGGGAGAACAGACAGTGCAAGATTCAAACCCCAGTCCCTATCGCTGGTGCTGTAACAGCGTTGCGCTAACCATGGCACTCCATTAATAGTAAATTATTTTACGAACAATTTCCGGTAACATTGAAAGATAAAGGATCTTACCAGCCCAGAAGCAAAGAAGACAGCAAGTAGTGATAAACAGGCTCCCATTACAATCAGGAGCAAGAAAACAATCAGAGGATGCTGCTGGCTCATGCAGTAATACGACTCGTACAGCCAGTCGGTTGACTTTTGTTTAGCTGGGACATTGTCAGTTCTGTTAAGCAAATAACGTCTTCTCCTCATTGCGTCTTGCCACATGAAATTCAGCAATTAAGCTTTCAACTTTCAATTAACTGGTACAAAGTCAGCAAGGTGCAGTTGAGCAAGCACTCTCAAACCATATCGCTGAAGCAACATGTTGAGCTGTGTTGATCGAGAAATAGACCAGGAGCGATGTGCGGAACAGAGGGTACACTCATCTCAATCAAAATGCTTCATCCTAGAGAACAGTTTCACCTCTAATAATCGATGGTAAACAACAGGAGCAAATGACTCGATTGATGAAATGCAACACGAGAAGCAGCCTTTTCTTTTTTGTCATCAACCTTCCCACTCGTCTGGATATAACAGCCTAGAAAAGAAGACATCTACAGTTATTTAACTCATTGCAACATCAGATGGAAATACATGCATGAAATGATAAAATGGATCGTAAACTAAATAGGCATTGAAGAGATTTCTTTGTTAGCCAGCAGAATAATTAAAATATTATCGAATGAACTGAACCATTTATGCAAGATTTTGTATCCTATGTATTTTAACTGTTTATTGTTTAAATTTATCCATACAATGTGAGGTAACTAAATAGGTAAAATACATAGGATTCAAAATCTTGTGTGGTGCAGGTTGCACGTGGAAATAAAGAAACCACATGACATCTGTACAGGGGATAATTTACTTGTAATGGGGGATGGTGGGTCATTTCCACAGCTGCTCTAAGAACCTAAGTAAATTGCAACTCATCCATCAACATTGCAGCTTTCAAACATTCATACCTCTGCTACTGAGGAAATATATCTTAGCACCTTTATGGGATACATATATTGGAGATCTTGAAAACAAATATCACAGGAAAACTGTTTCAGATTAGTAATCTGTCAATTTTCATTCCTTGTGCATTCATGCTTCCTTTTGAATTTTCTCTAATCAATTATTTTATTCTATTGATTTTATTTCATGAATCTTCAATTATATTTTTTCTGGAAATCCAGAATGTATGCAATTATTTTTTAATAATTACTTTTTTGTATATTTTATTTATTACTCAAAATAAAGCATACAATCAAAAGCTGAATACAAATATACATGATATTTTCTCTCCTGTAATCCCCCACCCCTCTCTAAACTACCCCAAAAAAAGAGAAAAAAAAAGAAAAAGAGGATATCAACTCATATAACAATCATCCAATGTTGCCATGGTTTGATGCAACACCAACAGCAAGAGAGAAAAAAAAACTACACTGAAACCTCATTAGAACGCGATTTGTTAATCCGTAGAATTGCTTATAGCGCTGGTGTCTGTGGACCCCAAACTTTGCAAACAAGCTGATTAAAATACTGAATACCAATATTAAAAGAATGTGCTTGCTTTCTTTCATTGAAATTGTTAGTTTATAGATAGTGGATTCTTCAAAAACTGATAATATTTGGGTTTGATTATCTGTGGACACTCTGACATATATGCATCTGTTCCACAACTCGGCTGTAACATGGTATGAAATCTTGGACCCCATCTACCACGTTCTAACAAGGTTTTACTATACTACAAATTTAAACCCATACATTTCATATATGGACTCCACACCTTGACAAAAAAGGGATAATTATTACATAAATTATACGTTATCTTTTCCAGTGGATTACAAGACCTCATTTCCATATGCCACCATTAAATACTTGGAAAAATTAGACTGATTTTAAGTAATAGCCAAACATTTTCTTGCCAGTCTCAAAAATGCAATTTGAAACTTATCTAATTTTAATTCCAAACTCGATTTTTTTAATATAACCCAATAAAAAATACCATAGGGTCAAGTGAAATTTTGAATTTAAATAAACCTTCTAAGAATTCCATAATTCCATTCCAAAAAGGTTTCACTGTCTCATTCAACCAAATAGAATGCAAAAAAAAAAGAACCAATGTGCTTGTGGCACCTGAGATATAAATCAGAAGAAATAAAGTTATATTTCTTTAACGTCTCAGGAGTTAAATAGAGCTGATGTATAAAATTATAATGAACCAATTTATATCTTACATTCACTAATTTCCTCATACTATCTTCACATATGGTTATCCAATCATCCTGATAAATAGAAATAGACAAACCTTTTACCCACCTAAGCCTAGATTTATTAATATCTGGCTTATACATCTCATGTTGTAAGAAAGCATACATCTCAGATATAAATCCCCCTTTACCTCCTTCAATAAGTAAACTTTCAAATCTAGATTGTCTAGGCAATTTTAGCATATGTCCAAAGTTATCTAAAAGTAAAGCTCGAACCTAATAAGTAAACAAGGTATTCGAAAGAATTCCATATTTCTCCTTCATTCTCGGAAACAAAATACCCAGCTTCATAACAGTCCTCCACCAACTTAATACCTTTTGTTCCCATATTTTCAGAAGCTGATTATTCACTGAAAAAGAGAAGTTTATTCTGATATAAAGAAGTTTTAGCTGAAATTTTACCTTCAGTACCTATAATTTCATTCTTCTTACTCCATAATTCCATTAAATGCTTCAACACTAGTAGATTATAACTCTGTAGAAGCTGAGAATTCCATTTATAAATAAAATGATCCATTCTTTGTTCACTAATCTGAGACAATTCAATCTTAGCCCAAATCAAAGGTTTATCCACTTAAAATATTCTATTAATAAATTTCAGTTGTGCCAATTCATAATAATGCTGAAAATGAGGAAGTTGCAATCCACCTAAAGCATATTTCCAAGTCAATTTTTGCAATGACACCCTTGCCATTTTAACTTTCCATAAAAAAGTTCTCACTTAAAAAAAAAAATCTTTTAAAAAAATTTGGGGACTCTACATAGAATAGACTGAAAAAGATATTTTCACACAATTATATCAAAGTTACTGGTAAATTTTTCCACCAATTTAAATCATATTTAATTTTAGACAATAAATAGAAATAACTATTATTATCATCTATTATAATTCCTAATTATTCTGATCAAACCACTTAAATTTTGCAATATGCGTACAAGATGAATAATCTACAACTCCAAAAGGCATTATTTCACTCTTATCCCAATTAACCTTATAACCTGACAATTCACCATACTGTTCCAGTCTCGCATGTAGATTCCCCAAAGATTGCATATGCTGCATTAGATATATCAGAGCAAAGTCTAAAAATAAATTTTTACTCATCTACATTCACCTTAATACCCTTAATATTACCATCTTGTCTAATCAATTGAGCTGGAGGTTCAATAACCAATGCAAATAGAGCTGGAGACAAAGGACAACCCTGTCTAGTCAATCTAGATAATACAAATGATCAAGATACTTTTCCATTTGTCACCACTCTAACCGATGGATTTTTATATAAAGCCTTCACCCAGCCAATAAAAAGTGGCCCTAATTTAAACTTCTCCAACACTTTAAACAAAAAAAAAATCCATTCCACTCTATCAAAGGCTTTTTCAGCATCTAAAACAACTACCATAGGTTGGCCTGATTACACCTGAGAAACATTAATTAAAGAAATCAATTTTACAATATTATCAGCAGAATACCAATTCTTAATAAAACCAGCTTGATCTACATGAATGAAATATGGTAAATATTTAATTAATCTATTAGCTAGAACCTTGGCAATGATCT
This sequence comes from Narcine bancroftii, assembly GCF_036971445.1. NCBI lineage: Eukaryota > Metazoa > Chordata > Chondrichthyes > Torpediniformes > Narcinidae > Narcine > Narcine bancroftii. The sequence goes on from NC_091469.1 coordinate 425,416,251, forward strand.
TGTTATCTACATTTAATAAAGAAATCGGTCTATAAGATACCACTTTTAGTGGGTCCCTGAAATAAGGTTTCAATGCATCCTTCTTAGGAATAACCTTAATAAGTGCTCTAGAAAAGGAATCTGGAAAAAAACCACTCTCCATAGCCTGTTTCAAAATCTCCAACAAAGGAATTAACAAATCTTGAAATTCTTTATAAAATTCCAAAGTAAAACCATCCTCTCCTGGGGATTTCCCACCGGGCAATGGCTGTAGTGCTTCTTTAACCTCCACAACTGTAAAAAAAAGCATCTAAATCCTTAATCTCTGCATCCTTTAAAGATGGTAAAACTAAATCAGACAAAAAAATGTGTCAATTTTAGCATCATCTTCTGATACTTCAGAAGTGTGCAGCTTCTCATAAAATAAACAAAATTCATAATTTCCTGAGGACGATAAGTAATCAAAGCATCACACCTAATAGCATTTATTGTCCTGGAAGCCTGTTTGGTCTTCAATTGCCACACCAACACTATGAGCACATTCACCTAACTAATATTAATGTTTAGTTCTCTGCAATAACATCTCAAATTTTTGTTTGTAAAGAATTATACCATAACTTAAAGTTTTTTTTTAAAGTTTCTGTAGCATTTCACCGTACTTCTTTCTCCAGGATTTCTATCTCCTTCTCCAAGTCATTCAGCTCAGTCAATTTTTTTTTTTTTAAATTCTGGCTTTATAATAATCTGTTCCCTGAAATAAGCTTTCAATGCATCCCACAAAATAAATTTACTATCAACCGAACCCACATTTATTTTCAAAATTGACTCTATATGATCCCTCAAAAACTTAATAAAATGAGTATTTTTCAACAACATCAAATTAAATCTCCATCAATACACATTCTCCACAATCTCAGGACCAGTGCAAGCAAAGAATGACCAGACAAAATCCTACTTTTATATTCAGACTTAAAAATTCTTCTTTGCAATTGCGCTGTCACTAAAGAAATTCTAAAGAAATTCTAGAATAAGAATCATGCCTAGATGAATAAAAAGAGAAATCCTTCTCAGATGGATTCAAATCCTTTATTGGCTTAGCCTTTTTTGTTTTAACTATCAATTTTGGTTATCTAACAATGGATACAAACAACAATTAAAGTCACCTCCAACCAATACTTTACCATAAGCCTGATTTAAATTCAAAAAGAATCCACCATAAATTGTTCATTGTCTATATTGGGAGCATAGATGTTCATTAAAGTCCAGGTTTCTGAGAAAATTTTACAATCAACAATCAACAGCCTGCCAACAGCTTAAAAAACTGAATCACATGTAAAAGATAACTTTTTATGAATTAAAATAGCAATGCCCCTTGCTTTGGAATTAAAATAAGCTATAACTTGTCCAACCCAATCTCTTTTTAACTTTTAATGTTCTTTTTCAGTTAAAAAAGTCTCTTGCAAAAACACATTATCAACTTTCAATGTTTTAATACAAGTTATAGCTTTTTTCTTTTAATCTGATTATTAAGCCTGTTAACATTAAAAGTAGCAAAATTTAACTAGGCCATTACAAACTATTTGCAACCCCATAGTGGCAAAACACCCTCCATGGGTCATAACAAAGAACTCCTCAAAAAAAAACAAAGACCTCCAGAGAGAAACCCCCTCAAAAAAACTACAACAATACATATGTAGTACCCCCCCCCCCCCATAACACAGGAGTGGCAAATGTCATAAGGTGGCTGATGACTTCAGAAGAATTGGCAGTTGAATCACCACCCCCTGAACAAAACAAACCGCAGAAAATAATATAATAAAATCAAGTATTATACGCCACCTCCAAATCATGGTTAACTTGATTATTATCAATATCAATGTCAATCAACTGTTGAGTTTCCATTTCTCGTTTTCCATTCTTTCCTTTTGAGATCGACACAAGTTCTTTCCCGGATGGCTTGGAACTGGACAGAGCTCATCGAGCGATCAGAAGGAAACCACCGTGATCCAGCGCCATGATCCGTTGTGATTCGGTGTTTGCATTATCAGGATCGAGAGACAATTTTGAGGCTTGCAGTACAGAATGCCAGGCATAATCAGGGTCCTTTGATTGTTAAAAATAATAGAGTATTTTTTAATGCTGATTTGAGCCAAGCTGCTATGAAGCATTGTAAAGAATTTAATTCGGCTAAAGCTGTTTTGTGGAAGAAAGGTTACAAGTTTGCTTTTCATTACCCTGCTGTGTTTAAAAAAAAATTTGGGGGGTTATCAGGCTCAATTTTTTGATAATGAAGTTGAAGCTCTTGCTTTTGCCAATTCTTTGCCTGTTAATAAGCAGGGAGAAAACCAGTTTCCTCAACAACTTTTAATGACTACTGAGAATTCTACCTACCTTGAATGTAAAAACATTGTTAAATGTGTGTGGGATGGTAAAATCCAAAAATTGTGTCACTTGTTTCGTTGCTATTGCTTTAGACACAGTTGCTTATATTTCTGCTCTTATCCTTTGTGAACCACATTCCCAATCTCCTAGCTATTCTTTATTCATAACATTGATCCCATTTGGGGGGTACAATGCTATTGGTGTGACCTGTTCTTTTGGTTCCTCAATGCTATTATTTATATGCAAGTCTAAACAATGGTAGTAGGCTTCGTTGTCGTAACTGGATGTTGATCGAGAAGTAGAAAATTTTCCTGTTCCAGCTCTTTGTGTGACCCAAGTACACACTCAGTGCAGAACTAATGTGTTAGTGTAGTGGCTAGTGCAACACAGTTACAGCGTCGGCTACGAGGACCTGGGTTCGAATCCCATTCTATCTGTATGTGCTCCCTGTGTTGGTGTGGGCTCTGGATTCCTCCCACCGTTCAAAGCATATCAGGGTTGTAGGTCAATTGGATGTAATTTGGCGGCACTGGTTTGTGGGCCAAAGGGCTCTGTTATCATTCTGTAGGTCTAACTTTAAAATTTATTAAAAAAACAGAACATTAAAGCACAGTACAGGCCATTTGGCCCTCAATGCTGTGCTGACCCATTTGAAAATTAAGAAAGAAATAGGGATGAAGCTGAAAATTTCTCCACTTGGCACCTGACTCCTAGGCTACCATCAACACCAAATTCTTGGGGCATGAGTTAGGATAAGCTTAGAGCATGGGACTTTTAACAATGATCAGGTTTCCTGACAAATCCTAGAATTTTTACAAAACCTATACGTGGCTCATTGGCAAGAGAATTCTGTTCAAGTGGGTCAAGGGCTGAACAAACTGGGATCACTCAAAGTCCCATTTCTTATCCAAATCAAGGCCCAATAATGCTGGGGATTTCTCTTTCATATCAATGCATCATAGAGCTAGTAGACCTGGTAGGTAGAATCCTGGTTCTCTAATCCCCACTCCAGGTAAATGTATACTCCAGGTGCATACAAGAAAACCACACTTCCTATTTTCTTGGTTTCTCAATACAAGGTACAATAGTTCAGATTTAAGCACTTTTAATTCTTTTTTAATTTAGAGATACAACACAGTAACAAGCCCACGAGCACACGGTGACCAAATACACCCATGTGACTGATTATCCTACTAGCCCCATATGTCTTATGTCTAACAGGAGCACCCAGAGAAAGCCCAGGCAGACACTGGGACAATGTAGAAATTCCTTAAAGATAGCAGCAGATTCCAACCCAGTCACTGGCACTGTAAAAGCTTCATGCTAACTGTTACACTAACTGTACCTTGTAACTTTCCATGGTGTTGACCAAATGTTAGCTGCCTGGAAGATTCAAAGAAGAAACATCTTCTCAGAGGTAATTTGGATGATTTGCAGCAAAATAAATTGTGTGACACTGAGACAAAGATTTAGATGAGGAAATAGAAAACAGGATTTCCAAGTTTGCAGATGACATGAAGCTGGGTGGCATTGTAAGCTGTGTAGAGGCTGTTAAGAGTGTGCAGGGTGACTTGGACAGGTTGGGTGAGTGGGCAAATGCAGGGCAGATGCATTATAATGTGGAGAAGTGTGTGGTTATCCACTTTGGAGGAAAGAATGGAAGGGCTGAGCATCATTTTCTGAATAATACAGCACACTCAGAATGCATCTGGGTCTGTATTGTCTGACACAGGAAGCAAGCAGAAAATTTCTCAACAACCATAAGGTGCAATAGAAACATAGAAATAGGAGTAGGCCATTTGGCCCTTCAAGCCTCCACCGCCATTCATTTTGATCATGGCTGATCATCCACTCAGTCAGTACCCTGTTCCAGCTCTCTCTCCATACCCCCTGATCCCCCGAGTCACAAGTACTAAATCTAACTCTCTCTTAAATATAGCTATGGAACCGGCCTCAATCACTTCCTGTGGCAGAGAATTCCATAAATTCACCACCCTCTGAGTGAAAAAATTCTTCCTTATCTCAGTCCTAAAGGACTTCCCCTTTATCCTTAAACTGTGACCCTTGGTTCTAGACTTGCTCAACATCGGGAACAATCTTCTTGCATCTAGCCTGTCAAATCCCTTAAGAATTTTGAACGTTTCTATTAAATCTCCTCTTAATCGTCTAAACTCCAGTGAGTACAAGCCCAGTCATTCTAGCCTTTCTTCATATGCAAGTCCCGTCATCCCTGGTATCAATCTGGTAAACCTTTTCTGCACTCTCTTCATGGCAATGATGTCCTTCCTCAGCTAAGGAGACCAAAACTGAACACAATACTCCAGGTGAGGTCTCACCAAGGCCCTATAAAACTGCATCAATACCTCTCTGCTCCTGAACTCTAATCCTCTTGATATGAACACCAACATAACATTCGCCTTTTTTACTGCTTGCTACACCTGCCTGCCCACTTTTAATGACTGATGCACAGCGAAACGCAAGTCTCTTTGCATCTCCTCTTTTCCTAATTGGATACCATTAAGGTAGTACTCAGCCCTTCCATTCTTTCCTCCAAAGTGGATAACCACACACTTCTCCACATTATAATGCATCTGCCATGCATTTGCCCACTCACCCAACCTGTCCAAGTCATCCTGCACACTCTTAACAGCCTCTACACAGCTTACAATGCCACCCAGCTTCATGTCATCTGAAAACTTGGTAATCCTGTTTTCTATTTCCTCATCTAAATCATTAATATATATCAAAAATAATTGGGGTCCTAGAACTCAGCCTTGTGGTACCCCTCTAGTAACTGACTGCCAGTCCAAAAAGTACCCGTTTATTCCTACTCTTTGCTTCCTATCTGTCAACCAATTCTCTATCCACCTCAATACCATATCTCCTATACTGTGTGCCTCAAGTTTGTATAGTAATCTCCTGTGTGGGACCTTATCAAAAGCCTTCTGAAAATCCAGGTACACCACATCTACTGGTTCTCCCCTATCCACTCTACTAGTTACATCCTCAAAAAATTAAATAAGATTAGTCAGACATGATTTTCCCTTCATAAAACCATGCTGGATCTGACTAATGAATTCACCACTTTCCAGATGTGCTGCAGTCACATCTTTAATAACTGACTAACATTTTCCCCATTACTGATGTCAAGCTAACTGGTCTATAATTCCCTGATTTCTCTTTCCCTCCCTTTTTAAAAAGTGGAGTTACATTAGCCACCCTCCAGTCCTCAGGAACTACTCCAGAATCTAAAGAGTTTCAAAAAATTATCAACAATGCATCCACGATTTCATGGGCTACTTCCTTTAGCATTCTGGGATGCAAACCATCTGGCCCTGGGGACTTGTCTGCCTTTAATCCCTTCAATTTATCCAACACAACCTCATAACTTACATTTATTTTCCTCAGTCCTTCCGTCACATTAGCCCCATGGTCCCCTATTATTTCCTGAAGATTATTCATATTTTCCTTAGTGAAGACCGAACTAAAGTAGTTATTTAACTGGTCTGCCATGTTCTTGTTCCCCATGACCAATTCACCTGTTTCTGACTGCAAGGGACCCACATCTGTCTTTACTAGTCTTTTTCTCTTTACATATCTATAAAAACTTTTGCAGTCATTTTTTATGTTCCCTGCCAACTTTCTCTCAATCTCTTTTGTCTTTCCTGATTAATCTCTTTGTCTTCCTCTGTAGAACTCTGAATTTCTCCCAATCTTCTGGTATTCTGTCTTTCCTGGCTAGTCTATTCACTTCCTCTTTACACTTGATACTCTCCCTGATTTTCCTTGTTATCCAAGGATGTACTACTCTCCTTGAGTTATTCTTTTTCCAAACCGGAATGAACAAACGCTGTATTTCATCCAGGTGATCCTTAAATGCTTGCCATTGCCTTTCTACAGTTAATCCTTTAAGTAACATTTGCCAATCTAACTTAATCAATTCACATCTCATACCCTCAAAGTCACCCTTCTTTAAGTTCAGAGTTACAGAATTAACCCTGTCACTTTCCATCCTAATGTAAAATAACATCATATTGTGGTCACTCTTCCCCAAAGGGCTTCGCACAACAAGATTGTTAACTAACCCTTTCTTATTACTCAGAACCCAGTATAGAATGGACTGTTCCCTCATTAGTTCTTCAACATACTGGGTTAGAAAATTATCCCGTATACCTTCTAAGAAATCATCCTCATCAATACCCTTACCAATTTACAGCTATCTGCACATTCAAATCATCCACCTTATTACGAATACCCCTTGCATTAAGACACAAGGCCTTCAAGCTTGTTTTTACCAGGGCCTTAACCCTATCACTATTATGCTGTAAAGTGGCCGTTTTACATTTTTGCCGAGGTTACCTGCCTGCCTCTTTTGCTTTTCATCCTCCTATCTCCGACTTCTTCCCTCATGCTAAACCCCTCCGTCTCTCTACTCCTGATCCCATCCCCCTGCCACACTAGTTTAAACCTTCCCCAACAGCACTACCAAACACTCTCCTGAGGGCATTGATCCCAGCCCTGCCCAGAAGGAGACCGTCCTGTTTGAAGTGATCCCATCTGCCCCAGAACCGATTCCAATGCCCCAAGAATCTGAACCCTTCCCACCTACACCACTGTTCATGCCACATATTCATTCTATCTATCCTGCAATTCCTCCTCTGACTAGCTCGTGGCACTGGCAATAAACCAGAGATTATTACCCTAGAGGACCTACTCCTTAACTTCCTTCCAAGCTCCCTGAATTCTGCTTGTAGAACCTCATCCCATTTATTTCCTATGTCGTTGGTACCAACATGGATCATGACAGTTGGCTGTTCACCCTCCCCATCCAGAATGCCCTGCAGCCACTCTGTGATATCCCTGGCCCTTGCTCCCGGAGGCAACACATCAACTGGGAGTCCCATTTATGGCTACAGAAGCTCCTGTCTATACCCTTTTCAATTGAATCCCCTATGACTATTGACCTACCACTCTTTTTCCGGCCCTCTTGCACGGCAGAACCACTCAGTGCCCTGACCCTGACTACTGCTGCCTTCTCCTGATGGGCCATCTCCCCAACAATATCCAAAGCAGAATATCTGTTTTTCAGGGAGATGGCCACAGGAGACTCCTGCACTACCTTCCTGTTCTTACTCTTACCCTTGGTCACCCAGTCAATGAAGGTTCATTGATGGAAACTGCAGAACAAGAAGTTATGTTTTGTCAAAAAAAACAGAAAAATAATGAAATATTTAGTCCTACTCGTCTATTTAAAGTCGTCTGAACATGACTGATCATCACATTACTAGTGTACTTGTAATGCTGTATTACAGAGAAGATCACAAAATCATCCAAAAAGAGAAATCTCACTGACAGAGTAAACATAAAAGATTAATTTAATTTGAGTCGACAGAGTGTCTGCTTTGGCTCAGTTGGTGACACCTTAACCTTTGGCACAGAAGATTGAGCATTCAAGTCCCACTCCACATTCTTGATCATAAAAATCTAGAGGATCAGTGGTTTCAAACTGTCCCCCTAAACACACATTCTACCTTAAGCAATCCCTATGCCTTAAGGTGGTATGTAAGTGGGAAGGGAAGGTTGAGAACCACTGCTCTAGACCCAACTGTTAGTGAAATATTATGCTTGAGAAAAATTGACACTGGCCCATTTCCTTTGGAGTTATGAAACAATGCACATAACGAGTCAATGAGGTACAATTAAAACTGATTTTCAAACTTTTTCTTTCCACCCACATGCTATCTTAAGCAATCTCTTACTAATCATAGAGCATTGATGGCACAGGGATTGGTTAAGGTGGAATGCAAGTTTATTGGAGCAGTTTGAAAACCACTGGTCTAGATGAACACTCCATTGTGGTAATAAGTGAATACTGCATTGTCAAAAGTGCAATCTCAAAACAAAATCTAAAATTGAGATCTTTCTGGATTCTTGGGAGGCTAAGATTTTTTTTTGGCATATTATTTCAAAGAAGTGTATAAGAGTTATTTGTAATGTTTGGTCAATATATCCCTTCAAGAGAAGCAGAGGATACATCTCAACAGGGAAGGTGACCATGGCAGTGGACTAGTGATGGGCTCAGCCACATAGGCTGTGGGTGACTTGCAATCAAGGGACCCGTATGAGCTGCAAACTGCTAGTGACTGGCTCATGGGAACCAGGTCAGTCAGGTCAGGTGCATTTTATTGTCATTTTAACAAATTAAAATGAGATAATGTTCTTGAGACTAAAGTGATTGAACAAAAGCTGCTTGACAAAAGTAGTACTACATACAAATAATTTTTCAGAGATTAGATAATGGCAGAAGTAAAGACTGGTTGGAAATTAGATGTTAAAAATGTCTGCCAGTTCAAGTGGAAAAGGATGTTCCCAAACCTGAGGGACCGCTGAGGGCTGCTAGATGCACAGCTTTCCCAATTCAGGTTACCAACCTCTCCAGGACAAGATGTTGAAAAGTCCACCCGCATTTAGGGAAATACAGTCTACTGCACAATCATAATTTACAGAGCTCTCAGAAGCACTAGTGCCATCTGCCCTGAGGCACTCATCCTCTGGACCTCCAACTCACCATAAGGCCCAGGGCCTTATCTCTCAACCTCTGAACCTGGAAAAGCTCCAACACTCCAGTCACAACCAGATGTTAATCCGACTCCGCCGCTCCGACAGTACCAACATAGACCGAAGAGTCTGAAAAGCCACCAGTCTACAACATAGATTAGATCAACTTCCTCCTCCAGGCCATGCCAGAATCGGAGCTGGGATTCGGGAGGGTGCTGAAGCCTAAAGGATTCTGAAGGGCCTCAGGCCCTGGCTTCCTAATAACGTTGGAGATTTGGATCTGGAGCTTGGGTTGTCGATGGCTGCAGGAGTGCTGGAGGTGAATCCACGGATATTCCAAGACTCTGAAAGGTCTCTTCTGCTTCTCTTTCTCTCATGCTGTAAGGAGCACCGGGCAACATTAATGACAACACTTTGTCTGCTTTATGTCAAGTAGAAGGCAATTTCATGTAATATTGCATGTTTTACTATTACATGACAAGAGAGTCATCTTGCATCTTCATCCATAATCATTAAAAAACAGTACGTTTCACTATCATTGCAATTTGTGGGAGTGTACAAGATGTTTCTATTCCAAAGGCAACAATTAAATTTCAATATGTACTATGCTTCACACTTTGTGGTAAACAATAGGAGTAAAACTATTACCTCAAGCAAAATATAAAATTATCTTACAATGTGATAATCAATGAAAAGCTGACCCAAAATCTTTCTTCCTGGTGTTACAATTTCAAATGTTTGTTCACATTTTCAAGAAAAGATTAAACAATTATTATTTATACTGGCCCCAATTTTAGTTACCCCAGAAAAACTATTTTAACACTCAAACCCCATTTGAGTCCAACTGTTCAAATCTTTTCCAGTCACAATAGCTAGCAAACTACCAAATGGGCAAGGTAGTGATGAAGTTTTCGCCTAGCTCCACATGGAATGTAAAGAGATTAAATAGCTGGTCGGGTTTCTGCTGGTGATGGCTTTTTCTCAACTCGTCGGAAAGTCACAACCACTTTTATGCTGAGAAAAATCATTTATAAACTTCAGTCAAATTCTGATAACTGAACCTTGAAAGGTTTACACTTGAGTGAAAATATTTATTTATTCATTCACATGGTAAGGTTAATAACTTCATTTATTGTCCATCTTTTAATGAAGAGTTAACCTCACCACTATCTCCGGAATCCCAAATAGGCCAGAGAGGGTAAGAATGGCAGACTTTTATCTGCAAAAGATATTAGTGAATCACTTGGATTTCAAGTTACAGGAATTTCACAATCATTTTTTGTCAATTAATGTTTTATTTTAAATTCAAAATATATTTAATTACTGCAACCCTGATGGGATTCAGGCACATGCTTCTGGTTCAATGTCCAGATATCTGGTTGCCTGCCAGTAATGCATAGTTCCAGAAGTTAGAAAGCTATGAAGCCAAGACCATCTAATTTATAAAGATTAAAGGTAAATGAGTTAAAGTGCACAAGCATAGACTGATATAAAATGGGGACTGTTGGTCACAAAGTAGAAATTTGACCTTAGTTACATTCTCCAAATATACCCACATAGAAACAACTGTCCAATGAACTTCTGACATGTAGTTCCAATAAAGACAACAATTCAAAGAATAGAGTCTTAGTCATTCAGGTGCCTTGCTATTTGGCATGGGCAATCATGTCTCTCCATCCGTCATGATCTGACCCTTCAAATTGTAGTTGTTGCCCCTCTGTTCTTCCATGAGACTGAGCTCAGACCATGCATTATGTTGACCATGCATTATGTTGAAATCATGAATATACATGTGGAAAAACGACTGAAGTGGTTTCCTGTTGCTTTCTTCAGTTGCAGTGTAACACTGGGCATCGATCAGCAAATTCATCTGCCCAGCATTTTCAGTTTTATAAGCAGAAATTCCAATTTGTAGAATTTGCTTGCATAAACCATCCACCATCTGCAATCCATGGCTTCACATGATCCTGATTGGGAGGATAAATAGGTACTACACCTTGCCCAAGGGTGACCTGTAGACTATCAGATGAAAGGAGCGCCTTACACCTACTTTTGCTGAGCAATTGTGCACCACTGACACTGATAGAATCTTAAATGAAAGGCAAAAATCTCAATGTAGGGAGATGGAAAAATATACACATCATCTGTCAATTCTGCCTATGATGAGCAGCTCAAATGTTTGCAAGCTTCCTTTACCTCTTCCCTCTTTTGAGGCTTGAAGGTTTAGAAATAATCTGGGCATTAAATATGTCCATACAATGCCTTATTATGCAGAAGCCAGGCAAAAAGATTTGTGAGTGCTTGGAAATATTTGACAAGACAGTCTAAAAGTGACAAACCACCATGATTATCAGGTTTCAGCAGACTTTATGTATGGATCCAAAGCTAATCTCAGAAGTTGGGCAATTGAGGTTAATGACTGGAAAGCTAAAAATTTAAGATCAGGATATGTCATCAAATCAATAGCACAGGTATTTGCTTAGTTGGCTGCTAATCTATTCAAAATCCTTTCAGACTTTTCAACCTAAACCCTCAGTGCATGACTTAAGAAAAGGGCAGAATGGAGAGAGAGAGAGAGAGAGAAAATACATTCCCAAATCAATACTGTACAAGAGCATCTGTTCAATCTGATAACAAAGTTCATTGTTGAAACTGACCATCGTGTTACCAGCTACAGGAATTAGCAGTACTAAAAATTAAGTCATTTTAACCACCCCACCCCCCCAAGATGAAAACCTATTTTGACACAATATTTTCTCACCTTTACATAGGCAGTTACATTTAAGTATGCCCAAAAATTTGCCATGTTATTAATCCTTTTATATTTATTAATGAGACTTTGTAATTAATATTTGTCAAGACAACTTATTCCTTCAGATATAACTGCCCTGCAATATTAGTGGACACTACAGGGTGCGCTAGATAGGCACAGTTGTAGGTTAATATTTTTATGGCTAGACCATAAACTTCAGTTGTGCTAAAGGCCTTCATCACATCCAATCACCTTGCACATTTTCAACATAGAAAACATCCCATCCAGTATTTTGTTTCCCAATCCAGGTCTAATTGGGTCTGTGCTACAGTTTGGTGGAATTCTATGTCCAGTTTGGAAAAAAAATGGGGAAAAGAAAGGAGGGAAGTGGGGTGTGTTCAGTGAGGGAGTCAACATTTGGATATGAAAGGAAAAAAGGCCTGTATTTTGCATGGAGGGAGGGAATCGAGAGGAAGGAAAAATAGTGACTGCTTTATCATGGAATTAGGAATGAGATTGTAGAATGATGGTAATAAACGTCCACCCGCCTGAAGGTGGAAGGAATGAATTAATTGACCTAACATGTGTGTTAGCTTGAATCTGTGATAATAAAAACTTCTTGTCCTGGAAACACCCAACTTTTGGACAGTCCTGAGACTATATAGAAGACAGAACCAAGATTACAACTCATGGGGCCATGATTTTGTGCTGACCTATACAAGCTCACTCAACAAGCTATCCTTCCTTACCTCACACACATTACCCTCTATTTTTCTTGCATCTGTCTCTTTTGTACCAGCCTCCACCATTACCCCTAGCAATGCATTCTGGGCACCCAGTACTATTTGTGTTAAAAAGCTTACCCCTAATGACACCCTTAAACCTTAAACTTTCTTCCCTCACCTTAGAGATGTCCTCTGATATTTGCTACTGTTGCCCTGATAAACAGGTGCTGGCTATCTAAGCCTCTCAAAATCATCTAGACCTCTAATGTCACCTCTCATCCTCCGTTGCTCCAAAGAGAAAACCCCCAGCTCTGTCACAAAACTTGTTCTCCTCTGCACCCTCTATAAAGCTTCCACATCCTTCCTAAAATGAAGCAACCAGACCAATATTCCAAGTGTAGTCTAACCAGAGTTTTATTATTACCTCTCAATCTTAAACTCAATCTCCCTATTAATGAAAGCCAGCATACCATAAGCCTTCCTAACAACCCTATCAAACTGCACGGCAACCTTAAGTGATCTATGGATACAAATCCCAAAGTCCCCCTGTTCTTCCACATTATTAAGAAGCCTGTTATAAACCATATACCTTTGAGGCCAGTGATCCAGATGCCTACAAGAACCATATAATCAGTTACAGCATGGAACAGTTACAGCACAGAAGCAGGCCAGGTCAGCCCTTCTAGTTATGCCGAACACTTTATTCAACCTAGTTCCATTGACCCACGCCCAGCCATAACCTCCATACTTCTCTCATCCATATACCTATCAAACTTTTCCCAAAATATTAAAATCAAGCCCGCATCTACCACCTTGGCCAGAAACTCATTCTACACTCCCAACTCCCTGAGTGAAGAAACTCCCCCTCATGTTTCTCCTATACTTTTTCCCTTTCAATCTCAATCCATGTCCTCTTGTTTGAATCTTCCCCCACTCAATTTTAAAAAAAGCCTATCCACATTTACCATCCCCCTCAATTTTAAAATACCTGTCAAATCACCCCTCAATCTTCTATGCTCCAGATAATAAAATCTCAGCCTGCTCAACCTTTCCCTGTAACTCAAATCCTGAAACCCAAGCAAAATTCTTGTAAATCTCCTCAGCATGCTCTCTCTATTCTGTTTATATCCTTCCTATAATTCAGCAACCAAAACTGCACACAATATTCCAAATTTGGCCTCACCAATACCTTATACAATGTCAACATGACTTCCCATCTCCTGTATTCAATACTCTGTTTTATGAAGGCCAACATGCCAAATGCTTTCTTCACCACCCTATCTAAATGTGACCATTTAGGAATTATGTACCAGAATTCCTAAATCTTTTCATTCTACTGCACTCCTCAATTATCTATCATTTAATATGTATGACCTTTGCTGATTAATCCTTCCAAAATATAGCTGCTCACACTTATCGGTTTTAAACTCCATTTGCCATCTTTCTGCCCACTTTTCTAACTGCCCTATATCCCACTACAAGCTTTGAAAACCTTCCTGACTGTCCACAACACCACTAATCTTAGTATCATCTGCAAATTTACTATTCAATTTACCACTCTATCATCTAGATCATTAATATAAAAAGACAAAAAACAATGGACCCAGTGGCACTCCACTCATCATCGGCCTCAATTTGACAATTTTCCACCACTACTCTCTGGCATCTCCCATCCAACCATTGTTAAATATATTTCACTACTTCAACATTAACACCTTAATGACTGAACCTTCATAACTAACCTCTTGTGCAGAACCTTGTCAAAGGCCTTAGTAAAGTCCACATAGACAACATCCACAACCTGGCCTTCATCAACCTTCTTAGTAACCTCCTTGAAAAAATCTAAAGTATTTGTTAAATATGATCTACCATGTACAAAACTGTCACTCCTAGTCAGTCCCTGTCTATCCAAATAATTGTACATTCCATCTCCAAGAACACGATCAATTAATTTACCTATGACCATCAGACTCAGGCCTATAATTACCCAGTTTACTTTTAGCAACTATTTTTAAAAAACAGTGGAATAACATAACCTACCCTCCAATCCTGCAGTACATACCCCATGGCGAATGACATTTTAAATATTTCTGTCAGAGCCCCTGTTATTTCTACACTAACCTTCAAGGTCTTAGGGAATATCTTGACAGGTCCTGGAGATTTTTCCACCTTCATTCTCTTTAAAACAGCCAGTACGACTTCCTCATTAATTTGTATATTTTCCATGACCTCACTACTAGTTTTCTTTACTTCACCTGACTCAATATTCCTTTCCTTAGTGAACACTGAGGAAAATAAATTATTTAAAATTTTACCCATCTCTTCAGACTCCTTACAGTCTACCCCTCTAATATTCAAGAGGCCCAATTATTCTTTAACATTTAATGTACCTGTAGAAATTCTTTGGATTTATTTTTTACCTTGCCTGTAAAAGAAGCCTTTTATCTCCTTTTAGCCTTCCTAATTTCTTTAAGATGTTTTTTGCACTCAAGCACCTCATTTATCCCCTGCTATCTATACCTATTGAATACATCCCTCTCCCTCTGAACCAAATTTCCTTGAAAACAAGGCTCCCAATATTTTCTAACTTTACTTTAATCCTCACAGAGACATACCGACACTGTACTCTCAAAATCTCCCCTTTGAATATCTTCCATTTATCTGTTGCATCCTTCCCAGAAAAATAAATGATCCCAATCCACACCTGTTAAATCCTTTTGCATCTCCTCAAAATTAGTCTTGTTCCAGTCAGGAATCTTAACCTTAAGCCCAGTCCTATCCTTCTCCATAATTAACCTAAAACTAATAGCATTATGATCACTTGACCCAAAGTATTCCCCAGCACAAACCTGTCACCTGACCCATCTCATTCCCTAATAGGAGATTTAATGCTGCCCCCTCCCCAGTCAATTCTTCTATGTATTAATTTAGAAAACTTTCCTGAACTCAATTGACAAACTCCAACCCATCCAGCCCTTTTAAAGTATGAGCATCCTAGCCAATGTGTGGAAAGTTCAAATCTCCTACAATCATCACCTTATGTTAACTACACATACATGTTATCTAATTCCCTCTGACCATTAGGGGGTTTATAATACACTCCCATTAATGCTTTCATGCCTTTCCCATTCTTCACTTCTACCCAAATAGCCTCACTAGACAGGCCCTCCAATCTAGCCTGCAACAGCACCAATATAATGCTTTCTCTAATAAGCAATGCAACTCCTCCATCTTTATTCCCCTCCCCCCCCCTCCCACCCACATTCTATCATACCCAAAGCAACAGAATCCTGGAACATTTAGCTGCCATTCATGCCCCTCCTGCAACCAAATTTCAATGATGGCTACAATATATATTTCCATGTGTCAATCCATGCTATAAGCTCATCCACCTTTCTTACCATACTCCTTGCATTGAAATATATACACTTGAGAGAATGCCCCACCCCAGCCCCCACATTCACTCCTTTGATTACCTTCTTTTATTACTGTGACAAATTATGCTGTATTTGTATTGTATATAGATATGTTTTTGGAAGAAAAATTAGGGCAGGTTTTTTTTTTTTTTTTAAAGTGTAGGTCACATACAAATACTTTAAAACATGTCTTATTTAAAATACTGGAACTCTGCTCATGCTAACAGTGGGTGTCCAGCAAACAATAAATCTCTCTCTGAAAACGGACAAGAACCTTCCTGAGCAGTAACCATTTATCTTTCAAGCACCAAAGCCGGGTGAACTTCATAAATGTTAAATTCTGTGCACAGTATAAGAATTGCCTGCAACCAGTAAACTTATTGGAATGAGAAGTGAGATTGGACTGTGAATCAAATAACTTTTCTAAACTTGCACATACATTGCATACACATGTGCTTTGAATTAGAAAGGGGTTAAGTTAGTTTAGTTAAGTTAATAATGAAAAGTTAAAGTGTGATCTTGTTTTCATGTTTAAAGAAAATTAAAAGCAACTTTTGTTTAAGTAGCCATTTGTCTTGGTGAATATCTATTGCTGTTGGGTTTTGGGGTCCTCTGGGCTCATAAAACTACCCTCTCTCCTTCATTAATTTTAACAATCTAATTCATCTCTCCCTTCAAATCTAGTTGCCCTTCTACCCTAATACTATCATTTGGATTTCCACCCCTCTCCTACACTAGTTTAAACACTCTCCAACATTGCAAGCAAATTCTGCCTGCCAGGCTATTGGTCCCCCTCCAGTTCAGGTGCAGCCCATCCTTTCTGTAGAGGTCAGACTTTCCACAGAAAAGTTCCCAATGATCCACAAATCTGAATCCCTGCCCCGGCTGGGATTTAGCTACACATTCATCTACCATATCAATTATTTCCCCCCCCCCCCCCCGCCCCCACCCTTGAGGTCCTGCTTTTTAACATCTTCCTTAACTCCCTATATTTTTCCTTCAGGATTCCATCACTACTCCTATCTATGTCAGTGGTCCCCACATCTGGCTGCTCCCCCTCCCCCTCCAGAATGCTGTGTACAGAGAGGCATCCTAGACACCATCTGGGAAGCAACAAACCATCCAGGAGCCTTGATCTCCTATCCATTTGTCTAACCAGCAAGTCCCTAATCATTATCACCCTCCTCTTCCCTCACCACCCCTTCCCTTCTGAGCCAAGGGCCAGCCTCTGTACCAAAGACATGACCACCTCAACTTGTCAGTCCCATCAATAGTATCCAAAATGGTATACCTGTTGTTAATGGGAACAGCCACAAGGGGACTCTGCACTGACAGAATCTTCCACTTCTTCTTCCTTCTCCTGACAGTCACCCAGCTACCTGCAGCCTGAACTTATAGGGGTGACCACCTCCTTGACACTCCTGTCTGCCACTACCTCCACCACCCTCAAGATCCACAGTTCTCCTGCTCCAGTTCCCTAACTCAGGTTGTAAGGAGCTGCAGGTGGATGCAACTTCTACAAGTGTAGTCATCAGGGACAAGTACACAGTCCCAGGTTCACACATCCCACAACCAGAGCAACCCCAATGCCCTAGTTGTCTCCATTACCTAACTTTAATTAAAGGATTAAAGTGCCTTACCTCTCTCATAGCAAGCAACCTAGCTCCTTCTCAGCTTGCTGAAGCCTCTAGAGTCAAAGCCTTACAGCTCCATTCCTACACTGAGGCCCTCCATACTGCTAGCTCCTTTAGCTATCCCTCCTTTTATTGGTCCCTGCCAATTAACTCAATTACCTAATTACTCACTATCACAAATCAACTCTTAATTGGCTTAACTCTGCCCTTCACATAATTTTCAAACTGTCCAAATCACTGGTACTCATCCATCACTTGCCCCACCTCCAACTCCAACTCCAGCTATGACCTGTGAAAGGCTATCTCAGCAACAAAGAAGCAACTCCCGTGAAAGCAGGAGACAAAGACAGATATTCACCAGCAATAGCAAAGATTGCGGGCCATTACATCCTACAAAGCAAGGGTGAACAGCATAGATGGCTGTGATGCTTCATTATCTGGTGAGCTGAACACCTTATATGTCTACTTTGAAAAGGCAAACTCAACCATGCCTACGAGAATCCCTGCAATGCTGAGGACCCTGTAATATCTGTCCCTGAGGCTGATGTCAGAACATCATTCAGGAGGGTGAATGCTTGCAAGGCATCAGGCCCTGACAGCGTACCTGGCAAGGGACTGAAAAACTGTGCCAACCAAATAACTGGGGTGTTCACAGACATTTTCAATTTCTCTCTGCTGCAGTCAGTGGTTGCCACCTGCTTCAAAAGGGCATCATTCATCCCGATGCCCAAGAAGACCACAGTGATTTGCCTCACGTCAGTCACCCAGTAGCACTCACATCATCTATGATAAAATGCTTTGAGAGATTGTTCATGATTAGCATTAACAAGTACCAAAGTAAAGGACTGGACCCACTGTAATTCATCACAATCGCTTCACAGCAGACACAATATCACTCAGATTTGGATCACCTCAAACACACCAACTCGTACACAGCTCTTCATCAACTGTAGTTCAGCCTTCAACACCATTATTCCCTCAGTGTTGGTCAACAAGCTCCAAACCCTGGGCCTCTGCACCCCCTCTCGATCCTTGACTTGCTCATCAGAAGACCACAATCAGTATGAATTGGAAACAACATCTCCTCCTCACTGACAATCAATACAGGCTCACCTCCAGGATGCATGCTTATAGCCACTGCTCTACTCATGCTACACCCTTGACTATGTTTCTAAGCACAATTCAAATGCTATCAACAAATTTGCTGAGTACACCATGGTTGTCAGCAGAATGACAGATGGCAATGAGGAAGTGTACAGGAGGGAGATAGATCAGTTTTTTGAATGGTGCAACAATAACAACCTTGTGCTCAACGTCAGCAAAATCAACAAGATAATTGTGGACTTCAGGATAAAATTAGGAGAACATGACCCAGTCCTCATTGAGGGTCCAGCAGTGGAGATGGTCAAGAACTTCAAATTCCAGAATGTCGACATCTGGGAGGATCTGTCCTGATGCCACCATGTCGATACAATCATGAAGAAGGCTCACCAGCAGCTATACTTTGTGTGGAGTTTCAGGAGATTTGGTATGTCATCAAAAACACTTGAAAACCTCCCAACACTCAAGACAAGAAAAAAAACTCTTGAGGTTTGATAACTTGGCCTGCACTAGTCTTCACTCCATTGGGGACATATAAAAGAGGTGGTGTCATAAGAAAGAAGCCTCTACCTTCAAGAACCCTCATCATGCAAGCCATGCCCTCTTCACTCTGCTATCATTGGGACAAAGGTATGAAAGCCTGAAGACAAACACTCAGCAGCACAAGGACAGCAGCTTCTCCTCTGCCATCAAGTTCCTGAATGAAAAATGAACTACAGACACTGCCTTACTTTGTCTTTTTCCTGCACTAATTTTGTTCTTTATATCAATATTTACTTTACGATGCTCCTGCAAAACAAGAAATTTCATGACATGTTCATGATGTTTCCTTTTGTTCTTTACATATGCATAGAATGCCTTTGAGGTTTCCTAAATCCAACTTGCCAGGCCCTTCTTGTGCCCCCCCTCCCCCTTCTAGCTCTCGAAAGTCCTTTATTCAGACCCTTTCTGGCTATCATATAGTTCTCATGAGACCTTCCTGTCTTTTGCTTCCTCAACATGTCTGCTTCATTCTTCCACTTAACTTGCTGCCTCACCTCTTTTGTCATTATCCTACCATCTTTTTCCTGTCTCAGTGGAATTAACCTATCCAGAAACCCACTCAATTGGTCCCGAAACATCCTCCACATTATTTTGTACCTTTTACCAGAACACCTGTTCCTAATTTACTCTCCCCATTTCCTCCTTATCCCATTGTAAATTGCCCCTCCCTAATTAAACACCACCATTTTGTCCACTTCTTGTTCATAGCTATGCTAAATGTCAGGAAGTTGTGCCACTGTCACCAAAAATGCTCCCCTACTGAGATGTCTGTAACCTGACCAGGTTTATTACCCAGAACTAGATCCAGTTATGCCTCTCCTCTAGTCACCTTGCCCACATTCTGTGCCAGGAATCCTTTTTGGACATGCCTGACAAATTCTGCCCCATCTACACTATTGCTCTTGCAGTAAGGAGATCCCAGTCAATATTAGGGAAGTTGAAATCTCCCCTAACAACAAGCTTGATATTTTGAACCATTCTAGAATCTGCCAGCTTATCTGCTCCCTAGTGTCCCAAGCATTATTTGGGGGGGTTTATAGACTACTCCTAATAGAGTGATCACTTCCTTCCTGCTTCTGACTTCCACCCACACTGACTCAGTAGACAATTTCTCCACAATGTTCTCCCTTTCTGCAGTGGGAATACTGATTCATAATGCTATTCCCCTTCTCCCTTTTTTTTGCTTCCCTTCCTATCCCTTTTGAAACATCTTAATCAGTGGTTCTCAACCTTTTTCTTTCCACTCGCATACCTTATGTGCTCTGTGATTAGGGATTACATAATGTGGTAAGTGAGTGGGAAGGGAAGGTTGAGAATCACTGGTCTAGACCCAGTTGCTACTGAATATTTTGCTTGAGAAAATTTGTCATTGGCCCATTTCCTTTGGAGTTATGAAACCATGCACATAATGAGTAAATTAGATACGATTAAAGCAGTGATTTTCAAACTTTTTCTTTCCACCCACACACCACCTTAAGCAATCCCTTACTAATCACAGAGCACCAATGGCATAAGGAGTATTTAAAGTGGTATGTGAGTGGAAAGAAAAAAAAGGTTGAGATCCACTGATCTAAATCAGGTGTCTGCATCAGCCAATCCTATCCATGTGTCAATGAAGTCTCTGTAATGGTCACAACATTATAATTCCATGCACTGATCCATGCTCTAAAATAATCTTTCTTATTCCTAACACTTCTAGCATTGAAATAAACACATTTCAAATCCTACAAATGATTGCATTTATGCTGCCTCCACTGCCTCTCTTTCCTCACCATCTTCCTACACATTGCATCAAACTTTCCATCGTCTGTTTTAATTTCTGACCTATTATCCTGTTTTCCATGCCCATACCAAACTAGTTTAAACCCTTCCCAACAGCTCTAGCAAACCTCTTTGCCAGGATATTGGTTCCCTTCCAGTTCAGGTGTACCCATCCTTTTTGTACAGATCGTATCTTCCCTAGAAGAGATCCCAATTATTCAAAAATCTGAACACCTGCAGCAATTCTTCAGACATGCATTCATCTGTTATATCATCCTATTCTTACCTTCTAAGACATGTGGCAAAGGCAGCAATCCTAAGATTACTACCACTGAGGTCCTGTCTTTCAGCTTCCTACCTAGCTCCATCAGGACCTCATCCCTTTTCCCCTTACGTCAGTGGTACCAATATGTCCCATGACTTCTGACTGCTCACCCTCCCCTTTAAGGATACCATGGACCAGATCAGAGACGTCCCTGACCCTGGCACCTGGGAGCCAACAAACTATCCTGGTATATCTTTTAAGTCCATAAAATCTCACATCTATTCATCTAACTATTGAATCCCCCATCACGACTGCTCACCTTTTCTCCCTCCTACCCTTCTGTGTCACTGTGGCGTAGCCCTGGTACATATTCCAAGTTTTCTCCACAATACATCAACATGGGTTTTGCATGTTGCTTAATGTCATCTTGTTTCTCCTTCAGCTAGAAGTGATCTTTATTAAATTTCACTCAAGGAAATAGAAGCATTTTTAATCCATCATGTTGTAAAATTTTTATTTCTAAATTTGATTTCTAAGCAAATATTTCTTAAGTAAAATTGGCAAAACAGTGCCAGAAATATTGAATCACTGTTTTTCTTCAGGTAATGAATAACATCAGATATTCCAAAAATGCAGAGTTAAAAATAGGACTAAGATAAAACACTCAGTCAACAACAACCCACTGACAGAATGGGAACAGGGATAGTGATCTGACTTGAACAAGAAAATCAACAGTGTGTGTTGTAAGATGTTTAAAATAAGGTTGGATACTATTTTGCAGCAAATTATTGAGCTGTGTTTTGCTTTTAAAAATTGTAAAATCAGTGAGAACCTTTAACCATTACTATAGTTAACCAACACTTATCTAAATAGTTCCAGCACTTCTGATTCAGATTCAGATTCTAGTATCTGCAGTTTTCTTTATCTACCTAGAATTATATGTTAACAGCAGTGTTGAATTTGTATTCAGTTATTTTATTAATGTCCTGTTTCTTCATCTCAGTTGCCAGGTAGAAACATAAAGCTTAAGACACAAGAGAATGCAGATGCTGGAGTCTAATGTAAAAAAACAAACAGCTGGAAAAACTCAGCCAATCAGGCAGCATCCATGGTGGGAGATCAGGAGAGAGAAGGCAGGCAGTATTAAAGAGGAAGGGGGGGGTGAACAAATGATAGTTGGACTGAGGGGTAAGGGGACAAATGGGGTCCGGTAGGGAAGGAGGGGGTGGAGTTTGGAGACAAAGGCAGGAAAGTGATAGCTGGTAGCAGACAAAAGAGAAGGAAGGGAAGGGAGGGGGGAAGGTGGTACAGCTGCTGAAGGAAGGTAGTCGAAGGATAGTTGGCTCTATATAATGATAAATGGGGGCCAAATTAAACATTGGGGATGGAATGATGGGTGGGTTGTGGTCATGAGCATAATTGGAAAGGAATTGGGTAACAGCGGACTGGGAAGGGTACAAAAGCAGGTAATATGCGAGAGTACCTGTATATTTTTCAACTTTCTTTTCTGAACCCATGTTCTCTGTCTTCATTCACAGACTCTAGATTCTACAGGAAGGGGTAAATGCAGTGAACTGGGATTCACTGGTAGTGTGTTGTGCTGATGGCTGGCCTCACATCTCAGCTCAGCCCCCATCTGCTCACATCTAACCCTGGTTTCCCACCTAAATGCCAGAATGCTGCTGAAGACTACTGTGAGACCCTACCCATAGTAATAAGCTAATAAAAGCATTTGTTCTGCCTTCAATCATGAGACCTTTTATTCGTGCTGCTGGTATGCAGTATGCCTCACACTGTTCCATTATTTTTTTCCAGTTTCATTTTGTCTCCTTCAGCAGCAAATGTGAAGTTATTATACACCTCCAGGGCTTCATCACCCACGATATGTAAAAAAAACCTGACACTTTTCACTTTATCATTTTTCTTGTCCGCTCCAACTGCCACTAAATACAATCCAAAATGCAATTCCAGTTTTCAGCCACATTACCTGTCAACTGAAGTTTCACTGGTGGATGTAATTCTTCCATTTGTCACTTTGTTAGCTTCTCTTCACTAATCAATTGCTTACTTTAGATTTTCACTTTAAAGCATTTCCATATAATTTCCTTCATCCCACTTCTGACACCATGTTTCATCTTGTATTCGTATGTGTGAGTTCTTAGACAACACGTGGATGAAGGAAAAGGTTCTTTACTTTAAAGTTGATGTAAACAGCCCATGAGGTATGCCATGAGGCTGCAAGCCTGCATTACAGATCTTACATGCTGCAACCTCTGCCTCTGTGTTAGCCCCCTGCTGGCAGCCAAGTCTAATCAAACAGGAACTATAATCAAGGCCTTGCTAGTGACCATGCAATGGTCACTATCATTACAAAGAGGACATGTGTTAAGGGTGAAAGGGAAAAGTTTAGTGGAAATATTCTTTTCTTTTTCAATCTTTTTATCAAGTTTCAGATTAATAAACATAAGAATGAGTCAAAGAGATCAGGATTGCATTAACAATGGTTAACATATACAAACACAGGCATCGAGAAGCATATGTAAACTGAGCCTCCCAATCTCTTAAAGGGCAAACATGAAAAAGAATCAAATTTTCTTACAGAAATACTTCCCTACCTAAGAAACAAAAAAATACCAAAGCTGTGCTATCATGCTTCAATTATTTTGTGGTTGATTCTGCTCCTCTACCCTCACAAACAAAAATGGTTGAAAGGATTGAAAAGGATCAACTTACATCATATGAAAATGTTGAATAAATGGCCTCCATATTTCTTCAAATTTAACCAAAGTGTCAACTGTACCACTTCTATTTTTTTTTTCTAAATTTAAACATGCTGTAGAAGGTAGAAGATTGAGGGGTTATATGATAGAGGTATTTAAAATCATGAGGGTCAAAGTGGACAGGCTTTTTTTTTCCATTTAGAGTGTGGGAGATTCAAACAAGAGGACCTGGATTGAGAAGTAGGAAACATGAGAGGAAATTTCTTCACTCAGAGGGTGGTGGGAATGTGGAATAAGCTTCTGGCCAAAGTGATAGATGCAGGTTCAATTTTAATATTTAAGGAACGGTTGGACAGGTATATGGACGAGAAAGGTGTGGAGGTTTATGGGCCAGGTGCAGGTCAATGGAGCTAGGTGGGAGAAGATGTTCTCTAGAAGGGGCGAAGTGGCCTGTTTCTGAGCTGTAATTGTTATATGGTTATATAGTTATAATTTGGGAAAACCATTAAAACATATTAGGTGGTTTAGGGTCTTTCCATTTGAATAGAGTGAATCTCCTGGCTATTAAAGTAATGAATGCATTCACACAACAAGCTGAAGCAGATAAGTGGCCAGAGTCTAAAAGTGATTGTCCAAAAGTGCAGTAATAGGATGACATGGTAGGTCTATGAGCAAATCTGCTGAAATAATATCAAAAATATTTTTCCAGAGAAGGGCAGGAATCAAAACATATGTGTCATGGAAGCCACCTCAGAATTACATCTGTCACAGATATGGTTTATATGCGAGTGAAAACGAACTAGCTTGTCCATAAAATATAAGCCCTATGAACCTCCTTACACTGTATCAAGGAGTGTCGAGTGAAGAAAGGTTAACTAATTTGAGAATTTTCTTCCATGTCTCTATAGTTAAAGGTATCTGAAGTTCTCTTTCCCATTCATTCTTAATTTTGTCAGAAATCAATAGATGTAGTTTCAGGATCAAATCATAAATTGTTGCTATTAAACTCTTCAGAAAACATAAAATTTTATTGGTAACTTCAGTCTGATGTGGTATCGGAAAAGTAGATAAAGTAACATTTAAAATCTTCCTAATCTGTGGATGTATGAAAAATGTGATCTAGGCAAATTATATTTAATGGACAACTGATCAAAAGATATGAGACAGTTATCTATAAAAATCGAGAAAATTCTCTTCATATTCCTTAAAAGAAAAGCTTGATCAATTCTAGATTAGTGGAAGATAAAAATTAGATAGTTCCACTATAGCAGCCTCATCTGAGTCCACAAACCAGTTCTTACCTTCTATGAGTAGACAGCATGTTTTTTTTAATTAATTTTGGCAAAGGCTTGCACCTGTCACATGCCACATTCCATTAGTGAGTGGGCAAACATACCAGTGCAGCATCAATGAAAGAGGCAGATGGTCATTTTCATGTTTGATTTTGTGTCAAGCTTAAGAGTTCTGCTCACTTGACATTATGTTCTCTCAGAATTGCTCATTTCTTTTGAGCAGCAGTTCACAAAATTGTGGTAACAAGTGAACAGCATTGACAATTTCTGACTTTGCATATGGCGCTTTAAAGCAGATTTTTTCCACTTCATAAAATAGCTCTCAACATCTCATGAAATCCACAACCTCACCTTGGAATAGTACATTTCATAAAATGGGCATGCTTCGGACATGAAACAAATTTCTGAGCTTTTTAATCCACCTTTGGATTCAGCACCACTCGTACTTGGAGATTTCATCATATAAACGTTCATCTCCAACAGTTCTTCACTTGGGTCACATGTGCTCATGTTCCATTTATATTCTTTTGATACAAGTATTCTATATTGATAGGAACTCAAAATAACCTTACTGCTCAAACAGACTCTTCCAATATTTTTAATAGTCAAGAAGCAAATGTGCTCAAATAAAATTTAAACTAAAACACATTACTTTTTATTGCCAGTTTTATTTTCAACTAGGATTCTTGTATAATATTCTGGAAATAAACCTTCAGTTGGGAAAAACTACAAGTCAACATGAAAGGTCTGTCTGACCATTAATACCCAAATGGTTTCTTTTAGCCCTGTTTACGATGTAATAAAAGTAAGGATGCCACACATTTCAATAAATACTTTGCTTCACTATTCACCAGAAAGAGGTACCTCTGTCAAAGTGATGTCAGTATGGAAATAATTTTTTAATTTAGACATACAGTACAGTAACAGGCCATTTCATCCCACAAGTCCATGCTTCCCAATTAACACCCCATTAACCTACAACCCCGGTTCATTTTTAAAGATGGGAGGAAACCAGAGCTCCCAGAGAAAACCCACGCAGACATGGGGAGAACATATAAACTCCTTACTGACAGTGCGGAATTCAAACCCCAGTCTGGTCCCGATCACTGGTGCTGTAAAGGCATTGAACTAACCGCTATGCCAAATGGCTTATGTATTGGAGCAAGTCGAGGTTAAGAAAGAGGAAGTATCTTCTTAAAAACATTAGGATTGATAAGTCCACAGGCCCAAATGAGATATACCACAGGTTATGACAGGAAATGAGGGAAGAAACTGCTGGGACATTGGCAAAGATCTTTGCATCCTCCCTGGCCACAGGGGAGGTACCAGAGGATTGGAAAATGGCAAATGTAGGCCCCTTGTTTTATAAAAAAAAACTAATAGGCAGAATCCTAGGAATTATAGACCTGCAAGTCTTATATCAGTAATGGGCAAACTATTGGAAAGGATTCTTATGGACAGGAATTACAAGACTTAGGAGAATCATCATATTCTTAGGGATAGTCAACATGGCATTGTGTGGGGAAGGTCATGCCTCATGAGCCTAGTTATGTATTTTGAGGTAATGATAATAGAAATTTATGAAGATAGTGCAATGGATGTACAGGTAGTCCTTGACTTCCGACCTACACGAGTAACATCCAACTGCATATACAACCAAATTAAAAAAAAATCTTTATTAAAACTATGGTACATATTTTGTATTAGAAGTACTGTATACACTGGTCCCCACTCCCAGCAGCAACCCGAAGTCCCCGCTCTCCGCAGCATCCCCGATGTCCCCACTTCCCGCGGCATCCCCGATGTCCTCGCTCACGGCGGAAGCCCGAGTTCCCCACTCTCTACAGTAGTCCTAAGGTCCCCAAGGCAGCCTGAAGTTCCTTCAGCAGAGCTAAAGTCTCTGCTGCAGTCCCAAGTCCAATGACTTTATTATATACAAGAAGTTCATATGGGGATTTGTGAATATCTTTATTGAAGGTAATGTATTGTACAAATGTTTACTTTATTAATGATTCATTTATTAAAAATCTTTTTAAAAATTCTTTATGGTCTCATTTAATCATGAGTAGTGGGTGAACTCGACTTACAACCAACCAGAGTTATGACCAGTTCATCGGTCCCAGTTACGGACATAAATCGGGGACTACCTGTATATAGATAAGGTACCCCATAGGAGACTCATTCAGAAAGTCATGAACCATGGATTTATGGATCCTTGGTTGTATCAATTTTGATGTATTAGCCAGCAGAAAGCAGAGAATAGTAGTAGTAGTACATGGGATATATTCTACCTGGAGGTCATTGACTAGTGGACCTGCACAGAGATCTGTTCTGGAACCCCTGCCCTTTGTGATTCTTCTAAAGATCTGGATGAAGAAGTGGAAGGATGGGTCAGTAAGTCTGCAGATGAAATGAAGATTTGAAATGTTGTGGATAGCATAGAAGGTTGTCATAGGTCAACAGGATATGGATTGGAGGCAGAGATGAGGGGGAGAAGTGGCAGAAGGAGTTGAAGCCAGAAAAGTGTAACATAATGCATTTTGGAAGATCGATTTTGAAGCTGGAGTACATGGTTAATGCCAGGATTCGTAACAGTGTGAAATAACAGAGGGACCTTGGGGTTTGAATCCATTGCTCTCTCAAGTTGTTGTGTAAGATGATAGGGTAGCTATGCTGGCTTTCATTATTATGGGGATTGAGTTCAGGAGCTGTGAGGTTATAAGACATAGGAAAAGAAATAGGCTATTCATCCAATTAATTTTAGCCCATGATCATTAATCATGAGCTAATTCATTTTCCCACTCAGCCACACTCCGCAGCCTTCTCCCCATAACCTTCGATGTCCTGGCTAATCAAGAACCTATCATTCTCTCCCTTAATTATACCCAATGACCTGGCCTCCATAACCACATGTTGCAACAAATTACACAGAATTACCACCTTCTGGCTGAATAAATTCCTCTGCATCTCTGTTCTAAGTGGTCGCCCTTCAGTTCTGAAGTTATGTCCTCTTACCCTAGACTCTTCCACCATGGGAAGCAACCATTCTACAGCACCCTCCATGATGTTCGATACAAAAAATGTTTCCCCTTTATTTGCCCCAGTGCTCCATAGTTTTACATTTGTGTAATCAAATTTGATTAAAGAGCACATTCCAGATTTTATTCAAGGTTATTTATGTACATTTTGATTTAACCATGTATAAATTACAACACATTTTATACATAGCTCCCTCATTTCAGGGCATCATAATTGCAATGATATGTATATTAAAGTAGTCATGTTTAGCACTTTGTTGCATATCCCTTGCATGCAATGACTGCTGGA
The DNA here is from genome assembly GCF_036971445.1 of Narcine bancroftii. Classification (NCBI taxonomy): domain Eukaryota; kingdom Metazoa; phylum Chordata; class Chondrichthyes; order Torpediniformes; family Narcinidae; genus Narcine; species Narcine bancroftii. The sequence continues at coordinate 425,444,706 of NC_091469.1, forward strand.
AGTCTGTGATTCATAGACATCACCGGGTGCTGAGTATCTTCTCTGGTGATGCTCTGCCAGGCCTCTACTGCATCCACCTTCAGCTCCTGCTTATTTCTTTTTTATATATTTTACCTCAAATATTTGTCCATAAATGGAGTCAATTAAAAAAATTGAAAAGATACAAATATAAAAAAATATAACTCCATTATACACTTCATGATGGTTAAATCCTCAACTCCCCAACCCCCTCCCACCCTTGAAACCCCAATAGAAAAAGAAGAAAAAAAGAAAAAAGACAAGAACCAAAAAGAGGAAAAGAAAAGAAGAAAGAAAAGTAAGGAAAACAGAAAGGATTGCCAAGCAAGTGCCACTCACACACGGATCTCCAATATATTTTCTATTTAATTCTTTGGAGAAATTTAACGCAAGTCCCTAAGGTTTGAAAACATCTAACAATTTATACCTGAAATTTGTAAATACAACAACAAATTTGCCGAAATATATCATATTTATTTCTTAAATTATAAGTAATCTTGTCAAGGGGAACACGACTATGCATCTTGGCATTCCAGATTCAGATTTCCAAGTAACTGCTATAATTTTCTTGCCACTGCTAATGCTATTTTGACAAATTTAGATCATTTCAGTTTTGGATTTGTCCTTGCGATGTACCCCAATAAAAATAGTTCTGGATTCCTGTAACCTGTTCTAAAAAAAATTCTTAAATCTGTCCAAAAATGTCTTGTCTTGGGACATGACCAAGTTGCCACATCCAAAGTATTGATCTGATAAATCTGACAACATTTTAAAATGTACTTATTTTACATTTTTTATTTTAAAAATATAACCCAGAGAATTAGCAGCTTAAAATTTGTATGTCGTTTTACATGAAAAGCACATGCAGAGATAGAGACAAAGGGCATAAGTATTTAAGTGGCAACCAGAAACGAGCACTGGCCAAGGCTAAGGTAGCTGAAAATGAAAAACATAGAGGGGCTATCACAAAATTCCTTGTCACTCCATCTTTGAAGTGCCCATGTATTGAGGATGAAGAAAACAAAAACAATTCAGAAAATGACAATACAGCCTTGAGTCCAATTACAGTTGATGAATACAATGATGAAATTGATAACAAGTTAGAAAAGGATGATGCAGCTGTGAATCAAATTGAAGACGATCTCAATCCATCAGAAGACAGTGCCAAAGCGGAAAGTTCACTTATAGCTGAAAAAGACCAAGCCCAAACACCACACAATGATGGATCATCCATGAGTACAGTTGTAATTAACATTTATGATGATCCAGCCAACTGGCCAGCATATATAAATCAAAATGTAAGAGATTATTTAACAATGAAAGGTCCTCCTATTTCAGTGAACAACTTTCCATGAAATGAAAAGGGATTGTGTTTTTCAAAGTTTCACTGTAAGAGGAAACTTTCAAATGGGGAGTGTGTTGAAAGACCTTGGATTATATACTCTCAGTCTGCTGATAGAATTTATTGCTTTTATTGTAAATTTTTTAGTAAGAACACAACCAGTGAATATTCAACAAGTGGATTCAACAACTGGTCTAATCTTCATACAAGGTTGTGTGAGCATGAAAATTCTAAAAACCATTTGGAAGCCACTCCAAAGTTTCTGGGAGTTACATCAAAAACTTTGTAGTGGACAGACAATTGATAAAGAATTTGAAATAATCGTCAATGAACATGCAAAGCACTGGCAGCAAGTATTCAGAAGGCTAATAGCAATTGCAAAGTTTCTTACTGAGAGAAATCTAGCGTTTAGAGGAACAGAGGAAAAAGTTGCTAATGAGAGTGTACACAATGGAAACTTTTCTGGTCTTGTTGAGCTGTTTGGAAAGTTTGACCCTGTTCTCGAAGAACATTTGCGAAAAGTCAAAACCCACGAAATTCATTATCACTATTTAGGAAAAGATACTCAGAATGAACTTCTAGACATTATGGCTACAGCTGTTTCGAATGAGATACTGAAATGCGTAAAAGCAGCTAAGTACTGCGCCATAATTTTCGACTGCACACCTGATATGAGTCACCAAGAGCAAATGTCTCTAATGATCAGCTATGTGTCTGATGGTAACTTGTCTCCTTCAGGTGTTTATGAAGATTTCATAAAGTTTATGCAGGTTGAAAGTAGCACAGGAGAAGATTTATATAAAACATTATTAAACACACTGAAGGAATTAAATTTAGAGTTGAAAGACATTCGAGGCTAAGGCTATGACAACGGTAGCAATATGAAAGGTCACATATCTGGAGTACAACCACAACTGTTGAAGGATAATTCAAGAGCTTTCTTTGTACCCTGTGCATGTCACAATTATAACCTTTTACTCGGAGATGTAGCCAAGTGTTATCCAGATGCTATAACATTTTTTGGGATCTTGCAAAGGTTCTACATATTGTTCTCTGCATCAACTAAGAGGTGGGCAGTTTTTAATAAAAATGTACCTGGGTTATCAGTGAAACCCTTGAGCAACACAAGGTGGGAGTGTCAGATTGATAGTGTTAAAGCTATTCGTTATCAGGTTGGAGAAGTATATGATGCACTTGTGAAAATATCAGAAGTAACAGATGAGCCCAAGGTAAAAGCAAAAGCTGATTCTTTAGCAAACCAGCTAAAAGACTATAAATTTTTAGTTTCTTTGGTAGTACTTTTTAAAGTTAACTATGTAAGCAAGGAACTACAAAGTAAAACAAAGGACATTGATGAAGGCACGGAGTCATTTGAAACACTATTATCATGGCTAAGAATTTATTGAGAGGGCAGTTTTAATGATGTCCTAATAGGCGCAAATGAATTGGCTGAAGCTGTTGAATTACCACTGGAGTTTAGACAATTTCAAGAAAAAAAACTACGTAGAAGGAAGAGAATGTTTTCATATGAGGCAAAAGATCAAGCTTTAGATGATCCAAAAGAAGCACAGAGTTCAGTGCTTCAGCTTAGTGCTAGACAAAGCTATTCAATCTTTAGAGCCTAGATTTAAGCAGCTTAAAAGCCATGTAAAATTATTTGGATTTTTAAATAACTTTCAGAGCTTACAAAGCTCTGGAAATAAGGAAACACACAGCAGACCTTGAAGCAGCTTTAACTGACACCATACTAAAACAGAGCACTGATGGAGGGGTAGTTACTGAAACAACTAAAGACGTGGATGGTTATCTGTTGGCCAAAGAACTTGAAGCTCTGAAAACTTTTCTTCCCTTCAGTGTCGTTAAGCCTCAAGCTCTGTTTAAATACCTGGTAGTAAACAATCGATTCACAGCATTTCCTAATGTTTTTATTGCTTTGAGGATTTATTTAAAAATTCCTGTAACAGTCGGATCAGGTGAAAGAAGTTTTTCAAAACTAAAACTGATTAAAACATACTTACAGTCAACAATTTCACAAGAGAGACTAAACATTTTGGTGATGCTCTATCTATATAAAATGACATTACGAAAACCATTGACTTTGAAATTATTTTGAAAGATTTTGCAAATAAAAAAGTCAGAAAGTTCTGTTTCTGAAAGACCTGTGAATAAACAGTATGTCTGTAATTGTCTTAACTTGTATTTAAAAATTAAAACTTTCATATTGTCTTTCAATATTTAGTATATCAAGCATTTAATGCTTTTTTGCTAAGACTGGCATACTACATGAAATATAAAACATCAATTTCGACTTTTGTAGAGTAGAGGCCCCGCTATCAATTTTCTAATTGGGCCCCACAATTCCTAGCACCAGCCCTGATTCTACCCCCACTTGGCACTCAACAAGGACTGGGTTGTGTTCCCCTGAGTTCTTTCTGAAGTCTACAATCATCTGCTTGGATTTCCTAATGTTGAGCACAAGGTTGTTATTACACCATTCAATGAGCTCCAGTACGTTTCCTTATATGCCAATTATAATCTTGATAAAGGCGAGAGTAAAAGTTTTTACAGCTACTGTATATGAAGAGTTGGAGAACAGGTAAAGACTCTGTTGAACTATTAAATGGCAAACCATCTGCTAAATATGCTGTACATATTTAATGAGAGCTGGAGAGTGCCTGGATGGAAAATCAGGTGTTGTTCCTCAATTTAAGGGTGATCTTGGTGGGATAGTACGTGAAGCCATGAACAGGCATGTGACCATGGGAATGGGACCCAAAATTGAAATGATTGGTACTGGAAAGTCCCTGTCACTGATGCAGACAGAGTGAAGTTGCTCAGGGAAGCAGTCTCCCAGTCTGCGCCCAGTCTCTTCAGCTGGATGGCATTTGAAGGCCACAAAGGGAGCACCAGATGCAGTTGATCACTCCTGCGGATACACAAGTGAAGTATTGCTTAACTTGAAAGGCCTGTTTGGAGCCATGAACAGTGGTGAGGGAGCTGGTGTGGGGGGTGCATGTGACACTTCCCTTGGCCACACAGGAAGGTGCTGGGGGGTGCCATTGGTTGGGAGGGATGAATGCAAATAAGGGAGTCACAGAGAGAGTGGTCCCTACTGAAGGCAGAGAAGAGAGGAGAGGGTGTATGGTAGTGGGATCATGTTGTAAGTGTCAGAAATTCTGAAGAATAATGTGTTGTATACAGAGGCTAGTGGGCTAGGTGGTGAGGAAAAGGGGAATCCTGTGTTTGTTGTGTCTGAGCAGAGCGGGCCAGAACAGATGAGCTGAAAATGGAGGAGATGCAGGTAAGGGCTGAGTTGATGGTGGTGGAGGGCAAAAAGACAGACATTTCAGATGATCTGAACTGGAAGACCTCATCTTGGGAACTGATGTGGCGGAGATGAAAAAATTGTGAGAAGGGAATAGAATCCTTGCAGAGGCCTGTGTGCGATGAAGTGTAGTAGTCTAGATTGTTGTGGAAGTTGTTGGGTTTGAAAAAATATGTTGGTGTGAAGCTTATCTCTTGAGATGGAGACAGAGAGATTCCAGAAATGGCTTGATGTGCTGTGGTGGGGCATAGTGGCTTGATGTGCTGTGGTGTGGGACAGTGCCTCCTCCCCCAGCTTTATGCTGCTGTGCCTTCACTCCCTTCTCCACCTGTTACCTCCTGCAATTGGGACATTGGTCTTCTCCCCACCCCTCCCCCTTTAACTTTTTTGTCCTGACGCCTGCCAAAAAATTTATATTCCTTGATGAAGAGCTTAGGCCTGAAACATTGGTTCTGCATCTTTATCTTTCCTATATAAAGGACACTGTTTGACCTGCTGAATTTCTCCAGCACTGTGTTTTTAATTTCAACCACGGTGTCTGCAGACTTTTGTGTTTCACTAATTTATGCAATGTATTTCACTGATGGCTAAGAATTTACCAATTCAAAATATTTTATGTTTGAAGAGCATAAAATTCCAGTTTATTTTCCCTGAAGAACCAACAAGCAGCATAATATTGAAGAAAAAGGTGAATAATGCCAAATGTCATGATGGCCAAAGGTGTTCAGACACTGTTTGGGGATTGCCTTTATTACTCCTAAATGATTGGCAATAATGAATGGTCACATGATTTATCTGTTTACTTATCTTCAGCAATTTGAAATAAAAATGGCAATGCACTAAATCCTTCATTTCCTGAAGATACTGTAAATTTAACCTTCACTTGTCCAGCAATTTTCTCTTAAAACCCTCCTCTATTCAATTTGCTCAAAGGCAAGCCCTCCCATTTTATGCTGCACTTTCCTTTCACCAGCTATTTGTCACTCTCCTATTTTTAGACAGCAGCTGGTACAGATGAAGCTTTGAACATGAGTTCTGGGAATGAAATGTTCCTGGGAATCCAGCTGTATTTCCCAGGAGAGCTCAGGAGTGTTGTATCTTTCGACATCCAACATGAGCCTCCCATCCAGCCTCAAGCTAAAATTTTAATCTCATTTTCTTTTTTAATAATATTGATGTTGAAATATGTCTGGAGAAGGTGAGATATTTCCCCAAAGGTAAGCAGTGGTTCAGTAGAAACCATTTCTGCTATTGTTACCGTAGCAGTGCCTCAAAGGAACTGACAAATCCTGAGGAGTTTAGTTATCTTAAGACAGCCTGATTTCAACAAACTGTTTTTTTCCTTTTATATGCACCTTCATTAAGGATGTTGGGCCTTTTCTGATAATCCTTAAGAAACCAGAACAAATTAACAATCTGAAGAACACTTGAAAACCAGTGACCGTAACCTAATTAGGCTCAGAGTGAATACATGTAAGCAAAGAGGAAATTCACATTAAGTATCTTTGATTTAGAATTGGATAATCTCAGAGAGATGAGAGGAAGTTTTTAACCCAGATTCACTGGTTGGGAAATCGATCAGGAGAAAAAGAATTTTAAATATTAAATCAATTAGTTAATTATTTTCCTTTAGGATTAAATTTTATAATGAAAGGACATAGAAGCAATGGATAATCAGAATAGATAATGATAAATAAATTTATAGAGCAAATTAAGATACAGAAATTGAGGAGCAAAAATTTGATATTAAACCATTCATTTGATAGCTGGAGGGAAATAATGCAGACAGCAACTATGTAAACAGTCTTATAAAGGCATCTTAGCAGCAGTTTAGATGTGCAGTGAACTGAGATTCACTGGTGGTGTGTTACACTGATGGTGGGCTCCACCCCCATCTACCCATCTATATCCCTGGTTTCCTGCCTAAACCCTGAGCACATTTGAAGACCACTGTCAGACCCGCCCCTCAGTTATAAGCTAATAAAAGCGTATGTTCTCCCTCCAGTCATGAGAGCTTTTATCCACGCTACAATTTTATTAGCTTATTTCCTAAACGATGGAAGCGCGACTCAAGCCAGAGATACTGCTGATAGACCCTCTGTCCCCCGATATGGCTGAGGAGTTCACGTACTGGCTAAACTGCTTCCAGGCCTACCTGATCGCGACCAGAAAGCCTTTCACACCAATTAACTCAGGAGATCTGCACTCATTTTGAGGGTAGGAAAGAAAGGGTATGCACTACATATGATGCTGCCATCAAGGCTTTGAAGGCTAGGCACCTGAAATTGCAAAATGAGGTCCCAGCGAGGCACTGACTCGATCTACGTCGCCAACGGCCAGCAGAGACCTTCGATGACTACCTGCTAGATCTGTGGATGCTTGCCAAGAAGTGCAGATACAAAGCGGCTATGGGCTGCATTCGTGAGGGAAGAACAGATCCAGGGCACTCTAGTCATGGGGGATCCGCTTGAAGTACATGAGGCAGCAACTACTCAAGTCAGGTAAGAAGAACCTCCTGGTCCCCTTCTACTCCTCCCCCACAAGGGGACCAGGAGGCTCAAGGAGCCCAAGGCCCACCTGTGCTTAGGCACTCCACCAGGATCTCCAGACCCCCAATTTGTAAATAATTGTATACTTTTTTGAATTTTTTTTCTGATTCAATGTTCTCTGACTTCATCTACAGACCCTAAGTTCTGCAGGAAGGGGTAAATGTAGTGAACTGAGATTCACTGGTGGGTGTGTTATACTGATGGCTGGCTCCACCCCCATCTACCCATCTATAACCCTGGTTTCCCACCTAAACCCTGAGCCCTTCTGGAGACCTCTGTAAGACCCCACCCTCAGTTATAAGCTAATAAAAGCGTATGTTCTCCCTCCAGTCGTGAGAACTGCAGTAAATTTCCAAGAAACCATAAGAAATAGGATATTCAGCTCTCATACCTGCTCTACCATTCAAGAAGATCATGGCTAATATTTTACCTCACCACCATGTACAGTACTTGTATATGCCTTAAAATGCAAAAATCTATCTCCATCTTGTACGTATTTAGCAACTGATTCTCCACAGCCTTCTATAATAGAGACTGCCAAGGATTCAATTTGAAATGGATAATGACATTTCTTCTCCTCTGTTCTAAATGGCTGGCTCCTTAATTTGAGTTTGTGATCACAGATCTAGACCCACTAGCCAGTCTTTTGATGAGCTCCCTTATTCAACTTTATCAATGTGACAATGAGATAATTTCTTATAAACTGTTGAGACTATAGATCAAATTCACTTATAATCTCCTCCCAGGAATCCATGTGGTGAACTTTCAAGCCTCTCCCTCTATCACATCTGCAAACTTGGATTTATTACACTTGGTCCTTTCATTCAAATTATTGAAATAGATTATGAATAGCCGAGGCCTTGGAACCGATCCTTGTTGGACATCACAAGTCACAGCTTTCAAGCATTTCTACATTCTTGTACTTTAAGATAGACTTTATAAGACATAATGGCAAAACAACATGGATTTCCACTGTTGTGAAGGCAACAAAGTAAACTACAAATTAGAAAACAGGGCAAATGTTAATGAATAGATTCTAGTGTCAAACCAACAACTAATTTTGTGTCGTAGATGAACCTTTCAGTAGGCACTTCTGTGTTTAAAGCTAAAAGTGCAACTGTTTAATTAGCTGCAATATAAGAAGCCCTGCTGATAAACAATAGCTATTTTAACATTATTATAGCAATTTAGTGGCAATATACATGCATGGAACTGTCACATTCCTTCTTAATTTTTAGAAATGCTAAAATATTAATCAGAAATAGTCACAGTTTCACAATGCTAATACAGGATGATGATAAGACCTTATCTACAGCTGTGGAACTGCCGCTACAGAGGGAAATGTCATATTGAAAAAAAAACAAAATAAGCTTCATGGGCTTGTATGTTGACTTGCTGGCAACATTTGGTATGGGCTTATCTCTGTAACGTCAATGGCTTAAAAATGATGACCACATCTTTCAGCAAGTACCACGTTGAAACTGGAATGGTAAGATTCTGTATAAATGGTGAATTTCTTTTGAACTAATCATAGTAAAGATGCTACCTGTTCTGCCTTTTAGAATTACTGATCTATACCTAAATGCCACAGGACCCTTTCCTGGGTCCAGTAGGGAAATGAAGGCCAAGGAAAATTTTTATCTTGGAAATTATTCCTCAACTCAAATGCCAGATTCTACATGGGAAGCAGTTTCACAGGTTGGTTGATTATTGTTATCCAGACAGAGATCCAATATTTGCTGGCCTGAGATTGCACCACCAAATCCTTTGCACACGCTTCCACAAGGATTAAAATATTTGGTCCCCTAAACAACAAGCCATTCCACATTCAATGCTTCTTTTCACATCATGATTTTCATTTTTGCTTTGTGACAATGATAGTTTCAGTGAGGGGGTCAATTTTGTTTTGTGAAATAGTGGTCTTTCAACCTTACAGAAAAAAGATAGTTCAACCGTTAATTTTCCTAAGTTAACATAGACTATTTGTGGTGATACGACCAACAGCCTACTGCAGGAGGCGATCTCTGTACCTGGAGGAGGACCACCTAAGGGCTAACTCCACCTGGCCAGCTGTCAATCAGCCGACCCGAATATGGACCTGAGCCAGTCAGACGGGGAGCCACAGAAGCACGAACTGGTGTTCAGACGTTTATCTGAATAAAGCCTGTTGTACAGTCTTGTGCTTCCTTGCTGCTACCTCAGCGCACCACACTATTTATCTAATACTATTAATCTAATCATGTATTTCCTTACTTAATATCTTATTAACAAAATTTACTTGTTTAATTAATAGGAATGTGGGAAGGATAACTGAAATCCAAATTCTAAAAATCATTATTAGGTAAACAAGGAGATCCTGAGGCCTTGTACGATAAACCAAAATGCTGGAGAAACTCAGCACGTCATGCAACATCCATACGAAGTAAAAGGCAATCTACATTTTGTGCTTGAGCCCATCACTGGGTGCACTGCATTATTTGGTAAAATCCCTCTCATGTGCTCATGGTTGGTTCATCTTTGAAAAATCATCTCCCTCCAAAAGAAAATTTTAAATTGCTTACAGCAGTTCCCATTGCCTGAAGCTCAGAAATGCTTCTACTTTACAGTCAAACAGGCCAAAAGATTGTTGATCATGAAAATTAAAACTGTTCTGAGTTCCTTGAATCACTTCTCAAAGATAACAGAACTAATCATTTGAGGAAAGAGGTGCTTCAAGTGCATCTCTCTGGAAGATGTACATTAACTAGCCAGGTCTTGTATGTGTCTGAATTTGTTTTTGTTTCACAGGTGATATTTATAGGTCTAGCTCATACACAGAGGTAATCATTGATTTTAAACCATGATGTTTACTGACAAACCATATCACATTAAAAATGATGGACAAAAGATTAATCTAATATAATGATGTTCTCAAATGAAAATGGTAGGTGCTAAGAATAGAATGTATCATGACTGCTATGTATTAAAATTGCTGTTTCCACTCATAAGGCTGACAACTTGCTTGGGATTTTGTTATTCTAAATTCATTCTATCAGCTTCATTAGTGGAACTACATCAGCCACACAAGAAAAGATAATGATTTTCCTGCTTGTACGTATTAAAAATAACTTGGAAGTATAAGATGATCTTTCAGAAACAACTTTTAAAGCAAGTTTCAAGTCTCCTTGGCACAAACTGCATGTGAAAAGTTCAGCATAAATTAAAAAAAAAGTAAGCATAATGTTCAGACATAGAAATGCAGGAGGAACTCAACAGGTCAGACAGTATCCATGGGTAGAGATAGTCAGCCAACAGTTTGGTTTGAATTCTTTATCAAGACTAAGATAATTGCATGTAAATTGGGTAAAGGACTCAGAGATGATAGGGTTTAGACAGAAAGTTTGAGAGGTGGGAACAGGTGAAGGGAGAAACCATTAGAAACGGGTTGGGTGGAAATTAGAGAGAGAAATCAAATGAATGTGGACGTGTAGGTAAAGGAGAGATGGAAGCAATGAAATTAGACACAGGTGGGGTTACCTAAAATTAGAAAAATCAATGCTCATGCCATTAGTTTTAAGACTGTCTGGAAGGAATATGAGGTATAATTCCTCAAGTTTGGCCTCAAAGTGAAAGGATAAACATGTAATGGTCAAAAGAGTTGGGAGAGTTAAAAATGATTGGCTACATGAAGCAACAATAAGTTGACTCAAATATATTTGTCTGCAGAACAGGTGGCAATATAAATTAATTGTTATTTAATTGCAGCTTAATTTTCTTCCCTTTATAAAATGTCAAGGAAAATGAGAAAGGGTTAGATCACATAGGATCGACGAGGAGTTAACTAATTAGATACAAAATGGCTTGAGAGTTGGAAACGGAGGGTGGTGTTGGAGGGTTGTTTTTTAGATTTGAGGCCTGTGATCATTGATGTGTTTCAGGCATTGTTGATAATCGTTTATATTAACAATCTAGAAGAGAATAGATATGCTATGTTTAGATAGCTCAGAGATGATGCTAAAATTGGTGTTATACTGGACAATGGGAAATTTTATAAAATTGCTATAAAATTTTGATCAGCTGAGTTAATGGACACAGGAATAGCAGATGGAGTTTCATTCAAACAATTGTGAAATTTTGCAGTTTGGTAAGTCAAATCACAGCGGACTTTTTACAGTAAATGGTAAGGGAGTGTGGTAGAACAGAGAGACCTAGGATACAGGCACATAGTTCCCTGAAAGAGGCGACACAAACAAAAAAACTGCAGATGCTGGGTTCTAGTGCTATGAATAATAGTGTTGGAGAAACTCAGCCGGCGAGGGAGTTCTTTGTTGGTCTCCTGTCGTCCAGCATCCCACCCCCTTCCCTTCTCCTTTCAGCGAGATACCCTTCTTACCTCTCTGCCCTCCACCCCATCACTTCTCACTTTCTTTCACTTCTACCTTCCCAACTTATCCACCTATTACCTCTTAGCTGTTAGCCTGTGCTCTTCTCCCTCCCACCACCTTTTTATTCATGCATCTACCTGTTTTTCCACATTCCGGACCAAGGTCTCAGTCCTGAAGCTTTTACTTCCTCTAGATGCTACATGGCCTGCTGAATTTCTCCAGTACTTTTGTGTAATGACACAAGTAGACAAGGTGGTGAAGATGGTGGTTGATATACCTATCTTCATTGCTCAGAGCATTTGAGTAGAAGAGTTCAGAATGTCATGTTAGGCTAGTAATTTTAGGATTGATGCTGGTGTCATGCACCAGAGAGGGTAGGAATAGGAAGTTGTGGCAGATGAATACAGAGCTAAAGAGTTGTTGCAGGGGCAAGAGTTCAGATTTGTGAATCATTGGAATCTCTTCTGACCTATACATAAAAGACAGGCCACACCTGAACTGGAAAGAGATAAATATCTTTGGGAGCTCGAGCTGTTGGGGAGGGTTTAAACTAGTTTGGCAAAGGGCTGGAACGAGGATGTGAGGGGAGAGAATAGGGCAGAAGGTGGAAAGGAAGATGCAATATGTTGTGTGTTTGTGAGGAAGGTCAGATAGGGGAGGAAGCACAAATGTAGTCATTTAAAGCATTTCAATACAACCTTATTCTTTCCACTCACGTGCCACCTAATTTTTCACCTCAAAATGCGTATAGAAGTTGTTCGATGTGTCTGGTTGGGAGGAGTTACCAGAACAGGCAGATGGTGTAGTCTTGTGGTTGGTGACATCTTGCATGCCCTTCCACGTGTGTCGCATGTCCTTGCTGTCCAGGAAGTGATTATGAATGTGCTGGGCATGTGAACACTTTGTTTCCCTAATGGCCTTAGACAATAGCTAGGGCTACCTTATCCTCCGCTTTGAAGACAACGTCACATTTCCTGAGCAGCACATGCATCTCCACAGTCATCCATGGCTTCTGTTTAGAGTGAGTAATGATGATCTTGGTCAGTACATTTACTAATGTAGCTGGTCACTGATGCTGTATACTCCTCCAGATTGATGCAGTTGCCATTGATTGCTCCTTCCTTGAACATGTGCCAGTCAGTGCGCTCAAAGCAGACTTGAAGTGCATGAATGGCCCCTGCTGACCAGGTTTTAACCTGCTTCAGAACTGGTCTGGAGTATGTGACGAGTGGTCTGTATCCTGGAATTAGAATTACAGAGATGCAATCTGAGTATCCGGGGTGGGAGCGGGGCTCCACCTGATAACCTTCTGAAATGTTCATATACACAAGGTCCAAGATGTTTGCCCCTCTCCCAGAAAAGTCCACATTCTGATGCAATTTAGAATTCCTGACTTGAGATTCGCCTGGTTGAAATCCCCAGCAATAATAATCGATCAGTCAGGGTATGTCATTGGCAGTTTGTTTATAGCTCCATACAGTTCCCAGATTGCCTCCTTAGCATTAGCACCATGGCAGGAATGGCAAATGCCAGAGGACATGTACAAATTGAAGGGTTGACATCAGGGGTAAGTTTTTTTTTTACACAGAGAATTGTGGGTACTTGGATTGTCATGCCAAGGGTGGTGGTGGAAGTTGAAACATTAAGGGCATTTAAGAGCCCCTAGACAGGGACATGGATGAAAGAAAAATAGTTATGAGGTTGGAAGGCTTTAGTCTTTTTTTGGTAATAATATATAGTCAGCACAACATCAAGGTCTGAAGGGCCTATTCTGTACTGTAAAGTTATATGTTCTATACTAGGTGTAACTAACTATTACCAGTTGATCTAACCACCTTTGGGATCCTGGAGGAAACCAATGCACCAGATGAAACCCATGCAGAGTCACAGCACTGGTCAGGATTGAAGCTGGGCTGCTGGAGCTGTGTAGCAGCAGCTTTGCCTGGTGTGATTTTAAATGCCTCTGATTTTCAGTGTCATGAAAGACCTTTGAATATCGCCTTGCATTCCAGGGGCATGATTTCAACAATATGGCACATAAGGCCTTGTTACAGTTCACAGCTTGCTCTGCCTCACAGGGGAATTCTCAAGCTTGGAGAGTCACCTGACAGCCTTTGAGGATCACAGGTGTGAGCAGCAGGCTGAATCTGGGATAATCTGCCTCAAGATTGAAAAACATTGCAGCATGAAAATAATTTAAGCTATTAATAAAATATGAAAGAAATTAGAAAATTGTTTGTTTTAACAATTAAAAATTGGGCCGTGTCTTAGAATTTCACACTGAGTCTTCATTTCAGAGGAGGAATGAATTAAAGCACCTGGAATCTGTGTGAATGTGTGTGCAAGGAAACAAGAAAACGAAGTTCAGAGAAGGAACAAACATCAAGAACTTCGAGAGACTACAAACATTAGGACATACATTTCTGTGAATGGAGTTTACATACGAAAGATAAATTATTTATTTCAGCAAACAATGTATTGATTGTAAAGGTTAAAACCTTGTGTTTATGATTTGTGGTTATTTTATGACTTTCCCATTAAGAAAGATTGTTGCTTTATCGAGTTACCGTAGTTACTATGATGTCATTTGTCATAATATCTGAGCAGACGAGTGAGCTCGTTCTCATTCTTAGAATAACCATGGAAGGAGAGTAAGCTCACTCGAGAAACTTTTCTTTGAATCCGTCATTATTATTAATTTATTATCATTTTAATTTGTTTATATTGGTTTGAAGTTGAGTATCGTTATCATTTACGAGATGCTTTGTTTTACTCATCATTATGAAGTGCGAAGCTGTGAAAATGTTTATTCGCCTTTTTCAACAATTTTAGTATTCTAATCTTGGACACTTCTTCATTCTCAAAAGTCAACATCATAATTGACAAAAACAACATTTTTACAGCATTCCAAATATGTATTTCTACAGGTCAACTTAACTTGGAGAGTTTGGTACCAGAGCAGGAAAAGTGAAGCAACAGAAGTGAAAAAAGTACAATTTTAGAATTTCTTCACCTATGGTGGAGACAGTTTTATTTTTAACTGAGTTACATTGTTTGAAAATTTCCTTGATTCTACAAATAAAAAAGAAATGATTTGAGAGAACAAACTTTTTACGATGTAGCTTTTCAGTCAATTCTGGGTTACACCATAAAAAATAGTCACTTATGGCACTAACTAAAAAAACCACAAATGCAGGAAATTGGAAATAAAGCAACAAAAAAAAACCAGCATTATACACCACATCTGTGGAGAAATAATGTTTCATCACTATATCATTTCACCCTGTGTAATGTAAAACAGATTTGTTTTACATTTCTGATGAAAAGTCATCCATTTGAAATGTTAGCTCTGTTCCTGCCACACAGCTGTTACCTTATCTCCAGCATTTTGTTTTTACTTCATAACACTTACCTGTTTATCTCCTATCCATTGTCCACCAGAGTTAATTTTTCCAATGTTTGTGCACGCACACATTAGTAGTTATCCATGATTGATGTGATAGGATTGCAAGTGGAACAATTATTCATGTACCAGAGAGAGCAATTATCTCGGAGGATGAAATTGCTTCAAAGTGCAGCTTGAGGATATTTTTAATAGTACATTTTCTCTGCAGTGCCATGATTACTCCACAGAAAGATCTGAGGGATTCAGGGTGTTGCTGTGTTATTTTCAAATATAAAATAAGATTATTAATTATTTGTACCTTTCACACATAATTACAGAGAGGTTTATTTCAGATGTTGAAAAAAATTAAGCCACATCATCTGCTCAAAATGGCAATCCATTTATAATTAACATGGATATAAATTTTACCAAGTGTGTGTGCTAGACAATGCAAGCAGATAGTGTAGATGAAGCAGGAAAATTTCCAAGTGGAGCAATGAACCAGGTCCAGCTCACCAAGCTCCGATTTTTATCAGTGGGAAAAGAGAGAAGAAAATAGAACATTACAGCACAGTACTGGCCCTTTGGCCCACAAGGTTGTGCTGACCTATTTAAACCTACCCAACAACCTAAACCTTCTCTCCCTCATATATTTAACCCTTTATTTTTCTTGCATCCATGTGTCTGTCTGAAGAGTCATTTAAATGGCAATGCATTCCAGGCACCTTAATTTCTATGTAAAAAAAAACTTACCACTGATGTTTCCCCTAAACTTTTCTCCCCTCACCTTATATAGATGTCCTCTGGTATTTGCTACTGTTGCACCAGGGAAAAAAGGTGCTGGCTGTCCATTCTATCTATGCCTCTCATAATCTTGAGAACCTCTATTAAGTCACCTCTCATCCTTCTTTGCTCCAAAATGAGAAGCCTTTGCTCTGTTAATCTTGCCTTCAAACATTCTCCAAACTAGTCAACATCCTGGTAAATCTCCTCTGCACCCTCTCCATAGATTCCACATTCTTTCTATAATAACGTAACCAGAGCTGAACACAATCTCCCAAGTGTGGTCTAACCACATAAGCAAACAACCCACTCAAGATGCAGATGGACATGTTAAAATCAGTTAACGGGAAGAAAAATTCTATTACTGGTTTATATATTGTTGAAGTGTAGGGAATCACTTGCCATAGCTTTCACTTTCTACCTGTTTTCCTGATGCAATGAAATATACAACTTTGCATCCTTAAATATTTGACAGTATAAGTCATATTCCAAAACATTCAATGTTTTAATGTTTACACAACTATTCATAAATCTCATTGCAAAATTCTCATGAAATTCTTTCTTTTTATTTTAAGAGTTGCTGAAGTTTCTTTTTTCAAATTTTTTAAATTTTTCACACTATGAACCACACTGACCAAAATACACACAAACTTCCCTCTTGAATATACAGTGTCATTTTCTCCCCTTTTTCCCCTTTCCCCTCCCTCCCTCCTTCAACCCCCTCCCCACTTACTCAACATTCAACATATATGATACATTAAATCCATTAAACAATGTCATCACACAATGAAAATAAACAAGAAATTTGTGTCATCTACTTTTACCTACTGGGTCAGTTCATTTCGTCTTCTTCTCCTTCTGTCATTTTAGGAAGTGGAGGTCCGCGGTAGGACTTCTCTATTGTGTTCCATGTATAGTTCCCAAATTTGTTCGAATACTGTGATGTTATTTCTTAAATTATATGTTATTTTTTCCAATGGAATACATTTATTCATTTCTATGTACCATTGCTGTATTCTCAGGCTATCTTCTAATTTCCAGGTTGACAATACATTTTTTTGCTACAGCTAAGGCTATCATAATAAATCTTTTTTGTGCTCCATCCAAATCAAGTCCAAGTTCTTTACTTCTTATATTACTTAGATGAAAGATCTCTGGATTTTTTGGTATGTTGCTTCTTGTGATTTTATTTAATACTTGGTTAAGATCTTCCCAAAACTTTTCCACTTTCTCACATGCCCAAATTGCATGTACTGTTGTTCCCATTTCCTTCTTACAGTGAAAACATCTGTCTGATACTGTTGGATCCCATTTATTTAACTTTTGGGGTGTGATGTATAGCCTGTGAAACCAATTATATTGTATCATGCTTAACCTCGTGTTTATTGTATTTCTCATAGTTCCGGAGCATAGCTTTTCCCATGTTTCATTCTTTATCTTTATGTTTAGATCTTGTTCCCATTTTTGCTTGGGGTTACAGCTTGTTTCCTCGTTCTCTTTCTCTTGCAGTTTGACGTACATGTTTGTTATAAATCTTTTAATTATCATTGTGTCTGTAATCATATATTCAAAATTGCTTCCTTCTGGTAACCTCAGTCTGCTTCCCAATTTGTCCTTCAAGTAGGTTTTCAGTTGGTGGTATGCAAACATTGTACCGTGAGTTATACCATATTTGTCCTTCATTTGTTCAAAAGATAATAATTTATTTCTCGAAAAACAATTTTCTATTCTTTTGTTCCCTTTTCTCTCCCATTCTCTAAAGGAAAGGTTATCTATTGTGAAAGGGATTAGTTGATTTTGCGTCAATATTAGTTTTGGTAGTTGATAATTTGTTTTATTCCTTTCTACATAAATCTTCTTCCAAATGTTGACCAGATGGTGCAGTACTGGTGAATTCCTATGTTGCACCAGCTTTTCATCCCACTTATATAGTATATGTTCAGGTACCTTCTCCCCTATTTTATCTAGCTCTAATCTGGTCCAATCTGGTTTTTCCCTTGTTTGATAAAAATCTGATAGGTATCTTAATTGTACTGCTCTATAATAATTCTTAAAGTTTGGTAGCTGTAAGCCCCCTTGTTTGTACCATTCTGTTAATTTATCTATCACTATCCTTGGTCCCCCCCCCACTTTCCATAAGAATTTCCTTATTATTTTTTTTAGCTCCTTGAAGAATTTCTCTGTTAGGTGAATTGGTAACGATTTCATTTACCCTTCCTATCAGTGTTAGTGGTAAGTCTTTCCAATGTTCTAAGTCGTCTTGTAATTTCTTCATTAATGGGTGATAATTTAGTTTGTATAGATGGCATAGATTATTATCTAGTTGTATACCTAAGTATCAAATTGCTTGTGTTTGCCATCTAAATGGTGATTTTTTTCTTAAACTTTGTGAAATCTGCATTATTCATTGACATTGCTTCACTTTTATTTGCATTGATCTTGTACCCTGATACTTCTCCATATTCCTTCAATTTCTTATGTAATTCTTTTATTGATATTTCTGGTTCTGTTAAGTATACTATGACGTCATCTGCAAATAGACTGATTTTATATTCCTTCTCTTTTATTTTTATCCCTCTTATTTTATTTTCTGTTCTTATCAGTTCTACCAGTTATTCTATAGCTAACGCGAATGGTGAGGGAGATATTGGTCTATACGATGCTGGTGTTAGTGGATCTTTCCCCGTCTTTGGTATTACTGTAATTATTGCTATTTTGCATGAATCTGGCATGTTTTGTGTTTCTTCAATCTGGTTCATTACTTCCAGGAGAGGAGGAATTAATAAGTCTTTAAATGTTTTATAGAATTCTATTGGGAGTCCATTGTCTCCCGGCATTTTATTGTTCGGTAGTTTTTTAAATATATCCTGTATTTCCTCTATTTCAAATGATTTTATTAATTTATTTTGCTCCTCTTCTTGCAATTTCGGTAATTCAATTTTAGCTAGAAACTTAGCTATTTTGTCTTCTTTTCCTTCGTTCTCAGTTCGATATAGTTTCTCGTAGAATTCCTTGAAGTTTTCATTGATCTCCATTGGGTTATATGTAACTTGTTTGTCCTTTTTCCTTGATGCCAATACTGTTCTTTTAGTTTGTTCTGTCTTAAGCTGCCAAGCTAGTATTTTGTGCATTTTTTCTCCTAGCTCATAATACTTCTGCTTTATTTTCATTATGTTCGTCTCCACCTTATATGTTTGTAGTGTTTCATATTTTATTTTTTTGTCTGCTGAATCTCTTCTTTTTGTTGTATCTTCCCTTGTTGCTAATTCTTTTTCTGTACTAGCTATTTCCCTTTCCAGCTATTCTATTTCCCGATTATACTCCTTCTTCATCTTAGTTACATAACTTATTATCTGCCCTCTGATTAACACTTTCATTGCATCCCACTGATTCTGTATTTATTTCAAAGTACATTTTAATTTGTCGCTCAATGAATTCTCTAAAATCTTGTCTTTTAAGTAGCATGGAGTTTAATCTCCATCTATATGTTCTCGGTGGGATGTCCTCCAGCTCTGTTGCTAATAACAGGGGTGAGTGATCCGATAACAATCTAGCTTTATATTCCATTTTCCTAACTCTCCCTTGGATGTGGGCTGACAACAGGAACAGGTTTATCCTTGAGTATGTTTTATGTTTACCCAAATAATATGAGTAATCCTTCTCCTTTGGGTGTTGTCTCTTCCATATATCCAAAAGTTGCATTTCCTGCATCGATTTAACATTAAATTTGGTTACTTTGTTCTTTCTGCTATAATAATTTTTTTTTCCAGTTTTATCCATCTTTGTGTCCAAATTAAGGTTAAAGTCCCCTCCTATTAGTATATTCCCCTGCGTATCTGCAATCTTCAAAAAGATATCTTGCATAAATCTTTGATCCTCTTCATTAGGTGCATTTACATTGAACAAATTCCAAAATTCTGAATATATCTGACACTTTATCATTACATAACTCCCTGCTGGATCTATTATTTCCTCCTCTATTTTGATTGTTACATTTTTATTGATTAATATAGCTACTCCTCTGGCTTTTGAATTATTTGATGCTGCCATTACGTGCCCTACCCAGTCTCTCCTTAATTTCTTGTGTTCCACTTCAGTTAGATGTGTTTCTTCCACGAATGCTATATCAATTTTTTCTTTCTTCAGTAAATTTAGCAGCCTTTTCCTTTTGATTTGGTTATGTATTCCATTAATATTTATAGTGATATAGTTCAACATGGCCACTTCATACTTTGTTTACCTTTCATTTCCGTTTCCTCATCACCACCTTCCCTCCTTATCCTTTTCTGTTTTCTTTTTTTGAACACACTGTAAGACAACACTTCTAAAACATAAAATATTTCCACTATTCCCACATCTAAAATTCCCTGAACCTCAAATATCCCCCCCCCCCCTCTGAGTTGCCCCTTGTCCCTTGCCGGGCAACCACATCTCCCCTCTCCATTTGGATTGCGAACCCGCTCGCAAGCGTGAACTGGTTTCGCAGTGAATGTTATTCTCTCCCACCCAGCCCCCTCCAGAAAAGACTTTTATCTTCACATATAACAAAGCTCACCCTCTTAATTACCCCCTTTCTTCCTTTCTTTCCCTTCTTAGTTCTTACTTATACATTATTTTTCTTCTTTATATGAAGTTTGTCGTCATTCTTGTTCTTGTTACATTTCTTCATCTCTCTGTCTGTTTTGCAGGCGTTCTGCAAATTCTCATGCTTTCTCCGGATTTGAGAACAGTCTGCTTTGCTGCCCCGGGATAACTATTTTAAGCACCGCTGGAAATCTTAACATAAATTTATAGCCTTTCTTCCATAGGATCGATTTTGCTGCGTTAAACTCCTTCCTCTTCTTCAGGAGCTCAAAACTTATGTCTGGGTAGAAAAATTTTTTTTGACCTTTGTATTCCAGTGGCTTTTTGTCTTCTTTCATTTTTTTCATTGCCTTCTCCAATATATTTTCTCTTGTCATATATCTCAGGAATGTTCCTAGAATGGATCTTGGTTTTTGTTGTGGCTGTGATTTTGGGGCTAATGTTCTGTGTGCCCTTTCTATTTTCATTCCTTCCTGTATTTCTGGCATTCCTAGGACCCTGGAGATCCATTCTTTTATAAATTCTTTCATATATTTGCCTTCTTCATCTTCCTTTAGGCCTACTATCTTTATATTGTTTCTCCTATTATAGTTTTCCATTATATCCATCTTCTGAGCTAACAACTCCTGTGTTTCTTTAACTTTTTTTTATCAGATTCTTCCAATTTCCTTTTTAAGTCGTCCACTTCCATTTCTACGGCTGTTTCTCGTTCTTCCACCTTGTCTACTCTTTTCCCTATTTCTGTCATGACCATCTCTAATCTACTCACTTTTTCTTCTGTATCTTTTATTCTTCTTTTTATTTCACTAAATTCTCATGTCAGCCATTCTTTTAATGCTTCTGTATATTCTTGAATTTTTTTATCCATGTACTGTCCATTCCCTTCATCTTCCATTTCTCTTTGCAGAGCTTGATGCTCTCCCTCCTCTTCCCCTGCGTCCACTCCAGGACCTGTGTCCTCTATCTCTCTTCCTTGTATCTGTGTCTCTTCTTACTTCCTTGTTGGGCTGTTTGCTGGGTATTTTTTATTTATTTATGGTGTCTTAATGTTGGTCCTCTTCCTCTGGGCTGGTCATCTGCTGTGTCTCTGATTTCCTTTTTTCATTCTCCTCCCTCCCATTCCCATTATTTTCTATATCTTCCCACTGGGAGCCCTGCTGTTGGGTCTTTCTCAGCTGGTCCCCCCTCCCATTGGTGTTGTCTTTGTCATACGCGCTTGCGCACCTCTGTTTGGCTCCATGACCCATCCTTGTAGTCCTGCGTTCAGTGGGTCGCGACCCTTCGGGGTTTCCACTGACCTCAGGGAGTGGGCTCCTCTTTCCATGGTGGGTCCCTGCTTCTTCATACAGGTAAGGCCTTCACCTTTTTCTTCTGGCGTCTTTCCTTCTTTTCTTCCCGTTATTCTTGGCTTTTCTTTCTTTGGTGCCATTTCCTCCACACCTTTATTTTTTTATTTGCTGTGGTTTGTGTGTCTGTGGCTTTGCTGTTTCTTTACTTTTTTCCTTCTTTTCTGGAGAGGGCTGGTATTCTCCTACCGGCCACTACTCCATCACGTGACTCATCCCCATGGAATTATTTCTTGATGGAAAATGAAGGATCTGACATCCATCTGCATATCAATAATCTTGATCATGACCTTAAAATTTCATGTCCAGGAAGCATGTGGCAAATTGAAGATTCTTCAATTATCTTTTGAAAATAATGACAAATACCTGACATTTTCTGGTGTCTGATATTTATTGTTGATATGTTTTGCAGGAGTGGCAAACTTTTAGAAAAACTTTATTTTGTATATTTTATCTCCCTTTCACTAAAAGACTCAATGTAGATTTTATCCAGCCAAAGGCTTAATGGGACTTGACCTTCATCATACATCAACTCCAAGAAAAATAAGCAATCTTTGCCCAATGTTGCACCATCAGAAGTCTGAACCAACAAATCATTTTTTATTTGGATAATCAATTAAATTTTCAAACAGAGTAATTCATTTTAAAATGAAGTTGTCTACTCAATGGTGAGGAGACACCAAAACTGCACTTTTTCAATTTCCTTCCCTCCAACATCTTTCTCTGGTACCAAACATTCCAGGTTAAGATGGTCTTTTCCGTTCTTGATCTCATCAAAGCCTTTTATTCTGTTGATCAAGGTACACCATGTATCATTCTTCTCAAATTTGGCTGCATGTAGAAACTTGTCTTTATTTCTGTTTTATGTGAATGGAAATTGTGATTTTAATCAAATAATCCATTCGAAGATAATCATCCAGCAGTTGTGAATTTTCTCTCTGTATGTGCCTGATGGAGTTTTTAATATTCTTATTGCAAACATCATTGTCAGGACTCACAATACTATATGTCCATAATTATAACAGATAAAAATTCTCTAAACTCTGCAGCTCACTATGGCATAGTGTCAGTAACAGCATTGGATGCCAACAATAATGGGGATTTAAATGGGTGGCCGCAGACTTCCCTGTGTTTTTTTTTTGTAAAGATACTTCAGCTGCTGAGGAGATGCATATTTCAAGCAGATGGAACTTCCCAGTTGCAATAATGCACCCGCTGCAATTTGTGCAAGAGTTTATTGACAGGGAATGTGTGGATTGTTTGTTAAAGATAACTTCGATGGTTAATAATTTAAACTTTGGGTGCCAGTTGAAAAAGAGCATCCAAAAATACATCAAAAAACATATGAAGTCCAACTTCTTGTCCATTGTTCCTTTGTGTTGGATGCAGCACAGAAAATAGATGTAAGAACCAACCATATATTGAGGGACATACATTTGCTGATTCACCTGCATCTTATGGATGAATCATTGCCCTTAATCTCTTATATATGCATTCTATAGCATATTCTATTACATTCTATAGCATATTCTATTACATTCTATAGCATATTCTATTACATTCTATAGCATATTCTATTACATTCTATAGCATATTCTATTACATTCTCTTATATATGCATTCTATAGCATATTCTATTACATTCCATTCATACACATCTGCCTGTTTTTGAAATACAAAATGATCACTTATTTTCACTGGATCAAACTCATGGAATTTTATCCTTCCTGAAAACTATTAATTGAATCACAAAAATTACTCATTGATGTAACCATAAATATCCATTTTAATGTCGCAAAGACTATTATAATTTTCATGGAATATTTCAAGGGAAGTATTTCCAGCCTTCGTTTTTTTTATTTCCAGCAACTGTGATTTTCAGCTTTTAAGTTTCGTGTGCATATCATTAGGTTCATCTTGCTGGACATTCCTGTATAATCTGCTTTGCAATTTCATGAATCTCAGAAGTGGCAAGTAACCCTTTGATTCCAGTCATCCCAATAGATAGCATCTGCAGTGACTTGGGTCCATATAACATCTGATAACTGGTTAAATATTTTTCGCCTGCCTATCACTTGTGATGCATCATTGGCATTGCCCTACCTTTAACCCCACCATCCTTCTTCATGTGCTATAGTTAACTTGGTTCATTTTCATTCCATTTACTGCTGCCCATTCTCTGATTGGATATTTATAGCTTCAGCTGCTAGGAACCATACTTTTTGCATCAGTACATGTAATCATTATTTAACTTAATTATTTATCCATTTAATTTTACACCCGAGCACTTATAGCATTGGGATTGCTTAAGGGGCAATGTGAATTTGGGGGCAGTTTAAAAACTACTGGTTTAGAAGGATAAAGTGCCAAATACAGGCCAATAGGACTCTCTCAGATAGGCACTTTGGTCAGCACAGATGAATTGGGTAGAAAAGCCAATTTCCATGTTGTATAAATCCATGACTCTTGACACAAATGCCCAACCCTCGTGACAGGTTCATCACAAGCCTGACTCTGCATCAGCAACATTTCTACAGACTCTCCTCTGAACAATATCTCGGTAACATTTTGCTCCTGAACTAAAAGTACCCCAAGCACCCCTTAATGTGTTTCTTGTCCAGTCGGCAACTTCACCAGCCCCTATTGCTTTCTTCCTCTGCAGATTATTTTTTGCACAGCGGCTGGGGATCTCTCGTAATTGAAACACAAAGCAATTTTTTTTTTCAAATGCACAAGAACTTAAGGATCTGCAAGGCCTTGTTCATTGTACTTTTCACAGTTTTACATCTCAGTGAAAAGTCATGGTTACTCCATCATTTTAAATTAAAATTTAGACATGCAGGATGGTATCAGGCCCTTTCAGTTCTTGAGCCTCTACCGCCCAATTACCTCCAATTGACCTACAACCCCATATGTTTTGAAGGGTGGGAGGAAACCAGAGAACCCAGAAGAAACCCACACAGTCATGGGGAGAATGTACAAACTTCTCACAGAAAGTATTGGATTCGAACCCAAGTCACTGGCACTGTAACAGTGTTACACTAATCACTACACTAACTGTGCTGGCCAAGTCATGGTAAAGTGTAGAACTTATTATCTTTAGTTTTTCTTTAGATGAGTAATGTTGATTTGCTAAAGTTAGCAGAGAGGCAATGTAAGAGCAAAGTGATATTTATTGTAACATTAGGGAACATCTGAAATTGTTTGTTATCCCCTAAGGCAGAGTTTAAATTCAAAAATGCCATCCTTGCCAATGAAAAGACTAATAATGCTACAGGGTTGGAATACCTCAAATTCATTATCAATTTCTCTTCCCTTAGTGCAATTATTCATAAAAGAAGTTAAGCAACTTTTTATTGAGCAGTTTATGATGTTTGTAAATGCACTTATTTCTCAAGGCATTAGGATACAAGATCTCAATTGGAAGTTGCATGACATTTTCTGAGATAAATGGCCAGAGATTTTAGCCCATATTGGTTCCAATAACAAAGACAGTGAAAATTTGCAGTCTCAGTCCTATCCCCTCAATGCACTCACCAAATTGAAAAACTTCCCCATTATTTTTAGTTATTTATTTCAAAGTCAAACTTCAGATTGATTGTCATAATTCATACATGGCAATGCATACAACCCTGAGTTTGTTTTTCCTTTGGGTCTGGCAAAATTTCTACTTAGTGGTTGTGCAAAGAACTGTACTCAAGAAAAATACGTAAACAAAAGAGAGACTTGTAAACAAAGAAAGATATGTAAACAAACTGACTGTGCAATACCAATAAATAAATAAATATTCAGTAATAAATAATGTGAAAAGTAAGAGTCCTTAAATGAGTCTCTGATTGTATTATTTAGGAGTCTGATGGTTGAGGGGTAGCAACTGTTATGAACCTGATGGTCATAGGAAAAAAATGAATAATTTTGTAATTTCAATATTTATATTTCTGGGAGATAAAAGAAGGTATATTTTCAGTTTATTTTCATGCACAGAGGTTCACCACAGATTAGCAGCTAGTTTTCTTGTATTTGCATTGTTTACAGATTGTAACCACAGAGAAGATGGACTTCATCATTTCTACCACTGTAATTCTTCTGATTTTCTCAATTAATTTGCCAATGACATCTTAAGTCGCAAGTTGAATGAACATAGAACGTAGAAATCTACAGCCCAATTTAGGCCTTTTGGCACACCGTGTTGTGCTGACATATTAATCTACTCGTCCACCTGCCTACAGTTTCCCTATTGCATAACCCTCTGTTCCATGTACCTAATAATCTCTCAGAGGATCCCATCCCACCTGCCTCCACTATCATTAACGGCAGTGCATACCATTCTCTGTGAAAAACTTACCTCTTATTTTCCACCCTGTACTTCTAAGCACATTGAAGCCATGCCCACTCATGTTAGCCATTTCAGCCTGGGGAAAAGCTTCTTGCCATCCATTCAATCAATGCCTCTCATCATCTTAAACATCTCAGTCAGGTCACTCCTCATCCTCTGTCACTCCAAGAAGAAAAGACCAAGTTCACTCAACTTACCAATTCAGGCAATATCCTTGTAAATCTTTTCTGCATCCTCTCTATAGCATCCACATCTTTCCTGTAATGAGGTGACCAGAACGGAATATAATATTTCAAATGAAGTCTAACCAAGGACTTACATATCTGTGACATTACCTCACGTTCTTGAACTTGATCCCAAGGTTCATGAAGGCCAGCATATCATACGCCTTCTTAATGACACCATCAACCTGTACAGCAGATTGTCCTATGGACATGGATCCATAGATCTCTCAGTTTGATACCACTGCTCAGAGTCCTCCTATTAACATTGTATTTGGACTTCAAATTTGACCTTCTGAAATGAACCAGCTTATACTTTTCTGTGTTAAACTCCATCAGCTCAGCTTTGCATCCTATCAATGTCTCTTTGATAGGATGCCAGTGGTCTTGTTGACAGGATGCCAGATAGTAGTCTCGTTGACCACTGGCAACTGTACAGATTATCCACAACACCACCAACTTTTGTGTCATAGCAGTAATAACTCAAGGACATTTTTTTGTAGCGGTAATAACTCAAGGACATTTTTTTGTAAAAAAGCATGTCAATCTCTACTTCACCTTTCAATCAATTATCTCTATGAAGCAAAACTTAGAGGAACTACATTTGACACCTGACCATTGGCCTCCACACTCCTGCATAACCTCCCCCTAAAGATTCAGTCTGTGGCTTCATCTTACTTGATTCTTTCCATGGCAAGCTCTGCAATAGCACAGCCTATGAGGTGTGCAAGGCCTTTGAGACAGACCACATCTTAAGGGTTAAGTACTGCTGAAAGTTGCTGTGACAGCCCCACCACAAAAACAATTGTGAGTGCACCATGAAATGACCTTATAATACATTTTATAGTACACCACTCCAGTGTCTATAAAATTCAGGACCTATTGCCTTTCTTCTGTAGCTTGGCCCAGGAAAGCAGGAGCCTTTTCTTCTATTTGATCTTGGAATGGTACTTGCAGGTCAGTTTGGAGTTGTTTCTCTATCTTTTTTTCCCAAAAGCCAGTGTGAATGTGTTAATCAGAGCAGGAGCCTTGAGTTCAATGCATATAATTTAATATTATAACTTAATGCAGGCTTAACATACTTAAACCCATGAATCGAATATAGAACTATAGCAAAAACAATGTTTTATATTTACTGGTACTTTTAGGATTAGAAAATATATCAATGCACCAGGGGTGTCACCAGGTTCTAAGATTAGGGCACATAAAAAAAGGTGCCACGACGCACAATAGATGGTGAGTCAATGGCAGACCACACTGATTTTTCGGCACCATCGGGCCGGCATGTGGGGACAGTTGGCAGTGGCGCCATGTCCATGACGCATACCAAATAATTTTAAATTCATCATACTCTTCCAACATGATATTATTTTATCACACTTACATTTTTTATCACTAACGTTATAATTTTGAAAACCAGGGAGAAATAAATACCTTCGGAGCTGTTCCTCCCCCAATGCCAGTGGCCAGACAACTCCCCTGCCCACCAGTGCAGTACAGCAGACTAAGCAGTGAACACACAGTTCAAAAAGGCACCACTTTTGAAGAATGTGCTCAGAGGGGAGCCCTTGCACCACCCCCCCACCACCCACCACGCCACTGCATTGTACAAAAGTACAGAGGTTCAGGAAAAACAACTGCTGAGCTAAATAAGCATAGATTACCTGATACGAACTAAAGCAACATTAAATGGTTGGCCACTGAGAGATCTTTGCTGTTGCACCCGACAGAATGGAGATACGCAACAAAGCAACCATCACATCTCCTCCCCCCATCTGTATCCTATCTCCATGATAAAGAGAAGGGCTGAGTTGCAGTAAATGACTCTTCCTTTTCCCTGTCTCCTTTCACACGACATAATAAATTCTTATCTCTCCCCTTATCATATCCAATTAACACCTTTTGTTGGTCTGGATTACTCCTCAAGATAGTGTTATCTGACTTCCTGCTTCTGGCTCATTCTGCTTATTCCTTGAAGAAGGACTCAGTCCCAAAATGTCGGCAATATATCTTAACTTTTTATAGATACTGAAAAAACAAGCTGAGTTCCTCTAGAATTTCAGTGTGTTTTTACTACAATCAAATAATCTGCAGACTTTTGTGTTTTACTTTGGCTTGGCTTCGCGGACGAAGATTTATGGAGGGGGTAAAAAGTTCACGTCAGCTGCAGGCTCGTTTGTGGCTGACAAGTCCGATGCGGGACAGGCAGACACAATTGCAGCGGTTGCAAGGGAAGCCGTGATTTAGGGATGTCCAGAGTATAGATCATAACTCACTCAAGACATAGAAACTAATGGTAATCTAAAAGTAGATGGATATGCATGTATGAATTGATCAAAGAAACAGATATTGCAGGATGTTGTAGGATTTGAGAAGATAATGGCGATAGATCAAATGGGTTGAGGCAGAAAAAAGGAATGAAACATTGGGATTTTGAACAAGGTATTGAAGGATTCTTGAGGGGTATGTTCACGTCTGCTGCAGGCTTGTTGGTGACTGACAAGTCCGATGCGGGACAGGCAGGCACGGTTGCAGCGGTTGTAAGGGAAAATTAGTTGGTTGGGGTTGGGTGTTGGGTTTTTCCTCCTTTGACTTGTGTCAGTTAGGTGGGCTCTGCGGTCTTCTTCAAAGGAGGTTGCTGCCCGCCGAACTGTGAGGTGCCAAGATGCACGGTTGGAGGTGATATCAGCCCACTGGCGGTGGTCAATGTGGCAGGCACCAAGAGATTTCTTTAAACGGTCCTTGTACCTCTTCTTTGGTGCACCTCTGTCTCGGTGGCCAGTGGTGAGCTCGCCATATAATGGGAAGGTGCTGGTCCTCCATTCTGGAGACGTGACCCACCCAGCGCGGTTGGGTCTTCAGCAGCGTGGATTCGATGTTTGCGGACTCTGCCAACTCGAGTACTTCGATGTTGGTGATGAAGTCACTCCAATGAATGTTGAGGATGGAGCGGAGACAGCACTGATGGAAGCGTTCTAGGAGCCGTAGGTGATGCCGGTAGAGGACCCATGATTCGGAGCTGAACAGGAGCGTGGGTATGACAACACCTCTGTACAGGCTGATCTTTGTGTGTTTCTTCAGGTGGTTGTTTTTCCAGGCTCTTTTGTGTAGTCTTCCAAAGGCGCTATTTGCCTTGCCGAGTCTGTTGTCTATCTCGTTGTCGATCCTTGCATCAGATGAAATGGTGCAGCTGAGGTAGGTAAACTGGTTGACCGTTTTAAGTTCTGTGTGCCCGATGGAGATGTGGGGGGGGGGGGGGGGGTGCTGGCTGATGGAGGACCTCAGTTTTTTTCAGGCTGACTTCCAGGCCAAACATTTTGGCAGTTTCCGCAAAACAGGACGTCATGCGCTGGAGAGCTGGCTCTGAATGGGCAACTAAAGCGATATCGTCTGCAAAGAGTAGTTCACGGACAAGTTGCTCATGTCTTGGTGTGAGCTTGTAGGTGCCTCAGATTGAAGAGACTGCCATCCGTGCGGTACCGGATGTAAACAGCGGCTTCATTGTTGAGATCTTTCATGGCTTGTTTCAGCATCATGCTGAAGAAGATAGTAAAGAGGGTTGGTGCAAGGGCACCATTGTCAACGGAGAAGGGTTTGGAGAGCTCATTGCTGTATCTGACCCGACCTTGTTGTTTTTTTGTGCAGTTGGATAACCATGTTGAGGAACTTGGGGGGGGGGGGCATCCGAGGCGCTCTAGTATTTGCCAAAGCCCTTTCCTGCTCACAGTGTCGAAGGCTTTGGTGAGGTCAACAAAGGTGATGTAGAGTCCTTTGTTTTGTTCTCTGCACTTTTCTTGGAGCTGTCTGAGGGCAAAGACCATGTCAGTAGTTCCTCTGTTAGCGCGAAAGCCACACTGTGATTTGAAGGATGATGGGTCAGTATATATCAGTGAGGGCAAGGTTGATAGATTCAGGAGGTAAGAGGATGAAGAGTCCAGCAGCAGATAGAGAATAATAGGAGCATTATAAGATAGGAAGATTTTTAGGTGGTGTCGTTTAAGATGGGGATTGGCTAAAAGAGAATTCAAGTAATCAAGTTAAAGAGATGAACAACAGTTTCAGTGGCAGATAACTTAAGGCTAAGTTCATGGGTGCATGAAAGTGATAAATAAGTAGAGTTAAATCCTATTTGTAATTGGGAAAATAGAGACTGGAAACTCAATTTGGGGTGAAGTTGGACATCATGGTTAAACACTGTTTCGTTTAGCCTGAGATGGTGATATTTGGACATGTTGTGTATAATTTGTGCAGAAAATGGAAGATGGATTGAATTTTGATTATAGTGTTAAATTATTTATTAAACGGATGCAGATAGAATAGTTTTGAAGAAGTGAGGAATTAAGAATGCTGGAACAAAATACATTCAACACACATTATTTCAAGGATTTCTCAAGGCAAGAACAGAGAGCATCTTTGAGGTTCCAAAGGTTTGTTTGAGGAATTATTAAGGCCATTCCTTCGAGTGACCAGTGTGGATTCAAAATAACAGATTAGTGTGGTTCAAAATAAGTTTCCTGAGTCAAATATGGTAACGATTGCCCCTGTCCTCAAACATTAACCCTTTATATGTTGTGCAGGGGAGATAGAAGTGGTGAAAGGTTGAAATAAATTGTTTATTGTCATGTGTACTGAGATACAGTAAAAGAAACTTTCATTTTGCATGCTGATAAAAAGGTAATAACAGGAGAGCAATTGCACACACTAATTGTCAATTAATGATCTGCAAACAAAACAGAGTTGTTGATGGTGATCACTTTAATAATAATGAAATGAAAGATTTCTTTACTTCACTGCGAAAGCAATGGAGTTATATGAATAAGCCTCTAGAATGATGGAAGTCAAAAAAATAATGCCTTGGTTTCAGATAAATCTTGAAATACAAGCAAATTGAAGCTCCATTCTGTTGTTTCCACTTGATATTGGGGAAATTATTGTTATTTGGTCAGGAAAAATGGCATTGAATCATATGCTTATGCAAAAGATTTCAGATTGAATAATGGTACCAATCCCACTGGCATCCTGGAAGAGAGCATAAGGTGAAAGATTTCATTGATTTAGATATAAGAAATAATGCAGGGGTTGTTGTTGTCAAATACAGATACAAATCAAGAGCAGGAGTAGGTTACGTAGCCCATCAAATCTGTTCTGAGTGGAATCTCAACTCTGCATTCCCATCTATCTATAATTTAATTTCTTTGTTTATGAAATATCTAAATCACTTTGACTTTAAAATATGCAAAGGCATGGCTTCCACTGCCTTTTGAGGAATCAAACTAAAAAACATCATCCTTGGACTGAAAAAAATGCTATTTGGTAGATCTTCAATGAGCAATTCTTAATTTTGAACAATGAACCCCAGTGCTAGTTTCACCCACAGGGGAAAACTCATCCATATCCATTCTCTCATGACAGATAGGGGGGGAGAGAGAGAGGAAAGAGAAGAAAGAATGGGGCCAGAGAGATAAGGGAAATCTGACGGTGGAGGGAAATATCCTGGGGGGGGGAGGATGGGGAGGGGGTGGTGATACCAGAAATTGGTGGTTCACATTGATACCTTGTGTTTGGAGACTGCAAAGATTTGCACGTGGCCTCAGCCTGGCAATACATTAGTCCATGGATAGATATGTCATTGCTGGAATGAAATGCTTGGCCACTGGGAGATCCTTCTGTTTCACTGGACAGGGGGAGATGCTCAATGAAACAATCACCAACCCCACTCTCCCCATCTGTCTCCCCGATATAGAGGAGGGCTGGGCTGCAATAAATGACCCCTACAGATTTACAAGTGAAGTATTACCTCACTTGGGAGGACTATGTATGTGCCCAAATAATGGTGAGGAAGGAAATGTAACAGTTTATGTGGTCACATGGATTAGTGCTGGGGACAATTAATGGGAGGAGATTGGAGGAACAGCACCAATCACTATTCAGGAACATTATAACAAACTGGTGACCCACTGACATAGTTGACTGATTAAGCTTATAACAGCATTGGTTTTCCACATCTTACATACAAGTAAAGAATATGCTCACTCATTTTGTTCAGCACACCATGAAGTTGACTTACCTTTATTTATTCCTTCAACACAACATTGCATTCTTCAACTTCCTGAATGCCACCCAGCCAAACTCCTCTGACCTTCTCAATGGCTCCCTGCCATAAGGGTGATCCTGACGCTCTCACTCTCCTCCTCCTGTGTCTGAGATCCATCACCCATACATTGACGCTTCATACACCCGCACATGTGCAGTATTACTCACGTGCGTCGCATCGCTTACATCATCAGGAGTGGCTGGAACCACTGCGACATAGGTAAATATCCGAACACGACAAACTCATTGGAATGGTTGTATGGCTGCATGGCTTATTGCTGTAGTCTATGACTTGTCCCCTTCTAACTCCATCAAATTGACTTCAATTGTACTGTAAGGAACTGTATCTGCATGAATGATCTATGCAACCTCCTCAAAGAGTTATGGATCTGGAGAGGTTTCAAAGGCCATGCTTGTCATAGCACAGATCTATCACCAATGTATACAGTGTATATAGTTACAGTAGCTAGACTGTGCTTACAGCGATTGGCTGAGAGCTAAGCCACGCCTACTGTCTGGGCCTTAAAGGGTTGTGTCCCTAGCCAGGTCAGATCATTCCGGACTGGTCGGCCACCTGTGAAGAGCTCCTGACTTTTGCTAATAAAAGCCTTGGTTTGGATCAACAAGTCTTTGGTTCTTTCGATGAGCTCTACACTGCTATGTACCCAAATTTGGCCTGTCTGCTTGAGGAGCTGCAGATCAGAATAGCCCTACGTTGCTTATCCATTACTACTCTAGAAGTAGCGGCCAATGCAGATCACATCTCCAAGTTCACAGCCCACCATTACATTCACATTCTGATGGAGCAACCCACAATGCTCTGGAGGAACTCAGCAGATCAGGCAGGCCATCCAAAATGTCCTCCTTTGATCAATGTGATTTTCTATCCACTGCTATCAATGCAGGCCTGAGCCACAGCTCTTTCTTTTCCCACACATCTGCCCTCAGTCTGCCAGGTTTCAGTTGGAATATTGGCTGCTGGCACCAGTTTGGGTCTGAGTGTACCAGAAAAGAAAGAATTGCAGGTATAGAGATTGTTTGCAGCATTCCATTGTGTGGTTCCATCCTTTATATGGTAAGACAAAATATAAATAAAAGGTCTCTTGTCTGTATCCAAGGATGACGTGCAGGCTACCTTCAGAAGAGTGAATCCAATAACAGCATTTGGTCCAGATGGAGTACCCGGCCAAGTATTAAAACTGTGCTGATCACCTTATCAGTGTATTCACAGACATCTTCAACATCTCAATTCGATAGAGCATGGATCCACCTCCTTCAAACAGGCATTAATTGTACCAGTACCCAAGAAGAGTGGGGTAACCTGTCAAAATGACTATCGACCAGTGGTACTCACATCAACAGTGATGAAGTGTTGTGAAAGAATATGAGCTCCCGTCTGAGTGGCGATGTGGATCAATTCCAATTTACCCTTTGTAGCAACAGGTCTACTAGCGGAATGTATCTCAATTACTCTACACAAAACCTGGAACACCTGGACAGCAAAATTCCATACCTCAGGGTGCTCTCTATCGACTACATATAACCATATAACTGTTTACAGCACGGAAACAGGCCATGTCGGCCCTTCAAGTCCATACCGGTTCACTTGAACAACTCCACTAGCTCCTCCGCAAACTCCTGAGGAAATATACACATCTGCTTTCCCTTCCTGATGTCAACAAGCTGCTCCTTGGTTTTGGTGACATTGAGTGTGAGGTTATTGTTGGTGCACCATTTGGCCAAGTTTCAATCTCCCTCTTGTATGCTGACTCATTTCCTCTTTTTATTCAATGCAATACCATAGTATTGTCAGTAAATTTAGACCACATCCAGGACTGCAAAAACTGCATACATCAGGACGTTCTTTATCAATTACAGTCTGGCATTTAACACCATCATCTGCTCAAAACTCATCAGCAAACTTCAAGACCTAGGACTCAACACCCCACTGTGTAATTCAATCCTGGATTTCCTCACCTCCAGGCCACAATCAGTGCAGATTGGTAAGAACATCTCCACAATCTCCTTCAGTATTGGAGCACCACAAGCCTCTGTTCTTAGCCCCCTTCTCTACTCACTTTACACCTATGACAGTGTGGCTTGGTACAACAACAAGACCATCTACAAATTCACTGACTAATAAGTAGGTATTCAGCCTGGACTGCAGGAAAAAGAACCTCAGGGTTGTATGTGATGTCCTGTATGTACTTTGACAATAAATTTGAAATCAGAGAAACATTGGAAGTAGATCTCTGTATTCAACGAGCTACCTACCAGAATCAGTCTGAATCAGCAGAATTTTATTTCAAAAGATTTCCATGCATGTAATAACATCCAAGTTCAGAATATTACAATAAATAAATGATTAATATCGTCTACTACATGATGATTATAAACTCCAACCCCCTCCCCCCACTAAACTAACTGCAAAAGAGGAAAAAGAGAGAAGGTAAAAGAAAAGAAATGAACTACGTAAAAAAACATATAAAAAAAACAAAAAAAAAGAAAAGTAAGAAACTGGAATAGAAACCTGGTTGCAGAAGTTTCCCCTCACCACACGGAATTAATCGTTTTTAATTCTTAATATTTTCAAGGAGGTTAATGAAGTTCAAGGCTTAAGGAAGAGGTCTATAAATTATTTCCATCAATTATTAAATACAGGCAGCAAATTTTCAAAAATACATCATACTTATTTTTCAAATTATAAGTGATCTTCTCCAAAGGAACACAAATATGCATTTCTGCATTCCAACGTTTCAAACCCAAATGGATATCTGATTTCCATGTCACTGCTGAGAACATCTTGTTCCTGCTGCTCAGGCAATCTTTACAAATTGTTTTTGATATGTAGATAATTTAAATTTCAATCTTATCCCTTTAATATTGCCTAAAAAGAATAGCATTTGAGTTTGTGGAAATTTAATTCCCATAACCCATTCTAGATATACTGCCAAATTTGATCAAAAAGGTCTCACTTTAGAGCAAGACCAAGTGGATTGCAAAAAAAAAAGAACATACCCTCCTGACCACATCTAAAATATTGATCAGATAAATCTGACTTTAATTTATTTAGCTTTGGTGGAGTAAGATATAGTGGATCACCCCAGAGATTTTTGATTCCATCTACTTGGCGATTTTTTTTTTGTGAGCAAATTTTCACCTCAAAGGTATTACAAACATCATTTTACCCATTTCCCAAATTTGATCAAACTATTTGGCATGATGTTTTTTTTACAATTAGGTTTGCAGGTGTCACTACCTGCTTATCTAATTGACAACCTGAAAAATACAATGGAGCAATCAATAAACAGAAATATTAGGTTAAGTAAGAAACTGCCAAAATGCTTATAGTTTCCAAGTAAGATTCAATATTCCTTTTATTATCACATAATAATATATAAAATGTAATATACATTAAACCCTACAACTTTGTCTGCCGCAAAACAGAGTCACCATTAGTATTGCCCTGTGGCCCTAACAATAGGAGAAAGAGAAGCAAAAGAGAGTCCAATCA
Organism: Narcine bancroftii; assembly: GCF_036971445.1. Lineage (NCBI taxonomy): Eukaryota > Metazoa > Chordata > Chondrichthyes > Torpediniformes > Narcinidae > Narcine > Narcine bancroftii. Next base: position 425,480,566 of record NC_091469.1, read on the forward strand.
GAGATACTGAGAGTCTCTGCGAAGCACATCAATTCACCATAATTAAATAATTTTAAAATGTTACATTAATATTGCATCATTTACAGCTTTAAATTTTACAGCCAGTTAAGTCTTCTTTGGCTTGGCTTCGCGGACGAAGATTTATGGAGGGGGTAAAAAGTCCACGTCAGCTGCAGGTTCGTTTGTGGCTGACAAGTCCAATGCGGGACAGGCAGACACGGTTGCAGCGGTTGCAGGGGAAAGTTGGTTGGTTGGGGTTGGGTGTTAGGTTTTTCCTCCTTTGCCTTTTGTCAGTGAGGTGGGCCAGTTAAGTACTAACATAGGAAATGCAACAGATAACTTTCAAACAGCAAGGTGCCACAATAGCTGGGTGATAATGATCAAGTAACATATTTTATTGTTGTTGTTGATGGAAAACTATTGGGCAGGACAGAAGGAAAAAAAACATTTTGTGTCTAACTGATCAGAGAGCAGAGCCTGGAGTTTAATATCTCTTCATGGAAGAACAGCACTCCCCAGATACCACACAAGTCCCAGGCACAGGTCTTAAATCTACAACCTTCTGATTCAAAAGTACACAATAAACCAGAGTTTGATGATACATAATTTGATTGCCTACATTCTGGTTCAGTGCGACATAATGAAATGTTATCAGCTGATGAAAGCTTTAATTAAAGCTGACTGATTACCCACTTTCAAAGTGCAATCATGAACAGTTTAAATAACAGATTAATTAATTTCTACTCCAAATGGCTGCCAATTCTAATTTTGCCATTATATATAAGGATATTTAATTTTGATTGTTACCTACCCTGGAGAGCCAATAAATTTGTGATATGAACATTTTCAAAACCCTAAAAATAGATTTAATTTATCAGATGAACAAATTGTGGTGATAGAGTGCTAGTGATACTCCAGACCACTAGAGGGAGTCGGAGATTAATGTTGCTCCTCAGATTAGATACAAAAATGGTTGCACCATGAGGTCGTGAATTGTTAACAAAATATTGTTAATATAAAAGAAACCAATTTTTTTTATTACTGAGAAGAAACATCACATGGTACTAGGAATGTGTATCAGTCAGTGGCAGCAGGAAACAGAGAGTGTAAAGGCCCTGATGCTGTAAATTGGACTGCGAACGACGATCACGAGTTGCGGTAATTCAAACTACAATTTACATTGTATCTGCATATTGGACTCGATAGCAAACCTGATGCATGGAAGATTGCACTGCTACTTACCATGGTGGGACTTCAAGCACTAAAGCTGGAGCTGGGAAGATATGTCACGCCAGTGAATTAGTTCTGCAGCATGCAAAAAAAGGTTTGGTGATAGAGCAAAAGCCAGTGAAAATAAAGACATAGCCGTAGCCACAATGTCTATGCGCACTCATAAACAGAGAATGGGACATAGGAAACAACATAAAGATGGAGAGACATTCAATTGTAAATGATGTCACACTCAACATGCACCAAAACAATGCCCAGCTATGGAAAAGTTTGTAATAAGTGCAAAGGGAAGAATCACTATGCAAAGCAATGTTTTTCCAAAGGGAAGAAAAACAGATGTTAAAGTGTGCACACTATAGAAGAAACTGCCCTCAGTGATGCATTCTGTGGGCATGAAGGTGGTGCAGGAAGATTTCAAACCAACAGACACTGAACAGCCAAGTGAACAGAGTTGAGCAGGACAAGTGGACTGTGCCACTGCATGCAAATGAAGCAGATACTCCTTTCAAGCTGGGCACAGGGGAAAAGGGGAAAAGGCCACTTGATCTGTGAGTATGACATCAGGACAGTGAAGATAAAGCCATACATCCATCCAAATTCTGTTCTGCTCAAGGCCTACAATGGAGAGCACGTTAACACAAAAGATACATGTCAACTAAAAGTGAAAGTTAAAGGTAATGAGCACCACTTCATGTTTGCAGTCATCCCCAATAGACATGACTCACTGCTTGGTGACAAAGCATGTGAAAACTGAAGCCAAGTCAAGATGGTGTATTGCATTAACAGCACCAATGCACAGAATAGAGTAGAGGAAATATTGGATCAATTTCCAGACATCTTCAAGGGGTTTAGAGTTCTACCATACAGTTACAGTTAAAGATACAGTCAAAGGAGGATGCATGCCCCAATGCAGATTCCACGCCACTAAAAGAAAACCTCAAGCACGCGCTCAACTGAATGATGATACTAGGGGTCATAAAGAAAGTGGAGGAGCCCACAGAATGGGTGAATTCAATGGTGTGTGTCAAAAAAAAGAACAGTGACCTACACGTGTGCATGGACCCAAAAGACTTCACAAATTTACATTAAAGGAACAGAAGCAGGTCATTAGGCCCAGAGTCTGATTCGTGAATCTACACTAAGCTGAATTAAGCTCACATCTAGTTCCAATTTCCAGCCTTTTCCCCATATTCCTTGATACCTTAACTAATGAGATACTTATCCATTTCCTGTTTAAATACTCCGAGTGATCTGGTCTCCACTGCTTTGTATGCAGTGAGTTCCACATATCCACGATCCTCTGACTAAAGAAGTTCTTCCTCCTCTCTGTTTTAATTGGATAACTTCTAATTTTAAGACTATGAACCCTTGTTCTCGATTCCCCATCAAGGAAAACATCTTATCCACATTCACTCTATCAAAACCTTTCAATATTTGAAATGTCTCTATGAGATTCCCCCCCCTCCTCATTCTTGTATACTCCAACGAATGCAACCCAAGAGCTGTCAAACACTCCCTATACACCAGCCCTGCATTCCAGGAATCATCCTAGTAAATCTCCTCTGCACCCTCTCCAACAACATCACATCCTTTCTAAGAAAGTGGCCCCAAAACTGTACATAGTACTCCAAATAGGGTCTCACCAGTGCCCCATAGAGTCTCATTAACACCTCTCTACTCTTATACACCATTCCTCTTGAAATGAATGTAAGCGTAGCATTCGCCTTCTTCACTTCCAATCCCACCTGGGCATTAACTTTTAGATTACTCTGCACCCAGGTCTCTTTGCACCACCAAGGATTGAATTTTTTCCCCATGCAGATACTTCTCTGCCTGTTTATTTCCACGGCCAAAATGTAGAACCGAACACTTCCCAACATTGTACTTCATCTGCCATATTTTTGCCCAGTCTCCCAATCTGTCTATATCCCTCTGCCATTTTATGGTTTCTTCAACACTTCCAGTTTTGCCACCTCTCTTAGTGTAATCCACAAATTTGGCCACAAAACCATTCATTCTACAATCCAAATTGTTAATATAAATTGTAAACAGCAGTGGCCCCAAGACCGAACCCTGCGGAACACCACTTGCAACAGGCAGCCATCCTGAATGGGATCCCATAATTTCAACCCTTTGCTTTCTACCTATCAGCCAATCTCCATGGGCCCTCATCTTATTTATCAGCCTAACATACAGCACCTTATCGAAAGCCTTTTGAAAATCCAAATATACAACATCCACAGTCTCCCCTTTGTCTATCCTACCTGAGATTTCTTTAATAGGTCAGTCAGGTATTATCTACCCTTTAAAAAACCATGCTGACTAGGACTTATCCTGTCATGCATTTCCAGGTATTTTATAACTTCATCCTTGAGGATCAACTCTAATATCTTCCCAATCACTGACGTCAGACTTATAGATCTAGAGTTTCCTTTTTTTTTTGTTTCCCACCTTTCTAGTACAACGGAACCACATTTTCATCCTTCAAATCCCCTGGAACCATGCCAGAGACGATTGATTTTTGGAAGATTGTCACCAATGGATCCACAATTTCCAAAGCCACCTCTTTCAAAAGCCACGGGTGTATCTCATCCGGTCCAGGATATTTATCTATCTTTAATCCATTCAATTTTCCTAGCACAATTTTCCAGTAATCTTAACTGTATCCAGCTCTACTCCCTGAAGCCTCTGTCTGTCAGGGATATTACTAAATACTTCTGCCATATCTTTGTAACCCAATATAATTTCCCCAGTTTTCTATCGGTCCTATGTCAACATGTGACTCTCTTTTATTCTTTGTTTATTTTTAAAAATCTCTTAGTACTTTTTTCTATATTGTTTGTCAATCTCCTTTCATAACTCATCTTTTCTTTCCTTATGACTTTCTTTATTTCTTTTTTTAAGTTTTTAAAGGAGTCCCAGTCCTCTGATTTCCCACTAGTTTTAGCTACTTTATATCTTGGCCTTAACCTCTTTTGTTAGACACATTGGAACCATCTTTCCTTTGATTAATTTCATTTTCCTTGGAATAGATGTATCCTGCATGCCTTTTTATTATTTGCAAAAATATCTTCCAATCCTGCTCTGTTCCTCTGACTAGTTTACTTATCCAGTCGGCCTGAGCCAGTTCCTTTCTTGTATCACCGTAGTTTCCTTTATTCCACTGAAAAATTGATACATCCAATAACAGTTTTTCCTTTTCAAATTTGAAATTGAATTCAACCATGTTATGGTCACTACTTCCTAGAGGTTCTAAGACCTTTTACTCCCTAAGGACCCCATGTTCATTGCACATGACCCAATTGAGAACTGCAGATCCCCTGGTAGTCTTCTCAACAAGCTATTTTAAAAATCATCTCTTAGGTTTTCTACAAGCTCACTCTCCTGTGATCCAGTAAATTCCTGACCTTCCCAATCCCCTGCCATGTTAAAATTTCTCACAATTATTTTGATATTATCTTTGCAACATGCCCTTTATATTCCTGTCTGTATCTCATAGTCCACTTTCCAGCTGGTGTTTGGGGGCCTGTATGTAACTGCCAATATAATCTTTTATCAGATTCCAACCAGGGATGAAATTATAAATAAGATGGCCGGTGCAACATTTTTTCACCAAATTGGATGCATCCCAGGGCTTCTGGCAATTAAAACTGCATGATGACAGCACAAAATACTGTACATTCAATACACCATTTGGCTGATACACCTGTCTGAGGATGCCATTTGGAATTTCCTCAGCTCCTGAAGTGTTCCACAGGACAATGGAGCACATCATAGAAGGCATAAATGGGGTACACATGTACGTGGATGAGATGATCCTATTGGGATCCACACTGGAACAATATAAACGAGAGGCTCCTCAAAGTGTTGCAACACATCTAGAAGTTAAACAGAGCAAACTGTCAGTTTGGTGTGAAGGAAATCACCTTTCTGGGAAATAAGCTGTCAGAGGCAAGAGTGGAGCCAGACAACAGCAAAGTGAAAGCAATTCTAGAGATGCCCACACGCACTGACAAAAATGGTACACTGAGTGCTGGGAATAATCATTTTTATTGGTAAATTCATTCCAAACCTGTTTTCAAAACAATGTATTTAATGAAGTTGTTACATGACAAATGTGAATTCAAGTGGACAGCCAACATGAGAAAGAATGGGGAGGACTAAAGATCATTCTAACTACAGGACCAGTGCTTTTGATGTTCTTTGACCCATCCAGAAGGACAAAAATATCTACGGATGCTTCAAAAGATTAAATAGATGTTGTACTATTTCAGGCTGTGGGAGAAGATTGGCAGCCAGTCGCATTCACATCAAGGACGATGACACATCTGAATGTTGATATGCACAGATAGAGAAAGAGTGTTTAGGCCTGGTCTATGGACTCGAGAAATTCCACAGTTATGTCTATGGTCTACCAACATTCATGGCAGAGACAAACACAAGCCATTAATAGCCATAAACAAGAAAAATCTCAGTCACCACTGATGATGAAGCTACAAAGTTATGACTTTGAATTGGTGTACGCACCAGGGAAACTTATTGTGTTAGCAGATGTGTTGTCCAGGGCAACGATACAGAGTGAAGCACAAAATAAGAGTTCTACAGGGACAGATGTGAATCTCCACGAGAACCTGATCACTGAATCACATCCTGTATCTGACATGAAATTCAAGCAGATCACAGCTGAAACAGAAAATGACACATTTCTACAGAGGGTCAAGAATCTGAATGAAGGATGGGCTAGAGGTGAATGTCAGCTATACTACAACATCAGAGCTGAGCTGAATGTTGTCAATGGGCTTCTACACAGACAGGGCAGAATCGTCATTCCTCCATCACTGTGACAAGATATGCTGGAAAGGTTGCATGAGCTTTGTCTTGGAATTGAAAAATGCAAAAGGAAGGCCTAAACTGCTGTTTATTGGACATTGACAGAATGGTTTCAAGCTGTGAGACTTGTCTGAAACATCACACAAAATAGCCAAAGGAACACATGATCATAAGTGACTTACCAGTGGAACCATGGCAGAAAGTTGGGACTCATCTGTTCAACCTGGATGAAAAGAATTACTTACTGGTTATTGACTAGCTATTGAACTATCCAGAAATTGTTTTGCTTCCTAACATATCTGCTGCTTGTGTAATCAAATATATGAAACTGATCTTTGCAAGACATTGAATTCATCAAATCATCTACAGTGACAATGGACCATACTTCTTTCTTTTCTTTCTTTTCTTCTTTCTTCTTCTTTGGCTTGGCTTCGCAGACGAAGATTTATGGAGGGGTATGTCCACATCTGCTGCAGGCTCATTGGTGACTGACAAGTCTCATGCAGGACAGGCAGGCACGGTTGCAGCGGTTGCAAGGGAAAATTGGTTGGTTGGGGTTGGGTGTTGGGTTTTTCTTCCTTTGTCTTTTGTCAGTGAGGTGGACCATACTACAGTTGTAGAGAATTCCAGAACTTTGCAAAAGAGTATGATTTTCAACATGTAACTTCAAGTCCTCTGTATCCCCAGTCAAAGGGTAAAGCAGAGAAAGCAGTTCACATACAGATAGACCCCGACTTATGACATCCCAACTTGTGATATTTCAAAGTTACGATAGTCAGAACTGGTTTCAAGTTACAATGTTTCAAGTTACAATGTTTCTGATACGTGGCACAGTGATGTAATGACGCTACTCTCTCATGAAGCTGGGCAATTGATATGGAAAGATTACTTGTCACATGGATGGAGCATCAAATACAAAAAGCAATACAGAAGATACCACTTAGCCTACTGATGATACAGTCTAAGGCAAGACATCTTTCTGAATTCCTTAAAGTACATGCTGAAGATCCTACCTATACATAGACTTTTATAGTGAGCAATAGGTGGTTCCGACGATTCAAATGGCACCATAATTTTCATAATGTGAAGGTTAGTGGTGAGGCAGCAAGTTCAGATGCAGAAGCTGTAGAAGTTTTTACGGAAGAGCTGGACTGGATCATCATTGATGAAAATTATTTACCAGAACAAATACTTAATGTTGATGAAACAGTCTTGTTCTGTAATAATATGGCCGAACACACCCATATTCATCAGGAGGCCAAGACAATGCCACGATTCAAGGCTTTCAAAGACCTGTTACCCTGCTTTTGGGTGGAAAAGCCTTTCCTGATCTACTACTCTGAGAACCTCAGAGCATTCAAGAACATGAGCAAGCATATGCTTCTTGTTTATTATTCCCATAACAAGAAAGCCTGATGACAATGGTGTAATTTGAAGACTGGTTTTTGTATTGTTTTATTCCCCAGGCAAAAGAATACTGTCAGCAGAACAGCATCCCATTCAAGGTTCTACTGATGTTAGACAATGCTCCAGGACATTCAGAGCATCTCACAGACATGAATCCAAATGTGAAAGTTGTGTTTTTGCCACCGAACACAACCTCACTCATTCAACAATGGAGCAAGGTGCAATAGGTATGTTCAAAGCATGCTATTTATGCCAAGCATTTTCCCAAGCTGTTCAAGCAACTGAATCTGGCTGAGCATTCCAAGAATTTTGGAAAGGTAGCATGGGAAGAAGTTAGAAGACAATGTATGAACAGCATATGGAAGAAAGTTTTGAAGTCATTTGTGGGTAATATAACAGACTTTAATTGAGATACAGCTGTCAATGAGATTCATGACAATATTTTAGTGCTTGGGAAACAGCTAGAATTGGAAATGGATGAGGAGGATGTTCATCAGCTTGTTGGCATAGAAGCTGAAGAGCTTTCCAATGCAGAGGTGATCAAACTAGAGGTATCAAGATGAGACAGAGGAAGCAGAATTTATACCAGAGGCATCAAAATTCATAGCAAAGAAACTGGCTGAGGTGTTTGCTGCTATCAGTAGTGGCGTATAGATGCTTGAAGAAATAGACGTCAATTATGAGAGATTTACAAAAGCTGACAGATACAGAATGCCTTTGCTTGCTACAGAGAAATTTACAATGAAAAAAAACAAACTGTCCAGTCAAAATTGGATATCTTTGTGAAGACTACCTGTAGGCCAACTAAACCATTAAGAAGTGTCAATGACTCAGTACCTTGTACAGGTGATGCAGTGCCCTCCCTCAATGACTCAGTACCTTGTACAAGTGACGCAGTGTCCTCCCTCAATGAGCATTTCCCAACCATCATCAGAAAAGAGTGAGATTGATGATCCTGTCTCTTTAGTTTTCCCTTATTCCTCAAAACCCAGCAAATATTTTCAGTGCGTTGCTTCTGACATTCTTCAGGCACAGTGTGTTTACAGCTTTGTAATTTTTTTTTCCAGTTTTATTTGTGTTATAAAGCTTTTCAGCTTTAATTTTTAGGGTGCTATTGTTTCAACTTACAATGTGAGTCCCGGAATGGAACCCCATCGTAAGTAGGGATCTACCTGTAGTTAAACACCTGCTCAAGAAAGCACAAGACAGTGGTTCAGATCCTTACTTAGCACTGTTGAGTTACCGAGCTTCACCACTTGAACATGGCATGTCACCCGCTCAGCTCCTGATGAGACATAGATTATGCACAACATTTCCCTATTCTGCAGACCCAAACAAGAACAGAGATGTCAAATGGAAACAAAAGCGTCTGGAAAGGAGACTAAAAGCAAACCAATCACAAGTCAGCAAGAAGATTAGGGCCACTGGCACAACATGTCACAGTGAGACTCAGAGATTTCAACACTTGGGACAAGAAGGTCACTGTTCTGGAGGAAGTAAATCCAAGATCCTACACTGTCAGAACAGAGGATGGTCAAACACTGAGCAGGATTTGAAAGAGCCTGCTGAAAATGCAAGTGACACTGCAAGAACAGACAAATGCAGAAGATTCAGCCTGCAAAGCAACAGAGGAAACACCATCAGTGCTAGACAGTAGTGCACCAGCAGAGCCGACACATGCTCCTATGTTAAGAAGATCCACAAGCATTATCAAAGCACCTGACAGGCTGAAGGTCTAAAAAAAGAGAACTGTACACTTATAAAGTTTGTGCTGCTGATATTTGTGTTAAATTGAAATTAATACTGTATTAGTGTGTAATGTTGCTAGATTGAACATCTTAAGGAAAGGGAAGTGGCGATAGATGGTTCATAATACTCCTTGCCACTAGGGGGAGTCGGAGATGAATGCTGCACCTCAGGTTAGATAAAAAAAATGGCTGCACCATGAGGTTGTGACTTGTTAATAAAATATTGTTAATATAAAAGAACCCAAGTTTCTTTATTATTTAAAAGAAATATCGCTTAGATGATATGTTTACAGTCTGGAAAACATTGAGCAACATGTAGTTCAATCAGTGTGGATGCTAATTATACAATACATTTTACCAATTCCTTCAAAATGTCTGACATTGATTTCCAAAAACTAAACTCTGCAGATGGAAATTGGAATGATGGTTCATTTCTTCTACAGTTTATAAACTGTTTTATTTGAAGGAATACATCAGTAATTTCCTCTCTAAACCCTGATTGAGAACAGTTCTATTCCAACTTCCCCTACCCAAAAGCATCTTTCTCCAAAATGTGTCACCATCCCTCAGGAAAAGAGGGATGATGAGTAGGTACCTGGACTGCATTTTATCTCTCTGACAATGTTTGGATCTTCCAATCACTGTTTAGCTTCTGATTTATGATCAACTCTCAAAAAGTAACATTCAGAAACTGTGGTATGTTTGCTATTATTGCGCATGTTTATACTCTAAAGCTTTGAACATTCATAGCTCATATCTTGAATTTACAGGAATACACACTAGGTGGGCTCTGATGAAAAACTGCAAATTATTTCCTGATAAATTCAGAGCCATATCACAATCATTTATGCTACAGTGAAAAATCTCATGTACCCAATAAGAACAGTTCCACCCCCTTCCCCGTACCAATCTGCTATAAAAGGAGTTATGGCTTAATAAGTATCATGAACAAAACTAGATTTAGCAGAAATGTTCTTGAATATCCATTACAGTTGAAATTCCAATTAATTGTTTTAACACATTGCCTAAAGTATCCGAGAGAGGTGCACCAAAGAAGAGGTACAAGGACTGCTTAAAGAAATCTCTTGGTGCCTGCCACATTGACCACCGCCAGTGGGCTGATATCGCCTCCAACCGTGCATCTTGGCGCCTCACAGTTCGGCGGGCAGCAACCTCCTTTGAAGAAGACCGCAGAGCCCACCTCACTGACAAAAGACAAAGGAGGAAAAACCCAACACCCAACCCCAACCAACCAATTTTCCCTTGCAACCGCTGCAACTGTGCCTGCCTGTCCTGCATCGGACTTGTCAGTCACCAACAAGCCTGCAGCAGACGTGGACATACCCCTCCATAAATCTTCGTCCGCGAAGCCAAGCCAAAGAAAAGAAAGTATATAGAATATGACTACTAGATCAACAAGCTAAATGATGGGGTCTTGAGGTTCATGTTCACCATTACACAATCAAATTATCCCCACCCCTTTATTTCTTGTGCACTAGCTTTAAGTCATGAATTTTCCAGCTCCTTGACTGGCAAGCTGCTTCCAGATACTTAGTTAGTATCTACAACTCACTGGTTTTTCAGAGATGAAGCACATGACCAAATTTTTAGAAAACTTCAGAGTGATATCCAAGGCTAAACCCAGTAGTTACTTCATCCCAGTTCCATTGGCATCAGGCTGATTTTTAACCATTGGATCCTTGCTGGGATAAGTCAGAAAATGTGGTTGGAATTTCTTCTGTCTAATATTGTCATTATATGGCGCTGATTTGCTCCAAAAGCTATGTACCACTTCCAAGCATCAATCTTGAATTAGTCTTTTCACAGATCCAAGGTATGGTTTAAATAGGAAAAAATGAAATTGGCAAACCAGAAAGGGAATACCAGACCTTTGAGGACTGATGGTACAACTGTCAAGAGAAGTGCAAAAGAGTGAGGGGTGAAGATGAAAGAACAAATGGCTGCAATGTTTCATCCCAAGAGGATATGATTGAAGCATACATAATTGAAAATATTTACAGGTTCTCCTTGACTTATGACCATAATTGGGACCGAAGGATCAGTCATATCTCGAAATGGACATGTCAGAATTTTGCCTGCTCACGAAGAGTACCGAAGTCTTAAAGTCAACTTTTTAAAGAAATATATTTGACCAACTATAACAGGGATATAGGACATGTAAAAGTCAAACTTACTTTGTTAGTCAGCATCCCAGAGTCCATAGGCTGGTCACGGCCATCTTGATTCCTGTGCACCAGGGATGAAAGGTCTTGCATATGAAGAAAGGGTGGATAGACTAGGCTTATATTCTCTGGAATTTAGAAACATATCAAATTCTTAAGGGTTTAGACAGACTAGACGCAGGTAGGTTGTTTCCAATGCTGGGAAAAACCAGAACCAGGGGTCACAGTTTAAGGATAAGGGGGAAGTTTTTAGGATAGAGATGAGGAAAAATTTCTTCTCTCAAAGGGTGGTGGATCTGTGGAATTATTTGCCACAGGAAGTAGTTGAGGCTGGTCCTTGTCAATATTTAAGAGTAGGTTAGATTTGGCCCTTGTGGCTAAGGAGATCAAGGGGTATTGGGGAGAAGGTAGGAACCGGGTACTGATCAGCCATGATCATATTGAATGGCGGTGTAGGTTTGAAGAGTCAAATGGCCAAATTCTGCACCTAATTTTCTATGTTTCTATGTCTTCGATTGGTGCATGCACAGTGGGTTTGTGTATTGGAGTTTGGTTGGCACATGTGAGAGAGTTAAGAGCCCTGATGATATTGAATTGGCATCCTTAACTCTCGTACATGCACCAACCAAACTACACAAATCATCCATGTGTCAACCAAAGACTCATGCATACGCTCAGGAATCAAGATGACCAGGCCAAGCTGACGGACCCCAGGACACCGACTAACAAAGTAAATATGCACATTTTAGCTCTTACATCTCCTATATCCCTGTTATAGTTTGTCAAATACAACATAAGCCTTTTACATTTTATATTTTTTCTTACATACTTAAAAACTTTTTTCTCGGTTATATGTGCAGAAGGAGGCAAGTTTCATAGGTCGCACATCAGGGAGTACCTGTCCCTAAAACAAAGTTGTTGGGAAATAGACCACATTGACTTTGTATCATAAAACCAATCAAGTATTTATTCAACAATCTTCTGTTGCCAAAGAAATTTTGGAAATGAAAAGGTTTCAAGAAATTTCAATGCAATAAAATAAGTGAATAAATAAATCATTTGCTATTTTGTCCAAAGATATTTATTGTATTAATATTAATATTTCTAATGAAATATTTCTAATGAGAACCTGTAAATATTTTCAATTATGTATGCTTCAATCATATCCTCTTGGGATGAAACATTGCAGCCACTTGTTCTTTCATCTTCACCCCTCACTCTTTTGCACTTCTCTTGACAGTTGTACCATCAGTCCTCAAAGGTCTGGTATTCCCTTTCTGGTTTGCCAATTTCATTTTTTCCTATTTAAATCATATCTTGGATCTGTGAAAAGACTAATTCAAGATTGATGCTTGGAGGTGGTACAAAGCTTTTGGAGCAAATCGGTGCCATATAATGACAATATTAGACAGAAGTAATTCCAACCATTCTAATGTCTAAAAAAACTCTCAAAAATTGTCTATTGGATCACACAAGAAGAACAATGAAGAAAATTTGGAGGAATAGAGGCCACCTGGCCCTACAAGTATTATGATGACGCTGTCTTTTTGTATCAGTTCCATTTGACCCTCCATCCACCAATCTTTTAAAAATACACCAGTCTCCACTTAAATACCTCCAGTGATCAGACTCTCTAGGGTACAACAATTGAGAAATTCAACACGCTTGAAATTGCTTTGTACTTCCATTTTAAATTATTGCTTCATTATCTTGTAGTTATGTTACCTTGTTTGAGACTGTCATGGCATTGGAAACATCTCAAAATCTCCACCATGTCATGTTCCCTTAGGCTCTTCTATGTTTCAGTAAGATTAACCTTCATTGACTTTATCTTTAAAAAAAATACATATTTAACTTTAGCTGTTTATGAAAAGAAACATTACGTTCCATGGATTAACCTACTGAATTTCTTCTGGATTTCCTCCTATGAAAGCATTTCCTTTATTAAATAAGGGGACAATAAAGGCCAATGTGCTTTCTGCCTTTTTAAATACTTGCTTCACGTATGGCTAACTATTCTGTGCTTAATTCACAAGAGCCTTTATAAAGGAGCAACCTTTATACTCCTTTCACTTGTTGTCCCATTTGTTTTAGATAACTGTGTGACTTTTGTTTCCTCCCACAGGAGTGTAAGATTTCTATTTATCTCGCATTAACCTCCAAATTATAAATTTTTACCCATTCATTTAAGCAATATATTCTACTTCTGAGTTCAAATGTTGCAATGTGCCCTCCATCTGTTTTGTGCCATCAGCAAACTTGGATAATCTTACACGCTGCCATCTCTCCAAGTCATCAATGTATGTTGCAAATTTGAGGGTCAAGAACTGATTGTTGGATCACTCTTCTGGTTACACCCTTCCAGTTTAAAAAAAATCATTAATTGTTAATCTTTTTTCAATGTGATAATTAGACTTCAATCGAAACACACTCCCCTTGGTACAATAAGCTGTAAATCCAAACACACTAAATCTGCTTGTTTTATATTCAAATAACTGACAAATTTCTCCAACTTGCCTTTCCTAATATAAAATCACATTGATGCAATCTGATTACATTAAACATTTCCAAGTGACTAGCTATTGATTATGATGGCGCTGTCTTTTTGAATCCAGCATATTCCCAACAGCAGATGTTCAGCTAACTGTCTGATATTTTCCAACTTTTTTCCTTCCACTCTTCTTGAACAACTGTGTTATATTCACCTGTATCTAATTCCCTGTTTTTGTTCTAAATCTCTCTAGTTTGAAAAAAATCAATGACTATTTGAATTCCATTAATGTTGAAGCCAACTTCCTTTGAAACCACATATAAAATACTGATCATTTAATTTATGGTAAAGCCTGTATGAGAGAGTGTGGCCTCTCTTACTCCTAATTTGTAATTGGGGTTGAGGAAAGATGGTAAAATATTAAAGGACGGAGGAATAGAGCTACCTTGGAGTGGATCTCTATAGATCCTGAAGGCAAAGGGACAGATAGGGAAGGTGCTTACAAGAATAGAAGTCTTGTTAGAACTACATAACCACACAACCACAAAGATATAGCATCAACAGAGAAATCTATAATGACATTGCAGAGTTGATTTTGCTTTGAATAGGAGCAGTTTCCATTTCTGTAATGTGGATGGAAATTTTTAAAATATATAATTCTTCTGTCAAGTCAAGTCTCGTTTATTGTCATTTGATTACACAAGTACAATCCAATGAAACAGTGTTTTCTAGTCCTCAATGCAAAACATGCAGACACACAACTAGACATAACATACATTTAGTCTATACACGTTTTTCTGCTTATCTGCATTGAAGGGAAGTTTATAGTGACTGGTTGACATGAAAGAACAGCTTTGAGATATGGTTAGAAACTGAAGCATCCAGTGGGATCTGACAGTGACATGGGAAGAACGTGCGACTCACACAAGACAATGTCAAACCTCAGTTCTTGGATATGTGAGGCAGTAGTGTGCAGTGCTATAATTAAAAAAAATTAAAAAAGGTTGAATATTCAGCAAGTCACAGAGGGGATAACATTTAATGTTTCAAGTTAAAAACCTTCTGCCAGATAGATATGTAACTAATTTTAAGCAAGTTCTAAGTAATAGAAAAGGGTGGAATAAAAAAGAATTAACTTATTAGTCATAACTTGATGGGTCATGATAAATAAATTATAATAAATAAGTTACGGAAGCCTTTCAACCATTGTCCATGTGAAGTCCCAGCATCGCAATCCTTTCAGTGTCATTCTCTCTTAATTTTCCTGCAGCTTTGTTGCATTTATATTTCTCACTATTAACTTTTGCTGCTTACTGACATTGAGGGGCATTTATGACACCAATTAACCTGCAATGACAGCTTTAGTTTGTGGTCAGAAACAAAGGCATCCAGTTGGTTGCAAGAGAGTCATGGGGCTTGGAGCTGTGAGGCAGCTGCGTGTAGTGTAATGCCACAGTACCAACTGAAAAGGCACAAAGAAAGAGACCAAGATTTTCTAAATGATAAATGAGATGATTCTACAAGATAAAGGGGTATGATAATAGACTAAATTTAACATAAACAAGAGGTAGGCCCAGAGGAAGTACAATTGGTCAGAGCAAAACCATCCAGCATTAAAATGGGATGAGGTAATATCATGAAGATATAAGTCTCATGGCTAAAGCTGAAGGCTGCCAATTCCTTAATCAAAAGATAGGCTCTTCTATCTTATATTGATTTTCATTGTAATGGTGAAGTGCAGTGGTTTTCAAACTGCCCCCCTAAACTTACATTCCACCTTAAGCAATCCTTGTGTCAAGCTGATTGGTAAGGGATTGCTTACTAATGTGGGTGGGTGGAATGAAAAAGTTTGAAAACCATTGTTTTAACTGTACCTAATTGACACATTATGTAGATAGTTTCATAACTCCAAAGGAAATGGGCCAATTACATTTTTTCTCAAGCAAAATATTTCAGTAATTGGGTCTAGAGCAATGGTTCTCAACCTTCCCTTTCCACACACACACACCACTTTAAGTAATCCCTTACTAATCAAAGAGTACTTATGGCATTGCAGTTTGAAAACCACTGATCTAGGGATTAAGAACAGAAAAGTAGGAGTAACAGTGCTGCGGACACTGTGATTGTAGCAAACACACTGAAATGATGGAGGAACTCATCAAAGAAATGAAGGAGGGAGGAAGGTAAAGGGAGTTGGTAACAAAAGGAGTATATGTGGAGGACAGCCTCTCAAGTACATATATTTTAATGCAAGGAGAATTGTAATTAAAGAGGATGAGCTTAAGACATGCATGGCCACATGGAAATATGATATTGCGGCCATCAGTAAAACTTGGTTGCAGGAAGGGCATGTTTGGCAGTTAAATGTGTCAGGATTCCATTGTTTTAGGCATGATAGAACAGGGGGGATAAAACACGGAGGAGCTGCATTGCTTATTAGAGAGAACCTTACAGCAGTGCTGTGACAGGATGGTTTGGTGGGATCATCTAGTGAGGTTATTTGGGTAGAATTGAGGAATGGCAGAGGCATGAATACATAAATGGGAGTGTATTATTATAGACCACCAAATGGGCTGAGGGAATTAGAGGAGAAAATTTGTAAGGAGATTGCGTATATGTGTAATAAACTCAAGGTTGTATTTGTGGGAGATTTCAACTTTCCAAACATTAACTGGGATGCCCATACAGTAAGAGGGTTGGATGGGGTAGAGTTGTTAAGTGTGTTCAGGAAAGTTTTCTTAATCAATACGTAGAAGAACCGATAAGAGGGGGCAATATTGGATCTCCTATTAGGGAACGAGATAGGTCAGGTAACAAAGGTTTGTGTTGGGGAACACTTTGGGTCTAGTGATCACTTAGGCTAGTAATTAGGCTAGTAATTCCATTAGGCTAGTAATGGAAAAGAATAGAGGTGAATTAAATTCTTGATTGGAAGAAAGCAAATTTTGAGGGGATGAGAAAAAATATGGAGGGTATGGATTGGGATATTTTCAGGGAAGAATGTAACAGATAAATGGAGGATATTCAAAGGAGAAGTTCTCAGAGTGCAAAGTTGGTATGTACCCATGAGGATTAAAGGAAAGGTTAGAAACTGTAGGGAGCCTTCGTTTTCAAAAGATATTGGGAACATAGTTCGGAGGAAGTGTACAACAGGTAATAAAGAGCAGGGAATGGATGTACTGCTTGAGGAATAGAAGAAGTGTAAAATAAATCTTAAGAAGGAAATTAGAAAGCCTAAAAGGAGATATGAAGCTGCTTTGGCAGGAAAAGTAAAAAATAAATCCAAAGGGTTTCTTTAGATACATTAAAATAAAAGAATAGTGAGGGATAAAATTGAACCCCTAGATGATGAGGGGGGTAGGCCTGGAGTGTAGTAGGTTGAGAGGTCATTTGATAGAGGTATTCAAAATTATAAGGGGGGGACAGATAGAGTCAATGTGGATAGACTTTTTTTCCACTGAGAGTGGGGGAGATTCAAACAAGAGGACATGGATTGAAAGTAAAAGGGGAAAAGTTTAAAGGAAAAATAAGGGGGAATTTCTTCAGGCAGAGAGTGGTGGGGGTGTGCAATGAACTTCTGGCAGTGGTGGTAGAAGCGAGATCTATGTTAATATTCAAGGAAAGATTGGATAGGTATATGGATGGGAGGGGTGTGAAAGGTTATGGGCCAAATGTGGGTCAGTAGGACAAGGTGGGAGAAAATGTTCAGCATGGACTAGTAGGGCCAAACTGGCCTGTTTCTGTGCTGTAAATAGTTATATGGTTATATGGTCTTTTCAGTATCTGTAGGAGACAAAGGTATATTGCTGACCCTTGCAGATTCAGAAGTGAAATGTTGTTTCACTTGGAAGGACTGTTTGGAGATCCAAACAGTCCTTGCAAGTGAAGCATCATTCGGGGCTCTAAACATTCCTTCCAAATGAAGCAATGCTTCACTTGTGAATCTGCAGGGATTGTCAACTGCATCCAGTGCTCCCGCTGTGACCTCCTCTACATCAGAAAGACTGGACACAGACTGGGAGATTATTTTGTTGAACACCTCAGCTCTGTCTGCCACAATGAATTTCCTATTTCAATTCTCCATCCCATTTCCTTGCCAACATATCTGCCAATGTTCTGCCAGACTGAGAACACCTGCAAATTGGAGGAAAAATACCTCATCTTCTGACTGGCCACCTGTCATGATAATGAATATGTATGAGATATACCGGAAGTCACGTGGTATGAGAGAGAGATAAGAACACAAGCAAGAGAACAAAGGAAACGGGAGAATAAAAAGCCACTCAGAAGTTTACCTGATAAACTTGTGTTTAATGTTTCATTAACTTCACATTTCAGGCCACAAATGTGACATTGGCGACGAGGATGGGATAAGCTTGAAGAAAATTAAAGACTAAACAAGATTACAGAGGTTTACAGACAACTTAAAGGTGATAAGAATTTTCTCTTTGGCTTAGTACTTTGGGGCTGGAATATTTCCTCATGGCTGGTGCAGACGGTGACTTTCTAACACATAATGGAATTGCTCATTTTGACCCAACGGGTGATGGAAGCACTGTAAGTGTGAAGTGGAAGGCATGGCTGGAAGAATTTGAATCCTACGCTGACAGTCGTGGCCTATTTCTACATACCGGTACAGTTGAACAAAAAGCGCAGAGAAGGGCGTTACTTCTTTTCACTGCTGGACCTGCAGTTCGGGAAACATTTAAGACATTTTTGAATACTGGAAGAAAGGATGAGTACCGGAAAGCGGTAGATGCATTAAATGCACACTATGTAGTGACACCGAATGCTACATTTCAACGCCATTTGTTTCGGAGAACGAGACAAGAAGATGGCCAGACAATTGCTCAGTACGTGACGAGACTACGCCAGCTAGCTGTTGGATGCAATTACATGCCAGCTGATTTGGACAATCAATTATTGGATCAAGTCGTACAGCACTGCAGATCAGATAAACTCAAAAGACGTCTACTGGAAAGAGGGAGTGAGTTGGAACTCACCGATGCTTTAACCATTGCTGCTGCATTAGAGGCTGTTGAAGGGCAATTTCATACCATGACCCTGAAAGACAACTCAAGCCAGCAAATTAAGAGGCTCTCACATTGCCATAATCAGCCAAGATATACGTCGACACAGGACGTGGAGTGTTATCGATGTGGAAACCGAGGTCACTTTGGAAAAGACTCATATTGCCCGGCCAAAGGCAAAGTTTGCAGAAAGTGTAGAGGTAAGGACCACTTTGCAAAGAAGTGCAAAAGCAAGTCCAATGCAGACCAGAAGAGGAAGAGTACAACTTCCAAAGGCAAAGTCTGGGGGAAAGGAAATTATCCTGGAAAGAAAGATACCATTCGCCAGATAGACGGTGATGATGATGATACCCAGGAGGAACAGAGTTGTTACCAATTTACGTTGAATGAAGGACATCATGAGAAGGTCCCAGTGATCATTGGTGGAGTGACAGTGCAGGTCATTGTAGACTCAGGCAGTGACAGTAATGTGATTGATCGACATTTATGGGAGAAGTTGAAAAGGAAAAAGATCATCTGTACCTCAAAGAAGTGTTCCAAGAAATTGTATCCATACACAGCAACCAAGCCATTGCAGACCATTGGATGTTTTACTGCAACTGTTGAAGCTGGAGATAAGTACACCGAAGCAGAGTTTATGGTCATAGAAGAGAGGGGAGAACCATTGTTGAGTAGAAGCACAGCGCAAGACCTGGCAATACTTCATATTGGAGCTTGTGTCAATTCAATTCAGTCATATGAGGATATGAAGCAAGAATTCCCCGCAGTCTTCCAAGGAGTAGGAAAGCTGAAAGGTCGACAATTGAAGCTAGCGGTAGTTGAAACAGTCAAACCCAAGGCACAACCAATGCGCCGAACTCCGTTTGGACTTTGTGGGAAAGTCGAAGCCAAAATTAAAGAATTGATCGAACAAGACATTATTGAACCGGTGGAACATTCGACACAATGGGTCAGTCCTGTAGTGATTGTGCCCAAACCAAAGGGTGACATAAGACTATGTGTTGACATGAGAATGGCCAATGAAGCTATAATTAGAGAACGACACCCTATACCAACAGTGGAGGAAATATTTCAAGAACTAACTACCAGCAAGGTATTCTCAAAAATTGATCTGAAATGGGGCTATTATCAATTAGAGCTGGATCCAGGTTCCCGAGATGTAACTACATTTGTGACTCACTGTGGATTGTATCGTTACAAGAGACTATCATTTGGAATTAATGCAGCTTCGGAGATCTACCAGTATGAAATCTGTCAAGTGATTCAAGGCATTCCTGGAGTTGCCAACATTTCTGAACACATCATAGTCCATGCACCAACGAAGGAAGAGCATGACAAACGGTTGAGGCGTGTACTATCTAGACTACAGGAAGCAGGCCTTACCGTGATTGGAAACAAGTGCCAGTTCGGTGTGTCAGAAATGGACTTCATGGGACACAGACTTACACGGGAAGGACTAAACCCTGCAGAGGCCAAGGTGAAAGCTATTGAAGAGGCACGTGCACCTCAGAACGCAACAGAGGTGAGGAGTTTCCTGGGATTGGTCAATTTTTGTGCAAAGTTCATTCCTAATTTTGCTACAGTGGCAGAACCACTAAGGAAACTAACCAGGAAAGGTGTACCATTTCATTTTGGATCTGAGCAGAAGAAAGAGTTCACAGCGCTGAAGCAAAGCCTGACAGATGCAAAAACTCTTGGATGTTACGATCCGGCGGCATCAACCAAAGTCATAGCGGATGCCAGCCCGGTTGGTTTAGGAGCAGTGTTGGTCCAGATGCATGATGGAGGACCAAGAATCATTGCCTATGCCAGCAGATCGTTATCAGATGTGGAAAGAAGATACTCTCAGACAGAGAAAGAAGCACTCGGACTTGTATGAGCCTGTGAGAGGTTCCATGCATATGTATACGGCATTGAATTTGAACTCATCACAGATCATAAGCCATTAGAGGTGATCTATGCACCTAGATCCAAACCATGTGCCAGAATAGAGAGATGGGTACTCAGACTACAACCCTACAAATATAAAGTAATTCACATTGCAGGGAAAACAAACATTGCAGATCCGCTGTCTAGATTGGTGAAGGATGGATGTCCACAATCCAGGTCAGAATTGGGAACAGAAACAGAGAGCTTTGTACGCTTCGTAGCTATTCAGGCGACACTGAAAGCTGTGACTACGAAGGAAGTCGAGAGAGAATCCGAATGTGATCCAGAACTCAGGAAAGTAAGAGAATGCATACAGAGTGGACAATGGGACAAGTGTACTCACAAGGCTTACATTCCCATTAGAGACCAACTTTGTTGCATCGGACAGTGTGTATTGAGAGGTTGCAGATTGGTGATTCCGCAAAGATTGAGACCGAAGATCGTATCCTTAGCGCATGAAGGACACCTAGGCATTGTTGGTACCAAGCAAAACCTCAGGACCAAGGTATGGTGGCCATGTTGTGATAAAGACGCAGAGAAATTTGTTAAAACTTGTCACGGATGTCAAATCACAAGTAGGAGTAATCCACCAGAACCGATCCGGAGTACGCAACTTCTGACATGACCGTGGATTGACGTAGCTGTTGATTTTCTTGGACCTTTACCGATGGGTGAATCAATTATGGTAGTGATAGATTACTACAGCAGATACTATGAGTACGTGGTGTTGAAATCCACAACCACTGAAAAAACAATACAAGCATTAGCAGAGATATTCGCAAGATATGGATTACCTGTTACATTATACTCTGACAATGGTCCACAATTCATTTCAGACATTTGCGGAATACATGAGGACCACAGGTATCCACCATCATAAAGTAACTCCGAAATGGCCGCAAGCCAATGGAGAAATAGAGAGACAAAATCAGTCCATTGAGAAACGATTGAGGATTGCACATGCAGAAGGACAAAATTGGCGAGAAGCATTGCTATCTTATGTGGCTGTCTATCAAGCAACGCCTCATGCAACCACTGGAAAAAGTCCTGCAGAAGCATTTTTTGGGAGAAAAATCCGCACCAAAATGCCAGAAATAAAGGAAATCCGAGACGACCAGGAGATGAGGGACCACGATGCTGAAAAGAAAGGTGCAGCAATGCTGTACACAGATTCGAAACATGGAGCCAAGTACTCAGACATCATGCCAGGAGATAATGTTCTAGTGAGGCATGAAACTGGTGGTAAGCTAGACACACCTTATTACCATCAACCCTATACTGTCGTATCCAGAAGTGGCAGTATGGTGACAGTCAAGTCTCCGACTGGAGTCCTGTATAAGAGAAATGTATCAAGTGTAAAAAGGTACCAGTCCAGAGATACATCGAGCGATGAGGTTGAAAGGCCAATATGAGATGCTGGAACTGAGAGACCTGATGATGTTCCAGAGGCAGTTACCAGCACTCCTGATGAAGTGACTAGAGCGCCAGAAACACCCGAAGCCGTGGTGAGCAGTATTTCCGACGCCAAGAGTGAACAACCGAGAAGCGACGACAGTATCGCAGGCAGGCCGAAACGAAACCGGAAAGTGCCCAAACGATACGAAGACTTTGTGCCATAGTTTTAATAAGAACTTTGGGACAGTATTTAATCTTATATCATAAAGTGCATGTATGAATGCTGTAGGAAGTAAATTTTATGTAGTTGAGTTATAGTATTACCATTAGTTACGATGTTTGTAGGTTTCCGAGGGATATTGGTAAGTGAAGGTAAAGTTTATTTCTGATTAAAGGAGGGATGTCATGATAATGAATATGTATGAGATATACCGGAAGTCACGTGGTATGAGAGAGAGATAAGAACACAAGCAAGAGAACAAAGGAAACGGGAGAATAAAAAGCCACTCAGAAGTTTACCTGAAAAAACTTGTGTTTAATGTTTCATTAACTTCACATTTCGGGCCACAAATGTGACACCACCTTCCAATGGATGGCAGTAATATCAACTTCTCTGGGTTTCATTACCCACCCCCATCATCTCTCCATTCCCAGTCTCCTTTCACACAGACATGATATATTCTAACTAGTGCTTTATCATATCCAATTAACACCTTTTGTTGGTCTGGATTCCTCCCCCATTGTTTAAATTCTGAGTCTTTCTGATATATCCTCCTCTGCCTTTTCTGATTTTTCCTTGAAGAAGGTTTCAGTCCCAAATGTCGGCAATGTATCTATGTCACTTACAGATGCTGAAAAGACCAGGTGAGTTCCTCCAGCATTTTTGTGTGTTTACTTCTCATTTAAGCGCCATGCAATTTAAAAAAAAAATAATTTACTTTGTATACCAAGCATGATTTTGGCAATTTGAAGTCAACTGAATACACACTGGTAATAAAGTTTACTAGTTTATACAGTATCTAATATAATCTGCTAATTGCCTGTTCTTTTTAATAAAGACCAAGAACTCCTTGCATTGAGATTTATTTTGAAGCCAGTTCTCAACTATAGTGGTGTGACCAATTTGCAGTGGATGCAGAAACCATTATTTGATATTTTGTTACATTGGAAACAACCAGTATTTGTTAATAACACTATCAGTCAGAAAGCACTCTATCAATATTTCCTATCAAGAACAGTGTTGAAAATAGAACAATTGCACAGACACCTATAGTGAACAGAAAAAAATGATAGTAAAAACTAATTATGCAAGGAATAATGAAAAAGGGAAACTTTTATTTGACACTATTTCCAATTCTCTTGGCCAAGTTCATAAATCTAACTGCCCTAAACAAGATAGCAGAGAACCTTCTAATTTCATTATGCATTGCTGTTGAATCTTTAGCAACATCATGGTTTGGCTTCATGAATTAGGATTTAGAAAGGATCATAGACATGGGCATGTCCTTCAAACCTGCACAATGGATATTTTAGGTGAAGTGCAGTGTGTGTAGTACTGGCCCCACCCTTTACATCCAGGGTTTATCTGCCACAGCCTATCAAGCTACAACAGTGACATCCAGGTTCTTGGGTCGTAGGTGTTACATCGAAGTGTCCTTCAAGATGGATGGCCTCATGAAAGGAGTCACGTGATGGAGTAATGGCCGGTCGGGTTGAACCAGTCCTCTCCGGAAAAAAAGAAAAAAGTTTGGAAAAGACAAGACTCAATGGATACAAAACTCAAGAAATAGAAGAGAAAGTTACAGAAAAGAACAAGAAGATGGCACCCAAGAAAGAGAAAGTAAGAACAACGGGAAAAAAAGGAGAAAATCACCGGAGAAGAAAGAAGAAGGCCTTACCTGCACGAAGGAGCAGGGAGATGCGGTGGAGTCACGCACGCGCAGTGCACAATCAAAGGGAAAAGTGAACACCGGCGGGAGGGGGCTCAGCTGAGGAGCGGGCAGGTACAACACGAACAGCTGAGGGACGCCCGGCATCAGAGCGCTCAGCTGGAGGATAAAAACAATGGAGAGGAAGCGAGGAGCTGTACGAGGAAGAACGACAGCGGGGTGACCAACAGCAAAAGGATCAACAGCAGGAGGCCAGACAGACAGACAGCCCATGAAAGGAAGACCAACAGCAAGAGGCCCAGCAAGAGGAGGCCAGAAAAAGACATGGAAGTAATTCATCAGGAAAAACAGAAGAGACACAGATACAAAGAAGAGAAGAAGAAGACACAAGCAGAGGTACAGACACAGAAGGAGAGGAAGAAGAAGACCAAGATCTTCACAGGGAAGAAGGTAAAACAGATAGACCGAATATAGATAAAGCCTTTTTTTGAAGAACAAATGAGATCATTAAAAGAATAGTTGTCATTAGAATTTAGTGCAATTAAAAGAAAAATGAAAAGAGCAGAAGACAACTTGCAAAGTTTAGAACTGGTCATGACAGAAATAGGGAAAAGAGTAGAAAATGTGGAGGTGCAGGAAATGGCTGTAGAATTGTAAGTAAATGATTTAAGAGAAAAATTGGAAGAAAGTGACAAAAAAATTAAAGAGACACAAGAGTTGTTATCTCAGAAAATTGAATTTTGGAAAACTATAGTAGGCGAAACCACATAAAAATAGTGGGCATGAAGGAGGATGAAGAAGGTGCATACATGAAGGAATTTATAAAAGGATGGATTCCAAAGGTTTTGGGAATGACAGAATTACATGCAGAAATGGAAATAGAAAGGGCACACAGATCACTAGCTCCGAAATCACAGTCACATCAAAAACCGAGATCCATCTTAGTAAAATTTTTAAGTTATACAACAAGAGAAAATATATTGAAGTGGGAAAGGAACAGAATTAGAGAAGATAATAAGCTGTTGGAATATAAGAGACAAAAAATATTTTTTTACCCAGACATAAGTTTTGAACTCTTAAAGAAGAGGAAGGAATTTAATACAGCGAAAAAGATTTTATGGAAAAAAGGTTATATATTTATGTTAAGACATCCAGCCATGTTTAAAATATTTATACCTGGGGAGCAAAACAGACTGTTCTCAGATACAGAGGAAGCATAAGAATTCGCAGAACGTTTACAGGACAGAAGAAGAGAAGAAGAGATGTAATAAAAATGAAGAATGGCGATAAAGTATCTATAAAGATGGAAAAATAATGTATATGTAAAGAACTAAAGATGGAAAAGAGAAGGGAAGAAAGAAAGAAGGGGGTAAAAAGAGAGAGCTTTGTTATATGTATTTTTTAAAAAGTGTTTTCTGGGGGGGGTTGGGGGGAGAAAATAACCGTTACTGCAAAATCAGTTGGCACGAGCAAGATCGCAAACCAAATGGAAAGGGGAGTTGTGGTTGCCCAGCAAGGGATAAGGGGCAACTCAAAGAGGGGGGGGTGCATTTGGGGTTAAGGTGTTATTGGGTGTGGGAATTGTTGGAATTTTTTTTGTTTTAAATGTGTTGTCATACATTTAATTTAGAAAGGGAAAACTAAAAGATAAAAAGGGGAAAAAGGGGAATGGAGGTGGCAAGGAGGCGGAAAAGAGGTGTAAACAAGATATAAAATGGCCACGTTGAACTATATGACTATAAACATTAATGGAATACATAACCAAATTAAAAGGAAGAGGCTACTAAATTTACTGAAAAAAGAAAAAATAGATATCGCATTTGTGCAGGAAACTCACCTAACTGAAGTGGAACATAATAAATTGAAGAGAGACTGGGTAGGACACGTAGCAGCATCATTATATAATTCAAAAGCTAGGGTTGTAGCCATATTAGTTAACAAAAATGTACCAGTCAAGATAGAGGAGGAAATAATAGATCCAGCAGGGAGGTATGTATGATAAAGTGTCAGATATACTCAGAATTTTAGAATTTTCTCAATATGTATGCACCTAACAATGAGGATCAAAAGTTTATGCAGGATATTATTTTGAAGGTTGCAGACACACAAGGAAATATATTGATAGGAGGGGATTTTAACCTTAATTTGGATCCATTGTTGGATAAAACTGGACAAAAGACAAGCAAAAAGAATTAGGTAGCCAAATTTATGGTTAAATCAATGCAGGAAATGAAACTTATGGATATATGGAGGAGACAGCATCCAAAAGAGAAGGAATATTCATATTATTCGAGGAGGCATAAAACATACTCAAGGATTGATATGTTTTTGCTGTCGGCCCATATTCAAGGAAGAATTAGGAAAACTGAGTATAAAGCTAGACTACTTTCAGATCATTCACCCCTGTTATTAGCAATAAAACTGGAGGACATATAGATGGAGGTTAAACTCCATGCTACTTAAAAGGCAGGAATTTAGAGAGTTTATTGAATCCCAAATTAAAACATATTTTGAAATAAACACAGAATCTGTGAAAGATACATTTTTACTATGGGACACAGTGAAAACTTATATTAGAGAACAGATAATAAGTTATGTAACTCAGGAAAAAAAGGATTACAATCGGAAAATAGAGCAGCTGGAAAGGGAGATAGCATGTATAGAAAAGGAACTAGTGAAAAGGGACGATATAAAGAAAAAGAGAGAATTGACAGACAAATAAAAATATGAAACATTACAAACATACAAGGTGGAGAAGAACATAATGAAAACAAAGCAAGAGTATTACGAATTGGGAGAAAAAACATAAAATATTGGCCTGGCAACTTAAAATAGAACAAGCTAAAAGAACTGTATTAGCATCAAGGAAAAAGGACAAACAAATCACATATAACCCAAAAGAGATTAATTAAAACCTTAAGGAATTTTATGAACAATTATACCAAACTGAAAATGAGGGGAAAGATGATAAAATAAAAGAGTTTTTAGCTAAAAGTGAACTGCCAAAATTGCAAGAAGAGGAACAAAGCAAACTGATAAAACCATTTGAAATAGAGGAAGTACAGGATATATTAAAAAAGCTACCGAACAATAAAACACAAGGAGAGGATGGATTTCCAATAGAATTTTATAAAACATTTAAAGAGTTATTAATTCCTCCTCTCCTGGAAGTAATGAACCAGGTATAAGAAACACAAAACTTGTAAGACTCATGTAAGACAGCAATAATTACAGTAATACCAAAGAAGGGAAAGGATCTGTAGACCAATATCTACTTAATTCAGATTATAAGATAATAGCAAAATTATTAGCAAACAGATTGGCTGACTGTGTACCAAAAATTGTTAAACAAGATCAAACTGGATTTATTAAGAAAAGACAAACAGCGGATAATGTCTGTAAACATTAATTTAATTCATGCAGCTCAAGGAAATAAGAAACCAATGGTGGCTGTTGCCTTAGATGCAGAAAAAGCCTTTGACAGGGTAGAGTGGAACTACTTATTTAAGATATTACAGAAGTTCAATCTGCCAGAAAAAAATATATTAATTGGATTAAAGCATTATATAATGGACCATTGGCAAAGGTAGAATTTTTTGATATGGATATGTATCGAACCAATTCAAATTCAGTAGATCAACTAGGCAGGGATGTCCATTATCCCCCTCATTGTTCACCTTAGCAATAGAACCATTGGCAGAGCTGATAAGAATAGAAAACAAAATAAAAGGGATAAAAATAAAGGAGGAGTATAAAATCAGTTTATTTGCAGATGACATCACAGCATACCTAACAGAACTAGAGATATCAATAAAAGAATTACATAAGAAATTGAAGGAATATGGAGAAATATCAGGGTACAAGGTCAATGCAAAGAAAATTGAAGTGATGCCAATGAGTAATGCAGATTAAACAGAACTTAAAAAAGAATCACCATTTAAATGGCTAGCACAAGCAATCCGATACCGAGGAATAAGGTTAGACAATAACTTAACCCACTTGTACAAACTAAATTATCAGCCACTAATAAAGAAAGTGCAGGAAGACTTAGAACATTGGAAAGAACTACCGGTAACGTTGATATGGAGGGTGAACTGCATTAAAATGAATGTGTTCCCAACATTTGCTTATTTCAAATGTTACCAATTCCCTTAACAGAGAAATTCTTTGATGAACTAAAGAGAATAATAAGGAAATTCTTGTGGAAAGGGGGAAATCCGAGGGTGGCATTAGATAAATTAACAGAGAGGTATAATAAGGGTGGTTTGCAGTTACCAAATTTCAGAAATTATTATAGATCCGCACAATTAAGGTATTTATCAGATTTTTACCAGATGAGAGAAAAACCAGACTGGATTAAGATAGAACGAGATAAAATAGGGGAGAAGGTACAAAAACATACACTTTATAAGTGGGATGATAAGATGGTGCAATATAAAAGCTCACCAGTATTGCATCATTTACTTAATATATGGAAGAAGATCCACGTAGAAAGGAAAAAAATGAATTACCAAATTCTAAAATTGTTATTGACGCAAAATCCACTAATCTCTTTTACAATAGATAACCTTTCCTTTAGAGAATGGGAGAGAAAAGGAATCAAAAGAATAGAAAATTGTTTTTTTGGGAAATAATTTATTAACATTTGAAAAGTTGAAGGATAAATATGGAATAACTCACAGTACATTGTTTGCATACCATCAACTGAAAGCTTATTTAAAGGATAAATTGGGAAACAGATTGAGATTACCAGAAGGAAGCAGCTTTGAATATGTGATTACAGATACAATGTTAATTAAAAGATTTATAACAAAAATGTGCATTAATCTGCAAGGTAAGGAAAATGAGGAAATAAGCTATAAACCTAAACAAAAGTGGGAAAAGGATTTAAACATAAAGATAAAGAATGAAGGTTGGAAAAAGTTATGTTCTGGAACTATGAAGAATACAAAAAACATAAGATTACACATGATACAGTATAACTGGTTACACAGGTTATATATCACTCCTCAAATATTAAAAGAATGGGATCCAACATTCGCTGTAAGAAGGAAATGGGAACAACAATACATGCAATTTGGGCATGTACAAAAGTGTATATGTTTTGGGAAGAACTAAATCAGATAATAAATAAAATAGCAAAAAACAACATACCAAAAAATCCAGAGAT
This sequence comes from Narcine bancroftii, assembly GCF_036971445.1. Taxonomy (NCBI): domain Eukaryota; kingdom Metazoa; phylum Chordata; class Chondrichthyes; order Torpediniformes; family Narcinidae; genus Narcine; species Narcine bancroftii. The sequence continues at coordinate 425,509,868 of NC_091469.1, forward strand.
CTTTCTTTTAAGTAACATAAGAAATAAAGAATTAGGCCTCAAATTGGATACAGCGCAAAAAAAGATTTATTATGATAGCCTTAGCAGTAGCAAAAAAAATGTATAATGTCAACTTGGAAAATGGAAGAGAGCCTGAGAATACAGCAATGGCACATGGAAATGAATAAATGTATTGCATTGGAAAACATAACATATAATTAAAAAAATAAAGTCACATTGTTCAAACAAATTTGGGACATAACAGAGACAGCTTGCCTTGGACCTCAATACCCTAAAATGATAAGAAGACAAAACTATTTGATTTAGTGTATAAAAGTTTTTCTGGTTTGTTTTTCCTTTATGTGAAGACATTGTTTTATGGTTTTCTTGTATTGTATATGTTGAATATTTATTGGGTTTGGAGGGGGAAGGAGGAAAAAGCCATTGTGTATATTTAATGAGAAATGTTTGTACATATTTTGGTTGTTATGGTTCACAATGTGAAAAATTTTAAAAATTATTTAAAAAAAGATGGATGCCCTCACGAGCCTAACGAGCTCCATATGCCCGGGTTTGAAATCAGAGTTTTCCTTCTCTTCGGCTGGCTGCCAGCCAAGCCTAATGAGCCCAGCCCACCCATCCAGTTAGACTGCCAGACACTCAGTCGCGCCATGACGTAGCAAACTCAGTACAAACTGGGGACACGTAACATTAATATGTTGCTAGGCTTCTTAAAACCGACGTTTCATGAAGATGATGTTTTAAAGGAGCATTGAAACTGTATTTGTGCAAAGAATTCCTTCTTTTTCATTCACAGATCACATTCTCCTTGGGCTGAACGAGAATTCATGGTTTCTAAAACAAAATGTATCAACAGTCAGACTGAAGGGACTTAATATGACACATTATGAGTCTGCAAAATTGCACACATATAATAACTATTTAAAATATTGAGTTTATAATTGAGCCTCTATTTCCTTCCTCGACTGCCTTCAGAGGTTCGGGGAGAAAATGATAGGAGAAAGAGGTTATCTCTGCTCTCCAGCTTTACTCTGGACCAGGTATTTTGCAGAGTACACTGAGAACTGGTGTGGGGTTCAGTCAGAATATATGTTTGATGGCTAAGTGTTGTGTTGTGGCCCAAAGTTTCAACCTTTTCCCATTGGGTAACAACTGAGAGGAGTGGGAAACAGGTATCAGAGCCAGGATTCGAGAGGGTGCAGAGGGCAAAAAGGGCTCCAAAGGACCTCGGGTGCTGAAGGCTTCCTGATTGTGCGGGAGGTTTAGGTTACTGATGGATCGAACAGGAGCTTGTGCAGCTGCAGAGGCTGTGGGAGTGGTAGAGGTGAATCCATGATTACAGTAAGTCTGAAAGGACTCTCTTTTGCTTCTTTCATACTGTAAGGGGTGATAAATGATATTAATGGTGAATCTTGAAGGCAATTTCATGTAATATTTCATGTTACGTACAATTACATGACAATAAAGGAATATTGAATCTTAAAAAAAATTATGCTGGGCCAAGTTCGAAGTGAGGGATGAGAAATCCAAAAGTTACACTCCAAATGTAGTGTGGCACTGATGCCAAAAGCTGGTCAATTAGGATTTCATGGTTGAAATGTCAGAAATTAGGTTGGGGTTATTTGAATCGGTGGACTGGACCACATTCAAGGACTTAATTTTCAAATTTGCATTAATATGCCATGACTAAAACTGACTTCATCAAGAACTGCGTGGATGAGTGTGTGCCAACATGCATATACTGTGGGTGAATCATAAAATTTTCAACCTGCTGAGGCAAGTTAAATGGTGTTTAAGACCAGTGATCAAACTCTACTGGAAGTCCAGGTACAACCTATGGAAGGCTATCTCAGCAGCAAAAAGGCAATTCCAAAGGAAGCGAGAGACAGACAGATATTTGCTAGCTATGGCAGGGATTGATGTTCAATTTTGCCTTGTAAGATGTAATGGCATCATTACATCCTACAAGGCGAAGCCAAGCACCATACAGCTGTGATGCTTCACTACCCAAAGAGCTGAACACTTATTATGCTCGCTTTGAAAAGGAGAATTCAACGGTACCAATGAAAATCTCTGCAGAAGGTGATGATCCTGAGATAACAGTATCTGAGGCCATCTACAGAACATCCTTCAAGAGAGTGAACCCTCGCAAGGGTTCCTGATGGTGTACTTGACACAGTACTGTGGTCTTCAGATAAGGAAATCAAGGATCCAGTTGCAGTGTGAGGTGTGGAGGTCAACTAGCTAGCTGAAATATTAACGGACATTTTCAATCTATCATTGCTGCAGTCAGGGGTTCCTACCTGCTTCAAAAGGGCATCAATCATATTAGTGAGCAACCCAGAGCCCTCACATCTACTGCGATGAAATGCTTTGAGAGGTTGGTCATGGTCAGAATTGACTCGTACCCAAGTCAACATCTAGACTCACTGCAATTTGCAGACATTCACAATTGCTCCACAACAGATGCAATCTCACTGGCTCTTCATTCAGCCCTCAATCACCTAAACAACAGCAACATGTGCATCAGGCTACTTTTCATCTGCAGTTCAGCTTTCAACACTATCATCCCCTCAGTACTGGTCAGCAAGGTTCAAAATCTGGACCTCCACACCTCACACTGCAACTGGATCCTTGATTTCCTTGTCTGAAGACCACACTCGGTATGATCCATAAACAATATCTCATCCTCATTGAAATCAACACAGGCACACCTCAAGGAAGCTTGCTTAGCCCACTGCTTTCCTTGCTCTGCACCCATGACTGTGTGGCTCGGTACGATTTAAATGTCACCTACAAATTTGCCGATAAGCCCACAGTTGTCAGCAGGATCACAGATGTCTATGAGAAAACGTACAAGAGTGAGGTAGATCAGCTAGTTTAGTTGTGTCATAAAAGCAACCTTGCACTCAACACTAGCAAAACTAAGGAAATGATAGTGGACTTCAGGAGGGGGAAATCATAACACAAACCAGTCTTCATTAAGGAGTCAGCAGTGGAAATGATCAAGAACTTAAAATTTCTGGGTGTCAACATCTCTGAAGATCCATCCTGGGGTTTTCCATGTCGGTGCAATCATGAAGAAGGCTCGCCACAGACTATACTTTGTGAGGAGTTTGAGGAGATTTGGTACATCACCATAGAGAATGTCGAGCATTCTGACTGGTTACTTCACTATCGAATAGGTCTATGCCAATGCACAGGAAGAGATTACAGACAGTTATGAACTCAGCCAGTGCCAATATGAGCATCAGACCACTCCATTAAGAATGTGTACAATAGGTGGCAGCTCAAGAAAACAGCTTCTATCCTCAGGGTTCCCCACCACATAGGCCATGCCCTCTTCTCCCTGCGACCATCAGATGGCCTAAAGACCAACACACAATTATATAAAAGCACCTTCTTCCCACTGCCATCAGATTTTGAAATGGACAATGAACAACTGACACTTTCTCTTCTTTATTTATATTGTTACGGAGTCCAGAGGACCCCCAAAACCAGCAGCAATAGATATGCACCACCACACAGAGTTACTTAAACAAAAGTAGTTTTTAATTATATTTGAACAAGAAAACAGAATTAAACTCTAACTTATTACTTAACCTACTTACTTAACCTACCTAACTATTTAATCCCCCTCTAATACTAAGCGCGGATGTTGTAATGTATATTTAAGATTAGAAAAGTTCTTTGGATCACAGTCCAATCTCACTGGCTGCAGGCAATTCTTGTACTGTGCACAGAAGTTAGCATTCACAAAGTTCACCAGTCTTTGGTGCTTAACAGGCAAATGGTTACCACTCAGGAGGGTTCTTGCTGGTTTTCAGAGAGACATTCCTTTTCCAGGACATCCACAACTGATTCCTTTCCAATTAGTCTTGCTGACGAAACTTGTCCCCTTCAGGGTTCTCCAGATGATCCTCTTTCTTTCAGATTACCTTTCACACCGCCAGTCTTCTCCTTTGACCAGGCAGCCTTCCAAAGTTTGCCAGCTTTGTCCTTCTGGAACTGATTTCTGTGTCTCTCCTCTCTGTTTCTCTCCCTTCCTCTCTGAGAGCAAAACTGTTCTCTTCTGCCTGCAAAGATCACATGCTCTCCCAGGCAAGCTGCTGTCGATACTTTGTTGCTTCCTGCAAAAAGCATTCTGCAAAGGTACTGAAAATATTTTGTGTTTTAAAATGTGTGTGTGTAAGCTGCTCTAACAATTCCTCCCAAACAACCTCTAAATACTCTGTCACAATATAAACATTTAATTTATAGTAATACTTGCACCTGTAATGGTGCTGCAAAAGAACAAATTTTGTGACATAATCATGATAAGAAATTCTGATTCCGATTCAGGATTCCTTTAAATTGATGTTTTCACAAAATACACAGCAGTTGTTTTCCTTCGTTTGCCGTGAAAAGGCACACAAAGAAGTATCACCAGTACAGTGCCACTATCAAGTAAAGAAAGAGAACAAAAAAGGAGTTCCTTCAGAGACATCACATGCCCAGGGATCCTGATAGCTCCTCCAATACCACCACCTTCTCCACCTTCGTTATCTCTCCAACCCCATGGACTCCCATCCACTCCTGGCTCTGAATCCACAACACAATTGGGAAGCTATCATCACCCAGACTCTTCAGAGTTCAGAAACCCTGCTCGCCATCAGCACCCTCACAAATCCGGTTTCAATACCAGATTGCCAGAACTGATTGCCAGCACCCTGATATGAGGTCTTCAGCCAGCAAGCCTTGAGCTGGAGCTTTGTTTTTGCTGTGGCTTCTTACACTGTACTCTCCTCTTCAAGGCTTCTCCCTCTCAGCTAGGTGGAGTGGTGAGTGAATGTTCTCCCACTCTAATCTCCACCAATTTCCTGCTTTACCAGAGTCTACCACCCTCGAGGCACAAGTGCCATCATTTGGCTTCTGCATTCTGTGGATCTTCAATGTTGAGAGACTATTGCCAGCCCCATTCTACAGGCAATTTTCTACCAAATTGGAAAAGTGAAATGGTGCTGTCTAATTTAATGGCTATATGACTCCATAAGGGTGTTGAATGAATAACAGAACGATACCCAGATCTGTGAGGCAAAATGTAAGTTTGTGCACTGGGAGATACAGATCTATTTCTGTAGGGAACGAATAACACCTCTCTCTTCAGGTTCTTAGACAAAACAATTTCAGTTCAATCCCTGGTTATGATTAGTTCTCAACACAAAGCAGTCAGCAACTGAAGCTAAATTTATTTTGAAAAAGATCACAAGGATGTTGAAAAAATAAAATCATTCATGCCCAAGTCTGCTGACATTCAGCTTAAAGTATTTCATGGAGCAACCTTAAGGCAGTTTTATTAGATCTTGTGTGCTTTTAACTGAAAATATTGTCCAAAAGAAAAATACATACTGAATCTTGCAATTTTTGTGTTTGAGCAAACACTTGATTAACCCTATATACTGTATGCTGTTTATTTCACCTTACATGCAAACATTTACGTTCATATTAAAGCTTAATCCGTTAAATTAACACTTAAAGCTTCTATAATAAGAAACTATTGGTGCTGAAGTGGAGGCAGTAGATGGTTTTAAGTTCTTGGGAATAAACACTTCCAATATCTTGGCCTGGGGCCAGCCACATTGATATGACAGTCAAGAAGGCACACAGGTGCCTCTACTTTCTTCAGAGTTCAGCGACAACATCTAAAGGCATAAAAAGCATAGCAGGTAGATATATTGCTCTTTATCTTAAGTTTCTCTGCCGAAGATAGAAAAAAGTTGCAAAATTTGCTGAATACAACTCAGAATACCTTGCAACCCTCCTTCCCCTCCATGGACGTCACTGACACCTCCTGCTGCCCAGGCAACATCAGGAAGCACCTGTCTCACCCAAGGTACACTCTCTTTTCCCTCCTCCCTTTGGGGAGAAGGTTCACAAGGATGAAATTGCACACCAACAGGCTTGAAGACAGTTTTTTCCTGCTATGGAATAAACCCCACAACAGTGTTCTTTCTAATGCTGCCATTTTTCTGTGCTAATTGACCATTTTCATTGTGATTCTATGCTTTCTAAGTGTGTTTTTACCTGCTACTCTATGGCTCTATGAGTGTTAAGAGTCGACTTGTAAGCTACTTGCAGAAGAACCCTTCCCCCTGTACTAGGTGTAATGTGACAGTAAGCGAACTTTCCTATTGCAAGCAGATCACTCTGAAACTTATGAATATTAACGATCTGTGAAGCCTCCAACTTTTTCTCAGCATTAAGTCACTACAAGAACACATCCTGAACACTTTAATATGTATTTTATGGATTTTGGGTTACTGATCACAGAAATAATCTTAAAATTTTCCTATCACATATCATCTTTTAGATATAACCAATTTTTGTGATTTCCTGTCATATTTTAAGTCTTCTTCAAGCATACCAAACCATAAAGTGCAATATGTCATTGCAAATACATTGTCTGCATTTGCACTTGGACTTCTTCCCTGCTGACCTTGGTGCAGTCAGTGACAAACATGGTGAAAAGTTTCGCCAGGACATTGAGATCATGGAAAAGCGGTATCAGGTCAACAGGAATCTATTAATGATGGGCCGACTATTGTTGGATACTGTCATGAGAGGCATCAGATGCTGAAGCATCATTATGCGATTAAACAGGCTAAATTCAATGAAAGTTAATTTACTGTTTCTCCAACTTCCTACATGATACAGCAAATCTGAAATTATCTTTATGTTCAGCTTGAAGTTGTCTATCATAATCCCCAATTTTTTTTTTCACAAAGCAAACCTTTTGAAAAAAATTATTTGTCCAGCTCCTTGACATTTCCTGCAAAGACCGCTAAAAGCATTGATGAATCTGCAATGAACTGCAATTTACTTTAAACATGCAGACAGCAGAGTTTGTTCCAACACAAATGCAAAGTGATGTAATGGGGAGAAGACTTGATGGTGTTTGATAAATTATGGTTTATTTCAACAATGAAGTTTAGCATTTACTCATCATTCAACGTTTCATTCGAATCACACCATCTACAATTCTCTTCCTATTTATTAGTTGTCATTGGATTTCTATTGGTTTAAAATTATGGTCAAAAATGAAGGGAAGGTGCTTCTGGCTGACCTTGAAAAATTATCTCCACAATGTAGTTGAAGATTCAAGATACATTTATTGCCATGTAATGGCACAGAACATGTAGCATTACACAAAATTGCCTTCTACCTGTAATAAGGCAGACAAAAAAAAATCACCATTAGTGTTGCCAGACACTCCTTACAGTGAAGAGAAAGAGAAACAAAAAAGACTCCCTTCAGGGTCATGGAGTGTCCACGGATTCATCTCCAGTGCTCCCATAGCCTCTGAAGCTGCAGTGGCTCCTGTTCAATCCATCGACAACCCGAGGTCCAGTTCCAAAGCTCAGCACATTCAGGGACCCTTCAGCACTCAAAACAATTTTCTTGCTCCCACTTGAATCCCTGCCATGATATGTGGTTCCCATGAGCCAGTTTCCAGCCACCTGCAGCCTGTGTGGGTCCTTCTGCCGCTGAGCCCCTCGCAAGTCTGCTGCCATGGTCACCATCATGTAGAATCATCCCCTCTGCTTCTCCTTCTCAACATGGGGTGGGGGGGTGTTCCACCTATTTCTGGTGTCCTGTGCTGATCCATTGCTCCCCAGATCCTGCAACCCCTCATGGCCTCTGCCAAGCACAGGTGCTGCCATCTTGGGCACAGACCTTCATGAATGCAGAATTTTACTTACAGCCAGCTCGTTTAACTTAAACCTTGTTTGAAGCCACTGGCATTAGGACCTGGTGGTGGCACGCTTCTGAGCAGGGCTGTGTCCACACCAGTGGCAGCACTGCTATTACAGCAACTCTGGCAGCACCATAATTTTCACCATATCCAATCTCTGGGAAAACTTCCTTTACACATGCCTTCATCTATCAAGTATTAGATTGACAGGACCTCTTCTCTAATCAAGGCTTTTGACAAGTCCTGCACTGTAGGCTAGTCCAGAAAATAAGATCATATATGATCTAAGGTGAGCTGGCCAACTGGATACAGAATTGGCTTGGTGGAAGGAGTCAGAAAATGCTAGTGGAGGGTTGTTTCTCAGAAATACATGGAACTAGTGTGTGCCACATGGATTAATATTGAGTCCTTTGTTGTATGTCATCTATATTAACAGCTTGGATGAAAATGTAGGAAGGTTGCAATTTTATGGATGACACCAAAAGTTATCTGAAACAATAACAGGATCTAGATTAACTGGAAGATGATACCAAGAAATGGCAGAGAGAATTTAACACTGACTAATGTGAGATGCTGCAATTTGGTAGTTTAAAATAAAGCAGGATTTATACAGTGATTAGTAGGGCCCTCAAGAATAATTTTGAAAAAACATAAGGATACCAGATACATAGTTCCCTGAAAGTGGCAACATAAGTAAAAATGGTGGGGAAGAAAGTGCTTGGAACTTGCAATCTTTTGTCAGAGCATGAATACAGGAACTGCTTCAACATATTACAAATGCACAAGAAATAAGTGGGTTACTGTTAGGAAAAATAAAGAGAAAGGTTGGGCTCCAAGGAGAGCACCTGAGCCTGAGATCCTCAGAAATAGGTACTCCTCCTTGAGTACTGAGGAAGGGGATAGTCAGGCTAACATAGGCAGAGGTGTAGGGTCAGCCTCTGTAGCCCAGAAAGGAAGTAATTGGAAAAATAGGGCAATAGTTATAGGGGACCCGCTGGTGAGGCGGACAGACAGAGGTTTTTGTGAAAGAGATAAAGAAAACCAGATGGTGATTTGCCTCCCTGGTGTGGCTACATGAGTCCAGAACATCCTAAAGGGGGAAGGGAAAGAGTCTGAGGTCGTGGTCCACGTTAGTACCAATGACATTGGTAGGAAGGAAGAAGTGGTCCTGCAAAATGAATATAAGAAGTTAGGCAGGGAGCTCAGAAGAAGGACCACTAAGGCTGTAATCTCCGGATTACTTCCTGTGCCATGGCGATAGTGAGGGCAAAAATAGAGTCAGGTGGAGACTGAATGTGTGGCTGAAGGGGTGGAGTAAAAGATAGGGTTTCAAGTTCTTGGACCACTGGGACTGTCTCTGGGGGAGATGGGACCTATACTGTAAGGATGGGTTACATCTAAATCCCAGAGGTAACAGTTTCCTGGTAGGGGCATTTGCTAGGGCTTGAAACTAGTAAGGTTGGGACAAGGGTTCATGTCAGGCAGGAGAGCAAGAATAGGAAAAAGGCTTTTTCACACAATCTGGAGGTGGAACAGCAGCAGGTAATAAATAGTGGCCATATTAACAATTGTAGAGAGGATGAGAGGCAGAAAGTTAAAGGTGGAAGATCTCTGAGATGCATTTATTTCAATGCAAGGAGTGTGGTAAATAAGGTGGATGAACTAATGGTGTGGATTGACACGTGGCCTTATGATGTGATAGCAATTTGTGAGACATGGTTGAAGGAAGGTTGTGACTGGCAGCTAAATATTCCAGGATTTTGTGCTTCAGACATGACAGAATTGGCGGGGTACGAGGGGGAGGTGTGGTGTTACTTGTCAGGGAAGATATTCCAGAGGTGCTGAGGCAAGATAGACTGGAGGACTCATCGTGCGAGGCTCTGTGGGTTGAACTAAAAATAAGAAAGGCGAGGCTACAAATATAGGGGTAGATTATGGGCCACTAAAAGATGATAGGGAACTGGAAGAGCAAATGTGCAGGGAAATAACTGAGATGTGTAGTAGAAACAGGGTTGCGATAGTTGGGGATTTCAATTTTCCTAACATTGATTGGGAAACACTATCAGTGAGAGGGCAGGATGGCTTTGTCTTTGTACAATGTGTGCAAGATTACTTTTTACAGCAGTATGTTGAAGTGCCTACCAGAGGGGAGGCAGTGTTAGATCTATTGTTAGGGAATGGAATAGGGCAGGTGACTGAAGTGTGCATTGGTGAGAACTTTGGATCCAGTGATTATGGGTCCATTAGCTTCAACTTAAATATGGAAAGAGATAGATCAAGTCCAAGGTTGAAGGTCTTCAAGTGGGGGACGGCTAAATTTGAAGAAATGGGAAGGGATTTGCAGAAAATTATATGGGCAGATCTTTTTTCTGGAAAGGATGTAGAGGAGATTTGGAGGGTATTTAAAGAAGAGATATTGAGAGTACAGGATCTTTACATGCCAGTCAGGTCGAAAGGCAAGGCCATAAGCAAAAGGGAACCGTGGTTTTCTGGAAAAATAAGGAAGTTGGTTCAGGATAAGAGGGGTGCCATGTACTAAATTTAAGAAGCAAAAAATGGATAAGATGTATGATTATTACATAGATTGCAGAAAAAACCTGAAGAAGGAAATTAGAAAGGCAAAAAGGTATGAGGTGATAAAGTAAAAGTGAATCCAAAGGGTTTTTACAGATATGTGAATAGTAGAAAGAGGGTTAAGGATAGAATAGGACCGTTGGAAAATGGGAGCAGTGAACTGTGCGAGGAATCGTATCAGATGGGAGAGATATTAAACAACTTTTTTCTCATCTGTGTTCACAAAGGAAAAGGACATTGGACTCTGTGAATTGCCTTAGTTATGACTTATGGCTTAGTTATGAAAAAGATAGGGATTAGTAAAGAGAGGGTTTTGGAGCTTCTAGGGTCAGTAAAAGTGGATAAGTCTCCTGGTCCTGATGGGATTTTCCCCAGGATGTTAAGGGAGGTCAGGGAGAAAATAGCGGAGGCACTGTCAGTGATTTTTCAATGATCACTGAATGAGGGTGTGGTGCCGCGGGATTGGAAGGTTGATAATGTAGTTCTGTTGTTTAAAAAAGGCACGAGGTGTCAGCCAAGTAAATATAGACCTGTAAGCTTGACTTCGGTGGTAGGGAAAGTTATAGAGGGTATACTTAGAGATGGTGTGTATGAATATCTAGATAAGCAGGGATTGATCAGGAGCACCCAGCATGGGTTTGTGAAGGGGAAGTCATGTTCGACGAACCTTGTTGAGTTTTTTGAAGAAGTGACAAGAAAGGTGGATGAAGGTAGGGCAGTTGATGTAATCTATCTGGATTTTAGCAAAGCTTTTGATAAGGTTCCACATGAAAGGTTAGTAAGGAAGGTTCAGTCACTAGGGATTAATAGAGAAATAGTAAGATGGGTCCAGAGGTGGCTGGAGGAGAGACAGCAGAGTGTCATGGTGGAGTGTATGTCAGGATGGAAGCCTGTGACAAGCGGAGTACCTCAAGGATCGGTGTTAGGTCCCCTGTTATTCATAATTTATATTAATGATTTGAATGATGGGGTGGTTAACTGGGTAAGTAAATACACAGACAAGTCAAAAATAGGGGGAATGGTGGATAGCGAGGAAGGTTTTCAGGGATTACAGAAGGATTTGGTTTGTCTGGAGAGTTGGGCTGAAAGATGGGAGATAGAATTTAATGTAGAGAAGTGTGAGGTGCTTCGTTTCAGTAAAAATAATTGAAATAGGACATATTGGGGAGGTCATTGGGAAATGCACAAGTACAAAGAGATCTTGGAGTTATGGTGCAGGGTTCCTTGAAGGTGGATTCTCATGTTGACAGAGTGGTTATGAAGGCATTTGATATGCTGGCCTTCATAAATCATAGCATAGAGTATTGGAGCTGGGAAGTGATGTTGCAACTGTTTAAGGCATTGGTGAGGCCAGGTTTGGAGTATTGTGTTCAGTTCTGGTCTCCAAATTATAGGAAGGATATAGATAAGGTGGAAACGGTGCAGAAAAAATTTACAAGGATGTTGCCTGATTTAAAATACCTAGAGTACAGAGAAAGATTGAAGAGGTTATGACTTTATTCCTTGGAACATAGACAGTTGAGAGGGGATTTGATAGAGGTGTTTAAAATTATGAAGGGAATAGATAGACTAAATGCAAGTAGATTCTTCCCACTGAGATCAGGGGAGGTTGAAACAAGAGGAAACAAGTTGAGGGTAAAGAGGCAAAATTTTAGAAGAAACTCAGAGAGTGGTGGCTGAATGGAATAATCTTCCAGAGAAAATAATTGAGGCAGAGTCAATTCTTTCATTTAAGAGGCGGCTGGATATATACATGGATAAGAGGGAGTTAGAGGGTTATGGGTGGAGAATAGGCGAGGGGAGCTAGCAGAGTTATTTGAGTAAACTGGCATGGACCTGTAGGGCTGAGATGGCCTGTTTCCATGCCATAAACTGTTATAAGGTTATATGATCATCTGGTTGTACAAGTACAACCCGATGAAATACCTTTCTCCGGTCCTCAGTGCAAAACATGCAGACACACAACCAGATATAACACACATACAGACAAATAATACATATGCAGGTCAAGTATTATATCTATAAAAATAAACAAATAGATATTGTTTTGTATAAATGAGAATCTCAGATGACTAATGTGAGCAGTTCCTTTAATCACTCAGCATTCTTATTGCCTATGGGAAGAAGTTGTTCCTCAGCCTGGTGGTACTGGCACTGATACTCCTGTATCTCTTACCCAACAGAGGAAGCTGAAAGATGCCATGTGCAGAGAGGTAGGGGTCCTCAATGATATTGCATGCCCTCTTCAGATAACAATCCTGGTAGATCATGTCGATGATGGGGGAGGGGGGGTAGGGAGACTCCAGTGATCCTCTCTGCCACTCTTATTGCCTTGTGGATTGACCTCCAATCCATTTCTCTGCAGCAACTGTACCACACTGTGATGCAGTTAGCCAGATCACTCTCGATAGAGCTCCAATAGAAGGTCGACATAATGGTAGCCTTGCCCACTTCAGCCTTCTTAGGAAGTGCAGTCACTGTTGCGCCTTCCTGACAAGTAAGGAATTGTTCAGTGTCCACAATTGGTCACTAGTTAACTGAACTCTAAGGAACTTGGTGCTCTCCATTCTCACTACTCGAGACTTGTTGATGTATAGTGGAGGGTGGTCATTCCTGGTCTTCCTGTCAGACCACATGGAGTATTTTGCACAGTTCTGGCCATCCAGCTATAGAAATTAAATCATTAAGTTGAGAAGGAAGCAAAAGAAAGAATATTGAAGATGTTACTGGGACTAGAAGTGATGAGTTAATGGGAGAAGCTAGTTAGGCTGGGACTTTTTCGCCCTGGAACAGCTGAGGGCTGCCCTTGTAGAGGCATATAAAACCCAAAGTGGGTAAGATAAGATGATTAATTACAGAATTTTTATTTCCAGGCAGGGGAATCTAACACTAGAGGGGATAGATTTAATATGAGAGAGGAACATTTGAAAGGAAACTGTGGTGCACCCTTTTAACACAGAAGTTGGCAGGTATGTGGATCAAAGTGCCAGAGGAAGTAGAAGTAGGTACACAGATAAGAAAAGTTTCAAAGGATATGGAGCAAAAGCAGTCAAGTGTAAATAGCTTGGGAAGACACTTGGTCAGCATGGACAAGTTGGGCTGAAGGGCCAGTTTCCATGCTGAAAAAACTGTACAAATCTGTAAGAAGGGGGAAGAGATGCTGGACAAATATGTAGGGGACTGTTTTCATCTGGAGAGTGACAAGTAACTGGGATGAAATGGCTGAGAGAGTGGTTGAAGCTGGGTCGCTGACAGCATTTTAAAAAGTGTCCCGATGAGCACTTGAGTTGCATCAGTATAGTGGGCAAATGCTGGGAGATGGGATTCATCTGGAAGGTATGGACAAGTCAGGCTGAAGAGCCTGTTTCAATGCTGTACAATTCTATAACTTATTCTCAAGAGCTCCCTATTAAGTAACTCAGTAATTTTAAAAGTCTCATCCTTGTTTGATGACCTCTCCATGGTCTCTTCCCTCCCTCTCTCATCTCCTCCACCCCTGGACTCCTTGACACTTATGCAATCGTCCAATTTTATGTCTAGAAACCAATTATGAAAAAAAGGTTGCACCTAAAGCAATTAATTTTGTGTGCTTGGAAAGCATCTGAGCACATTTCTGGCAGAAGTCCTGCCATCAGGCACCTGGAGCAAGAACCTTTTGTCATGCTTCATCGTAAGACGAGTGCAATTTCCCCTCATTATGCATTGGTAATGACAGTACTGATGTGCAAGATGCTCATTAAAAACTTCACCACCAAAATTCAATCAAAAGGTTGCAACCTGTACTCTTCAATTTTCACTCATGAGTAAACAAGATGCAAGTCATGCAGAAAGTCAGGAAGAAGGCACATTTTCTATTGTCTCCAGTGGGACCACATCCTTAAATGTAAAAATCACATCAATGAACCAATTTCATCAGTGCAAAAAGCTTTGAACTATTAACTATTGAATGACAACAAATATATAGCTATCAGAGCTCTGGAATTACATATGACATAAATCTCGTAAGAATCCATTACATATCCTGGGTTGGAAATTCATAGGCACAAAAAACATTTAATAGAAATCTAGTACCTGGGATAATCCTATCAGCTTATTAATTTATAATTTAGAGGTAGGCAGCATGGTTAACATAGTGGTTAGCATCACATTGTTACAGCACCTGCAACTGGGATTCAAATCCAATGCTGTCTGTAAGAAGTTTGTTCATTTTCTCTATGTCTGCGTGGGTTTCCTCTGGCACTCTGGTTTCCTCCCACTGTTAAAAATGCACCGGGTTTTTACGTTAATTGGGCGGGATGGACTTGTGGGCCAAAAGGCCCTGTTACCGTGCTGTACATCTAAACTTTTGGGCACCATGGTTGGCATAGCAGTTAGTGCAATGCCTTTACAGCACCAGTTATCGGGACAGGGGTTCAAATCCGGCATTGTCCGTAAGGAGTTTGTACATTCTCCTTGTGTCTGCATGGGTTTTCCCCGGAGGTTCAGGTTTCCTCCTACCGTTTGAAACGTACCGGGGTTTGTAGGTTAATTGGGTGCAAATTGGGCAGCACAAACTCATGGGCTGAAGTGGCCTGTTACCGTGCTGTATGCCTACATTTAAAAAATTTAAATTTTAGATACAACATAGCAACAGCCTCTTCCAGCCCATGAGCCCACATTGCCCAATTACACTCATGTTACCAATCAACCTAACAACCCCATAGTCTTTTGAATGTTGGAGGAAATTAGAGCGCCAAGAGGAAGCCCTGCTGTCATGGGGAGAACATACAAACTCCTCCATACATCATAAAGTTTGTTATGAAACTGGGGAATGGGATATTCAACTTCATGTCCCAAATAATTGCATGCACGTGTTTCTCCTTTGTGTCTCCACTTGATTTTTGCCACCGTCCACTATTACTCAATTTGTCATTCAGTATTTCCTTCCTTCTATTTTATCGCAAATCTCACCTGTCGGTCTTGTCCTTTTATTCCTTGCATCTTAATACCTGTTTATCTCTAACTAATCCCATTCTCAACTGAAATTATTATTTAAGTGGGTATTTAAATTAGACAAAGTCTTACTTGTCTAACTATCTTGTAGCCTGTCAATTTTGCAATTAGGTAAAGCCAGTTGGATTTGTTAAAAAAAATCTAACACAAGCCCAGTTTCTACCACAATCCAGACAAGAGCTACACATGCCAAAAAGATACACCTGCAGATATGTGAACAAATAAGAGTCAATTAAAATGAAAAAAAAAGCAAAATTAAAATCTGAACAAAGGGGAAATAGAACCAAAGGGGTTACAAAATAGCTGGTGCTCCAAGAGAAAATTGGAAGCTACATCGAATCAAGAAAAAACAAAACCAAGTTCATTATAAAAAGATAATCAGCAGTTATTTGGGTTCCTTAAAAATAAACAACTCAAATAAAAATTTTATAAATGACAAAAGATGTTTAATGATTAATATTATTTTCACTCCATGGAGAAACTAGCATACCTTCATCATATGAAGAAATATACTGAATTAGGGATTGTGTCTACAAGCAAAATGCAAGAAAGATAGCACTAGTAGTTAAAAAAAAAGATACTAAACAGTCACAAATCCTCCCAACCAGAGAGAGAACTGAAGAATTAGCTGAAGATGTTGCAAATGTCCTACTTGTATTTTTACAATTTTGGAAAGGTTTCTTCAGATAATAAAATTGTATTCATCAGTCTGCAACTGAAATAATAGACCAATTGGCCTAAACTTTGTTGGAAGGAAAAATAACTGGAATTAATAATTAGGTCAAACTGAAAGAACTCATAAACTCTTGAAAAAAAAATAAAAAAAAACCAAGAATATGTAATTTTAAGATGATGCCTGATGAACCCTACAGAAAAGTGACCCACACAGGGAACAGAAAATTTCTATAAATCTTGCTTACATATAGTCTCAGAAGACGTGATCATCTCCCTTTAAAAATAAGTGTGAACAAAATTTGATGCTTGTGGAAGTTGACAAGTGATTGACTGAACAACAGGAAACAGAATAGGATCCACTTCATAACTGTGGTTCGAGCAGCACTGCCATTGATGTGGACATAGTTGGAGCAGATGAGTGAAGACACAACATCAAGTGATCCCCCATGGGGTCCTACTGCCCAGTCATCATGGTTGATGGCCCTTTATGGGTTTAAACTGTGTTACAAGCCTAGAGGACCCCAAAACCCAGCAGTAATAGATATTCGCCAAGACAAATGGTTACTTAAACAAATGTTGCTTCCAATTATCTTTAAACATGAAAATAGAATCACACTTTAACTTAACTAACCTAACTTAACCCCCCTTCTAATTCTAAGCGCACATGTGTGTAATGTGTGTGTAAGTTCAGAAAAAGTTCTTTGGTTCACAGTCCAATCTCACTTCTTATTCCTCCAAGTTCTCTGGTTGCAGGCAATTCTTATACTGTGCACAGAAATTAACATTTATAAAGTTCACCAGGCTTTGGTGCTTGAAAGTTACTGCTCAGGAAGGTTCTTGTCGGTGTTCAGAGAGAGATTTATTGTACACTGGACACCCACAACTGATTCCTTTTTAATCAGCCACTTCAGTGTCTTGCCGATGAAACTTGCTCCACCAGGGTTTTCCAGATGATAACCTCTCTCTTTCAGGTCACCACAGAGTTTCTTTTTGTTTCTCTTATTTCAAGTGAAACATTAGACAGCAAGTTCTCTCCTCTTGCATGAACCACAGGGCTTTAACCAGGCTGAACTAAGCACTCAAAATCTGCCTTCCAAATGGGGTTTTCCACAAGCTTGCCAGCTTGTCTTGTTCCAGTCCCAGCTACAGCTGCTGACTGTAAAATTGCAGAACTGATTTCCATCTCTCTCTCCTCCAGAGAAAAAGCCTGTTTTACTCTCTATGTTTGCAAAACCACATGACCCTCTTAGAACAGCAAGTTCCACTCTGGACAGTCTGTGGCTCTGACAAGTTCTTTCATCTGTTGCCTTTTTGTAAACAACAATCCATTAGTGAAGATTCTTGGGCACTCTTCAAAGCTTTTGCAATAGCTCTGGAGCCGACATGTCTAGCACGAGCAGAGCTCCAGTATTTTAAATAAGATCTGTTTTGAAGTGTTTGTATGTGACTTACACTAAAACTCTTTCCCAATTTATCTCCCAAAAACATATCTATATACAATACAAACACAACATAATCTATCACAACCACTTGTAGAATGGGCCTGGCAGTGTATTTTTACATCACAGAATGCCCAAGATGGCCGTGCCCAGGCTCAGCAACCCAGACCACAAGATCTTTAGGATCTGGAGGAATAGTGGACTATCCATGGGAAGGACACTAGAATGGGAGGACACCACCCCTCCCTTCCCCACACTTCTGCAGAGAAGTTTGAGTGATGACGCAACATAGTAGGAGCCGAGAGCAGCATACTTGCGAAGGGTTAGCAGCCAGACGTCTCACACTGGTCTGCAGGATTCCAGCAATCAGATTGTGGGCATGTGAGGATGATGATGGTGTGCAGAACTCCTGAAGAGCTTAAGGTATTGACGAGCTTCCTAGGGTGTTTAGGACCAGGGCAAGGGCAACTGAAGCTCAAGTTCACCAGTGGAATAATCAGGAGGCCATGCAGCTATGGAGGTTACAAGACCGCATAAGGCAGGGCATCAGAGGAGGTGGTAGGATCAATGGACACTCAATGCCTCTGGGTGGATTCTCATTTGCTTCTCATCTTGATAGGAGGGCTGGATCAGCAGTGCCTCTTTGGGTGGCTTTTCAGGGTAAATAAAAGTAAACAAATTTTGTGTATTTTGTGGAAATGTCAATAAAGGGACCTTGAACCCTGAATAATGGATAGGTAATTGAATAGAAGGATGTGATTTGTAGTATACCAGAAGGATTTGTGTCAGAACAGCAACTAATCATATTTATAGATTGCTAAAAGAATGGATAAAATGCCACAGATCTTAATTGGTCAATACTGCAATCAAAGCAGTAAATTACAAAGATGTTTAAAAAAAAATGAACTGGGCAAAACTGTGCTCAATAAATTTTTGCAGAGGAACTGCAAGTTCACCCACTCCAGAACTAAAAGGATAGAATGGAGCATCTTATAAAATAGTTGATGGTTCCAGATTCCTTTATCAGCATCACGTAAATACACAAAACTTCTCAACTTTTGTTTGCTGTTAAGGTATACAATGGGATGCCACTAATCAAAGAAAAAGAAGCAAAGAGTGTCTCCAGCACTTCCACGGCCTCAGCAGCTGCATAGTCTCCGCTCCTTTCCAGACGTGATCCCACCCTCCTCATTCTGATCCTCCAATTTGATCAACACTTAGACTATGTGAACTCAAAGGTTCCTATTATTGTCATGTGATAATCCATTAAAATGTAATATACATTTATATATAGTATATAATATGCATAGTATACATGGCATGGTTGGCGTAACAATGCTTTTACAATGCCAGAGATCGGGACTGGACCTCGGTTCGAATTCCACGCTGACTGTTCTCCCCGTGTCTGCATGGGTTTTCTCCGGGGGCCCTGGTTTCTTCCCACTCTTCAAAAACATACTAGGGTGTAGGTTAATGGGGTGTAAATTGGGCAGCACAGACTCGGAGGGCCAAATTGGCCTGTTACCGTGCTGTATGTCCATATTAAATATTTTAAAAACACAGTCGCCATGAGAATTGCCCAGTGCCCCTAACAATAGGAGAAAGGGGAGCAAAAGAGTGTCCTTTCAGAGAAACTGAGAGACCGTGGATTCATCTGCAGCACTCCTGCAGCTACGCTGACTCCTGGCACATTTGACACATTGGCAAGTTAAACTCCAGATCTAAACCTCCTTTATCAGAATTTATTGTCATGAACAAGTCATGAATTTTGGTGTTTTGTGGCAGCGTCATAGGGCAAGCATACATATTATAAGCATCTTACTACATTACTATATTTTAAAAAAATAATAGAACATGAAAAGTAAGACAGGGTCTTTGATTCATTGATTATTCAGGAATCTGATGACAGCGGGGAAGAAGCTGTCCTTGTGCTGTTGAGCCCCTGTATCTTTTTCCCGATGGCAGCAGAGTGGGGGTCCTTGATGATAAAGACTGCTTTTTTAAGACACCACCTCATGTAGATGTCATTGGTGAAGTGAAGTCTGGTGCCTGTGATATCGCAGGCCGATTTAACAACCCTCTGGAGTTTATTCTTCTCCTGAGAGTTGGCATCTCGATACCAGGTAGTGATGCAACCAGCCAGAATGCTCTCCATGGTCCACCTGTAGAAGTTTACGAGAGTCTTTGTGACATACCATATCTTCTCAGACACCTCATATGATCAGGAAGATTTCAGTGCTGAAGGATCCCTTCTTGCCCTCAACACCCTCTTAAATCTTAGTTCTGATATCTGGTTCCCATGAAATAGTCAGCAACTGGCCCTGTGTGGGTCCTTCAGTCAGTGAGCCCTCACGGGTTCGCTGCTTGGTCTCCATCCAGTAGTCATCTTACATGCTTTACCTCAAAAGGTGTGGCCTTCCCTATTTCTGATACCCTGCACCAGTCTGCTGTTCCCCTGGAGTCTGCAACCCCTCATGGTACGCTAACCAGCACAGGCACCACCTTATTGGGCACAGACCCCCAGGTAACAGGATTTTTTTTTTAAATGTTCCAGTACAATTCAAATTACCATGCATTTTCTTTTTAGTACTTCACTAAAATAATCTTTCAGATACAAGTTTCTGGGCATTGTGATAAATGACC
Source organism: Narcine bancroftii (assembly GCF_036971445.1). Lineage (NCBI taxonomy): Eukaryota > Metazoa > Chordata > Chondrichthyes > Torpediniformes > Narcinidae > Narcine > Narcine bancroftii. Next base: position 425,529,923 of record NC_091469.1, read on the forward strand.
TGTAGTACATTTAATCTATTAAATCCTTCCACATGATTGCTGTAAAGTCTGCGGCTTTTCTTTTCAGCTTTATCACAGCTTATCTTGCAGCTTTGAGTTTCCTCTAAAAGGTCTGCATCTTAGTATTTCATAAATATTTCCTGACTACAAATGCTAAAGACAGGCCGAACATCTTGACATTGACAGTTGCTTCTATTGTTATTGGGACAATGCTTTTCCTAACACAAAGCAGAAATTGGGAGTAAAGCAATAGATCTATGAATTATTTTCCATTAAAATTACCAGGCAGAATATCTTGTGGACACGTAAAGTATTTTTTTTGTTCTCGGAAGCTGAGATTCCAGCTACAGGCAAAATGTTGTTAACTATCCTTGTAATGTTATGAGTTCTCCCACATGTAACTCCTGTACAAATTATCACTAGTCAATTGATTAATTGTTTCCATTGCCAGAAAGCTGACGGTCAGGTGGTCAACTCTTATGTAACACTTTTTGCACCAAATATTTTTCATCAGTGCTGTATTCTGAAATGTGATTTAAGATCTCTGAGAATGGAACAATTTTCTTATTTACAGCAAATTTCCTGTTTCCAGAATTTTACTGCTTTTTTTCCAGTTAAATAATAGATAGCCTATAAAGTAAGTATTTTTGAATGGCAGGTCCAGATAGGCTAGTAGGTTTCTGTTGCAGTTACTGTGCAGCTTGTTTACATGGATCACAGGCAGAACCAGACCTCCCAGCCACACATAAATGTATATTATAAAGGATCACCATATGGCTAAAATGATCCTTTGGCTGGGAAAATATTGGCAACTAAACTAATAGGAGGAAAAAGGATGATCTTGCATCTGATTTTCTGACTCTACCACACCTTTTACCACCGGAAAATTTTCCATACATTTTAAAAATCATTTAGCTGCTATATTTAACCTTGTGATCTAACATTGTTCTTCCCACATGAATAAAACATTTAACCATATAACCATATAACAATTATAGCACGGAAATAGGCCAATTTGGCCCTTCTAGTCTGCACTGATCGTACCTCCTCTAATCCCACTTACCAGCACTCCGCCCATATCCCTTCATCCCTCTCCCATCCATATACTTATCCAACTCTTTCTAAAATGACAAAATTGACCCTGCCTCCACCACCTTTCCGGAAGTACATTCCACACAGTAACCACTCTCTGAGTAAAGAAGTTCCCCCTCATGTGACTCCTAAACCTTTGCCCGTCAACTCTCAACCCATGACCTCTTGTATCCATCTCTCCTACTCTCGATGGGAAAAGCCTTTCCACTTCAACTCTATCTATCCCTCTCAATTATCTTAAACACCTCTATCAAATCCCCTCTCAGCCTTCCATGTTCCAAGGAATGAAGACCTAATTTGCTCAATCTCTCCTTGTATTCCAGATGCTGAAACTCAGGCAACATTATGTGGCTTGTTAGAGGATACGAAGAAAATACATTTCTACATGGAAATATGTTCAAACAGTAATGGATAGAAACTAATGCATAGACACTGAATTACTTCTGACGTCAGCTGTTTAATACCTTGGACTGGTTGCTTTGACTGGTTGATATTTTGATCATTACTCTAATCAACTTTCATGCAGTTTCACTGCTTTAGAAAGTGGGTGAATTTCTCCCTGTGATCTATTTGTATTAATTGCCAATTCTGTATGAATGCTGGATACCAAATCTAGAATGAAAGCAGCAAACTCCCATACCAGGTGCAAATCAATACAGGCAGTAAAAGAGTTAATGACAGATGTCATTGAAATACACTTATCCTGAGACAGAGGAAATAACATTAAATACAGCTCTTTCTTTTCTGAAAATATTATAAAAGATTATCTAAATTAATATTCAGAAGTTATCCTTTTTATTCATGGAATTTTTAAAAAAAATCATTCATGATGTATTGAAAGTTTGTACTTAGTGGAGAATGGTGGGGGGGGGGGGGGGTGCCCCAGGTAAAATAAACCTCTGGTCGGGAGCATGGTAAATGTATTTTGGAGCTTCTGTGTTACTTATGGTAAATGTATTTTGGAGCTTCTGTTTTACTTGATGAAATGTTATTGTAAATTCTGACAGGGCTTCCTTTTTCCTTATTCCCAGCATATTCCATATTCCCAGTGCAGTTTCCAATGCATGTGATGCATGCATACTTGAAAGCTGCTGAGCTTGTGTATTGACACCATGTGGCTTGAAACATCAGATTCACTTGGAAACATAAGTTTGTGAATGTTGTTGGGCTTGATGTTACTGTAGGTACATAGAGTGAAGATCTGACACAGATAGGCTAAAAGGCCTGGCAATGATCTAATATTCAATTGAACCAGTCTTATAAAATGACAGAAGTTGATTAAAAACAACTAAAACTGCAGATGCTGGAAATATGTGGAAAATAACAACACAAAAAAGTGCTGGAAAGGCTCAGCAAATAGGGTACCAATACCCAATTCTTTAAAAATTCCACTTCCCCTATCAATTCCTCACAAGCGGCTGTGACTGCTGGCTCAAGGTCGAGTTTGCTAATCAACTGTAAATCAGGACATCTCTCAAAAAGACTCAGATATCATGAACAGTCCAATATATTTGCTGCTGCCATAGAGTTATACAGCATGGAACGGATTTCTACTGACTAAGTTGGCATTCAGGGCTAGCCCTATTTACCTCTATTTAGTCCATATACTTTGAAGCCTTTCCTAAACATATATCTGTCAAAATGCCGTTTAAATGTTGTAACTGAACTCACTTCTAAAGCTTCCATTGCCTATCAATATAAATCCCATTGTCTCATTTGCTATGGATCATGCAATAAAATTTTTAGTAGACTTTTAGCAGTTCCTTGCATGAAGCTGATTAACATAAATACATTAAATATTTAGTCCAACATATTTATTGTATTTCGGTTTTTTTTAAATCTTTTTATTGGTTTTTGAGAAAATAATATCATGATAAAAAGTTCAGGTAAAAATAAATTAAAATTACAGATAGTAAACAATGCTAAATAAGATGCATATAATCCATGTTGCTGAAAGGAAAAGAAAAAAAGAAAAAAAAAGTTTAACTAATCTAATTTCTAACCCCAACCTATTATCTGAATGATTACAATCAACTACTATTTTTAATACTAATAGTTCAAAAAATGAAAAAAAGATCTTTATTAAAAAGCAGAAATAATTGATCTTTTTACTCTTTTAGCTGAGCACCTAATTTTCTCTAGAGAGAGGGATACCATCAATTCCAATAACCATTGTGTATGTGTGGGAGGGACAACATCTTTCCACTGCAGCAAAATGACCCGTCCAACAATAAGGGAAGCAAAAGCAACCACATGGGATTGAGATGAAGCCACAATTAAGTCCATTAGTCAGCTCATTCCAAAAATAACAATAAGAGGACTTGGAGAGAGTTATACCTGTATCAAGAATTAAAGATAGTGTAATAAATACCTCTTTCTAATAGTTACAAATGGCGAGAACATATGATATGAAGTTCCTTCCTGAGTTGTACACTTATCACATTAGAGGATATATTAGGGTAAAATCTAGATAATTGAACTTTTGGAATAGAGGGAATTTATTGTATTTTCTAAATTGGATCTATTGAATCAAGTTATTTACTGTCAATGCAAAATGTTTTATATTTTTAAATTTAGACATACAGCACAGAAACAGGCTATTTCGGCCCATGTGTCCGTGCCACCCAATTTACACCCCATTAATTTACAACCCTGGTATGTTTTAAATGGTGGGAGGCAACAAGAGCCTCTGTAATGTGTGAGAATGAAAAGGCTTGTTATCAGGAGTGTCAGATTTCTGATTTATTGCCAGAGTACATACATGACATCACATTAGATTCTTTATCCTGCGGGCGAGGTAGAATTACCACTTAAATTAATAGTGCAAAAAAAAACTACTTAACATACATGTCAACAAATAAAGCAATGTAAACAAACTGTACAATACAGAGAAAAAAAATCAATGAAGTGCACAAGTAAGAGCCCTTAAATGAGTTCCTGATTGAGTTTGTTGTTGAGGAATCAGCTGTTCCTGAACCTGATGGTGTTTTCTGGCACCTATACCCTGATGGAGCAACGAGAACAGAGTGTGTGCTGAGTGAGGTGGATCCTTGATGATTGATGCTACTTTCTGTCAGCAATGTCCCCTGTAGATGGTGGAGAGGGTTTTACCTGTGATGTCATGGGCTGTGTCCACTACATTTTGCAGGGCTTTACCCTCAGGTGTATTGCTGTCCTCATACCAGACCTTGATGAAGATAATCAGCATACTTTCTAACAAACATTTGTAGAAATTTACCAGAGTTTCTGATGTCATACCAAACCTCCACAAACTCCTAAGTAAGTAAAGGCGCTGATATGCTTTCTTCATGATGGCATTAGGGTGTTGGGTGCAGGAAAGATCCTCCAAGATAGTGACTCCAAAGAACTTAAATTTTCTCACTCTCTACCACTGATTCTCCAATGATCACTGATCATACACCTCTGGTTTTCCCTTCCTGAAGTCAACAATCATCTCCTTGGTTTTTGTGACATTGAATGTGAGGTTGCTTTGATGCACCATTCAATCAATCTGCATTTGATCTCGCCAATATAGAAGATGCTAGCAAGTGCAAGGAATGCAGTAGATTGGGTTGTTTGAGTGCATGTGAAATTTTTCCTCACCTGGTCTGTTTATAGCCCAATATGGAGGAGGTTAGGGTTCACGGATTGAGGGCTGCGAGAGGTGTAGAGGCAGGTTTTACACCTCCTGTGTTGCAGTGGGAAGTACCGAAGTGGGTGGGTGGGGAGGGAAGAATGACAAAAGAATGACAGAGAAAATGACCCCTATGAAAAGCAAAAAGATGTGGGGAGGGGAAGATGTGGCTGCTCTTGCTGAGGATAACAGTTTTTCTTGCTATGTGCTGAAACAAAGTGATTACTTACATTCCTGCTATGTTACTATTTGGTTTTATCCTCGCTCTCCCTTACAGTGGCTGTCTTTCCATTTAAATTTTCTTTTACTTTCAAACTTTGATTTGTAGACAGTTTACTATTTTTCTATTCCTTGATTAATTAAATGTGTAATTCTCCTTTATCTTCCTTAGTGTTTTTGACATCTTTCCAAACCTCTTGCTGTCAGGCTCTCCCCTTCTGTCCATGTTCATTGTGTGCACTTCCTTACTTTGTGTCAAATTTTTATTTATGATATCCCATTAGTGTCAAGCAACAATTTATTTCTACATTTTGCACCATTTGTGCCACAGCCTCCCCACCTCCATTTGCCCACCAACCCACAGTGCTGTGTCTTCACTCTCCAAGGTGCCTTCAATTCCACTGACATTCAATATTCATTATTTGTTTGAGAGTGTCGCATTTCCACATAATTTCATATTAGTCTGTCTGTTCCATTTGGATTGCCTGCTGATTGCCCACTCCCTTTTTCTCCTGAACTCTCGACAGGGTGACTGCCTCCTGAAATGTGCTGCCCGCAAAAGTTCCATTGCTCTGAGTTAACACTTCAATCGTGCCAGACATCCAGTGAGCTCAGAATGGGGTCATTATAATTATAATTTTCTAGCATCAGCGTCCAATAAAAATTGCGGTGCTGCTGTAACACCAGTGTTACCGCTGGTGTGGACACAAAAGAGCAAAAAGCACAGACACAGCGCTGCTCCAAAGTGATCAACTACCCCGTCCTAATGCCCACGGCACTGTTCAGGCATTAGACATCCTGTTAAAGGAGCTAACGATGTTTTTAAACTGAAATCCTGCAACCACGGGTCTGTGCCCAAGATGAAGACGCCTGTGCTCAGCAGTAGCCACGGTGGGGGGGGTTTGTAGATTCCAGGGAGCCGCAGACTACTGCAGGGCATGAGAAATGGGAAGAACATCCTCCGTTAAGAATGAGACAGCCCTACAGGATGGTGACCATGTTGCCGGACTAACGAAGAGCACAGCGGCTGAGGGACCCACAGAGGCTGCAGCCGACTTGCAGTCAGGGGACCCACAAGGGCTATGGGCTGCTGGAGACTGGTTCATGGGAACCATATATTGGAGCTGAGATTCAAGAGGGTACTGAGGGTAAGAAGGGAGGCTTGGATCTGGAGCTTGGGTTGCCGATCAATCAAACAGGAGTCTTTGCAACAACAGAGGCTGCTGGAGACAAATCCACAGACATTCAGTGACTCTGAAGTGACTTTCTTTTGTTTCTCTGTCTCTCACACTGTAAGGCATGCTGGGTGACACTAATGGAAACTCTTTGCCTTGTATTATGACATGTCAAAGAAATCTTGAATCGTTGATGTGGTGCTATAGAAGGGCTGAATCTCCAACAAGGCAAACCTAGAATCTGGAGCAAAAAATAACCTGCTGGAGGAACTCAACAGGTCAATTAGCATCAGTAGGAGAAAAAGAAATATCAGGTTCGAATCCTTCATCAAGATTTGTTGAAAGGTTCCAATCCAAAATGGCGACAATTATTTTTCTCCTATTGATGCTGGTTCTCTACCTTGGCACCAATTTATAGCAGGGCAAGTTAACTTTGACATCATTTAATACTGGGTTATGCCCACTGTTCTGATACCATTCCATATTAAAACTGTTCACTTTGATGCCACTTTATAGTCTCTCTTTTGACACTGATTTTTGCTAACCTGAGTCTTCACTCTTCCTTTCAGAACCACAGATTATTTGCAGAACTGCAAGAGTTGATACTAAAATGTACAGCTAAAAGCTTTCTGGCGTAAAGTGAATTGAAGACAACAAGATGGAAATTTCTTTATGATGGCATAGAATCTATACTCAGAAACTGGTTAATATTGAACTTACAATGTATCCAATTAGCATCCCATTACTTCTATCCTTTGCATTTGGTTTACATCATTACCTTCTTGTAACATTCAAACCACCCAAATATGACCAGAAGATCGATTTGTAAAAAAACATTGCTTTAAAGATCAAAGTCATTTTATTTGTCAACAGTAAATAATGGTTGAATTGGAAATTGTCTACACTAACCAAACAACAAATGGTCATCTTAGAAATAACTTAGTAGAAACTCCATTTCAGATATAAAATATAAATTCAAAACAAAATTATTTAGCCATCGATGATAAACCACCTCTGAATCGATTTACACATTTAAACAATCTGAATTGTCTCTAAATAGCAATACAACAGTTTATGATAGCATCCTTAAAACAAAATTAATATTTATAGAAATATTTTTTCCAAGATTAAGAAAAATTTAAAAAAAATACTTTCATAGTAATATTTCCTCATGAAAGAAAAATCAGATGCTTGATTTCATCTTATTGCAATGTTAGGAATTATCTTGGGATATATCTTATCTCTGATCCAATCAATATGTCAAAAATGTTCACAATCTGTACAGCTACTTCTGTAGAGCTGTAATATTTATTAATACTATGCATTTTATTTACAGATGTAGATTTTTATGAGTTAATTCAATCAGAATCTTTTAATTCAAACATTATTTTACAGATCTCAATTCAAAACAAAACTTGTCTACATGTGTAATTTGGAGGGTCACGTGACCTCTTTGGCAGGAACTTGGTTGAAATTCACTTCCCCTGCTGATCAAAGGTCAAATCCATCCACAGGTGAGGCTACATTATGTTTGGCTCTCTTGAATACCTTACCTTAATGTGGGCATACCTCAGCCACCCCTTCCAGCTGTCTGCAGTATAAAGACCACCACGTGGAGCAGCTCTTTCTTTTACCCACTAGAAAGAACCCGAGCTCCACTCCAGGTTGTAAAACATTGGCAATGTTGGAGAGTCAATTGTAAGGACCATTCTGGTACAGGGTAAGGGTTACTGTAGCCACTTTCAGGTGGCCACAATACCCGACTGTAAAGCCGCACATTGTACTCCTGTGCGGCTGTCGGGTGGCCACCTGAAACTGGAGTACCTGACCTACTTACCTAACCCTTCTCCAGTAGGTGTAATATCCTGTTTGGAGTATCCCCCATTGCAGCTGAAAGCAACAGGGGCTGCCAGGGGGCCGGTTGATGATGTCGTGGTGACATCGTCAGCCATTAACTCTGTCCTGTACACTGCAGTGATATCGCAAGACAAGGGAGAGCAGGAAATAAAGACTGCTCGTGTAAAGTGGGAGATTCTGTCATAAACCATCGGGGTTAGGACTGAATGTACATGCACTTTGGCCATTCAAGTCATCACTTCAACAGTTAATAGGTTGGGAAAGATTCCACGGTGCACCATATCTCCAACTGTTCCCTGACATAATCCTCTTTATATTTTTGAGTGGTAGTATTTGGATTGCTGGTGGAAAAACAAATTACAGTACTCCTCATTTCAGATGTAAAACACTAAAGTCAGACACCATACTTCATACAGCAAAGATAAAGGTACATAACCAATCTGTCAGGCTTCAGCCCTTCATTTCAGTCTGTGATAAACGTAACATCAAGCATTCGGATTCAACTTGTGCGAATCACAGGGTCATCGTGTTGAACTGTAAAGGGTCCAAGTGCAATGAGATCAGAAAACATTTGTCTTATTAAGCAGGTGCTTCGGACATGCGAACATGCCACAGGGGCGGCATATTCCTATCCAGAGGAAAAAAAATCCGATTCTTAGTTCGGCCATTTGTTTATTCTATTTTCTCCACCATCGACCTTGTTTACCAATTCAAGCCATATAATGGTAGGCTTCCTCAATGGGGTTTGGTATCCAGCTGTGGGGCCCCTGCACCATCCTGTAATGAGGCAAGATCTGTTCTCGATGGGTCATTTCAAAACACTTGTGCGCATAAGTGCTGAAGAAACCCAGCAGGTCATACAGCGTCCATAGAAAGTGAAAAGTAACCAATGTTTCGAGCCTGAAAAGTCGATTTTAAAAAAAACTTGCACTGAATTTTGTATTTCTCCAGTAATTTTGTGCATTGCTCTTGACCTCAACATCTGCAGGTTTTCTTGTTTACGCTAATCCTAAACTGACCATTCCCAGAATGAAAACTTCAAAGCTCTTTAGTTTCGAAAGTTAATACACACTTTTCCCCCCACTTCCATTCCCTGACCTTTAACTGAATGAGGTTGGGGCAAGATCCAAAGTGTGGGCGGGTCTAGGCCACAGTCCCAAGGAGCCGGTGTTCGCTGGTAGATGGCTATCCATCAGCTGGCTCATTCAAGTGACAGAAAAGCATCCTCTCCACGGCACCTTAACATGCCAGCAGCACTCCCCCAGCTGCGATTGCCACCGCATGACTTTCGTTGGAACACCTGAAAGTGCCTTATGCTGTATGCCTAGAAAGAACTCTTGTGTCTTATTCACTATTGTTAGTGTAATTACATTCTGTAGTTAATTGGGGTGCCTACCTGCAAATGAGGGTGAGGTGATGGGTATTGTTTGTTTCGTCCTCGGTAAGAACTGTGATTAGTTGCGAGTATCAGTTTCTTAGTTGCATCTGATATGCAGAAATTATGTATAGTTTCTTTATCAGTGTGTGTGAGTGCGATCCCTGTTGCAAATAACACCCCCCCTCCCCTGCATATAAATAAAGATCCTAGTTTGTGGCTAAACTGCGTTCAGACTTGTCACCCTTGGATCTTCTGAACTCCTCTCCACAGCATGACTGCAGCTCCAATCATTATGTCAACAAAGATAAATCAGCCTGCTTCATGCACTCCAAGCACCACTTCAATCATTTGTCCATTCACCAGTAGCATACCCTCATTGACAAAAGCTCTAAATGTTCTTTCAAGTTTTATTTAATAAAACCTCCAAAACTCATGAGACTTAATCCCTAAAAGAACTATGTGTATGCCTTAATTTTTCTGTTTCCTTCTGAGTCACACACAATTCTAATTTGGAGAGTGGAGTGCAATTTTGCAATATCCAGTCCTCTCAAACAATTCCTGATTTCTAGCAATTGCTGTTTCCCTCATGATTAGCAAATCTAATTCCTGGAATTCCCAACAGCATTAAGGGAGTACAAGAAGATGGCTCATCATCTCATTCTTGAGAGCATTCATGGTAGAGCCTCAATCCCCTAAAGTGAATTAAGAGAGAATCTGAACAGCAATGTACTGGGAATTACATAGCCCGATTGCAATGCTTAACAAATGTCCACCAAAAGAAATGATTCAGATCACCTACAGGAAGCAGTGATCATAATATGAAAGGATTTACCCTGCAGTTTGAGAGGGAGAAGCGAAAATCAAATGTCAGCATTACAGTGGAGTTAAGGTAACTACAGAGGCCCAAGAGAAGAACTGGCCAAAGTTGATTGGAACAGAGCCTGAGCAGGAGGAGAAGTAATGGCAGGAGTTTTTGGGAGTAAGACACAGGATCATTTTGTTCCAAAGAAGAAGAACATTCTAAATAGATGGAGAGGATGAGGCAGCCGGACTGACAATGGAAGTTAAACAGAGCATAAAAGCAAAGGAGAGAGCATACAACATTTTTTTTAAAATTAACAGGAAGCCAGAGGATTGAGACATTTTTAAAATGAATAGAAGATAACTAAAAAGTGATAAGAGGTGAACAATTGAAAGATGAAGGTAAGGTAGCCAATAATATAAAGGAGGATACCAAAAACTTTTCAGATATATTGTAAAATCACCCATTATCTGGAATTCAAGCAACTGGTAGCCTTAAGCAACTGATTTTAAAAAATGGAAACAAAAAGGGTAAAAAATACGAAAGTTTAAAATTGGTGCATGCCCCTAGCAATCACACAACATGCAAATGATCACAAGCAAATGGAAAATTACATATCCGGCATCTAACAATCCCCATAGGTGCTGGATACCAGGGGTTTTACTGTATAAAAAGTAAAAGAGAGGCAAGTGTGGACCTGAAGCTAATGCTGGAGAAACAGTAGTGGGGATCAAAGAAAAGGTGGATGAATTGAAATGGTATTTTGTGTAATTTTCACTGTGGAAGACCCTGTCAGAAGGTGCTTGGGAAACTAAAAGGACTAAAGATGAATAGGTCCCCTGGATAGGATGGAATATATCACAGGGTCCAAAAAAAGGTAGTAGTGATCTTTCAGGAATTGTCAAGTCAAGAATAGTTTGAGGACTGGAAAATTGCAAAAGACAGGAAATTTTAGGACAGTTAGCCTGATTTCAGAGGTTGATATGTTTCTAGAGTCCATTATTTAATGATCAGTCTCGGGGTTGTTGAAAGCTCATGGTAAAATAGGCCAAAGTCAGCATGGGAGATCTTGCCTAACAAATAGAATTATTTGAGGAAGTAACAAACAGAATGGACAAAGAAGAGTCAGTGGATGTTGTTTACTTGGATTTTCAGAAGGCTTTTGACAATGTGCCACAAATGAGGCTTCTAAAGAAGATAGGAACCCAGGATATTACCGAAAAGGTATTAGCATGTATAGAAGATTGGCTTACTTCTACATTGGCAGAAAGCAGAGTAGGAATAAAGGGGGCCTTTTCTGATTAGCTGCTGGTGACTAATGATGTTTTGCAGGTGCCAAAATTGCATCTCTTATTTTTCATGTTATATATTAATGATCTGGATGATGGAATTGATGGCTTTGTGGCCAAGTTTGCAGATAATACAATACATTCTGTTACATTGCAGCTATTGCAACATTGATGAGATATTTCTGTTGTATTGAATTTTCCTGAAGACAATAAATGCTAATGTTAAGTACACTCACTATGCTATTGACTGAAGAGCATGTGCATTAACATGCATCTATATAAATGTGAAACACAGCATCTGTGCTGATCTGTTTATATAAGCCTGACTGCATCTATCCTGACTAAGCATGCCCAGGCCTAAGACAACTGCACTGAGTGCATACCCAGGCATACTTGGACTGACTAAAACACCTTGCTTTGTGGGCAATATACTAATAGACTTCAAATATGACAGGAAATCACAGAAATAGCTTGTATTTTTTTTTAAAACAGTACGTGGTCGGAAAGACTTACGGTGATTTACATGATCAACATCACAATGTCCATAAAGTAGGTCAAAAGTGTTCAAGAAACAAATTCTTTGTTGTCCAGTGTTATTGTTGTTGATGAAAACAGAGACGTCAATATCACTCTCCAACATGAAATTAGATCTCCCTTTCCAAAATCAACTTCTCAAAAATTTTGAAGACCATTTCCCTTCTGATTCTAACCTTAAAAGGAAAGAAAAGGATTTGTGTCACATTCTCATTTAACTCCCTTTCACATTTGCAAGTGATCCCAGGAATCAAACACCAATTGGTCTTTAAAGTGCCAAGTGTGAAAGCAAAATCAGCTCAACGCTGGCATCAGATGATGTAATCTCACTACAGGGAATGATGGCCTCGACCGCAATACAATTCCCAGCGTCTACAGACGCTGGCGTTGCGATCAGACAAGTGTGAAATGGGTAATTGCATTGTGAGTGCAGGAACGTGAAGGATGAAAAGATTAAAATGAAGGTATAAATTTTGCTGTGGGAAAGTCGCAGCGGGAAAGGAAATAAATAGCAATAGCGGACAATTTTTAAACAGCATGGAAAAGTTGGTAGAGCTACAGTGCAAAATTTACAAAGACCATGGGAAAAAGCAATGGCAGACCTCACTTCCCAGAATGCTGTGTGACAGAGAAACCCCTCCATGAGCACTCCGTTGCTTCAGCAGGTCATACAGCCCTTTCTCTGCTGCATGGAATTCTGGGAGAGCAGGTCCACCATCACTTTTTCCCTACAGTCTTTATAAATTGTGCACTATAGCGCTACCAACATTTCTATGCTACATGAATTGTGTGCTATAGTGCTACAAACTTTCCTATGCTAGATAAATTGTATGCGACAGCACTACAAACTTTGCCATGCTATATAAATTGAGCGCTAAAGCGCTACCAACCTTCCCACACTGTTTAAAAATTATCCAGTATTGCGATTTATTGCTCGCACTTTACTACGGCCCCTTATAAAGGTTTACATAGGTCAGCTCAACAACAACAGTAGCCTAAGGGCTCATACTGTGCTCTACATATAAGATCATAATACATTGATCCGAATTTAGAGCAGGTCCACCATTGCTTGATGCGTCATGATGTCACCGGTAGAAGGTAGAACAGTCCTAACCCCAGGGATGGCTCCTTGCAAGTGTGCAAGTGTTCAGTGTCCCAGTTAGGAGTGGACAAGTGTGTAAAGCAAAACTTCCATTCCTATCTCAGGTCACTAAACAGCCAATTTAGTGGGATGCAAGTGTGAAAGGGGCTTTAGACATTTCCTGGTCTAAAGTTAAAGTAGAACTTGCTGTCAAACTGTTACTGCCATCTTTGCGGAAAGAGATTTACAGCATTGACAGCAAATAAAGCCAAAAACAGAAACAGACTGGGGATTGGAAAAAATGCTCCAAGGATTGAAAAGCTTGTGTTGCCATGGAAGATGCAGAAATTTCATTTTTACAAAATGACTGAATCATTTCCACATAACCATATAACCACTTACAGCACAGAACAGGCCAGTTCGGCCCTACTAGTCCATGCCGAAACAAATCCCCACCCTCCTAGTCCCACTGACCAGCACCAGGTCCATACCCCTCCAGTCCTCTCCTATCCATGTAACTATCTAGTCTTTCCTTAAATGTAACCATGATCCTGCCTCGACCACGTCTGTCAGAAGCTCATTCCACATCCCCACCACCCTCTGCGTAAAGAAATTTCCTCTCATGTTCCCCTTATAATTTTCCCCCTTCAATCTTAAACCATGCCCTCTAGTTTGAATATCCCCCACTCTTAATTGAAAAAGCCTATCCACGTTTACTCTGTCTGTCTCTTTTAAAATCTTAAACACCTCTATCAAGCCCCCTCTCAATCTTCTACGCTCCAGAGAAAAAACCCCCAATCTGCACAACCTTTCCCTGTAATTCAAACTTTGAAATCCTGTCAACATTCTCGTGAACCTTCTCTGCACTCTCTCTATTTTGTTTATATCTTTCCTATAATTTGGTGACCAAAACTGTACACAGTACTCCAAATTTGGCCTCACCAATGCCTTGTACAATTTCATCATAACCTCCCTACTCTTGAATTCAATACTCCGATTTATGAAGGCCAACGTTCCAAATGCCTTCTTCACCACATCATCTACCTGAGTATCAGCCTTGAGGGTACTATTTACCACAACTCCTAAATCCCTTTGTTGCTCTGCACATCTCAATAGCCTACCATTTAATGCAGATGACCTATTTCGATTTGCCTTTCCAAAATGTAACACCTCACACTTATCTGTATTAAATTCCATCAGCCATTTATTTCTCAGCCCACACCTCCAGCCTTCCTAAATCACCTTTTAATCTACGGTAATCTTCCTCACTCTCCACAACACCACCAATCTTTGTATCATCCGCAAACTTCTCCACCCCTACTTCCAGATCGTTAATATATATAACAAACAATAGTGGAGCGAGGACTGATCCCTGAGGAACTCCACTAGTCACCGGCCTCCAATTGGACAAACAATTTTCTACCACTACTCTCTGACACCTCCCATCCAACCTTTATCTAAATGTTCTGTAGTTTGCAAAAAGTACAACAGGAAGAAGGACTTATCCTGTTATTACGTTTCTATTTATCTTATTTTTAAAATTTATGACAGCAATGTACTTTGAGAATAGAATGTGTGTAAAAGCAAAGAACTCTCCCCCAACTCTATCAATAATTTAGGGCTTACATTTTAAAACAATATGGTTATACTCATTTTATACCAAAAGCTTTCTTCTTAAATAGAAGATAGTATATTACAGTGCAGTACAGGCAATTCGGCCCATGATATGCGCTGATTTATGTAAATCTGCACAACAAATCTGACCTCACATCCACCACCCTCTACATTTCAAACCCATCTAAGGGTTTTCTTTTTAATGTCTCTATTGTACCAGCCTCCACCACCAATCCTGTCAAAGCATTCCAGGCACTCACCACACTCTGTAATAAAACCTCTGACATCGCCCCTGAACTTTTCTTTATTTACTTTAAACAGATGTCTACTGGTATGTGCTATTGTCACCTTAGGGAAAAGGTTCTGACTCCCACCCAATTCATTTTTAAATTTAGACATACAGCACGGTAACAGACCATTTCGACTCACGAGCCCGTGCCTCCCAATTAATCTACACCCCTGATATGTTTTCAATGGTGGGAGAAAACGAGAGCCCCTGAGGAAAACCCACGCAGACGCAGGGAGAATGTACAAACTCCTTACAGACAGCATGGGATTCAAATCCCTGTCCTGATTACTGATCCTGTAACAGCATTGCACTAACCACCATGGCAACCATGCCACCCCTCATAATTATATATATATATCTATTAAGTCACCACTCATTCTTCATCATTCTAAAGAGAAAACCCATAGCTCTATGTTTCATCTTCTATTCGTATGTGTGAGCACATAGACAACATGTGGATGAAGGAAAGGGTTTGTTACTTTAAAGTTGATGTAAACAGCATCATGAGGCTGCAAACCTCCATTACAAATCTAACATACTTGCTGTGTGTCAGCCGCCTGCTGGAAGCCAAGTATAATCAAACAGGAGCTATAATTCTTAAGGCATTGCTAGTTGCATTGCAAACATGATCACTATCATTGCATCTCCCTTTCTTATAACAAAAGTAGCTTACTTTTAACTAACATGTTTTCTTTGTATAACTCTGCAATTTAAAACTTTAACACAAACATGATCAACATTGTTAACATTCTTTTAACTTGTTTTGTGTGTTCACATTTACATTAAAACTTGAAGAGCGAATAAGATAGCACTACTTCATTCTATAACAGGAATCTTTAAATTTGCTCAATGAGTCTCTTAGGAGGATTCATATGTCTTGACAATCTCCTGATTGATTGTCTTTGAATCTGAGTTGTTGCCTCAGACGATGTCTTCTCTGCTGTGTATTCAGGTTGTTCAACAGTATCAGTCTTTCCATCCACTGTGGTTGGTCCCATTTGAAAATCTCGATGATTTCTTTCCAGAACAGCACCTTCATCTGTCTGAATGGTGTATGATCTTGGTTGGACTTCACTAAGGACAGTTCCCTTCTGAGTCCATAAGTTTGTTTGCCTTTTAGCTTTACTTCATCACCAGTGTGGAATTCCAGTAGGTTTTTTGTTCCTCTGTCAAAGTAATAATTTTGCTTTTCTTTCTGTTGTTCTTTGGAATTCATCACTTTCTCCCCCTCTTTTGTTTTCAGGAGGTTCTCCTGAATGAGTAGGTTTGATCTTAGCCTATGTCCCATAAGGAGATGTGGTGGTGGCATACCACACTCAAGCGACATTGAGCAGTACACTAGCATGCTCCAGTAGAAGTCTGTTCCATTATCTTTTGCCTTGTCTTTTCACTGTCTGTACTGATTTTTCCATTAGACCATTGGACTGTGGAAAATGAGATCTTGATGTGGTGCGTACAAAGTCCCACTCTTTGGCAAACTGTCAGAACTTTAAATTACAAAACTGGGGTCCTTTGACTGTGAAGACCTCGCTTGCCACATCATGTCTGGAGAATATGGCTTTAATACCTGTTATTACAGCATCTCCAGTTCTGGTGTTCAGTTTACATACCTCTAGATAGAGGGAGTAATAGTTTGTAACTGCAAGATAGTCCTTCCCTTGACATTCGAATAGGTTAGCATTTAACTTCTGGTATGGTCTTCAGTGGTTCTGCAGGATTGCTTGCTTGATATTTCTGGCATATTGTACAGTTTGACACTTCATTTGTTATATCATTGTTGATCTTAGCCAGTACATCACCTCTCATGCTCTTACACTTTTCAATTCCAAGATGTCCTCCATGTATCCTTTTAAACATCTCTTTTCTCAGATTTTTTGGAATAAGGATTTTGCTTCCTTTGTAGATGATGTCAAGTACTGATAGTTCCACCCTGCAGTTCCAGTACTGTGAGACGTCAGGTGAGCAGTCCTGCTTCATGTTGGACCATCCATCCAAGATGTTTTTTCTCAGCTGTCTCAGTGTTGCATCTTTGTTTGTCTCTGACTTTATGAGCTCCATTTTTGCATCTGATATGAGCAGTGCACTTGTGATCATGTTCACGAAGGTATTCACGTCTTCATCCATTTTGGTGTTTGTGGGCTCTCTTGTGTCAACAGCTCTGAAGAACATGTCTGCTGTGTACATTAGCTATCCTGGAGTATACACCTTGTTCAGTATATAGCGTTGTAGCCTAATCATCATTCTTTGTGGACATTCATTTGATGGCTTTTGGAACAATGCAACCAAGGGCTTATGGTCAGCCTCTACACTGATTGCTTGTCCTGACACAAACTGATGAATTTCTTTTACAAACATATGTGATGTTGAGCAGCTCCTTCTCAATTCGAGCGTATCGCATCTCCGCGTCAGTCACTGAGCGTGACGCATACGCAATGGGTTGCCAGTCATCATATTTTTGCAGAAGAACTGCACCGAGCCCACTATATGGTGCATCTGATAATGGGTCTCGCTGGGTCGTAAAACCTCAGAACTGTTTCCTCTGTGAGCAATTTCTTTAGTTCCCTCCATGACTTTTCATGGTCATGATCCCACTCCCATTCAATGTTCTTTTCTGTTCGTCTTCTCAATGGAGCCGTCTTTTCTGAGGGGTTGGATATGAATTTACCCATATAGTTGACCATTCTATTAAACCTCTGTACATCCTTTTTGCATTGTGGCGTTGGCAAGTTTCCTAATGACGGACACCTTTCTGGGATCTGGTCTGATGCCCTCACTGCCAATAATATCTCTTACAAATGTTAGTTCTGTCACCCTGAGCTGGCACTTCTCTCTATTCAGCTTCAAATGTGCTTTTCTTGTTGCTTCCAGCACTTTCCTTAGTCTCTCATCATGCTCGATTCTCATGGTTCCCCATACTATGATGTCATCCATTGAGGTATCAACTCCATCCAGGTGCTCATAGACCATATGGATAGTTTTGTGATACACTTTAGGAGCTGAGGAAATTCTGAATGGTAACCTTAGGAATCTTGAACCTGCCAAATGGACCATTGAACGTGCACAGTCTTGAACTTGCTTCATCTAATTTTAACTGCCAAAATCCTGATGATGCATCTAACTTGCTGAAAAACTTTGCATTTGCAAACTGTGACATGACTTCTTCACGCGTCGGAAGCTTGAAATGTTCTCTCTTTATTGTTCTGTTGAGATCTCTTGGATGCAGGAAAATTCTAAGCTTTCCATTCTTTTTTGTCCACAATGACGAGTGCACTCCATTGGCTCATCTATCTTCTAAATCATGTTCAGACTTTCCATCCTGTCCAACTCTGCCTTTAGTTGCTTTTGAAGCACAAATTGAACTTTTCTGCATGGATGTATAATCGGTGGCACATGTTTATCAACTCTGATTGTGTGTTCCCCTGGAAGGCAGCCTAGATCCTGAAATAGGTCATTGTAATCCTTCATAAGTTCATCATAGACTGTCTCTTCTTCGCTTTCCACAACGAGGACTCTTTTTACCAGGTTCAATTTCTCACAGGCTGTTAAACCTAGTATTGCCTGTACATCCTTTGGTACCATGATGAAAGTTAGCATGTGCTCTTTGTCCTTGCATTTCACTTTGACCATTCATCTCTTTGCACTGGTATATCAGTACCTGAATATTCTGTCACTTTCACTTTTGTTCCATATATCTTTGGTCTGGGTCTAATCTTATTAAAATCACTCTCTGACATTACATTAATTTGTGCTCCAGTATCCAATTTAACTTAAATGTATATGTCATTCACTTTTAACCTCAACATCCAGTCTCTGTTTTCTTTCTTGTTTTCAGTCACAACATCTACATAGAATTCCTCTATCTCCCTTTCATCTCTACATGAACCTTGCTTTATTGCACTTGGTTCCTACAGCAAAGGGCATAATGATTGCTTTTTTGTACCTATAGCATGTTTTACCATATGCTAGACACTTTTTTGGTAGGTGTTATATCTTTCTTTGGCTTGGCTTCGCGGACGAAGATTTATGGAGGGGGTAAAAAGTCCACGTCAGCTGCAGGCTCGTTTGTGGCTGACAAGTCCGATGCGGGACAGGCAGACACGATTGCAGCGGTTGCAGGGGAAAATTGGTTGGTTGGGGTTGGGTGTTGGGTTTTTCCTCCTTTGCCTTTTGTCAGTGAGGTGGGCTCTGCGGTCTTCTTCAAAGGAGGTTGCTGCCCGCCAAACTGTGAGGCGCCAAGATGCACGGTTTGAGGCGTTATCAGCCCACTGGCGGTGGTCAATGTGGCAGGCACCAAGAGATTTCTTTAGGCAGTCCTTGTACCTTTTCTTTGGTGCACCTCTGTCACGGTGGCCAGTGGAGAGCTCGCCATATAACACGATCTTGGGAAGGCGATGGTCCTCCATTCTGGAGATGTGACCCATCCAGCGCAGCTGGATCTTCAGCATCATGGACTCGATGCTGTATACCACATTGTCAACATAGCTTTTGATTGTCCTTTTCATTTTTGTTCACTGGCCATGCCCCTCTTTCCACTTTGCCATGCTTTTTGTTAAACAGTTTATATCTATCCTTGCTCACTGCATCCACTTTGCAGCTAGATTCACTGAACAGCTCTTTTGCCTGGGTTTTTACAGTTTATGTAGCCCTACAGAGTGCTATGGCTTTTTCCATGTCTAGATTTTGCTCTCTTAGCAGTCTTTCCTTGAAACTATTATTTGGAATACCACACATTTTGCTTCTGTTTCTCAATTCAGTCACATACTGATCAATACTTTCTTCCATTTTCTGCACACATGAAAAATCTCTGCCTCTCAAACATCACGTTACATTTAGATATGTAGTATGCCTCAAACTATTCCATTATTTTTACCAGTTTCATTTAGTCTCCTTCAGCAGCAAATGTGAAGTTATTATACACCTCCAGGGCTTCATCACCCACGACATGTAAGAAAACTGATACTTTCACTTTATTACTTTTCTCACCAGCTCCAACTGCCACTAAATACAATCCAAAATGCAGTTTAAATCTGTTCCAATTTTCAGTCTCATTACCTGTCAGCTGAAGTTTCGCTGGTGGGTGTAATCCTTCCATTTTTCACTGAGTTAGTTGCTGACTTTAGATTTTTCTTTTAAAGTATTTCCTTTTTATTTCCTTCATCCCACTTCTGACACCATGTTTCATCTTGTATATGTGTGTGTGAGTTCTTAGACATGGTTGAAAGAAAAGGTTCTTTACTTTAAAGTTGATATAAACAGCACCACGAGGCACGTCATGAGGCTGAAAGTCCCCATTACATATCTTACATACTGAAGTCTCTGCCTCTGTGTCAACCAAGTATAATCAAATGGGAGCTATAATTGTTAAGGCATTGCTGGTTGCATTGCAGCCATGATCACTAACATTACACTGTCAACGTTGCATCAGAAATCATGTTCTTCAATCCAGGCAACAACTTGGTTAATTATTGCATTCTCTATAAAGCTTCTACATCCTTCCTGTAGTGATGTCAGAAGAACTTAACACAATACTCCAAGTATAACCCTAACTCTGATTGAACAAATGTTCTATAGAGCTACAAAATTACCTCATAGCTCTTGAACTCAATCCCCTAACTATTGAAAGGCAGCACATCATAGCCTTAGGAGGAAGTGATCATAATGTGATAGAATTCGCTCTGCAGTTTGAGAGTTGTCAATCTCTCAGTGCGATGAAGGGGAACTACAGAGGAATGAGAATCAGACAAAAGTTAACTGGAAAGGCACACTAGAAGTGAGGATAGAATTTATGATTTATTTTTGTACAATGGTTTATATGAATTGTGATGTGCCTAGAGATCTGTTAGCCTATCCTTAACTGTTGGGAAATTGTTTGGAGTCAATTGTCCAGGATGAGATTACAGTGAACATGGACGTGCATGAGAAGATAGGCCAAAGTCAGCATGGTTTCCTTAAGGTAAAATCTGGCCTGACAAGCCTACTGCAGTTTTTTTGATGAAACCACAAGCAGGTTAAAGAAAGGAAATAAAGTAGATGGTGTCTATTTGCATTTTCAAAAGGCCTATGACAAGGTGCCGTACTTGAGGCTGCTTAACAAGATGACAGCCCATGGATTACAGGAAAGATACCAGCATAGGTAGATCATTGGCTGGTTGGTAGGTCACCAAGAGCGGGAAATAAAGGGACATTATTCTGCTTGGCTACTGGTGGTGTTCCACAGGAGTCAGTGTTGGGGTCACTTCTCTTTACATTGTTTGTCAATAATTTGGATCATGGAATAAGTGGCTTTGTGGCTAAGTTTGCAGATGATACAAAGAAAGGAGGAGGGCCAGGTAATGCGATGACGAAAAGGAGAGGCTGCAGAGGGATGTAGATCAATTACGAGGATGGGCAAAGAAATGGCAAATGAAATAGAATGTTGGAAGTGTATGATCATGCACTTTGGTAGAAGGAAGAAAATTCAAAATTTGGATGTGAAGAAAATTCAAAATTCAGAGGTGCAAAGGAGTTTGGGTGTCCTCCTGTAGGATACCCTGAAGGTCAATCTCCAGGTTGAGTCAGTGATAAAGAAGGCAAATGCAATGTTGGCGTTCATATCTAGAAGAATAGAATAAAGGAGCAGGGATATTATAAGACACTGGTGAGGACTCACTTAGAGTACAGGGTACAGTTTTGGGCTCCTTATTTAAGAAAGGATGTGCTGGAATTGGAGAGGATTCAGAGAATCATTCACAAGAATGATTCCTGGAATGAAGGGATTAGCATATGAGGAATATTTGACAGCAACTTGATTGTTCAGAAGAATGACAGGGAACTTCATAGAAGCATTTTGAATATTGAAAGGCCTGGACAGAGTAGATGTGGCAAAGTTATTTTCCATGGTAGGAGAGTCTAGGACAAAAGGGAACAACATCAGGATTGAAGGGTGCCCACTAAAATCAGAGATGAGGATGGACTTCTTAAACTTGAGAGTGGTGAACCACTGGAATTTCCTACCACAGGTGGCTGGCAGGCCATCACTGGGTGTATTAAAGGCAGAGATTGATAGATATCTGAAAAGTCAGGTTATCAAAGGTTACGGGAAGAAGACAGGAGAGTTGAAGTGGGAGAATAGATCTACTCATGATGGAATAGCAGAGAGCACTCGATGGGTCAAATGGCCCACTTCTGCTCTTTAATCTTGTTTTGTGGTCTTAACTACCTTATCAATGTTCACGACAACCTTGAGGGATTTATGGACCTGGACCCCAAGATCCCTCTGATCCTTCACACTGTTAGGAATCCTGTCATTAACCATATACTCTGCCTTCAAGTTCAACCTTTTAAAGAGCATGAACTCCATCTGCTGCTTCTCCACCCAATTCTGCATCCTGTCTATGTCCTGTGGTAATCTATAACAGCCTTCTACATTATCCACAACGCCACTTACCTTTATGTCATCTGTAAACTTAATGACTCACTCCTCCTCTTTCTTGGCAATTAATTTACTTACAAAAATTACGAAGTATGGATGATGTTTTGCTGTATTTGGTGGATCCTGATGTTTCTCTGCCAGCACTTCAAGATTCCTTAGAGATTTATGGTCAATTATCTGGTTATAAGGTTAATTGGACTAAAAGTGAAATTTTATCAATCAGTAAAGATGATTATTTAGAAATATTACGAATTTGAAGTGGATGAAACAAATTAAATATTTGGGAATTAATGTTAATACTGACTACCAAAATTTATATTCACTTAATTATCTTCCTTTAATGAAGAAGATTAAGGCAGATTTAGTTAAATGGAAAGATTTACCTTTGGGTTTATTAGGAAGAATTAATACTATAAAAATGAATATTTTTCCTCGTGTACAATATTTATTTCAATCAATTCCTTGTTGTTTACAAAAAAGATTTTTTAAGGATTTATATAAAGTAATTAGGGATTTTTTGTGGAAGGAAAATTTCCTACGATGGCATTGAAAAAATTGATGTGGGATTTTCAATTTGGAGGGTTACGGCTACCTAACTTTCAATTTTATTATGAAGCAGCTCAATTTAGATTTCTTAGCGCATTAATGACCACACAAGATACGCCTAGTTGGGCACAGATAGAATTGGCAGTTATTTCTGAAAAATTTTCGAATAAATTTTTATTTCAATGGAATAAAAATTTGTTACCAACTTATGATGTACCAATATTGAAACATTTAATGAATTTATGGACAAGTAAATTAAATAAAATGGGATTGAAAAATAAGTGGTCGGGACGATTACCATTATATAATAATCAACTTGTTCCTTTCACGGTATCTAATACTATTTTGAAACAATGGGAGGAGAAAGGAATACATAATTTATCTGACTGTTTTTTAGAAGGTCATTTTTGTTCTTTTGTAGAATTGCAAAAGAGATTTGATATAAGTGGTATTCTATATTTGTGTATTATCAGTTAAGATCTTTTGTAAAGCAGGTATGCGGTCGTCAAATGAATTTACTGTCTGAAACTGATTTTGAGAAATATGTGCTCTCATTTGCAAAAAAGGGTTATATATCAGGTTTGTATCATATTTTGTTGGAAATTGAAAGTAAAATAGATTGGGATAAAGATAAAATGAAATGGGAAAAAGATTTAAGTTTAACAATAACTGAAGAAGATTGGTCTGAAATCTGCCGTAATAGTGTTCAAAATTTGATTAATGCTAGATTGGTGATGATTAATTATAGTTTTATACATCAATTATATTTAACACCCAAAAATTTTTTTAAAATTGGTTTTAGTAAGTCAGATCTTTGTTTTAGTTGTGATCAGGTTTCTGGTACTTTTTTACATGCTGTTTGGTTGTGTGATCGGTTACAACAATTTTGGAAAGGTATTTGTCACATTTGTGGCCCGAAATGTGAAGTTAATAAAACATCGAACACAAGTTTTATCAGGTAAACTTCTCAGTGTCTTTATTTTCCAGTTTCCTTTGTTCTCCTGCTTGTGCTCTTATCTATCTCTCATACCACGTGACTTCCGGTACATCTCATACATATTCATTATCATGACATCCCTCCTTTAATCAGAAATAAACTTTACCTTCACTTACCAATATCCTTCAGAAACTTACAAACATCGTAACTAATGGTAATACTATAACTCAACTACATAAAATTTACTTCTTACAGCACTCATATATGCACTTTATGATATAAGATCAAAATACTGTCCCAAAGTTCTTATTAAAACTATGGCACAAAGTCTTCGTATCGTTTGGGCGCTTTCGGTTTCGTTTCGGCCTGCCTGCGATATTGTCGTCGCTTCTCGGTTGTTCACTCTCAGCATCGGAAATACTGCTCGCCACGGCTTCGGGTGTTTCTGGCGCTCTAGTCACTTCATCAGGAGTGCTGGTAACTGCCTCTGGAACATCATCAGGTCTCTCAGTTTCAGCATCTCGTATTGGCCTTTCAACTTCTTCGCTCGATGTATCTCTGGACTGGTACCTTTTTACACCTGATACATTTCTCTTATACAGGACTCCAGTCGGAGACTTGACTGTCACCATACTGCCACTTCTGGATACGACAGTATAGGGTTGATGGTAATAAGGTGTGTCTAGCTTACCACCAGTTTCATGCCTCACTAGAACATTATCTCCTGGCATGATGTCTGAGTACTTGGCTCCACGTTTCGAATCTGTGTACAGCTTTGCTGCACCTTTCTTTTCAGCATCGTGGTCCCTCATCTCTTGGTCGTCTCGGATTTCCTTTATTTCTGGCATTTTTGTGTGGATTTTTCTCCCAAAAAATGCTTCTGCAGGACTTTTTCCAGTGGTTGCATGAGGCGTTGCTCGATAGACAGCCACATAAGATAGCAATGCTTCTCGCCAATTTTGTCCTTCAGCATGTGCAATCCTCAATCGTTTTTCAATGGACTGATTTTGTCTCTCTACTTCTCCGTTGGCTTGCGGCCATTTCAGAGTCACTTTATGATGGTGGATACCTGTGGTCCTCATGTATTCCGCAAATGTCTCTGAAATGAATTGTGGACCATTGTCAGAGTATAATGTAACAGGTAATCCATATCTTGCGAATATCTCTGCTAACGCTCGTATTGTTTTTTCAGAGGTTGTGGACTTCAACACCACATACTCATAGTATCTGCTGTAGTAATCTATCACTACCATAATTGACTCACCCGTCGGTAAGGGTCCAAGAAAATCAACAGCTACGTCGATCCATGGTCCTGTCGGGAGTTGCGTACTCCGGATCGGTTCTGGCGGATTACTCCTACTTGTGATTTGACATCTGTGACAAGTTTTAACAAATCTCTCTGCGTCTTTATCACAACCTGGCCACCATACCTTGGACCTGAGGTTTTGCTTGGTACCAACAATACCTAGGTGTCCTTCATGCGCTAAGGATACGATCTTCGGTCTCAATCTTTGCGGTATCACCAATCTGCAACCTCTTAATACACACTGTCCGATGCAACAAAGTTCGTCTCTAATGGGAATGTAAGCCTTGTGAGTACACTTGTCCCATTGTCCACTCTGTATGCATTCTCTTACTTCCATGAGTTCTGGATCACGTTCGGATTCTCTCTCGACTTCCTTCGTAGTCACAGCTTTCGGTGTCGACTGAATAGCTACGAAGCATACAAAGCTCTGTTTCTGTTCCCAATTCTGACTCGGATTGTGGACCACCATCCTTCACCAATCTGGACAGCGGATCAGCAATGTTTGTTTTCCCTGCAATGTGGATTACTTTATATTTGTAGGGTTGTAGTCTGAGTACCCATCTCTCTATTCTGGCACATGGTTTGGATCTAGGTGCATAGATCACCTCTAATGGCTTATGATCTGTGATGAGTTCAAATTCAATGCCGTATAAATATGCATGGAACCTCTCACAGGCCCATACAAGTCCGAGTGCTTCTTTCTCTGTCTGAGAGTATCTTCTTTCCACATCTGATAATGATCTGCTGGCATAGGCAATGATTCTTGGTCCTCCATCATGCATCTGGACCAACACGGCTCCTAAACCAACCGGGCTGACATCCACTATGACTTTGGTTGATGCCGCCGGATCGTAATATCCAAGAGTTTTTGCATCTGTCAGGCTTTGCTTCAGCGCTGTGAACGCTTTCTTCTGCTCAGATCCAAAATGAAATGGTACACCTTTCCTGGTTAGTTTCCTTAGTGGTTCTGCCACTGTAGCGAAATTAGGAATGAACTTTGCACAAAAATTGACCAATCCCAGGAAATTCCTCACCTCTGTTGCGTTCTGAGGTGCACGTGCCTCTTCAATAGCTTTCACCTTGGCCTCTGCAGGGTTTAGTCCTTCCCGTGTAAGTCTGTGTCCCATGAAGTCCATTTCTGACACACCGAACTGGCACTTGTTTCCATTCACGGTAAGGCCTGCCTCCTGTAGTCTAGATAGTACACACCTCAACCGTTTGTCATGCTCTTCCTTCGTTGGTGCATGGACTATGATGTCGTCAGAAATGTTGGCAACTCCAGGAATGCCTTGAATCACTCGATGGATTTCATACTGGTAGATCTCCGAAGCTGCATTAATTCCAAATGATAGTCTCTTGTAATGATACAATCCACAGTGAGTCACAAATGTTGTTACATCTCGGGAACCTGGATCCAGCTCTAATTGATGATAGCCCCATTTCAGATCAATTTTTGAAAATACCTTGCTGGTAGTTAGTTCTTGAAGTATTTCCTCCACTGTTGGTATAGGTGTCGTTCTCTAATTATAGCTTCATTGGCCATTCTCATGTCAACACATAGTCTTATGTCACCCTTTGGTTTGGGCACAATCACTACGGGACTGACCCATTGTGTCAAATATTCCACCGGTTCAATAATGTCTTGTTCGATCAATTCTTTAATTTTGGCTTCGACTTTCCCACGAAGTCCAAACGGAGTTCGGTGCATTGGTTGTGCCTTGGGTTTGACCGTTTCGTCTACTGCTAGCTTCAATTGTCAACCTTTCAGCTTTCCTACTCCTTGGAAGACTGCGGGGAATTCTTGCTTCATATCCTCGTATGACTGAATTGAATTGACACAAGCTCCTATATGATGTATTGCCAGGTCTTGCGCTGTGCTTCTACTCAACAATGGTTCTCCCCTCTCTTCTATGACCATAAACTCTGCTTCGGTGTACTTATCTCCAGTTTCAACAGTTGCAGTAAAACATCCAATGGTCTGCAATGGCTTGGTTGCTGTGTATGGATACAGTTTCTTGGAACACTTCTTTGAGGTACAGATGATCTTTTTCCTTTTCAACTTCTCCCATAAATGTCGATCAATCACATTACTGTCACTGCCTGAGTCTACAATGACCTGCACTGTCACTCCACCAATGATCACTGGGACCTTCTCATGATGTACATCATTCAACGTAAATTGGTAACAACTCTGTCCCTCCTGGGTATCATCATCGTCACCGTCTATCTGGCGAATGGTATCTTTCTTTCCAGGATACTTTCCTTTCCCCCAGGCTTTGCCTTTGGAAGTTGTACTCTTCCTCTTCTGGTCTGCATTGGACTTGCTTTTGCACTTCTTTGCAAAGTGGTCCTTACGTCCACACTTTCTGCAAACTTTGCCTTTGGCCGGGCAATATGGGTCTTTTCCGAAGTGACCTCGGTTTCCACATCGATAACACTCCACATCCTGTGTCGATGTATATCTTGGCTGGTTATGGCAATGTGAGAGCCTCTTAATTTGCTGGCTTGAGTTGTCTTTCAGGGTCATGGTATGAAATTGCCCTTCAACAGCCTCTAATGCAGCAGCAATGGCTAAAGCCTCAGTGAGTTTCAACTCACTCCCTCTTTCCAGTAGACGTCTTCTGAGTTTATCTGATCTGCAATGCTGTACGACTTGATCCAATAATTGATTGTCCAAATCAGCTGGCATGTAATTGCATCCAACAGCTAGCTGGCGTAGTCTCGTCACGTACTGAGCAATTGTCTGGCCATCTTCTTGTCTCGTTCTCCGAAACAAATGGCGTTGAAATGTAGCATTCGGTGTCACTACGTAGTGTGCATTTAATGCATCTACTGCTTTCCGGTACTCATCCTTTCTTCCAGTATTCAAAAGTGTCTTAAATGTTTTCCGAACTGCGGGTCCAGCCGTGAAAAGAAGTAATGCCCTTCTCTGCGCTTTTTGTTCAACCGTACCGGTATCTAGAAATAGGCCACGACTGTCGGCGTGGGATTCAAATTCTTCCAGCCATGCCTTCCACTTCACACTTACAGTGCTTGCATCACCCGTTGGGTCAAAATGAGCAATTCCACTATGTGTTAGAAAGTCACCGTCTGCACCAGCCATGAGGAAATATTCCAGCCCCAAAAGTACTGAGTCAAAGAGAAAATCCTTATCACCTTGAAGTTCTCTTTAATCCTCTGTAATCTTCCTTAGTCGTTAATTTTCTTCAAGCTTCTTCCATCCTCGTCGCCAATGTCACATTTGTGGCCCGAAATGTGAAGTTAATAAAACATCGAACACAAGTTTTATCAGGTAAACTTCTCAGTGTCTTTATTTTCCAGTTTCCTTTGTTCTCCTGCTTGTGCTCTTATCTATCTCTCATACCACATGACTTCCGGTACATCTCATACATATTCATTATCATGACAGTATTCAATCTGTATTTAATTATCTATATAATATTCATATTGTATTAGACCCTGATATATTTTTATTAGGGAATATGCAACCGTTGATTGATTTAGAATTAGATAATTACCAGATCTCTTTTATTTACTTAGCACTGGCAGTGGCCAAGAAATGTATAGCGATTACTTGGAAGAATAGAAATGTATTGTCTTTAGATAGGTGGTATTCAGAGATGAAGTTTTGTTTGGTTATGGAAAGAATGTCTTTTTCTCTCCAAGATAAGATGTCTTTTTATGAGTTAAAGTCGACCCCATTTATTGATTAGATACAATTTAAATATGTTTGAATTAATCATTTTTTTCTTTTTAAAAAACTTTTTTTTATTATATATTTTTTCTATGTATATGTTTTCTTTTTTTTTCTTTTTTTTTTCTTTTTTTAAGTTTTTTTATTATTAGCTGGTTTTTTTTCGTTTAAGTTCTTTTTGTTTTTGTTTTTTCATATATATTCTTATATAATAAAAATTTTTTGGATTAATAATTAATACTTAATTAATATTTTTTTTGTTTTTTTATATATATATCGATCTTTTTTTAAGATATATATTTTTAATTTTTTTTATTATACTAATAGTATTAATTCTTCACTCTTTATCATGGTGGTGGGGAGGGGGGGTTTAGGGGTTAAAAATAGTTTTTTTTTTAGTCTTAGTTTTTAGTTGTTAGGGGGAGATGCC
The DNA here is from genome assembly GCF_036971445.1 of Narcine bancroftii. NCBI lineage: Eukaryota > Metazoa > Chordata > Chondrichthyes > Torpediniformes > Narcinidae > Narcine > Narcine bancroftii. Next base: position 425,559,211 of record NC_091469.1, read on the forward strand.
GAGATTGGTATTGTATTAACTATGTTATTTTGTACTTGTATTACTTTATTTTGTATTTTTTCTGTACGTGAATTACTTACTTTCTTCATATGTTAAAATTAATAAATAAAGTTTCGAAAAAAAAAACCAAAAAACAAAGTATAAAGGTTCCAGAACAGATCCCTGCAGAATGCCAGGAGTCACCAAATATGTTCCACCTACTACCACCCTCTGCCTTCTGCAGGCAAGCCCATTCTAAATCCAAGCAGGATTGAGCCCACCGTGGGGGACCTTGTCTAATGCCTTACTATAATTCATATATACCACGTCCACTGTCTTACCATCAACAATTTCATTGGTCATCTTTTAAAAAAATCAATTAGCTCTTCAGGCATGACCTGCTCCTTACAAAGCTATGCTGACTATCCTGGAGAAGATTATGCTTCTCCAAATGCTCATAAATCCTGTCCCTAAGAATCTTCTCTGATAGTTTGTCCACCACTAATGTATAATTCTCAGAATTCTGCCTCTTATATTTTTTAAACAGTGGGTCTACATTTGTCTCCAGTACCTCTCCTGTGGCCAGGGAAAATGAAACAGTCATCTTCAATGCACCAGCAATCTCTTCTATTGTGTCCAGTCCTGGGGACTTTTCCATCTAAGCATTTTTAAGAAAATCCAGCACTTCCTCATTCTTAACATCAACATTGTGTCCAGTCCTGGGGACTTTTCCATCTAAGCATTTTTAAGAAAATCCAGCACTTCCTCATTCTTAACATCAACATGGTCCAGTACATTAGCCAACACTGTCCTTGCGTTCACCAAGGTCCTTCTCCCTGAAGAGCAAAATATTCATCAAGGATCTCCCCTACCTCCTCTAATTGGCCTTACCCTTACTCTGGACATCCTTCTGTTCTTCACTTACATGTTGAATGCCTGAGGCTTTTACTTAATCCAACTGGCCAAGGCCATTCATGACCCATTCTTGCTCTAATACCTTTCTTAAATTCCTTCCTGGCTCCCATGTAATTTTCATAACCTTTCTGTGACTTTTGCTTCCTAAACCTTATATGAGTTTATTTCTTCCTCTGGACTAACAATCTTACCTTTCTTGTTGACCATGGTTCCTTTACTCTATCATCCTATCCCTGTCTCAGTGGGACAAACATATTTAGAATTACTCTCAAATAGTCCCAAAACATCTTCCAAATTTCCAAATCTCTGCATTTCCCAGAGATCATCTATTCCCAATTTACTCTCCCGTTCCTGCCTAATCCCATCATAATTAGCCCTTCCAAAACTAACACTTGCCTACTTTGTCTTCTCCTATCTTGTCCACAATATTGAAATATGCACTTTTTCTGAATCCTTTATTGAAATAAATAAATTTTAACCCATATATGCCTTATCCACTGCCTGCCCTTCCTCACACCCTCACTGCACATTGTATATACCTTTCCACCAATTGCTCCATCTTCCACTGTAAAGATCTGGTTCCCATCCTCCTGCCTACCAAGTTTAAACCCTCCATTCAGTTCAAGAAAACCTCCTCGCAAGGATCTTCATCCCTCTAGAGTTCAGATGCAGCCAGTCTATTTTTTTGTACACATCATAGATTCCCCGCTGTTTTTTGTATACGTCATACATTCTCAACCATTCACACATTTGAACTCCTGCTCCCTCCACTAACTCCTCAGCCATGCCATAACTGCACATTCTTGCCCTCACTATCTAGTGGCACAGGCAACAATCCAGAGATTAACGACCTTTGTGGTCCTAGTTTTTTAGTTTTCTTCCTAACTCCCTATATTCCCTCTTCAGGACCTCATCCCTTTTCCCATCTACATCACTGATACTAACATGGGCCACAATATCTGGCCATTCACCCTCCCTCTAAACAATGACCTGGACATGACTAGAGACATCTATAACCCTGACACCTTGGAGGTAACAAATCATCCAAGGGTCTTGATCCTTTCCATAGCATCTCCTCTCTGTTCCCCCAACCAATGAATGCCTTATCAGTGTTGCTCTCCTCTTCTTTATCCATCCCTTCTGAACCACCAAGCCGGAGTCAACCCCTCCACTGTATACTAAACAGTATGCATTACTTTCGACAACAGCCACAGGAGTACCCTACACCTGACAGCCTATTTCTTTTAACTCTCCTGACAATCACCTTGCCTTCTAGGAGTGGCCAAAACATGAAAGTCTGCAGATGCTGTGGTTGTAGTAAAAACACAGAAGTGATGGAGGAACTCAACAGGTCTTGCAGTGTTCATAGGAGTTAATGATGTATTACCCTTCCTCAAAGTGTAAGCAACAAAAAAAAAAGGCTTCTGTACTAAAAAGACTGGGAGAAGTGGAAGAAAGGGAGAGCGAGGAGTATAGACCAACATACAAAAGGTGTTATTGAATATAGCGAGAGGACAGGAGAGAGGAAAGGCGATAACTGACTGGGTGAGGGGGGGTTGGGGTGTTTATTTTTGGCTCTATGAAAGGAGACCGGTAAATTAGAGGAGAAACATCTCATATTCTGTCTGGGCACCCTCCAACCGATGGCATTGATGTCAACTTTTCAGGTTTCCATTCACCTCCTCACCACCGCCACCTTCCCCCCCACCCCAACATCATTCCCTATGTGTCCTGTCCTCCAGCTGTCTTTCTTTCTCTTCCCATGGGGAGTGAGAATGATAAACGACTAAAGGATCTGCTCACATTAACCATCCAAGACTCTCATATTCATGAATTTTTTTTTTTGTATATATGAACACTTGACCTGCATGTATATTGTTTGTCTGTATGTATGCTATGTCTGGTTGTGTGTCTGTGTTTTTCACCAAGGACCAGAGAACGCTGTTTCGTTCAGTTGCAATCAGATGACAATAAGCTTGACTTGGCTCTTCCCTTTTTCCCTCTGTCTCCTTTAAAGAGCCAAAAACAAACCCCCATCTACAATCAATTCTCAGCTTTCCTCCCTGTCTTTTTTCGCTCATGCCTTGAGGAAGGGCTCAGACCTGAAACATCAGTAATGTATGTTTACCTCCTACGGATCTTGCGAGACCTGCTGAGTTTCACCAGCATTTCTGTGTTCTTCGGAGTGACTGCCTACCCTTAACACTATCATCCCTTCTGCCTTCTAGATGATCTAGAGTTCATCAAGCTCCATCTCCCTAACATGGTCTTCTTGCAAATGTTAAATTTTAACATCAACTTTTTTTTTGCTTTCTATGCCAAACAGGATTAGTTTCAGTTAATTAATTCTGCACTTTCATTTAATTTTAAGCTAATGTTCACATATCCAGCAGTAAAAAAATAAAAATGGAACATTAAAAGAAGTATGAATCAATTTACAAAGGAGCAGTCAGTCCTCAACATGAAAAAGGTTGAGAAATTCTATTTTTGAGCATCTGCCTAAATCAAGCAACAGATTTATTTGGTTATTCAAAATTTTTCTGCATCAGATGCAGGACTCAGGTAACATGGGCTATATTGAATCTAGAACAGTTTTGACCAATAGATCATTGGTCTGAAACTATAACTTCTTTTGTCTCACCACACAAATTGCCTGACCTTTCAGAGCATTTCAATTAAACCACTTTTAGGTGGCCACAATCCCCGATTGTAAAGCACCTACTGTACTCCTATGCAGCTGTTGGGTGGCCACCTGAAAGTGGAGAACCCAGCCAGGAGGTTTACCTACCTAACCCTTCTCCTGTAGGTATAATATCCTGCTCTGAGAATCCCCCCATTGTACCTGAAAGCAGCTCAGGCAAAGCTGCTAGCAACTTTCAGGTGCCTAACAGCGGGCAGGCTGTTGACAGTCATCAGCGACCCGCTGACAGCCACCTTCCCCACTGGTGACACCTACCCTCCCGCTTCGGACCAGGGACAGTGTGGGACAGGAGTCACCGTGCTGACCGGGGACAGTGTGGGGTGTGGGGCAGGAGTTACCGTGCGGACCGCAACAGTGTGGGACAGGAGTCCCCGCTGCCGACACCTACCCTCCCCACTGCTTGGCAGTACCATGACATGGGACTTCGGACCCTTGAAGTCCCGCACCAGCCACTCCAGCCCCGTAGTCCCATTCTGGGGGGCTGTCAGGCAACGAGGAGGGGATTGTCAGGCAGCGGGGAAGCGAGCTATTAGGCAGCTGGTAAGCGAGCTGTCAGATGGCTGCCCCTGCCCAGACTCAGGAGCTGACTTTTGTTCTGCGGCCCCTCTCCCCGCTTCAGACTTTTCAAGTGGCAGAACATCTCCTTCAGTGCTGCCACCTGAACGTCCCTTCGCAGACACCCGCAGCCTGCTCCAGAGCCGCATTCTCCAGGCGATTCCACCTGAAAGTGGCTTTAGAAGCAAACACAAGAAATATAGAAATATTGGTCCCTTCAGCCTACCTTTTCCTTTTAACATCATCACAGATGATTTGCCCCAGCCAACATCTTTTCTCTTCTATGCCAGTTTCCCATAGCTCTCCATTCCCAATCTCCCAAAATAATATCTACTTGCTCTTTAAATACTCTCAATGATCTGGCCCAACAACCCTCTGGGGTACAGAACTCCAGAAATTCGCAACCCTCTGAGACTTCCTGATTTCTTTATCAATTAAAATTTCAATAGACCTAATCCAGATTGTCTGCAGGTTCTAGCCTGATGGTAATTTGGGCATTATTTAAATTACACTAGATAAACTTGACCAGAAGCAGATGAGGGAAAATAAATTTCCATCTTAGAATTGGCTCTATGTGAAAATCATAATAAATTGTAAACAATTGGAATAAAAAAAACATCCAAATGGATAGAGTTTTTACAATAATTTTTTTCCATCATATTTATTTCTTACAAATTATTTGTTATAGTTTATGCAAAATTGGTCACAATTAATTGCAATATTAAAATAATGAGTTTAATCACAATGTTAATCATTCCATTTAGCAATAATAAAACATACATTTTGCATAGTACAGTAAAACACCTGTTTTCTGGCACCTGTGGGGATCGGTAGATGCTGGATAAGTGTATTTGCTGGTAGCTTGAGACTTTGTGTTGTGTGATGGATTAACTAACTGCCAGGGGGTGCCAATTTTAAACTTCCCCATTTTTTAAATCTATTTATTTTCTGTGATTTTTTTTGCCGGTTGCTTGAATGAGGATTTTACTGTACAAAGGAAAATATTTTGTTTTTCTAACAGCTATTGCAATAACTTGAAAGTCTCATCTTCATGTTCAAATCCCCCCACCCCACAAATGCCCACCTCTCTTTTCTGGTTCAATGGTACCACTCTCCAATTGCTCAATTTCTGGTCCATTGTGCATCCTAATTTCCTCTGTTCTACCATGGGCAACCAAATTAAATAGCTTAATAGCACCCTGATGCAGGAAACACACTTTGGGGATGAGACTCTCCAAGATGACTGATGTCATGATAATTATAGCTTTACAAAATAGTGATGGCCAAAGCTGCTGGGGAATACAAAGACCATCATTTGACCATTGAACCAGGCAGAGACACAATGTCGAAAACCTTTCCTGTAGTTATGTGATGAAATTTACACGCATCAGTGCCACAGCATTTAACAAAGGTGCTCCAGGTCCAACAATGCAGCCTTAAAGGGGAGTGAAGATCCAGATGGAGGAGCAAGAGTGGAATGATATTATTTTCCTCTATGAATTAAAATGATTTTAGATGATATTGTGGTTCAATATGTTGACATGACTAAAGAATAATGGTTGGAATCTTACTGCTCAATACCAGCATTTCCAATCAGAACTGCCAATATACAGTTGCTCAAATTGAAGACCCGATTCCACAAATTGGCTGTTAAAAGCAAAAGTTGGATTTTTACAGATAGAACCTGGATCTGTCAGTTGGCTCTGTTGCTGGAGTTTAGTGACAGAGCTCAGCGTTGCTGGAATTTCCCCAGCATTATGGTGAAGAAGCAGCCTCTCAGATTCTGCAGCTAGTCTGACTAGCTTCAGGATCTGGGACACCATTCTTTTCAGGAAGATTGTACAGCTTCAGTTTAAGGGAAAAAAGGGGAAGGTAACTTTTCTTTTTTCTTTTCCTCATTTTTATTTCAGCATTTTTTAAAACTTGTATCTTTCTGTTCAAATCTAAAGAAATAAACTTTAATTTCATAAGGAGCTCAGCATTAAATTTCGTCGGCCACCCTTTGTCTATTCAATCAACCAGGCTGCATCTCTTGTTTTAGGTTTAGCAGGCAATGGGAGACCAGAGCTACAATTGTAAGTCAGGAACAAGGGCACATTTAAAACAGAGATGCGGAAGAATTTCTTTAACCAGAGAGTGGAACCTCTAGAAATTCCCTCCACAGGCAGCTGTTGAAGCCAGGTCGCTGTGTGTATTTAATGGAGAGATTGATAGATTATATCAAAGATTATAGGGTGCGGCAGGGGAGCGATGTTGTGTTGGAGAATGGTGGAGTATACTTGATGTGCCGAATGGCCTATTTCTGCTCCTATATCCTACATTCTGATGAAAATTGAACAAGCAAGGTCAGCCTCTAAAATATGTTGAACTTAAATCACATCAGTGAAAGAAATTACATTATCAGGATTAATGTGCAATTATGTGCTCATGATCTTTTAATTAATATTGATTAACTGATCTTTTATAAATTTTTGTGTCTGGCTCAACATATTCATCAGAAAGAAGGATATGCACAGCAAAACACATAAATTTACCACATTAAAAGAAATTACTGGAAACATTACGGAAAGCTTTTAAGCTCAACCCGACAGAGATATTTCCTTAGTCATTTCCCCACTCTCTCTACAATTTAATATTTTTTTAAATTTCCCACTTCCAATATTTTTCAACGAGTGGCATAGCAGTTAGCACAATGCTGTTACAGCGCCAACGACCAGGTCCAGGGTTTGAATCTCACAGATGACATCTGAAGTATATTTCTGCTTTTTATTTTAGATTTTCAGCTATTTGCAACATAATGCAAATTTCCTTTGTACCTTGAGAAATATTTTTGGGCAATGCTTAGATGGCTGAAAATCAATGCATTGGTGTATGGCATTTTATAAATCTAACTTCATAGAAGACATGATTTAAAACTTTATGCATCCACATGGATCCTCCTTTTGCAAAGCAATTTACTTTAATAACATATTCAGAAGAAAAATGGTCTCATGAATCGATATAAAATGCATTCATTAATCAATATCAATTGTTATTAACGTCAGTATATTGAGTTAATCTGAAAGAATGTATTTAACTGCTTTTTTTTGCTTGCAGGCACATTAAAATTTTGTTCAATGCTTTGAGGATGCTGATTTAAGTTGAAGGTCAAGTTTACTTACTGCATTCCGTACACACTGTATCATTGGATTCATGTTAACATATAGGACATTTTTGTTTATCTTAATTTTTCTTTCTAAAATTCAATACTCAAAATTATTTCTATATTAAAAAAATATTGCAGTTTGAGGCAAAATCTGTATAGAGAAAGAACCTCAAATCTATTCTTCCATTCATTTAAATTGCATCTTAATGTGGCAAAACAATCTAAATTTCATGTTTTATGCCTTCCTTTCCCTTCCCATCTGCCAGGTTACTGAGGACAGACATACTTCTTGAACACTGCTGCCACACCAGTTATGCAAGGAACCTTGCCACTTGTAACAATTATGGTTTTTACACACCCACTGCAAAATGGGAACTTTTTGAAAATTTCCCACAACATAGGCTGTGTTAGAAGTTTGGAACAGGAATAAGCGACTCATTCCCGTTCCAAGACTTTTCCGCAGACGTCCTGCTGTCTAAGCTGATTACGAGGTACACTGACAAGGTCAACCAGAACATTGCACGCAGGGTCTACATCCACCCCTCAAAATTACTGCAACTCAGTTACCGTAGTGTAAATGTCCATCCTGTTTGAACGGCCATAAAGGAGGGTTAATGTGAAAATTTATCAATGGGAAATTATCGCAACGGCTGTATAAAAACCATAAATGACTCAAATGAAGGGGAACTTGAAGGTAATATGAATGAGGAAAACAAAATCATCCCCACCCTAAAGATATAAAATCCAGTCCCAATTAAATGATGTCATCCCTCCCCTCAGCACTGGCTGAAAGTGAACCAGACTGTTGCTTGCCGTCAAGAAGTGCACCCATTCCACCCCATACATTGCCTTACTCCACCCCAGCTGCAATTAATTTGGTGCAGAAATTCACATTCATGCCTTTGGAATAGTCCAATCCAAAAGCAACATAAATAAGCTCTGATAAATTTTATCCAAAAATGAATCGTTAAATCTCTGTGCTCACTCATGTGCTCCAACTTTTGCTTGCAATTCTTAACAACATCCTTATGGTTGTTTTGCTTTGTAACCTCCTCTAAATCTGCACTTTGCAAGATCTCTGTACTCCTGCAACTCTGGCACCCCAAATCCCTGATGAACAAACATCTTACAGAGCTCTTTCTTTGTCCCTATCTGTCTTTCTTCCTTTGAGATACTTCAATCTAGCTCCTTGACCCAACTGTTCATCATCTACTTTTATACATGTGTAGTTTAGTAAAAGTGTTTAATTGGTAAAGCTGCTGTTTGGTGGCCAGGACCATTTTCTCACATTAAATATGTGGCTTTGGTAGAACACATTTTTGCTGCTTTTGAAAACGTCAGAGCCACTTTAAAGCTGTACATCCCTTGAGAAATAACCCACAATTATCTCCTCAGTGTTAATTCGCACATTTTTGCATGAGTATCAAATGATTATTATTTATGGCATTAAGAGGGAAAACTGTACCAAAAGCAGAATATATGTCAGTGAGCCAAAAGAATGACTGGCACCTTTGGTTGGAGAATAATCAAAATGCAGAGTACTTTGTGGTGCATTTAATGCATATAATAAGAGCTCCGGGTTATTTTGTTTATCACTCAAAATTAACAGGGATTTTTAGAAGTTAGAAACCTATATGATAGCCTGATGTCCCAAGAGAGTGGTTGTCCAAGAGGGAAGACAGGAAATTGATCTAGTTCTGCGGGGAGGAACTACTCTTCTGTTGAAACATGTATACCAGAAACAACTTAGTCGTGTTAGTTTTGGTAGGGATGCAAGTAGATGCATTTAGTAAAGTGAGGGAGCTGGCGATGTAATTAAGGTAGACCTACACAAGTCAGATCTACTCAGAAAATCCCAATTGAAAAATGGAGTCTTTAAACCAGTGGTTCTCAACCTTTTTTCTTTCTATTCTCTTGTCACTTTAAGTAATCCCTATGCCATCACTGCTCTGTGATTAGTAAGGGATTGCTTAAGGTGGTATGTGACTGGAAAGGGAAGGTTGAGAATCACTGCTCTAGATATGGAAATATTTTATGGAAATATTTTACTTGAGAAAAATTGTCATTGGCCCATTTCCTTTGGAGTTATGAAACCGTGTACATAACACGTCAATTAGATACAATTAAAACAGTGGTTTTCAAACTTTTTCTTTCCACCCACATACCACCTTAAGTAATCTTTTACTAATCACAGAGCACCAGAATACTTAAAGTGGTACGTGAGTAGAAAAAGGTTGAGAACCACTGCTTTAAACAGTCCCAATAAGTGCACCTCAGAACATTATGTCAACATCCCAGGCAATACTCCAATTGAACACTGGAAGGGGAGTGTGCTTGTGATAGAGACCTATTACCCCTATTGCAATCAAGTGCTGAGGGTAGAAAATGGATTTAGTGACATGGCTACAATTTTAATATATGATAACATGTTATTAGCCTGAGCAGAACAGTTCTGAACTTTTGAATGCACTGAATAATGGATTTAAAGAAGAAGAACATTTCCAGAATTTGACAGGACTCAAAATGAAACTCTTAAGTTTGATAAGTTAACAGTGACTGCGTATTTTCATTAGATCATAATTGAATTGAGCAGAATTCTGCAAGATAAAGTGAAGATTTGATACAACTGGATTTAAAGTGCATAATTTGGCTCACTGATGAAGGACTAATGAGGGATAGTATTTCTAATGAGATTTGGTACATTCTGAATTATTAAATTTCTAAATACTAAATGTAATGATTTTGGAATCAATGCCAAGGCATGAATCTCTTGGGCAGGCAATGTGTTTGTTTCTCACTTGGCAGCTGTAGGACAAATAAATTAAAATCAACAAAACATTCTAGTAAATTAGAGTTCTCTTTCATTTTTAAATTTTAATTTCTGAAATTTGCCGGTGGGAGCTTTTCACCTGCAAGAGCCATAAATTGGCAGACAGAATAACCCAGCTATTGCAGAATCCATCTAATTTTCATCTCATTAAATTAGCAAAAAAGTTTCACCATCAATTGAATTTTACAATGAGTGAGCAATCGAAAACTGTACTTCCTAATTTCAACAAAACAATGCAGTCCTTGTGATGTTCGATCAGGCATCATGTGGCAGTTCTAATTCACCGACCACTTTCTTACAAGTCAGTTGTAACCCATGTATGTTGTTTCATGAAACAAAACAGGGCAGCTTAGTTAGCATATCAGTTAGCACAATGCTGTTACAGCGCCAGCGATCGGGACATAGGTTCGAATCCCACGATGATTGTAAGGAGTTTGCACATTTTCCCTGTGTCTGCCTGGGTTTTCCCCGGGGGCTCTGGTTTCTTCCCATTGTTCAAAATGTACCAAAGGCGTGGGTTAATTGGCTTTAATTAGGGCAGCACGGGCTCATGGGCGAAAATGGACTGTTATCGTGATGAATGTTTAAATTTTTAAAAACTAAGATTATCTTAAATTAAAATACTGTAAATGCAATGATATTATAATTGAAATATGACATTTTAGATTTTTTTTTGTGAAAAGACATTGATTACCTCATCAAGGACATCAGAAACTTCATGTCCCAGGATCAAAAAAAATGCATTAATTCTTTTTTACAAAAACCAGATTTTGCAAGTTCTTCATGACAAGCTCAAGTCAAAAGGAGTTTAAAAGAGATATTGACAAAAGTATGATAAGAAAGTGTAGCAGAAAGTAATACATTATTTGACAGAGCCCATAGATCTTCTAACACATAGATAACCAAATAGTGAGTAGAAGTATATAGAAAATCTGATGTCCCTTTTCCCAGTTGTGGTTAATGTTTTTTTTTAAATTAAGAAATTCATTTATGTTTTATTTCACCATAAACTTCATTTATTAAATGAGTTATAGTTCCCAGGAAAAGAGAATTCCTTCCACAACAAATGTCCTGAAATCTCTCTGGTTAATGTCTAGGCCCATTCTTTTCCAGAACAACACTTCCATTTCCAGAATTTGCTTAAAGATACAGTGCAAAAAGTATTCCATACTGAGGAAGGTCAATAACTTTTGTGAGTGCACCCTTCTCATAAACTTTATCTCTATGTATGTCTGTTTCATCATGACGTGCAACCCATGATTGCAATCAATATATTCTCTACAGATGTAATCTCCATGCTCACCCGTGTCAAGCAAAACTGTGTCAACACCATCTCAATCATTTTCATCACATGCCGTGCCTCTCTTGCAAATAGCTTCCTGTTGGAGGAGAACTAGTTCTACACAAGAAACTATTGCCTGCACTCTAGATTCAAGGACTTCCAAGCATCAGTCATTTAGCTACAGTACAGATAGCACTTGTACACACATGTCCAAGGTCATTCCAAGTCATCATCATTGCTTGCTCACTAAAACATGAAAGGCACTTGCATTTAACATCCACTAAACAAATACTCCTCTACCAACCTGCCCCTACTGCACTACACAGCCCACTGACAATCAAAGTTCACTTTGGACTCTGGAAAATGAATTTGTTTTCATACCTTATGAGATGCCTCTCAATTAATGCAGACATTATAGTACAGAAACATAAGGAAGAGGCCATTGCACCTTTAATCTGTTTTGCCATTCAATACAATCATGGATGATCCTCCATCCAAGTAGCACATTTTGCTTTCTCTTCATACCCCTCGATGCTTTTTTTCAGTTTGGAAATCCAAATCCACCTTAAATATAATCTATAACTTGGCCTTCACCAATTATATGGGCTCATAACCAAAGATGGATGAAACTTCTCATCTCACTTTTAAATTGCCCTCATTTTTGACAACCACTGGGAAAATATTCTACCTACATCAGCCCCTTGAGCCTCATCAGAATTCTACCTATTTCAATGAGATCCTCTCTCGTTCTTCTTTCACTGGTCAATCCAATCGCCATTCAGAGCAGTCCTGCCATCCAAGATAACTGTCTCAAGAACCTTCACTGCACTCTAGGCATGCCAAATAAATCCTTTCTTTATGTACTCAGAACAAAATGATCTCTCATCAGAGCCATGTACAACTGGACCAAGTTATCCTTACTTCTGTACCCAAGATTTAAGGTACAATTTATTGTCATCTACACAAAAAAAGTGTTTTCCTTTTTTTTTGCACAGAATAAGGTGCCACTATCAAAACTTCTAATTTGCCGATAGCATCAACAGGACTACAGCAAATGCCATCTCACTGGCTCAACACAAAACCCTGGATCATCTGGGCTCCAAAGACACATAAATCGGGATGCTCTTTATTGACTACAGATTGATATTCAACATTATCATCCCCTCAAATCTAGTTAACCAAGTCCAAAACCTGGTCCTCAATACCCCACTGTGTATTTGGATCCTGCATTACCTAATCTCTAGAATCCAATCAATGAGGATTGCTAAGAATATCTCCTCCACAATCTCCATCAGTACCAGAGCACCACAGGGCAGTGTACTTATCCTTCTGCTCTACCAATGACTCAGTACATCACCATCTACAAATTTGCTGACAATACCATAGTGGAGGATTGTATAAAAAGGAGCAATGAGTCAGCATATCGGAGGGAAACTGAAAACTTGGCTGAACAGTGTACTGACAACAACTTCACCAAAACAAAGGAGCTTAGAGTGAACTTTGGGAAAGGAAAACCATAGGTGTACCATCCAGTGATCATTTAAATTTAAAATTATCACATTGTGAAGAAAGCACGCCAGCGCCTCTACTTCCTCTGGAGTTTGTGGAGGTTTGGTATGACATCAGAAACCTTGGCAAACTTCTAGAGATGTGTAAAGTGTGCCGACTGGCTGCATCGTGGCCTGGTATGGGGGCACCAAAACCTATGAGCAGAAAGCCCTACAAAAGGTAGTGGACGCAGCCCACTATGTCATGGGCAAAATTCTCCCCACATCAAGAAAACCTACCTGCAGCAATCATCAAGGAACCACATCACCCAGGATGTGCTCTGTTCTCACCGCTGCCATTTTGGAAAGGGGCAGAGGCCCCACAAGATTTGTGCCGCCAGGTTCAAGAATTGTTGCTACTTCTCCATCATCAGACTCCTCAACAACAAACTCAAAGACTCATTAACAACTCTTCCTTTGCACATTATTTATTGCTGATTTTTAAAAATGTATTTCAGTTTCTTTCCATTTTTCTCTTTTGTACACGTACCTTTTATTGAGTACATTTCTTTTCCCCACTATCGATAAGTAAAAATTCACCCTGCCCCACAGAATAAAGTATCTCAGGGTTGCATGTGATGTCATGTATGTACTCAGATAATAAATCTGAACTTTCAACTTTGAAGACCAGAAAAAGAAACAAAGAGATACCCTTCAAAGACATTGAGTGTTTGTGGATCTTGCAACATCTTCTGATGCTATTGCCTCCTATGCCCCATAACATCTGTTGTCACATGGCCTCCTATCCAGTCCAGTCCAGCAATAAACCAGAGCTTGAGGTATCCAAATCCAACCCCTCAGTCCATGCTTTTGCATTCCTAAAGTAATTGGGAAACTGTCAGCACCTGAGTCCTCAATGTAACATTTGCCTCCTTTATTGACTATTTTCAATGACCCAGATCCCTGTGTATAGCAAATGCACAAATGTGCAGGAGAAACTCAGGAGGCCCGGCAGCATCCATAGGAGACAAAGATATGCATCCAACATTTCAGGCTGGAGCCCTTCATCAAGGTATGAGCAAAAAGCAGAATAAAAAGGTGGAGGGAGGAGGGTAGAGCCAGGGGAGGACCATAGGTCAACAGCCAGGAGATCATAGGTAGACAAGGAAATGAGAGGAAAGCTGAGAATTGATCAGATGAGGAGGTAACTGTGTGAAGAAAGGAGCTGGAACAAAGGATTCAAGGGATGGGGAAACAGAGAAAGACAAGGGGAGGTGAGCTGGAGGAAAGGAGATACAAGGATGTTGGGGAGAGCTAATGGAAACTGGAGAAGTTGACATTAATACCATCCAGATGGAGGCTGCTCAAACAGAATATGTGGTGATGTTCTTGCAATTTTCACTGTCTTGGTTGGACAGTGCAGGAGACAATGGACAGACATGTTGGCATGGGAATGGAGCAGGGAATTGAAATGAGTTGCTCAATAAAGTGATCTCCCAGTCTGTGTCCAGTCTCTCCGATGTAGAGGAGACCACCTCTGTAATAGCTGGGATATCCCAGTAGCAACCCATTTCAATTCCAATTATAGGAAATTCTGGAGAAAGGCATACCTTGATGAAGGTTCAGGCCCAAAATGTTTGCTATACATCTTTGCCTCATGTGAATGCTGCAGGGCATGCTGAGTTTCTCCACTTTCACATATTTACTTTAACCATAGCGACTACTTTCTTTTATTGTTGCTTGGATGATATTGGAAAATATGTTGTTGCCTATAACTCATTCAAACAAATTCATACTAAAGTTGAGTTGTTTTCCAAAGTTTATTTAACAATATTAAACATCGTTAACGCTATTATTAGTTTGTAGTGGAACTATGGCAGCACTAGTACTCCCAGAACTGGTTATGTGATGACAGTGCATGATAACATCAATGTGTGTCAGGCGCATGATTCGGGCTTTTAAAAGGTTGGACACATTCTGAAGAGTAAATCAGTTTGATCCATTCTAAAAATGCCTTGTGACGTTATTTCATTGTGTCCACTGCGATTCCAGTGACCACAATTGGTGACCCTGATAAGTCCAAAATGTATTTTTGGACAAACATGGACTCAGCAGCCGTTGCTGTGAAGCTACCACCTTTCTGGACAGCTGAGCCTGAATTGTGGTTCCAACAGGCTGAAGCACAATTTCATCTTCGCAAAGTCAAGTTGGACACCACTCATTATTACCATCTCATCAGTACCGTGGACTAGGCCGTCGCTAAGAGGGTTGGCGACTTCCTACAGGATTCACCAGGTACCAGCAAGTATGATGTTTTAAAAGCACTTTTATTGTGGTATGTCCCTTAGGGAAAGGGCAGCCAAACTACTACATCTCGATGGGTTGAGAGACCATGCCCTTTCAGAACTAATGGACAAAATGTTGTTCCTGGCATCTGGTGAAAGTCCCAAAATGCTATTCGAGCATCTCTTGTTAGAGTAAATTCCGGATGATATTAGGCTCTTGTTAGCCAAGTATTCATTTCAAGACCCAAGTGCTGTAGCAGCAGAGGCAGACATTCTATGGGTGGCTAAAAAGGACAACAAGGAAAGACAAGTCTGCACAACCAACCCCTCCACTCTTAACCCTGTGTCATACTACAGTTCTCTTAGCACATCACTCCCTACAAACAGGCAACACCCCAAAACAAGCAAATAGCCTTTGAACGGACTCCTCATCTTGGTGTTATTACCACAGGCATTGGGGAGTAAATGCTTGCAAGTGTCATCCACCATGCTCATTAACGGGCTCATTAAAGGCCAACTCCCAGTAAGGCCTTCGGCTGTTGGCATGAAACCTGCAAACCTACTGTATGTATGGGACCAGTTGTCCCAGCAAAAAATTCTAGTGGACACAGGTTCAGAAGTTAGTGTATTTTCACCAACTCATTTTGACAATATTCCGACCTTTGGCACCAGGAAGATGAATGTCAAGTTTGAGAATCATCTCTACACTTGGCCATTCATTATAGCAGAAGTGTCCCGACCTTTACTTGGTGCAGATTTTCTTCGGGATCATTCATTCCTCATCAACTTAAAATGGTGTCAGCTAATAGATCAAACTTCTTTTCAGACCATTCCTCTGGCTCTGCACCTCCAAACATTAAGTTAACCAGTGGATGAATTCTCCAAGCTGTTGGAAGATTTCCCTGAGATTACTACTCTACATTTTTCTGCCTCCACTGCAAAACACACTGTAACTCACCGCATTTGAACTAAGGGCCCTCTTATCCAGGCTAAAGTGTCTCGTTTGTCTCCAGAGAAACTGCACTTAGCTAAGGAAGAGTTTGCCAAGATGGAGGTACTAGGTATAATTTGTAGGTCCGACAGTCTCATATGGTCCCAAAACACAATGGAAGTTGGTGACCACGTGGAGATTACAGGTGGCTTAATGACACCACCATTCCCGATCATTATCCAGTACCTCATATTCAGGATTCCTCAGCTAACTTGCATGGAGTGAAGATCTTCTCCAAAATAGACTTGGTGCATGGCTATCACCAAGTACCAGTAGAGCCAGAAGACATTCCAAAAACAGCAATAATTACCTCTTTTGGGTTGTTCGAATTTTTACAAATGCCATTCGGATTAAAGAATGCTGCTCAATCATTTCAACAGGTGATGGATGCTTTAGGATGTGGTATGACCAATGTCTTCATTGACCTCAGTGACATTTTATTGGCCAGTGGGACCAAGGTGGGACATTTGGAACATCTTTGTACACTTTTTATTCATCTTCAAGACTTTTGACTGACCATCAATCCAGATCAATGCATTTTTGGACAAGAAATGATTGATTTCTTGGGACATAAGATTACTCAAGAAGGCATGAGCCCGCTGCCATCCAAAGTTGACCCCATTACCAAATACTCAAGACCTGCTATAGTTAAAATCTGCAGAAATTCTTGGGAATGGTAAATTTTTACCATCAGTTTTTTCCAAGAGCAGCTCATATCATATCATGAAGCCTCTGTTTGAAATGCCAGATCTACCCATTGGAAGAGGGAAACAACACGTTCTTGAAGATGAAAGATTTCCTGACTCATTCCACTATGCCCAGCTACCCAGTTTTAAATGCAGCCACTACCCTTTCTATAGATGCTTCCAGTATGGTTGTAGGAGGTGCATTTTATCAATGTGTCAAGGGACAATGGAAATCATTAGTATTCTTCAACTGCCATCTTTGTGAAGCAGAGAAGTACAGTGCTTTTGATAAGGAGCTTTTTGCCATTTACTTGTCTATTCAACACTTCCGTTATTTTTAGGGGGGAAGAGAATTTTACTATGTATACCGACCACAAGCCCTTAACATTTGCATTTTCCAAGGTTGCAGAGCCCTGGTCAGGATGACAACAGGAGCAATTATCATTCATTTCAGAATTTTCCACAAAATATACTACATATTTCTGGAAAAGACACTGATGTACTATCCCGTTCTGCTCCACTCAAGATTTTGTCTGTAGATCAAGGTATTGACTACACAACTTTGGCCGCAGCCCAAGAAAATGACTATGAGATGAATGTTTATCAGACTGCAATCACGAACCTGCAATTGAAATATGTCCAGTTTGGAATTCATGGCAAACTACTCCTCTGTGATATATCAATGGGACACCCACACCCAGTAGTTCAGGCATCATGGAAACGTCATATATTCGACTCAGTGCATGGTCTCTCATATCCATCGACTAGACCGACCATTCGTATGGTTTCCAACAGATTCATATGGCAAGGTCTGAAAAAAAGATGTGAAACAAATGGCGAGATTCTGCATTGCTGCCAGAAAGCAAAAGTTCAGCGGCATTCTAAGGCACCATTGCAGACCCTCCCAGCAGTTACTCATCATTTTGCTCAAGTCTACAGGGACATTGTTAGACTGCTTCCTGTTTCAAGAAGATACTGTTAACTTTTTACAGTATTAGACAGTTTTATGCGATGGCCCAAGGCTATGCCTATGGTAGATGCTACTGCAGACACTTGTGCTCGGGCATTCCTCAGCTCTGGGATATCTTGTTTTGGTTTACCGGAGTATATTACTTCGGATAGAGGACCACAATTTACTTCCTCACTGTGGACGGTCTTGTTTTGCTTGCTCAGTACAACAATTCATTCCTATGGTGGAAAGATTTAATTGACATCTCAAGTCAGCCTTGATGGCTTGATTACAAGGCCTGAACTAAGCTGATGAGCTACCCTGGGTATTACTGGGAATTAGAACAACTCCAAAGGAGGACCTCCAAGCTTCATCTGCACATCATTGGTAGTCTCAGGGGAGTTCGTCCACTACCATTTAATCTCTAACAATGATCCTAAGGAACGGTTGAGCAGGCTAAGCAAGACCGTAGGAAAATTGATCTCTATACCACCATCTTCTCATGGAGAACACTCCTCTTTTGTGCCCAAAGATCTCAAAAACTGCAAATATGACTTCGTCCGTGGGGAAACACTTGGTCAACCTTTGCAGATGCCTTACGAGGGACCTTATAGGATACTCTTGACAAACTAGGTCAACCTGTATTTTGGACATTGGAGGGAAGGCACAGTCTTTCACTATTGACAGCCTTAAACCAGCATATGTGAACAAGGGGGGGGGTGGGCATGTAGCAGCACTATGGTGGCACTACAACTCCCAGAAGGCATTGAACCAGCTATGTGATGTCAGTGCGTGATGACGTCAGCGCATGTTGGGCGCACAACTCGGGCTTTTAAAAGGTTGCACCTGTTCTGAAGAGTAAATCCATTTGATTCACTCCAAAAGTATGCCTGGCATGGTAATTTCATCTTGTCCACTATGATTCCAGTGACCGCAAGTTACTATTTGTTGTTACAAGCTGTTAAAATGTTGTTAGACAGCCATTGGAACTTTTCTGATCCATCCATTTTGCAAAACAAAAGAATTAAAACTAAAAACATGTCATCTCCAATGTGGCCAATAAACTATCTGTAACCTTGGCTCAAAGAGGTTGCTAGGAGACAGCTTAAATTGTTAAACGACAGCCAGAAAGCCACAAACAGAACTGCTTGCAAACTTGCAATCCATTTTAACCCTTACAATACCAGCCCCTAATTATCATGTCTAAAAAATTATTACTACAAAGAAAAAAAATCAAATATAGTACATAGTAATATATTGATTAAATTACAAAAGAAAAAAAAAGTCAATTATCAAAGCTTTCTGACTCTTGTAAAAGACTTATTTTGGTAATTGGTCTGTTCAGAAAGCCATTCTTAGTCTAGATATGAAACTTGACATAGCAGTCCTCCTTTGTCCTGGATGATTTCAACAATCTTCTCCAACAACCAGGAGTTTTGAAGCACTGAATGGTCCATGATGATCACGACATCCCCAGGTGTGAAATTGCACCGGATCTTAGACTATTTCTGTCGCTCCTGCAACAGTGGAAGATGTTCTTTCACCCATCTTTTCCAGAATAAATCCAATATAAATTGTACCTGTTTCAACCTCCAGCGAGCAAATATGACTTCCTTCTGAAACTGCCCTGGTAGCAATGAAGGTTTAGTCTTAAGATGCAAAAGGTGGTTCGGGGTAAGTGCTTCAAGCTAATTTGGATCTGAGGAAGTCCTAGTGATTGGATGACTGTTGAGGATAACTTCAACTTCACATAGAACTGTCCAAAGACCCTCACATTAAAATTTTGTCCATCCAGTATGGAATTCAGATCCTTTCATACTTTTATAATCAATCTTTCCCATACACCTTCATGGTGTGAACCAGAAGGAGGATGGAAGATCCAATTGATTCCTTTTTGGAGTAGTTCAGCATGAATTTGATCCTGATTCCAGTCCATAAGTGCTTTCTTCAATTCGTTTTGAGCCCCCACAAAGTTAGTACATTTGTCAGATTGTAGTTCTTTTACTTGACCACACCTGGAAATAAAATGCAAAAGGGCACTAATGAAGGAGTCATTAAGGCTAAATGTGAAAATAACACCATAGCAGATCGGCAAGATCATTAAAGTATCTCCACTGTATTGGAAGTGAAACTTAATCAATTTGAATGATTCTGTTAGCCACAAAAGTTCAAAACCTTGTGGTTTTATTGTTGATGTATTTGAGCACAGAGGTTATACCAGTCCAAAATATGGAGTCTATTAGTTCCATCTGCAGCTCTCTTTTCAACACTGTGTTCATTCTGGTCATCATGGTAGCGGCCGTCAACTCCGTTCATGGGATAGTGACTGGCTTCAATGGAGCCACTTTGGTCTTTCCCATTGCAAATCCACAAAGTACCTGATCCTTGTTATCATGCAGTAATAGATAACTAACAGTTCAATAGCCATCTTCGCATGTATCTGCAAAATGATGCAATTGCGCAGACGTTACAGTTCCAAAATTTGTGGGTTTGAAGCATCTGTCAATCTTGAAGTCTTCCAGCGCACGACAATCCTAAATCCAACACGTCCATTCCTGTACAATGGAGTCTGGTATCTCATTATCCCAACCAATTCTTTTCTTACACAAATCTTGCAGGATTTTCTTGGCAATCAGGACAACTGGTGCCAATATTCCTAGAGGATCACATATCGAACTAACTGTTGATATAAACCCCCTACTTGTGAGAAGTCAGTCTTTCAAAATAATTTTGAACTCAAACCATCACACTGAACACACCATCGTACACCTAACACTTTCTCCACAGGAAGGTTTGTCATGGTCTAAGTCCAGATTCTTCATTTCCTTTGCCCTCTCTCTCTTTCGGATATGGCAGCCAATACATGATGATCACTTATCCATTTGGTAAGTAGAAAGCCTCCATTGAAACAAATCGCTCTCAACTCCTGATAGAGCTATTGCTTCTTCTTTTGTAGCTGCAGAAGTGAGACAATCATCCACATAAAAGTTATTTCTGATGGTGCTTATAGCTTGATAGTTAAATTGTTCCATATTGACCTCAGCACTCTTCCTAAAGGCAAAATTTGGTGATGAAGTCGCTCCAAATAGGGAGGAGTCACGTGATGGAGTAGTGGCCGGACGGTGAACTCCAGCCCTCTCCAGAAAAGTCGGGAAAAACAAGAGAAAATACAAAGGCACAGAAATACAAGTTAAAGAAAAGTGAGTATAAAGGTGGAAAGAAGATGGAGACAAAAGGAGAAAAATCAAAATCAACGGAAAGAAGAGAGGAAGAGAAGACAACGGAGGAAAAAGGTGAAGGCCTTACCTGTCTGAAGAGGCCCACTGTGGAGAGAGGAGCCCACTACCTCAGGTCGGTAGAAAAAGAATTACAACAATGGCTCACAGAGCCGAGTAAAAGTGCGCAACCGCGCATGAAAAAAAACACACCGACAGGAGGGGGGACCAGCTGGGGAGTCGATCTCCACAGCCGGCAACGACAGCTGCAGAACACCTGCAGCAAGAAGAGACCACAGAAGACAATGGAAACAAGAAAGAAGAGGAGGAAAGGGCATCAAAGAAACAACAGATGGCCAACCCAGAGGAAGAAGAAGAGGAAGAATACAGTGAAATAGATAAAGGGAAAGGCAAGGTAAAGGATATACTTGCTCTTGTTAGAGGATACATGGAGTCATTTAAAGAATGGCAAACACAGGAATTCAATGATTTAAGAAGAAGAATAAACAACACAGAAGAGAAAGTGAATAAAATAGATATGACCTTAACAGAAATGGGGAAAAAAATGGACAAGATGGAAGAACGGGCAATAGCAGCAGAAATGGAGGTAGAAGACTTAAAAAAGAAATTGGAGGAATCTAATAAAAAAACTAAAGAGACACAAGAATTACTAGCTCAAAAAATAGATATAATGGAAAATTATAACAGAAGAAATAACATAAAGATAGTGGGCCTTAAGGAAGATGAAGAAGGCAAGAATATGAGGGAGTTTATAAAAGAATGGATCCCTAAGACCCTAGGATGTCCAGAACTACAGCAAGAAATGGAAATAGAAAGGGCACATAGAGCATTGGCCCCTAAACCACAACCACAACAAAAACCAAGATCTATTGTAGTAAAATTCCTAAGATATACTACAAGAGAAAAGGTACTGGAGAAGACAATGGAAAAAGTAAGAGAGGGCAACAAACCACTGGAGTATAAAGGGCAAAAAATCTTCATTTATCCAGATATAAGTTTTGAACTCCTAAAGAAGAGAAAAGAGTTCAATACAGCAAAGGCAATTTTATGGAAGAAAGGATATAAATTTACACTGAAGCATCCTGCGGTATTGAAAATATTTATTCCAGGACAACAAAACAGACTGTTCTCGGATCCAGAAGAAGCACGAAAATTTGCAGAACAATTACAAAAATAGACTGAGGGATGAAGACGGGTAATGAGAGTAAAAATGATCACGATTGATATGTATGTAGGTAAAGACAAAAATAGACTGAGGGATGAAGACGGGTAAGGAGGGTAAAAATGACCACGATTGATATGTATGCGGGTAAAGAGGTATAAGAGTGAATAGAGACAATGGGCATACGTGAAAGTATCTGTAATTAGAGGAAAACATAGATAGTATAGACAAGAATTAATAAGGGAAGGTAATGGAATAGAGAGAATAAGGAGGGAATTAAAAGAGTGACCTTTGTGACATATGAAAAGTGAAATCTTTTCTGGGGGGGGCTGGGTGGGGGAAAAGAGCGGTCACTGCAAAATCAGTTGACGCTTGCGAGTGGATTCGCAAATCCAAATGAAGAGGGGAGATGTGGTTGTCCGACAAGGGATAAAGGACAACTCAGGAGGGGAAGGA
Organism: Narcine bancroftii; assembly: GCF_036971445.1. Taxonomy (NCBI): domain Eukaryota; kingdom Metazoa; phylum Chordata; class Chondrichthyes; order Torpediniformes; family Narcinidae; genus Narcine; species Narcine bancroftii. The sequence goes on from NC_091469.1 coordinate 425,581,870, forward strand.
GAGATTGGGGATAAAGAAGATAGAAATAGGAGAATAAGGAAAATGTTGGATGTTGTAGGAATGTTGTCTGGTAAAGAGTTGAAAATAAGAAAACAGAAATGGAAAAGGAGGAAAGGTAATGATGGAAAAACGGAAAGAGAAGATAAACAAAATATAAAATGGCTACGCTGAACTATATGACTTTAAATATTAATGGAATACATAACCAAATTAAAAGGAAGAAACTACTAAATTTACTGAAAAAGGAAAAAATAGATATAGCATTTGTCCAAGAAACACACTTAACTGAATTGGAGCACAAGAAATTAAAGAGAGATTGGGTAGGACATGTAACAGCAGCATCGTATAATTCAAAAGCAAGAGGAGTGGCTATATTAATTAGCAAAAATGTGCCATTTAAAATAGAAGAGGAAATAATAGATCCAGCAGGGAGATATGTTATGATAAAATGTCAGATATATTTGGAGCTTTGGAATCTACTTAATATATATTCACCTAACGAAGAAGATCAAAAGTTTATGCAAGATATCTTTTTGAAGGTAGCTAATACGCAAGGGAACATACTAATAGGAGGGGATTTCAATCTGAATTTGGATCCAAATATGGATAAAACGGGGAAAAAAATTAACAGGAAGAACAAAGTAACCAAATTTATAATTAAATCAATGCAAGAAATGAAACTTGTGGACATATGGAGGAAACAAAACCCAAAAGAAAAGGAATACTCATACTACTCGACTAGACATAAAACAGACTCAAGAATAGACCTATTTTTGTTAACAGCTAGTATGCAGGATAGAGTAAGAAAAACAGAATATAAAGCGAGAATGCTATCGGACCATTCACCCTTAATACTGACAGTAAAGCTAGAGGACATCCCTCCAAGAATGTATAGATGGAGATTAAACCCCATGCTACTTAAAAGACAGGATTTTAGAGAATTTATTGAAAAACAATTAAAAATGTACTTTGAAGTAAATACGGAATCAGTGGAAGATAAGTTTATACTATGGGACGCAATGAAAGCATTCATTAGAGGACAAATAATAAGTTATGCAACCAAGATGAAGAAGGACTATAATCAGGAAACAGAACAGTTGGAAAGGGAAATAATAAACATAGAAAAAAAATTAGCAATAAAGGAAGATACAACCAAAAGAAGAGAATTGGCGGATAAAAAAATAAAATATGAAACATTACAAACATATAAGGTGGAGAAGAATATAATGAAGACAACACAGAAATATTATGAACTAGGTGAAAAAACACACAAAATCTTAGCATTGCAGCTTAAGACAGAGCAAACTAAGAAAATGGTATTGGCAACAAGGAAAAAAGACAAACAAATTACATATAATCCAAAAGAAATTAAGGAAAACTTTAGAGAATTCTATGAACAATTATACCGAACTGAAAACGAAGGGAAAGAAGGGAAAATAGATGAATTTTTGACTAAAATTGAACTACCAAAACTACAAATAGAGGAACAAAATAAATTAACAGAACCATTTGGAACAGTAGAAATACAAGAGATAATAAAAAAATTACCAAATAATAAGACACCAGGAGAGGATGGACTCCCAATAGAATTCTACAAAACATTTAAAGATCTAATAATACCGCCCCTCCTGGATGTAATCAACCAGATTGATGAGACACAAAACTTACCAGATTCATGTAAAACAGCAATAATTACAGTGATACTAAAACAAGGGAAAGATCCACTCTCACCAGCATCATATAGACCAATATCTCTGCTAAACACAGATTATAAGATAATAGCTAAACTATTAGCAAACAGATTAGCAGAACAGGTACCGAAAATGGTAAATTTAGACCAAACTGGATTTATCAAAAAAAGACGCACAACAGACAATATTTGTAAATTTATTAACTTAATTCATGCAGTAGAAGGAAATAAAGCACCTGCAGTAGCAGTTGCTTTAGACGCAGAGAAGGCCTTCGACAGAGTAGAATGGAATTACTTGTTCAAAGTATTGCAAAAATTCAGTTTACCGGAGAAGTATATTAATTGGATTAAAGCATTATATAAGGGACCGTTAGCGAAAGTGACAGTAAATGGACATGTATCAAAGCAATTTAACTTAAGCAGGTCAACGCGGCAGGGATGCCCACTATCACCATTATTGTTTGCGCTAGCTATAGAACCACTAGCAGAATCGATAAGAATAGATAATAATATAAAAGGAATAAAAATAAAAGACAGGGAATATAAAATCAGTCTATTTGCGGATGATGTGATAGTGTACTTTACAGAACCAGAACTATCAATAAAAGAACTATATAAGAAATTGAAGGAATATGGAGAAGTGTCGGGATACAAGATAAACGTAAATAAAAGTGAAGCAATGCCTATGAATAACGCGGATTTCTCAAAATTTAAGGAGGAATCCCCATTCAGATGGCAAATGCAGGCAATAAGATACCTAGGTGTACAAATAAACAAAAATCTAGGCCAATTATATAAACTCAATTACAATCCACTAATGAAAAATTTACAGGACGATTTAGAGCATTGGAAAGAGCTACCACTAACACTGATAGGAAGGATAAACTGTATTAAAATGAACATTTTTCCAAGGATACTATACTTATTTCAGGCATTGCCAATACAACTGACAGAAAAATTCTTCAAAGAGTTAAAGAAAATAATAAGGAAATTTTTATGGAGGGGGGGAAACCGAGGATAGCACTAGATAAATTAACAGAATGATATAAACAAGGAGGCTTACAATTGCAAAACTTCAAAAATTATTATAGAGCCGCACAATTAAGGTACCTATCAGATTTTTATCAAACAAGGGAAAAACCAGACTGGACGAGACTAGAATTAGATAAAATAGGGGAAAAGATACCTGAACACATATTATATAATTGGGACGAAAAATTGGTACAACATAGAACTTCTCCAGTATTACACCATCTCCTCAATATATGGAAGAAGATTCATGTAGAAAGAAATAAAACAAATTATCAAATACCAAAACTAATATTGACGCAAAATAAGCTACTCCCTTTTACAATAGACAACCTTTCCTTTAGAAAATGGGAAAAAAAAGGGATTAAAAGAATAGAAAATTGTTTTTCAGGAAGTAGATTCCTATCCTTTGAACAAATGAGAGATAAGTACAATATAACTGGAGATACAGCACTGGCATATTACCAACTGAGATCCTACTTGAAAGATAAATTAGGAAGCAATTTGAGTTTACCAGAGGGAAGTAACCTTGAATATGTGATTACAGATACAATGTTAATCAAAAGATTTATAACAAATATGTATATTAAACTGCAAGAAAAGGAGAATGAGGAAACAAATGGTAAAACTAAACAAAAATGGGAACAAGATTTAAATATAAAGATAAAAAAGGAAACATGGGAGAAATTATGTTCTGGAACGATGAGAAATACAATGAATACGAGGCTGCGTATGATACAATATAATTGGTTACACAGACTATACATTACACCGCAAAAGTTAAATAAATGGGACCCAACAGTATCTGATAGATGTTTTCGATGTAAAAAAGAAAGGGGAACAACAATTCATGCAATCTGGACATGTGAGAGAGTAGAAAAATTTTGGGATGATCTCAATCAGATATTAAATAAAATAACAGAAAACAATATACCAAAGAATCCAGAGATCTTTCTCCTAAGTAACATAAAAAATAAAGAATTTGGAATTGACTTGGAAGATGCACAAAAAAGATTTGTTAAGATAGCCCTAGCCGTAGCAAAAAAATGTATTATGTCAACCTGGAAATTGGAAGATAATTTGAAAATACAACAATGGTATATAGAAATGAATAAATGTATTCCATTAGAAAAAATAACAAATAGTTTAAGAAATAATATTGAAATATTCGAACAAGTATGGGAGCCTTACATTAAATACAATAGCGAAAACCTACCGGGGACAAACATTACCTAAGTTGATGGAAGGAGAAGGAAAGAAAAGAATGGACTCTGTAGAATTTCTGGTGTATTTTTGTTGAATGACAACATTGTCTGACTGAATTAATGCAACCTAGATTGTATACCTAAAATGGATGAGAGTGGGGGGGTGGGGGGGTGGCTTGGGAGGAGGGAGGGGGGGGAGAAAAAGTCACTGTAAATGTGTGAAAAAGAAAAAGTGTATATCATGGCTATTGTGATTTATGGTGTGAAAAATAAAAAATTTTTAAAAAAAAGAAGTCGCTCCAAATAGATGTCCTATCATTCTGTATTTTACCATGTTCTGAATGTAGACCACCGAAGGAACTGTAACAACTCGCGGTCTTCATTCAGTACTTTCACCTGGTGGAACATTGCTTCAATGTTTGCAGTAATAATGACAGGTTCTTTAGGGAATCTAGTTAAGACTCCTATCAACATACTGGTCAAATCAGGACCCTGTAAGAGACCTAACTTAGTGAACACTACCCCCCCCCCCCCCCGCCACCCCACCCCCCGGTTTAAACACCACTCAAAACTATTTTTCTTTTGTGGATGCAAAACCCCATGGTGTGGTAAGTACCATTTTTTGCAGTCACTACGTTCTAAGATATCTAATGGTATTTTCTCTGCGTAATCTTTAAATATTATGTCAAAATGCAGTTGGTGTAATCTGAATGAAAGGAAAAATCTTTCTTGAAATTCAGTGCACATTGTTTGACAACACTTCTATGATCACGCATGCATGTATCCCTTTTCTTTAATCCAATGCAATTATGATCATTAACCATCTTAGTAGATTTTGACCCAGATTCCAGGAACTTCTGGTCTTCCCTTGAAGGTTTTTAGTCATCCCTGATGCACTCAGAAAAGTAATTCTTGAACTGTTGCTCCCACAGCTCATCAAGTTTAACAATTGATATCTTGTTGACACTTACAGCCGTCTGGTCCTGAACTTCATTTCTTCCTCCTAATAGTCCATTAATTATCCAACCAAGCATAGTTTTGACAGTGTAAGGTCCATCTCCCCCACTCCTTATCATGTCTAGTGTTTCCAGAGCTTTTGGTACATCTGAACCAATCAGCAACTCTATCTCAGAGTTGATTTCACGTAAGCAAACATTTTTCAAATGTGTCCAAGGATCAATGTCGTATTGATGCGGGATGTTTCCTTTATGCATAGTTTTCTGAGTGTATATGCAAAAATCATTGCTATCTAGACCTGCGATCTCTAAGCCCAAAATAACGATGTTCTCAATAGAATTTTTGACCTTCTTCCTTGAAGATTAAGCTTATTTATTAGCCCCACAGTTCAAAATGACGCAGTGCTTCCTAGGTCAAGAAATCCAAAATTTAAATTTGTTTTTGTTTTTGAAACTGTAAACTAAAGAGATGTTATTATTTGATGGCAAAATGTCATGCAAAAATTGTAACGTTGAAATATCACAGTTATTTTATTTTCAAATACATGCCTGAAGAGGGCGCACAAAATCAGTGAACTGGTGCGGACTCGAAAGGCCAACATGGCCTATTTCCACTCCGTAAATGGTTATATGGTTATAAGTTTGCACTACTACACTTCTTTTCTTTGCCTTGACTTGTACAGCTATTATTAAAAGTTTGCAGTTGTTCTCACAGGCCCCAGAAAGGTCATTTGTCTGTACTGCGGTTTCAGCACTGCTTCTTTTCTTGTTGTTTGTTCCTTTTATGTATTCTTCTTTTTGTAGAAGATATGTACCATTTTGGGATGCTTTTGATTGTATATGTTGCTGCTAAGTCGCTTTTTGTTGATGTGTCCTTTACACAGACGGCCAAAACATACTCCATTTTCCTTCGGAAAAGCAATTTTCTCACTATGCATTTTCTTTTCCAACTGTGCCCACTTTTCCAAAGCATGCTTATCGTTACAGAACAAATATTTCTTCACAGCAGGCAAACTTTCCTTTTCTTTATCCGCAACTGCCAGGAAAGTGGCAAATGTCCTTTTCTTCAATTTTATTTGAGGTGGCATCTTGAACCCTTTCACCTCATTGCTCACCTTTGGAGCATCCTTGATATCTGCAAATCCTGGTACAGTTACAATCTTGCCATTCCAGGAAATCCACAATATCTTCAAAAGTAGAATTTTGTCTATATTTTATCTGAAGTTCACAAACCCCTGCTCTCCATAAATCCCCCAGCCAATAAGGCAACTTTTTTATGATGGTTATCATATTAGGAAACATGTTAAGCTCATGCATGTTGTCAACATCATTCACGGCATAATAAAAAGAGAGGGTATGCTTGTAAAGCTTTTGTGTCCTCCGATTTTATGGATGACCATGAAAGAGCCTTCTCCATATAAGCTGTTGCAAATCTATGCTCATTCCCAAAATGCTCTTGTAGTAAAGCCCTTGCCTTCAGGAATCCCTTTTCTGGATCCATATGTAGGCAACTCCTTTCCAGTTCCTTTGGGTGTCCCCCAGTATACTGTTCCAGATAATAAAGACAATCTCTGGCATTTTTATTCTTGCTTTCAATATTGTGTTCAAAAGATTTAATGAACACTTGATCCTGAAGTGTGTCTCCACCAAAAATTTGAATCTTTTCTTGGGCAGGGAATAGAGCACCTATGGCATGATTATAATTTCATCTGATTTTGCATACCTAATCTGTTCCACCCAGCCTTTCAGGGCTGCAAGCATGTCTGGATGAATTTCTATTCCACTGACTTACTTCAGAGCTCGCATATCATAGTAAACCTATGCCAATGGTCCTCAACCATTTTTTTCCCCCACCAGCCAAAGATGCTCCATGGTTACTAAGGGATTACTTAAGGTGGCATGTGAGTGGATAAAAGACAAAGGTTGAGAACCATTCTACTAGTCCCTTATTTTCCTTAACAAGATCTCAGCAGATGGTATTGCAATCATTGCTTTTTTATTCAATCCACATAAATTAAATGTGCCAATAAGCAAGATAGTTCCTCAATCAGGCTGTAAACCTCAGGACAATATTGTTTGGGATTCAGTCTCAGTTGAATAACTTGAATCTGTGGTTCTGTGCCCCAAGAGCTGAAAATAATCTCAAAATCTGATTCCTAACTGTCATATTGTGCAGGCAATCTGGTAGAAATGTCAGAAATCTTTACCAGTTGAATATCATTATGGGATAATTATATCGGAAGAGAGACACAATGTTCACCTTAATTTAGAAACTTATACAGAGGTTGATCAAAAATTGCTTATTTTGAGTAATCTACAGTTAAAAAGTAGAAATGGGACTTGCTCGATTTCTCAGCCCTTGTGTGTATTAACGCCTTTTTTCACGGAAAAGTGGAAGGGGTTGTTTGTTGTGAGATGTCTATCTAATGCTGTTTCCAGGCAAAATGTAAATAGCACACAATACACCAACCCAAAATAAACAGGATGTGTGTTGCTAATGTGTGTATAGGTGGGAATATTCACTGGTTATGAAACCTGTGACATCCATTTGTATCAAGTGGTAATCAGCCCATCCGATGCTCTATGAGATCTTGTGGATCAAGACCAGTGCAGTATGCTTCCTCATACAGAGAAACACTAAAATAAAGCCATCTGCTGGGTGGATGTGCCTTTAGTTCATATTCACTCTTAATCCTGGTGTATTTAACACTGCACACTATGGAAAGCTGCCTGCTCATTGAGTGCTCACAGCTTGTCCTAATGAGCCCTAAACCCAAAAATGCTTCTTAACACTGGCTTTGAAGAGACAGCAGTGTCACACCAAAGTCATTCAATGATCATAAATTGCTCCTTCACATACTTTTAAAGAATACTGTAGGTACTGATTATAATGGCGCTATGCATTATATAAATGGCACTCGTTATACAGAAACCACTTTTCAAATCTCCAGGGAAGAAACTTCCATTTGTTCTTTTCAACAATTATTTAGCAGCTGATGCAAGATACTCAGCTTTTTAAAAAAAAATCTACACTACACAAAATGATTTTCAGGTTCAGGACCGGTTTTAGAGTCATGCAGCATGGAGACAGGCCCTTCAGCACATTGAGTCCATGCTGACCAGCAAGTACCCACATTTCATCCATCAATTCCACTTTTTGATCATCACATTCTCATCATTTCTCCTGAAGATTCACATTCACCAACACAAAAGGGGAAATATTCACTGACTCATTCACATTTTTGTGATATGGGAGGAAACACTATGTAGTCACAAGAAGGACATATAAACTTCACAAAGAGAGCACTCGAGGTCAGGATTGAACTTGTACCACTGGCAGCAGCTCTACTATTTATATGCCACTATCCTTGCTCATATTGAAAACCTCTAACCTTCTTAACCTTTGTTGTTCCAATGTGAATACTCGTAATATTTTTATCATTTCCTCAGAACAGTCCTCGCTCCCTGACTAATTCCTCGAACACCACTAATGTCTTTCCAGTGATGTGATCTATTGAATTCTCCACAATCCTTCAGCGGCACGGTTAGCGTAGCAGTTAACGCAATGCTGTTAATGTACCTGTGACCGGCGTTAAAATCTGGTGCTATCTATAAGGAATTTGTACTTCCTCTCCATATATGCGTGGGTTTCCTCTGGATGCTTTGGTTTCCACCCACTGTTCAAAATGTACAGGGAGTGTAGGTCAATTGGATGTAATTGGGTGGCACAAGCTCATGAGCCAAAATGGCCTGTTATGGTGCTGTATGTCTACATTAAAAATTATAAGGACTGGCACTGGTGAAGAACCCCTTTCTTGTTAAAGTCCACAAAGTCCCTGATGATTTGCAAGATGAACTTGTTGACCTGGATGCAGAACTGTGTTTCAGACTTCATCTATCTCTGAGTTTTGTAGAGTTACCCCTACATTGCAAAGGAGTGTCTTCAGAAGCTCCTGCCATTTACAACCACTTATCCTTGTAAATCAAGCTTTTTGACGTTGCTGCAGATGAAGACAAAGGCACAAAACCACATTGAAGCGGAGGCAGATCTCAGGTGTGCATTATCTACAATAGAACCAAGGATGTCGAAACTGGTGAAGAAACTTCAGGAATAGAGGTCTCATTAAAGTGGCTTGAGCCTTGATTTTGATTAGGAGGTATGCTTGCAGTGTCTTTATTTTTTTTTTAATGTCAAATTTAATACTTCAAATTAAATAAATGTGCTTATTACAGAGCTGCCTTTGACTTGAAAATATTATTCAGTCATTGCCATCATGTTGTGTTAGGCCAGAAACCTTAGACCATTGGGCTGGTAACTGGTAACTGGCTTGTAGGAAATTGTGAGATAATGGCATACATTAGAGTTTAGATATTTTAAGAACAACCTAATCAAAGTATATAAATTACACGAGTCTTCAATAGATTTGTAGAAATTGTTTCTTCTAGTTGTAGAATCCATTATTTTTGTGCCAATAACAGATTGATTAGACTGTTCTTTCCCATGATGGTTTTACATTCCCTCTGCATGGGTACAACTTCAAGATTGAATATTCCAATACAATAGTCCTCAACCCCTCTTTTGTGCCAGTTCCCATAGCCACCAAATACTTAACTACTTCCTCTTTAAATAATACCTATGGTCATGCCTCCATGCCCTCCTGTGTTTCACTGTCCTATTAATGTCAGTTTAAATGGCCACTCTATAACCTTTTAACTATGTCCTGTAGTTTGAAGTTCTCCTGACTGTGGTATCTATGCTGTCATAATCCCCCAGGATCATCCATGTTGCAATAAGACCACTCCTCCTTCTTCTAAACTCCAAAAACTGAAGATCTATTCTTCAGAGCTTTTGCTCTCATCCTGGAATTAGACCAGTGAACCTCTTCTGGGGTGCTCCCAATGTCAGTATACACTTTCTTAAACAAGGGACCAAAAAAAGGTAACTGGATAATGTTGGGATTCTCCCTTTTCTCAGACCATTATTACCCAGCGCATACAGTTTCAATGATATTTTAAATACCTTTGAAACAATTGTTGCATTATTGGAGTCAAAATGTTTTACAGTACAGACCCTTAGGTCCATCTTGTTAGGCTGACCAAGATATCTACCTAAGTTAGCCCCATTTGCCTACATTTAGCCCATATCTCTTAAACCTTTCCCATCCATATTCCTGTCTAAATACCTTCTAAACAGTGCAATTGTACATGGCTTTATGACTTCCTCTGGCAGCTCATCCCCTATATCTATTGCGCTGTGTTAAAATGGTGCCCATTGGGTCCTTCTTAAATCTTACCCTCTCACCTTAAATCTGTGTTCTCTAGTTTTAGACTCATACACATAAAAGATAATGACTATCTACCCTATTAATGTCCCTCATGATTTTATATTTTATGCTCCAGGCAGAAAAGTCTCTGCCTATCCAACTCGAGCCCACCGGCCCCAGCAACATTCTTGTGAATCTTTTCTGCACACTTTATAGTTTAAAGACATCTTTTCTCTAGTTGGGGAACCAATAGGGTGCGCACACTCAATATTTAGTGTCATCACCATCTTGTACAGTAGTAAAATGATGTCTCCATTCCTCTTCCCAATGCCTGATCAAAGAAAACTCGCATGCCAAATGCCTTCTTCCCCATCCAATCTACCCATGTCACTATTTTCAAGGTACCATGTGCCTGTATCACAAGATGTCCATGTACTACAATCCTCTCCAGTGCCCTATATATGCTGTGCAAGTTCTGCTCTGGTTTAATCTACCTCACTTTTGTCCAATAAACTCAGTGGTTCTAAAAAACATCTGCCCCACCATTAGAGGAAAAAGGTTATATATTCAGAGGAAGTTTTTTTATTAAATCATTTACTGCAAATGTATTTCAATGAAGTTAAGGTTGGGAATAGACTGGAACACATATTTCATATTCAATTACTACTTCAATGGGTTAACCATCTCAAAAACACATTTGAAGTGTTATCACTTCAGTGGGAACCTTGCCCCTGATGCTGGCTAAAGATTTTTTTTTGATTCGAGAGACTAATTTTGTTAGTTTCAACCTTAAATCTCCATGTTTTGTAATTTCCAGTCAGTTTATCTTAGCAAATCACTAACAGCTCTGAAGCCACATTCTATTAAATAAGACAATGGAAAATGGATCAATAGTTCCCTTGCTAAAGTAGTCAAGTGTGAGTATTTCTTTTTGATCTCGTTAGACATCCACATCATGGTTCCTTTCACTTTAAACATAGTTTTCACAGATTCATCATGTTGCAACTCAGATAATTCCTCTTGGTATTGAACTGGAACTTCAGATAAGTCCTAATTACTAAGTTAACCAAGAGGGAAAATCCATCACCTTTAAATCACAAAATCTATCATTGAAGTCGGTAACCAACATTTTCAAATGGTCAACAATGATATTTGTAGCAGCATTAGTTACTTCACACTTATCTTTCTTTGGCTTGGCTTCGCGGACGAAGATTTATGGAGGGGGTAAAAAGTCCACGTCAGCTGCAGGCTCGTTTGTGGCTGACAAGTCCGATGCGGGACAGGCAGACACGATTGCAGCGGTTGCAGGGGAAAATTGGTTGGTTGGGGTTGGGTGTTGGGTTTTTCCTCCTTTGCCTTTTGTCAGTGAGGTGGGCTCTGCGGTCTTCTTCAAAGGAGGTTGCTGCCCGCCAAACTGTGAGGCGCCAAGATGCACGGTTTGAGGCGTTATCAGCCCACTGGCGGTGGTCAATGTGGCAGGCACCAAGAGATTTCTTTAGGCAGTCCTTGTACCTTTTCTTTGGTGCACCTCTGTCACGGTGGCCAGTGGAGAGCTCGCCATATAACACGATCTTGGGAAGGCGATGGTCCTCCATTCTGGAGACGTGACCCATCCAGAGCAGCTGGATCATCAGCAGCGTGGACTCGATGCTGTCGACTTCTGCCATCTCGAGTACTTCGACGTTAGGGATGTAAGCGCTCCAATGGATGTTGAGGATGGAGCGGAGACAACGCTGGTGGAAGCGTTCTAGGAGCCGTAGGTGGTGCCGGTAGAGGACCCATGATTCGGAGCCGAACAGGAGTGTGGGTATGACAACGGCTCTGTATACGCTTATCTTTGTGAGGTTTTTCAGTTGGTTGTTTTTCCAGACTCTTTTGTGTAGTCTTCCAAAGGCGCTATTTGCCTTGGCGAGTCTGTTGTCTATCTCATTGTCGATCCTTGCATCTGATGAAATGGTGCAGCCGAGATAGGTAAACTGGTTGACCGTTTTGAGTTTTGTGTGCCCGATGGAGATGTGGGGGGGCTGGTAGTCATGGTGGGGAGCTGGCTGATGGAGGACCTCAGTTTTCTTCAGGCTGACTTCCAGGCCAAACATTTTGGCAGTTTCCGCAAAGCAGGACGTCAAGCGCTGAAGAGCTGGCTCTGAATGGGCAACTAAAGCGGCATCGTCTGCAAAGAGTAGTTCACGGACAAGTTTCTCTTGTGTCTTGGTGTGAGCTTGCAGAGAATTGACTGAAATTTCTTCCAGAAATATTCCTTTGGTATAATTCTAGAAGTTTCATGAAGCCAAATATCTTTGTTTTTGCATCAACAAGCATCATATTTTTTTCTTGGAGTTGCTTGTTCAATGTACTTAGTTTCTCAAAAATGTCTGTCAAGTAACTCACACAAGCTTTGTCATCTGTTGTTAGCAAGAGCTTCATATCAGGTTTGTCCTTGAAAAACTTGCTGAGGAGATCAAATAGTTCCATAAACCTTTTGAAACAGTTTCCCTTTGACAACCACCTTACTTCAGTGTGAAGCAATAATCTCACATGTACTGCATTTTTATCGACACAAAACTGCTTAAACAGACATTCACATTTGGCATTAGCTTTAATGGCATTGATCTACTTGATCACAGAATGCAGTATCTCATGTAGAACAGGGGAAACTTTCTTGGCAACTAAGTTTTCTTGGTGGATTACACAACACACAACCAACATGTTTTGATTTTCATCCTTCATTAATTTTAAACATCCTATTTTTAAAAAAAATCTATTATGCACCATCTTCAGCACAAAATATGTTTCCTTTTGGTATTTCGTTTTCATCCAAATAATTTTTGAGCTTGCTGTAGATATCAACTGCAGTAGTGGTTGTTTTTAATGATTCACAAAACATCTCTTCTTGAAACTCCTTCTGATCAATATATCTCACATATGCCAATAACAGAGCCTCACTGTCCCATACAGTAGATTCATCCAGTTGTATTGAGAATTTTCATGATTTCAACTCAATAAACTGTTTTTCAACATTATGATCCATGACATCTATTCTGTTTCAGACAGTACTATTTATTACTCAATGGCATGCCTTGGACATCTTTGTCATCTTTTTGCAGAAATGTTTTGAGAAACAATGATATTATATGTTTAATCAGTTCCTCCACAATCGTATGATTCTTCCCATGTTTTGCTATCAGCAGAGAAATTTCAAGGGTGCGATTCAGGGCTGTAGTTTGTGCAGCAAATAATGAAGTGATTTTTTTAATCTATTTTCAAACTTCTCTTTTAGAAATTTAAAATATTCCAATTTTGAATTGGCCTGGATAGAATATTTTACCCTCAAATGAGCTTCAAGACAGACTGCTTTCATTGATTCATTTATCAAAGACTGTTGGTATAATAGGCAAAAAGGTGCACGTTCATTGTGTACAGCAGGTATAAACCCAAACTTTAAGAACTCCCCTGAATATTCATAAACCTTTTGCTTGCTTGGTCTGCTCATTTTGAAAATACAACAACGCGAGCTCCCTGAATCAGATTAATACAAAAGTGCACGCTCCCCGAAACAATATAACAGCGTGAGTTCCCTGAAATAGATTAATCAATATTTTATGGTCTTAGATTTAAAAAATGTAATATAAGTAATGATCGAATCAAAGGAAGAACACGGACCCTAAAAAAAAGAAAAAAAAATCACTAGCGTGGTTTCTGATATTTTTTCCCTCGCAGAGAGAGCATTAAAATTGCACGAGCCTCATGCTTTACTTTCCGGGGTCCCTTTTTTTTTCCAATTATGGCATCCCCCTCAGGCCGGCATCTGGGGTAGACGCCCCACCCCCCATCAACATGCTAATGCCAAAAGGTACAGGTCTCACTCACTACTGAACTGAAAAAGTAAAAGGGTATGGATGGATACATGATTGTTGAAATAATTTGGAATCCTCATCAACAATTAGATCATTTGGAATGGATGATAAGACCGGTCAGAAAAAAATATAATTATAATGTTAACCAAGGAAAACAACAATTAACATAAGAGAAACAACAGAGAAACTACTGAGAAATGTCAAAAGAGCAAAAACAGATGTTATGAAAGTAAAAAGAACAAAATTATTTTACTTGGAAGTTACAATTGTGATGTACTGACAGTGTTGCCAAGTCACATCTTTCACACCAACATAACGAGTTCATTTTTTTCCAACTTTTTCATTATTTTTCAAAATATTCCAACACCTCACTAAAATACTCTTAAGATCCACACCCCACTAAAATATTCCTATGCCCCACCTTGAGAATCTATAGATTAACTAAACACAACACATCTTAAAACCTCAAGGCAGCAAAGAGGACCATACTTTGAATGCATGGAAGAGATGAATACGATATTCATATTCTATTTCACAACACATATAATCAATTTTCAAATATATCCATAAAAGTCCAATAAAATGTGTTATATTATTTATCAATTCATAATCCTGCAATAATTTAAATATTGATGAATGAATATTATACAAGACACATTATATTTTATCACACCACTTGTTCATGAATTGAGTTTTCCATTTGGGTATCTGAGTTTTCAAGCAATAGCTTAAGGTAAGGTAAGCAGTTCGAGCTTTAACTTTTTAAAAATATTCACTCACAACACTACCGGAAAGAATGCAGTAAATACACAAATATTCACTTGGCTGAAGGATTGTTAATTAAGAACAAATTGTACCCCAGTTCACCAGTGAGAGAGAAAAAGCCATATGGATAAAATAATCCCCAGAATAAGTGGCTTCTGAAAATGTTGAATTGCTGAAGAAAATAAAAGTTCAAATGTCTTGGGTTTGCTCACCCACTGCCCCAGGGAAATAAATCGATCCATTTAAACATATTTTAATCTTCTAAATTTCTGAGCTCATCTCTGCAATGCACTTTAGATTCTTAGCCTGCAAGATGCAACCTTGAAATATTGGCGCTCAATTTACAGCTATAAAGATGCAGGGAAGTAACACCAAGTGAAATAATTACACTATAAAACTTTAGGAAGCATGATAAAAGCTACTGATAAAGTGAAAAAGATAGAGATATTCTCTTCTTTACAGTGCCAAACGGGTGTGAGTTTCCCCTGCATACTCTGATTTCCTCCCACACAGTCACGATATGCTGATTAGTACGTAAATTGGTGAAAGAAAATTGGCCCTAATGTAAGTGGGTGGTGGGAAAATCAAGTGAGCATGTAAGAGAGAACAGATTACAGTGCAATTAGTGGGGGAATGGGGTTTGCTGAGAGCTGGCATAGGCTGAATCAACCTCTTTCTATGTTAAATGAGAAAATGAGACATGAGATATTACTACTGGTGATTGCAGTCATTTGCTATTGAGATGCTGCAATTACTGTTGACCTTGGGACAAAAGCTCTAATCTGCCGTGTACAACTTGCTTGAGCTTCAGCGACCACCAGTGACTCCAAGATCAAGAATATGTAAAAAAAATTTCCCAAGATGACAGCAATCCCACTGCTCCTGTTGGCATGGACAGTTACCTTGTGTTTGCTAACTCAGACTGCCAATGCTCACACCACCACAACCTGGCACCAATCAGACTCAGACCTAGTCATAATAATTTTCCTAGACTTACCCATTCCAAAGAACCAGCCCTTCCTCTACTTGGCTTCTACATATGAGGGATCAATGGAAATATAACAGCTTCAGTGGACTCTGCTGCATTCAATGAAGTCACCCTGAGAAATTGAAAAGGCTGGGTAAAATGATTTACAGGCATCTCACGACAACTGTGTGTGGAGAATGGCCTATGTTATAGCAAGAAATCGATTTGTAACTCAAAGACATGTACTTAAAAAAAATGTCAGTGGTGTTATAGCCAAAATTCATAATTGAATATCTATTAATCAATGAATTACTGTATTCTACTTGTGTGTGTGACATTTGGGGTATTAAAGAAATGAGCATACAGTAGTTATATCTGGATTATATGATGTTCTAGATCATTCCTTTTCACATCTCAAAGACACCTGTGCAAAAGGAACAGTGGGGAGATAGATCTTACATTAGCAAAGGTTTGCACATTCCAAAGTGGAAGTGAACTACCTAGTTTGTATAGTTGCCTTGTCTCAAATACATTCTCTAGTGAATGGAAGAAGCAGGAAATGGAAAGTTTCACTTAAAAACACTAATGTACATAAGAGTTCCTTCTGGAGCACAGAGTAACTTGTGCAGGCTGAGATAAATGGCTGATTACACTTAGATCATTTAGCCACAATGCTTTAGACAGCTTCAAGTTACATTACCACCTGCAACAAGTCAAAAACATAGTGCTGGATTTGACCTTGTTTACAACCCTAACCCTAATGTGCAGTTATTTGGAGGCCACAGTGCTGTAAATATAAGGAACAATGATATGATGCAAGTCTAGGGTATTTTAAAAAAGCATCCCTTGACAGCACTGCCAAAAATATCTGATTGACTGATTGTAGGATTAGGGATGATGTGACCCAACTCCATACTAAACAATACTGAGTAAGTGCATTTACCAGTGAGACTGCGGTGGTTCTGTAAGGTGACTCACCATCACATTGTCAGGGTAATTAAGATGAACAATAAATTTGTGTCTTGTTATTGAAGCCCATACCCTAAAATGGTTAAAGCTCTGGATGTAATTATCCTTTGTTAGCAAGAAGTAAGAGCATGGCTCCCAGCACACTGTCTCAAGGTTCCCTGCCATTTGCATTCAGTCATATTGTTTTGAAGGATGTTATTCACCTCAAAGTCTAAACCACTTCATCGTAGAGCAATCCAGTCACAATTCTTCCCTCTTTCCAGTTGGTCCAACAATTCCCTTTCTAAAGAAACTATCCAATTCCATTTTGAAGATTCTGATTGATGTTGATGCCACCATCATTACAGATAGAAAGTCCAGATCATAACTACTCTCTGGATAATCAAGTTTTCCTTTTGGTCTCCCTTTTATCTTTTGTCCAACCTTTTACATCTGTGCTGCCTGATTCTTGAACCATTCACAAAAGGGAAGATCTTCCTTTGATTTAAATTAGTTGTGATGGATGTCCACCTACATCAAATCCCCTTTCAACTCTTGCTCAGGGGTAATTTACTGGAGCATGTGGGAGACCTGTTCATTATCAGGCTTAACCAGACAAATCACAAAATTTAGTAAAGCATTGGCACTCACAGACTCAAGAAAGAGACATCAATCTGCAATGCTGCATTTACTTTGGTGCCTCTCCTGTGCACACATCTCAACCAACTCATCCAATGGGGCTATAGTTGAAATACAAATGGTAAAGAGATGAGAGATATAACAAGTTTATCAAAACTTGCTTTGGCATTTGTGACTTTACTTATACGGCCCATCTGGGTCTCAGACTTTCAACAAAGGTACAAGTGATTGACTGCCTTTTAATTAACATGGATTCAGAGCATGGGACTGTGAAAACCTAGATCCATGCTGTTTCTTAATTAGAAATGTATGACACAATTTCAGTGGGGAAGGTTGAAAAGAAATGTCACACAAGGATCAACATCAACCTTGCTCTCTGTGCTCTTCAGACTCTGGTGAGTCAAGCACTCAAAGTACAAAAGGCATGAAGCTCATAGTTTTAACGTCATGACCAAGCAAGAGAGTTAAAACTTAATTGTTCAAAATGATATGCTGCACAATTGAAATTCTAACCAATACAGTTTCATAGCTATGTTTCAAGCTCTATGATTTGTGTTTTGTGGTTTCATCTTAGATCCATCATGTTTATGCAAGTGACATTTCCATGTGCAAGTAAATAACGTATTTTGAGCATTAATGTACAAGAAGCAAACAAAAAATAATTCTTTATTTCCAGCTCAAAGCTCCTGCTATCATCGTTTCTCCCAGCAGGCTCAGCCTGCTGTCAGGGAGCTCTTGAACATTTGAAAAAACAGGGGTTGTCTGCATGGAACTGAGGACTTTACCCTTTTATTATTGGCAGCCACCCTCAAACAGTTGCTGAATACCACTTTGAGAAAAAATAGTAAAGCCCTACAAACTGGATTTTGCACCTGAAAATTGATTTATAATGCAGTAAAATCACATTTTTAAATCACACCAATCAGAAAATTTAATGGACATCATGTGCAACACCAGTGACTGAGAGGGCCCATGTCATTCTTCTTGCTAGATTTCTTCAGGGGAAATTGTCCAGGGAGCACCCAAATTTGGGCAGGCACCAGTCCCAGGAGAACATGATCTGAACAGAGCAATGCTGAACCAAGTGATCAGCAGATTCCCCATACACTAAAACAACACCGTCTACACTTCAATCTGTAGCTCAAAACCCAAATTTCAGACTCCAATCTGCATTCATCTCACCATGATTGAGAAAGTGAAAACATCAGCTTTAAAGTTCATATATTACATGCACATGAAGAGGCCTTTAATAAAGATCTACTTTGCTTGGACGAACTATCACAAAATACAAGCTGAAATTGTGTGTGTTTTGTGCAAATGTGTAATGGGGATAGAGCCTGGTGTAGCTGCTACACTGGAATTTACACTGATAAAGCAGCTGCAGTGACAGGCAACAGGTGCAGGGGTCAGTGAGATGCAAGTTGCACTAGATGCTTGAGTATTTACAAAAGTTCACCAAGCAGACCTATCTCACAACTATGTTTGATTCAATCACCCAAAATCTATCTACTCACGAAAGTATATCCAGTGTGTTTGGAAAGGAAAAGATCACAGCTTAAAATCTGGAAAGGAAAAAAATGGGCATAATTAATCTGACATGTTCCATCATTTATATTAATCGTTACTGATGAAAGCACAGACATCAATCCCACTCGCCAAAATGGAATAATAACATCCCATCTAAAAGCAATTCTCCAAAAATTTAACCCATATTGCTCCTCTGATTCTAATCTATAGAAATTAGAAGACTTAAGACTCACTTTCCCTAGTACTAGGACGCCCTAAACAGAGCAACCCCACCATTGCCAGGAGTGGATGAAACAATTCTCGGGACTGAAGTTTGTTAAGTGTCAAGGCCCTGGAATTAATATTTCAAAACTTGACTTGCTTTCCAAATTAAAATTGAAACAAAACTTTTAATTTTTTTCTGTTAAATCCTTCCTCCATTCCATATTATCCTTTTTATATATATATTTTTTTTAATCTAGATATAAAACACCATAACAGGCCCTTTCAGCCCATAAGCCCTTACCACCCAACTACACCGAATGACCTACAACCCCTGCTATGTTTTGGATGATGGAAGGAAACCAGAGCACCCAGAGGAAACCCGCACAGGCACGGAGAGAACGTACAAACTTACAAGCAGTGCAGGATTTGAACCTCAGTCCTGATCACTGATGCCGTAACAATGTTGCACTAACCGTTACGCTAACAACTGAACACAGCCAGAGACTGGAAATTGCTTGTAGTCCTCAGGCAGCAAATCATCTTTCGACCTGTACGGGCAGCTCCAGTAGAGGGTGCCTGCAGTCGGTGTCAGGGCCAATTATGTCATTTTAAACCACGCAGCCGAGAATGGCTAGTTGGGTGGTCCGGAACACACATTTCTCCTTGTTATAAGTAAGATTCAGGAGCTTTATGGCATGGAGGAATTTTCGAAGGCTGGCATCATGGTGCAGCAGGTAGTGGCCGCAGATGGTCAAATTGTTGAGGTATGGAAAAGTGGCCTGCAGTTTATAGTGGTCCACCATGCTGTCCATCTCCCACTGGAAAACAGATCCTAGTGGTGACACCAAAGGGGACCCGGAGAAAGTGGTAGAGGCAACCAGCTGCTTCAAATGTGGTATATTGGCAGTCCTCCGGGTGGATTGGGAGTAGGTAGTAGGCTGATTTCAGGTCCATAGTGGAAAATATCTGATATTGCGCAATGTGATTAACCATATCAGATATGTGGGAAAGGTGTATGCATCAAGCTGCATGTACCATTTGATGGTCGAGCAATAATCTATGACCATCCTGCTCTTTTCCCTGTTTTTTTTTCACTATGACCAATTGAGCTTCCAGGGGCTATTAACGGCCACGATGATTCCCTTGCCCAACAACTGCTGAACCTCCAACTTGATAAATGCTTTGTCGGTAGTACAGTATCATTTGCTCCTGGTGACTACAGGCTTGCAATCGGGGGTAATGTTCACGAATAGTGGTGAACGGGTGTCCCTGAGGGTCATGGATGGAAGGCCGTCTCGGAACTGTTCATTGCAGATGGTGAGGGGGTGAGGGGGAGATGGGGCCCATGGAACTCCAACATAACGCTCTTAAGTTGGCACTAGAAGTCCAACCCCAGCAGCAAGGGGGCACAGAGCTGTGTCATGACTAGGAGCTTGAAGTGTTTGTCAACTGTGTCTTTAACAGTCAAAGTCACTACACAGGACCTGTGGGCATCTGCCGTAAAGGATTTGGATGCAAGTGAGATCTTATGGCTGACTGGCTGTACTTTGAGGGATAGGCACTTAGTGATATTGGGTGAATGAAGCTTTCTCTACTCCAGCTATCAAATAAACAGTTCATTTCTGCAGTACTGGCCCTTTAGGATACTCATGGATTGCATATATGATTTTGTGTTGTGGATCATTGGGAAGACCAGAGGTCCGACACGTGAGGAGTTTCAGTTTGTCCTCGTCCACATTAACAACATTCGCAGTCACTGTCAGGAAGTCCTCAAAGCAGTGTAGCCAGAGTTCAAACGTGTTCAGAGCGTCAGACGATCAATGGTCTATGTTGAGTTTATCGGGCTTTAGGTATTGTTCCATCCTTCTTGAAAGATTATAATCAATAAAATTGATGCACCCTCAATTACCACAAAAGACTGAGGTTCTGAAACCGGTGCCTCATTGACTGATCCTGGCAGAATGAATGGGGAGCATGCAAGGGGTTGTGGGTAGGATCAGT
Organism: Narcine bancroftii; assembly: GCF_036971445.1. Classification (NCBI taxonomy): domain Eukaryota; kingdom Metazoa; phylum Chordata; class Chondrichthyes; order Torpediniformes; family Narcinidae; genus Narcine; species Narcine bancroftii. The sequence goes on from NC_091469.1 coordinate 425,602,919, forward strand.
CTCAGGAGGCATGTCCAGCCGGCAGTAGTCAATCACAGCATTACTGTGGTTTACTACAAGCATCTTCTCCTGGGCTCTAATAAGTTAACTCTAAAGAAATGACTAAAAGGTTTTAATGTCCAATACCCCATTTTGAGCTCCGTTGTGGCAAGAGGACTGTATAAAGGACTGTATAAACAATACAAAGATTTTCTCAGTTGCTATTTTAATAAATAAATATTATTATTTTAATAAATAATAAATAAATAAAAATATCCAATTTGTACCATCTAATGTGATTGCAGATAGAAATGGTAGCTATATCATAGTGACAGGTAAACCTTTGGAAAAACAGGTGCCACTGGTTAATGTTTATGCACCCAACTTCGATTAATAGACTATTAAGTAATCTTCCATTTTAAATACCCACTCGTTAATTTTTGGAAGGGATTTAAATTGCACTATGAACTTGGTACTGGGCTGAACTAATCCCCGTAGTACTTCCCAATTTGCCATGGCTAAGTCATTTTCTGATTTGATTTTACAGAATGGTCTGATTGACCCTTGGAAATTTCACAATCTCTCAACTAAAAATAAATTTTTTTTCCAAAGTTCATAATTTATAATCTAGGATTTATTATTTCTTTTTGGATGGCTCTCTTAATCCATCTTTTCATATTATTCTGGTATTTTGATTTCTGATCATGTACCATTATTATTAGACCTTTAACTCTTCAAACATCCTTATTAACCCAAATGCACTGGAAATTTAATTCTCTCCTTCTAGTAGTCAAAAATTTTGTGAATTTGTATCAGATTCTATCAATGATTTCCTTTCATTTAACCAAAATGAGTCAACCTCCAATTCTCTACTTTGGGTGTCAATTATCTGTTATTTCAAGGGTCTAATAATTTCATCCTGGATCAGCGCTACACAGTTTGTCCATCCCCAGAATTATACAAGCAACATCTTGACTTGCAAGTGGAGTCTGATCTTATATCAACCACTAAGGCAGACCATTTATTAATACAAACTCATGGTTCATATTCTGAGCACAGTGACAAGACGTGACACCTATTGGCCCACCAACTTAAAAAATGACAGGCTGCATCAAGGATGATACCCCAAATTAGTGACTCCTCTAACATAACATCAGATCACAATGAAATTAATGCTGCTTTTAAATCTTTTTGTTTGTCACTCTATACGGGCAAATCCCGCTATACGCTACTTCAATCAATGCGAAATTCATTTACCGTGATTTGGAAAACTGTGACCATTTCCTGTTTTACACTCTGGAAACTTCTGGAAAACTCGACCATAAATAAAATATGCGCAAATAATAGTCAGACTCAGTGTGTGCCCCCAATTAAATATGGATAAAATAAAATGTGGAACAGAATCTGGCAGTGATAGTAAAAGGAAATGAAAAGCAATTACTTTAGAAGAAAAACTTGAAGTTATTAAACAACATGATGACTGTGCCAGCAATATGAAAATCTGACAGTATCTGGGCTACAATGAGTCAACAGTACGCACAAATATAAAGAACAAGGTGTTGTTGCATCAGTTTCTCTATGCGTGTAAATTACTCAAAACAGGAGTCCATTAATGATCGAAATAGAACGGCAACTTCATCTTTGGATTGTAACCAAAAATGAATACCACTTTGTACAAAAACTATTCAAACCAAAGTTTAAACATCTTTTCAATGCTTAAAGAAAATAAATTTCAAGGGGATACAGAAACCTTTGCTGCAGGTTTGGGTTGGTTTAGCGGTTTTAAATATCGAACAGGATTACACAATGTAAGAATTACAGGGGAAGCTGCCTGTACTGATAAAAAATGCAGCTGAAAATTTTCCAGAGATTTTTCAAAAAGGATTTGAACTCGTTGAGGCTGCCAAGTATTTTTATCTAAATGTTGATCCTAACATGGAAAGAAGTAAAGAATTCTGCAGCAACTTAGCTACAGAAAATTGTAAAATGAGGGGAAAAAAAATCAAAATCTGTGCAGTCAATTTTGGATAAATATTTTTCTAAGAAATAGTTTGGCTTTTAGTCTTGTTGGACGATCTGAAAGGACAGGGATTCATCGTAATTATTCCCATTGATTCTATTAATTGCTTAATGCAAATTTGTCTTGCACGAGTAAAAATTGGGACAAATTAATCACATAAAATGGAGTTTGCCTGTAAATCTGAATATGCTTCTGACAATATCAAAATGAGTCAGTTTCTTAACAATCTCACAACTCTGTTCATTGACTCCAACTTGGTTAAGGAACTGGAAGGCCTGCTCATGCAGGAAGAGACTACATTTATTGATTAAAACAATTCAGTCTCATAGACCCCCAGGCTCCAAAGGATTTCCAATGGAGTTTTATAAAAAGTTTAATAATCAAACACTGGTGCATGGAGTTTTACCAGCTACTTTAGCTCAAGACTCAATAATTTCCTTTCTGAACAAAGATAAGGATCCAATGTCATGACACTCCTATAGACCGTTATCTTTGCTTAATTCTGACATTAAAGTGTTGCCCATGGTCATAGCATCTTAACTAGAAAAAGTGCTACCAAAGATCATAACCAAAGAGCAGAACTGTTTCATAAAACAGCACCACTTATCCTTTAACATCCAGACACACTTCAACATATCTATTCTAACCACTCAACCAAGTTTCTGGAAATTGTAATTTCACTAAATGCTGAAAAAGTCTTTGATAGGGTAGAGTGGAAGTATCTTTTTGCAGTATGAAAGAAATATGAATTTGGTAACATTTCTCTCTTGAATTCATCTTCACTGTACTGTATCCAAGCATTTGTTTACATAAACAATATTTATTCCGATTATTTTGCGTTAGAACATGGTACTCGACAAGGGTGCCCTATATTTCCTCTTATTTTTGACATTGCAATTGAATCAGTATCAATTATGTTACAGTCTTCCCCTACCTTTAATGGGGTTGTTCAAAATGGACAAGAAAAGAGAGTTTCACAATATGCTGATGACTTGCTGCTGTTTGTAACAGATCCACAGAGAAATATTCCTTCCATTTCTATCCATTTTGGAGGAGTTTAGCTCCTTTTCAGGTAAAAAATTGAATCTTTAAAAGAACAAATGTTACCCCATCAATGCAGCAGCTCTGCAACTTAACCAGTTTGATCTGCCTTTACAGTTTAGTCAATCAGGTTTCAAGTACCTAGGTGAATATGTCACATAAATATTTTTCCAACCTCCTAATAAAAAAATACTTCTCATAATGACCAGGTGAAATCAGATTTTCAGAGATTAAATAATTTGCCTTTGTCACTCATGGGCAGATTAAATGTAGTTAAAATGAATATATTACTAAGATCTCTTTATTTGTTTAAACCTATTCATTTATTTCTTCCAAAATAATTTTTCACTTCTCTGGATAAAACAATTTCTTGCTTTATTTGGAACGGGAAATCTCCAACAGTTTGTAAAGCATTATTGCAAAATTGTAAGGTTAGTAGAGGACTCACTCTTCCCAATTTTCAATGTTACTACTGGGCAGAACACATACAGTACTGTACATAAACTATGTTACAGGATTCAATCCCCTGAGCTCTCCAAATGTAAACTCGAAGAAGCATTTCGCAAATAGTCTTCTTTATCTGCCATGGTATATTCTTCATCACTAAAATTGGTGAGAAGAAGATGGAGCAGTTTATTTAAAAATGGAATTCTAAATTACTATTTATTTCTATTCACCTATTTGAGACATTTAATTGAATTATGGAGTATGATAAATGAGGAAACAGGTACACAGGGGAAAATTTCAGTTAAGACACCCTTGTATCAGTTAGAGTAGGGGTGTCAAACTCAAATTCACGGAGGGCCAAAATTAAAAACTTGGACTAAGTCGAGGGCCGAACTAAATATTTATTGAAAATTTTCAACAACATCTGCATGTTTTCTCTTCTTTCAACATATGTAATGTTAAACTTTAGGATATAACTTTAGGAGGATAATGTTACAGGTCAGGAGTAGGTAGCTCAAGTTCACCCTTTGCTTGACCTGAGGGAAACATATTTGGTCCCTGTGGAGATGTAGTCAGCATTCACAGGCTATCTCCATTTTGGCCTGCATCAGGACTCAGCATTTCCTGCTCACTCCTCAGGCTCTAGGCCTCTATTCACCCTCGACCCACCATCCCTTTACCTGACCAGTCCTCGACCCACCCACTCAGGCCCAGCGCGCTGCCGATCAGCCTTTGCGGACAGCCACCATCTCTCTCTTCACGTGCAGGGCCGAACCAGCCGTCACTGGGGTCCGCGCGGGTGCAAACACTGAAGGCCGTGGCGACTGGGAGAAGTGCGCTCGTGCTGTGGTAGGGCCGTCCGGTGCCAGTCGCGCGGGGCTCGCGCAGCCCGAGGGCCGTGTGCAGCGTGCCATGCCCATCGCTCCGACAGGAAATCACAGGCGCTCGCCAATCCGCCGCACCGCTCGACAGGTGGGAGAAGTGACTGGTTGTGCGGGGAGCCTTCCAACTGGCTTGCCGGCTGATGACATCGACAGACTTCTCGTTACAATTTCTCGTGTTACAATGGGGAAGGATGTGCAATGAAGGGAGAGGATGGTGGGGGTGACATGACCAAAAAACAGCATCGGCTCTCGCTGCAGGGCGGGCCACCTCTAATACATTTTTGAAATGATCTTGTGGGGCAAATATAATTATATCGCGGGCCAAATTTGGCCCGCGGGCCAGAGTTTGACATGTGTGAGTTAGAGGGTAACTGCACCAATAATCCAGTGGAGCTTAACATGTTAACAATTTGGTATCAGATGAGAAGTCATTTTAAATGGGCAACTGCATCAGTTCTGGGTCCCTTAAATAATAATCACTTATTTTAACTATCATTCACTGATCTTTTTTTAAAAAAATAGTATAGCAAATTAAAGGTATCAAACATCTCCAAGACCTTTATGTGAACGCAGTATTTTGTAGCCTCATCTCTCTGTCACATGTATGGGTTACCTGCAACACATTTATTTCAATACTTTCAAATTTGGCATTTTATTTCAAAGTCTTTCTCAAATTTCCCTCAGTTGCCTTCCAAACAACCCAAAATTATACAGTAATAAAGCTATAACTTGATAATAACAAAAAAGGATACTTTGTGGTAATTCATATTTTACTTTCATTCTTTGAAAGGAAATAAAATGATGAGCTTCATATCAACCTTATACAGTCTTAATTCCATTCTGATTCCATATTTTTTAAAAATTGATTATTAAGAGTAAAAGATAAAAGTTTATTCTGATACAATGGTGTCTTACCTGAAATTTTCCCCTGTGCACCTGTTTCCTCATTTATCATACTCCATAATTCAATTAAATGTCTCAAATAGGTGAATAGAAATAAATAGTAATTTAGAATTCCATTTTTAAATAAACTGCTCCATCTTCTTCTCACCAATTTTAGTTAACTCAATATGAGCCCATACTAATGAATTTTCCAAATCAAACATTCTATTAATAAATTTTATTTGTTCCATTTTATAATCATTTTGAAAATTCAGTAATTGAAAACCTCCCAAACCATATCTCCAAGTTAATTTTTGTAAAGATACCCTAGCCATTTTATCTTTCCACAAAAACTTCTTAACAATAGAATTCAAATCTTTGAAAAAATTTTGAGGAACTTTACAAGAAATAGATTGAAAAAGATATTGTAGTCTAGGAAAAGTATTCATCTTAATACAATTAGCTTTACATTAATGTTATAAGTAAATCTTTCCATCAATTTAAGTCATTTTTAATTTTATAAAATTAAGATAAATAATTCAAATCATAAAAATGATCTAAATTCTTATCCAATTTAATACCTAAATATTTAATTTGATCTGTCGATTTAAATTGAGCTATCTTCTTTCAATGACAACATCTCACTTTTCTCCCAATTAATTTTATAATCTGATATTGCACTGTATTGTTTCAATCTTTCATATAGAGATTTTAAAGAATTTTGGGGTTTTGTTAAATAAGTCAAAACATCATCAGCAAATAAATTGATCTTGTACTCCTCAGATTTCACTTTAATACCTTTTTTTATTGTTATCTTATCAATTGTGCTAAAGGTTCAATAGCTAATGCAAACAGTGCTAGAGATAAAGGGCAACCTTGTCTAGTAGATCTTTCTAATAAAAAAGATGATGATATATGGTCATTCATCACCACTCTGGCAGAAGCGCTTCTTTATCAAGATTCAATCCAACTAAATAAACATTGCTCCATTTTTTTTCAGTACTTTAATTTTTTTTTAAATTCCACTCTACACTATTGAATGCCTTTTCAGCACCTAATGATAAGACCATTGGTAAGTTGGATTCCTCCTGAGAAATATGAATCAAACTAATTAATTTTGCCATATTATCTGCAGAATAATGATTTTAATATATGCAGCTTGATCGAAATGAATTAAACCTGGTAAGTAATACAATAATCTATTTGCTAGAACCTTAATTATAATTTTATAATCAACATTTAATAAAGAGATAGGTCTATAAAGATACAGTATTTAAAGGATCTCTACCTTTCTTGAGAATAACAGTTAAAATTACCTGAGAAAAATAATCAAGTGAAGGATGAACATCCTTTGCTTGTTTCAATACATCCATTAATAAAGGCATTAATAGATGTCAATCCATATAATCAATTAATTTGAGGCCCAGGTAATATCACCACAAAATCAAAACAGATTATGATTTTTTTTCAGATTTCAAGTATCTGTAGTAATTATGCTTTTCAATTCAACCTGTTACTTCATTACACAATTGTTACCATATTTTTAAAAAGAAAAATGGCTACCCATTTTATCTTAACTGAAGTGATGTAGATACTAATGAGATATATACAAGTCTGACATCATTTTGTGGACAGAGAAACAAATTTAACAAACTCTGCTTCAGGTAGAGATTAAGTAGGTATCAAGTTGCGTTCTTGAGATTAGCCTTGGTTGTAGCGAGAAAATGTATAGCAAATGCATGGAAAAATTAGATTGATTTAAGTTTGCAACAATGGCATATGGAATTGAGATCATGCATTCCATTGAAAAATATAATAAATAATTTACGTGATCATTATCTTTTGTATCGGGAAATGTGGAGCCCAACTGCTTTATTTAAATCCTTTAAAAAATTTCCCAGTATAGCACTTGGAATAGTTTGAAATAGATACTGAATACAAGAATATATATTAATTTTAATGCAATTAACTCGTCCAATCAAAATTAATGGTAACTCCTTCCATCTATTCAAATCAAATTTAATCTTATTTAATAGAAGTATATAATTTAAACTAATATAAATTTTGATATTCTTTATCCACAATTACTCCTAAGTACTTAATTTTATTAGACTATTTAAACTTCATAAGATGTCTACAAACTGAATAATCTTCATCCAATATTGGTAATATTTCACTTTTATTCCAATTTACTTTATACCCCAAAATTACCACATATTGTTTCAACAAATTTTGCAACGGTTCTAAAGAACTTTTGGGATGAGACAGATATATCAACACATCATCTGAAAACAGGTTAATTTTATACTGTTGTCCACCAATTGTAATTCCCTTAATATTAATTTCTTGCCTAATTGCTTGAGCCAGAGGTTCTATAATTAATGCAGATAATGCTGGTGACAGCGGACAGCCCTATCTGGTCCAATTTTTTAAAGGAATTAAATAAAACAGCTTATTTGTTTTTATAGAAAAGCAAGTTGTCAAGATTCTCTATGCAAAAGTTGACACAGAGGTATGATTTAGGTGGTCTTCTATTACCACATTTTCAGAATTATTATGAAGTGGCACAATTAAAGTTTATTAATAGGTTGTTTGATATTGATCAACCTTCGGTGTGGGTAAAGGTGGAGTTGGACCAGATTTATGAGAGAAACATAAATCACTTTATATATAAATGGAATCCATCATTTCTACAGCAGTATAAACTGCCAGTTTTGAAACATTTGATGGGTATATGGTATAAACGAAATCAAATTATAGGATTGAAAAGTAAAATTTCAGCTAAGACGCCATTATATCAGAACCAGATAATCCCATTTTCTTTGAATAATCCTTATTTGAAAAATTAGGGATCAAAAGGTGTGATACTACTGGAGGATTATTTTAAAGCAGGTATATTTCTTTCTTTAATATATTTTCAGAAAAGTTTGGTATATTACCAAATATTTATTTGCTTATTATCAAGTAAGAGATTTACTGCTAGAAAGTTTCGGTAGAGAGTAAGTATTACCTGGTCAAATGAAATTTGAGAAACTAATTGCTGATAAGGGGAAAAAGGGATTTGTTTCAGAAATGTACATGTTACTACAGGAACAGATGACGAAGGTTGATATGTTTAAAACAAATGATAAATGGGAGAAGGGCTAATCTATTCCTATATTCCCATATTAGAGTGGTCTAATATGTGTGTTGACAATGTCACAAAGTTAATTAATGTACAATATAGTTTGGTCAATTACAATTTTTGCATCAGTTGTACTTAACCCCTGAAAAATTTAAAAACTAAGGATTTAGTTCATCAGACTTGTGTTTCTTGTGTGGTGAACAGACAGGTACTTTTTTACATTCAGTATGGGAATGTACAAAAGTTAGACATTTTTGGGAAAAAAATTATTAAGCTTTTGTGAGATTTATTCAAGATAGAACTGTATGTTGATCCATGGGTATGTTTATTGGGCTAGATGAATACACTAACGACAGGTTTGTGACTGGATAAACATCAAATTGCATTTATACGCTTCGGGTTGGCAGTAGTTAGAAAATGTATAGCTGTCACTTGGAAAAACGATGTTGAATTAAGTATACAAAGATGACACAACAAAATTCAATCGTGTATTTACCTGGAAAAGATAACTGACAATTTGCGGAATAATTATTCTTTTTTTGTTAAAATGTGGAGTCTGTATTTGGAGTGTATAGGTTTGGATGTTAAGTTTTTTTTAAGAAAAATATGTAAAAAGATGGCACACCAAACAGCAACCTGGTAAACCTGATATAATGGTGTAGTTTTTGGGGAATAAAAAAGCTCCGAAGTGGGGTGCGTTGTTAGGGGTGGAGGGGGGAGGAGGGGGGAGGAGGGGGGTAGTAGGGAGTATTTTTTTTAATGAGTATGTTGTATATATTTACTTTGTAAAATTCTTAAATAAAATTTTCAAAGGAAAATGTGGAGCCCTTATTTGGATTATATGAGTTTAAAGTTTTGAACATTCTTCGGCACGTTGTGGTGGTGTTACCCTATTCTGTGGCATTTAATTATGTTATTGATGCATCTCCTTTCATTCTTTCTTCTATCTTTGGGGTTGATGGTAGTAGGGAGAAGGGGGATGGGAGGAATGGATTTCGTATATACCACATTGTTTTTTTGTATATGAATTATTATATTTGAATGTAATGTGGCTTAAAATTAAATAAAGTATTTTTAAAAAATCATTAATTATCGTGTTTTTCATCAATCCTGCATAATTTTCAAGCAACTAACAGTTTTTCCATAGACTTACGAAAGTGTTGTTCAGCTACAAACTGATGGAACATTTATAGAAATAAATAGAACCCCAGAAACAATTTGTTTACCTTTAACAGATCAAAGAAAGACATTTATGTTTCATGACTTTTACAGGATCTTGTGGTTTAGCAAGCTTAATGAAAAATAACTCAGAAGAGAGAAAAAAATTGCTACAGTTTCTTGAGAATCATTCATTACAAATGGAGGAAGAAAAATAAGCAAAGTGTAAGCTTTATTTCAATAGCTTATACAAATAAGAATAAGTGTGATTCAATGGAATGAGTTGATCAAAGCCAAAGGTCTGACCTTGTGACCACAAAATATCCTAAACCTAATTTCGTGTAATGTGGTTGTATTGGATTCATTCATAAATAACCAACATTTTGCACAAAAATTTTTATTGGATGGGGTGTGCTATTTTTTTTTTTAAATATTATAAACTACACACAACCACACAGCTTTATCTGCACCACAATTCAATATCATAAAACAAAACATTCAATTTATGTTCCAATTTCATTTTGGAATGTATTGAACCAATCATATATGCTGGCATAATGCTTACTTGTTCATATTTAAGGCAGTGGGCACCATCCTATCAACATTTAATCCGCCAAAAGTTAAGCCCTGAAATGTGACAAGTGGAAAACAAGGTTGTTTCTAGAGCAATGATTGATGAAATTTCTGCAATAGCCCAAGGCAAGAAATGTGCAATGATACAATTAGACAAATACACCCACTAAAGTCATCATCACCAGACATGACAGTGGGATACTAAGGAACTTCCAAGTGTCAGGACAGAGCTGTTAGCATCCTGCAATAAAGCTGACATAATTACAGGAAATGTTGTGCACTTCATTGTAGCTTGAGAAAGAAACATCATTATCTTGGCCGCTTGAGGAGAGGAGCAGGAAGTGAGCAAAATGGTCAATAAACAAAATGTAGCATTGGTGGAGAGCAAGTGTGCCCATGGTCCCATTCTCCTTTTTCAGTGCCCTCCATAGGCAGGTGTTCACTTACAATACATCAGATCCTCCAGTGAATTCACAAATATGTTTATACGAGTTGTGGAAAAATACTCAAATCTTTGCAAGAGTGCTCCATCTGTATATCTGCAGTGCAGTCAAGAAAACCATACATGTGATTTTTCAGGATTTGTCTCTTATTTATCTCTTTTGTGACATTAAGTGAACCATTAATTTGTAAAATTTGTGCTTTGTCTGATACAGTCTACAAGGCAAGAAAATGCAAAAACCAACCTAGTAGGAAGGTTTTAATGGGCCATGCAAGTCAACTTCTGGAACTGTCTAACTTTACAGTTAACTCATATATTAGCATCAGAATGGGCTAGCAGTCAGACCTGCATGTGGTCTAAAAGGAAAGTGAGCATTATCATTCATACCCTTTCCATTTGCTTTCTTGCCACCAGGCATGACCTCATCTATAATTCAAAAATGATGTCAATAATGAGACAAATTCTGCACAATTCATACAATTCAGCAAAAATAAGAAATCAAGACCTCCGTTTGATTCTTTCTGGGAGAAGTACACAATTGTTTCAGACAGATTAGCCTTGTGAATGAGGTACTGTGCAATCAGCATGCATTCCTGTCACCAGTTCTTTAACAGAGGGGAGATCTACACCATGTTAACAGAATTCAAAAACATTCAGAAGATGTGATTTATTCTTTCTGTACCAAGCATGTTGATTGTTGGTTACACCAACTGTGGAATTCCATTGTAATGTTACTTGCACATAAAAAGCAACACTATGTAGAGACGTCACTTTAGTCCAAAGTATGCTGCGTAATTTCTAAAATGGTGTAAGATAGTTGCAAATAGCAAACTGCAGAGAGCTGTTAAGGGACTAAGCCTTATTTAGCACATTTTATGCCTTGAACAGAGACAGTGTAGCAATGCAACTTTCTCATAGTAAAATATGCAAAACTACACATCATGGTTTAAATCAGTGGTTCTCAACCTTTTTCTTTCCAATCACATCTACTTTAAGTAATCCCTATGCCACAGGAGCTCTGTGATTCGTAAGGGATTGTTTAAGGTGGGTATGTGAGTGGGAAGAGAAGGTTGAGAATCACTGCTCTGGACCCAATTGTTACTGAAATATTTTGCTTGAGAAAAATTGTCATTGGCCCATTTCCTTTGGAGTTATGAAACCATGCACATAATAGGTACAATTAAAACAGTGTTTTCAAACTTTTTCTTTCCACCCACATACCACCTTAAGTAATCTTTTACTAATCACAGAGCACCCATGGCATAGGGAATACTTAAAGTGGTACGTGAGTGGAAAGAAAAAAAGTTGAGAACCACTGGTACAAGTGAAGTGTGTGTGTGTGTGTGTGTGTGTGTGTGTGTGTGTGTGTGTCTCTGTGTGTGTGTGTATGTGTGTCTCTGTGTGTGTGTGTGTGTGTGTGTGTCTCTGTGTGTGTGTGTGTGTGTGTGCGCACTGTATATATGAGTGTGCACACACAGACAAACATCTAGGCAGAATAATAGTTCAGCACAGATTAGATGGACTGTGGGATCTGCTTCTGTGCTGTGATGTTCTATGGTTCTACCATGTATATATGACAATAAGCTCATATCATTAATCATCACTAAATACTTCTGCCAGAAAATTCCTGGAATTTATCTTGAAGGATGGAATAACACCTTGGAAAGAATTATTGGATTGAGGAGGGTCATATAATTTATTTAGTTATCTGTTTATTTCTTTGTAGATTTCACTATGAAATAGATAACCACAGATCAACAGATATTTTTAAACAAGGTCCCACCCAGGAGGCGAGTTAACCGATTAGAGAATACCGAGGTTTAATGTGCTGCCCTTGATTGAGAATTATCAGAAAGCAAAGTGTGGGAATAAATCAGTCATCCTTTTATTGGCATTTGGAATGTTGGCCTTCATAAATCGGAGTATTGAATTCAAGAGTAGGGAGGTTATGATGAAATTGTACAAGGCATTGGTGAGGCCAAATTTGGAGTACTGTGTACAGTTTTGGTCACCAAATTATAGGAAAGATATAAACAAAATAGAGAGAGTGCAGAGAAGGTTCACGAGAATGTTGACAGGATTTCAAGGTTTGAGTTGCAGGGAAAGGTTGTGCAGACTGGAGCTTTTTTCTCTGGAGCGTAGAAGATTGAGAGGGGACTTGATAGAGGTGTTTAAGATTTTAAAAGGGACAGACAGAGTAAACGTGGATAGGCTTTTTCAATTAAGAGTGGGGGAGATTCAAACTAGAGGTCATGGTTTAAGATTGAAGGGGGAAAATTATAAGGGGAACATGAGGGGAAATTTCTTTAGTCAAAGGGTGGTAGGGATGTGGAATGAGCTTCCGCCAGACGTGGTCAAGGCGGGATCATTGGTTACATTTAAGGAAAGACTGGATAGTTACATGGATAGGAGAGGACTGGAGGGGTATGGACCGGGTGCTCGTCAGTGGGACTAGGAGGGTGGGGATTTGTTACGGGATGGACTAGTAGGGCCGAACTGGCCTGTTCTGTGCTGTAAGTGGTTATATGGTTATATGGCAGGCTGACTGGTGGGAATCCAGCTATCGTCAACTTGACTGAGGGGGTGAAATGCTGTGTTTCCAAGTTTGCTGACAATGCAAAAGTCAGTGGATCAGGAGTATGAAAGAAGACATAAGGAAGCATTGGGGGGTATGGACAAAAGACCATAGAATACAATGTGAAAAAAAGGGAAGTAATAGTGCAGGCACCTCATTTCTGTGAGGGGCGCTGGGCAAGGTGGCAACCCACTGTTTTCCTTATGGTAGAAAAAGTTAAAGAATATCATGTATGTTACATTCTAAAAATAGTATTACATGACAATAATGGAACCTTTATCTTTTTACCTTTACATAACAGAAGAGCTGAGCATATGCTAACATACAATAGTTTGGGTGATAAGCCCAAACAGCAAGGGCTCACCCCATCTCAAAAGCACACCTTAGTTAGCAGCGGTAAGGAAATTAAAATTTTAAATTTAGACATACAGCACAGTAACAGGCTCTCTCAGCCCGTGAGCCCGTGCCACCCAATTACACCCAATTGACCTACCACCGCTGTACGTTTCGAATGAGCTAACTGCTACGCTAACTGTGCTGCTCGCTCAGTGAAGGTAAATTAGAAAACAGAATAGGACTTTGGAGATTGGCCACATTTGATTGATCCTGGAATCCTTCTTTTCTTTTCTACAGGAGTTGAATAAAATGTATTTCAGATTGATGTGGTGAGAATATTATGAAAGCAGGAAAACAAAGAGTTGAACAATCCTAAATACAGATTGTCACAGGAAATAAAATTAAGGATAGAGAAAGCAGCAGCTAAATTGATCTTCTGTCAATACTCTGAGGAGATAAAAGGTATTGCTAGACATCCTGCCAAGCAATTTGATTAGCTGGCTACAACAAAGCATCAGATTATTAGCAGGTTGAAGAACCACTGTAGATGGGTCAATAATAGAGTCCAGGAGCACCCAATAGGTTTGAGCCTGGTTAAGTACTTTCTCTGACAAAACATTTGGGTTCAGGGTAGGTCACATGCACTGGTTAAGCTCAGTACCCTATGCAGGTCAGGTTACTGACCTACATCAATGCTTGTGAACAGAATATCCAAGATTGCTCGACTCCCAGTGATGATCAGGTTGAGCACAGAAAAGAAACAACACAACCTCTCAGTCTCAAACCTGCTCCAGATTGTCTCCAGTGGGGTGGGGTCTGGTCCAAACTAAGATCTAATCTTACATCTAAGCAGATTTCTCATCAATAACCTACAAATTTTGATTCATCGATCAGTTGAGGAAATATTTTTACTATAAACGTTGGAAGAGCCCTGGAACTCATTAAGTGAAAGGACAGTTCAGGCAGGAACCGTGAAGTTGGCCTGACATAATATACAGTCTACAGAGGGAGATTTGGAAAGAGAAATTAATCTATGTGGTACACCACCAGCCTACTGCAGGGGGAAACTTCTGTACCTGCAGGAGTGTAAGGGGACAGAAGAACACCTGGCTGCTGTCAATCAGTCGGCCTGAATGGATCAAGCCCCACCTGGTCGGGAGTCAATCACCCTCTGGGATATAAGCCTGCACCAGCCTCCTGAGGCCTCACTCAGAGTTGCTGCAGCCACAGCTAGCCTGGCTCTGTGGAAGTCTTTGTGGATTAAAGCCTGTTGTACAGTCTTTACCTTGTGTGTGTCTGATTCTGGCTAACAGCACACCACAATCTATGAAGCATTTTTAAGTCAGCCTGACACAAAATGCTAAGTAGACCACCTATAAGTTTATAAAATTTCTCAAACTATGAGAATAACAGAGGGTTTTTTTTTCCAATGTAACCAGACCTATGGAAAACTGACTAGAACTGCACCCCATTTCAAGTATTGTGTTTACCTCCTGTTAAATTTTGCTTGGCAGCAATGAGGAAAAACAACTGGAAGAAGCCAAACTAATTTCCTCAATATTATACAACACAGGTTAAATTCAAACTACCCCATTTCATTTCCATTTGACACAAAGACATTCCTGACAGCTACAATGGGAACATTTTATTTAATTTTCTACAAAATACTTGATGGGCCAAAAAGCATCCTTCTATTCAGTAATAACTATATGATTTTAAGAAAATAAATGAATATAATTTCAATGCAATTTATCAGTTTAAAATAAAACATCAAGATGATTAAAGTGAGAATAAAAAATTCCTATTTCTTTTTACAATTGCAGTCAGCAAAAATAAAGGAAAACTTACAGCTTGGCTTTCAACAACCATACATCTTATTTAATGTGGAAGAATACTGCAAAAATGATGTTGACAATTTGGCTTTGACATGGAGTATACTGAGTTTTAGAATAGATGGCCAAAAACAGTCAAATAGTAAGGTTCAAGAAGCATCTTAAAAGGATAAAGGAAAAATTAAATGATGGATTAGAGTGATTTCTAGATCCAAGATATTTCAATGCATAGCACTAATAAAATTAGGGGTACACAAGATATGGATGATTCCAGAGATCTCAAGAGGTTGAAAGGTTGGAAGAGATTAAAGAAACAGAGAAGGGTGAGTATATGGAAGGATTTGAAAATAAATCTAAATGTTTACTGATTTATATATGGCACATCAAAATGGGAGCTATTGATGATGGTGACATAAATGGAAGATGGAAGCTGTTCAGGAAAACATGGGAATAATCAAGTCAAAAGTAGAATATGAGCTCAGACAGGACAGTCCAGAGGGCTCGTCCACTGAAGCGATATGGGTGGAGCTGAGGAATAGGAAAGGTATGACCACACGAATGGGGTTGATCAGCCAATAGTCAGCGAGAATGGAAGGATCAAATCTGTAGATAGCAGACAGCTGCAGGAAACAAGGAAGTTTTGATAGTAGTAGATTTTTAACTTTTCACATACTGACTGAGGCTCCAGTACTGTAAAAGGACTGGATAGCACGGAGTTTGTCAAATGTATTCAGGAAAGTTTCCTAAATAAATATACCGGTATGGAGGCACGAATTGTAGGGAGTGCAATACTAGATCTCTTATTAGGGAGCGAGGCAGGATATGTGACAGAAGTATGAATAGGGGAACATTTTGGGTCCAGTGTTTAAAGTTTCAAGTTAAACATGGAGAAGGATTGGTCTGACCCTCGTGTTGAGATTCTAAACTGGAGAAAAGCCAATTTTGAGAATATGAGAAAGGGTCTAGAATGCATGGTTTAGGATAAGTTGTTTTCCAGCAAGGATGTGCAAGGCAAGTGGAGGGCCTTCAGTTTTGAGAGTACAGAATTTGTATGTTTCTGTCAGGATTAAAGGAAAAGTTAATAGGCATAGGGAACTTTGGTCTGTGAGGGATATTAGGGATCTAGTTCATAAAAATAGAGAAGTGTATAGCAGGTATAAGCAACATGGAGGAAATGAGATACTTGAAGAGTATAAAAATGAATGAAAAACAAATAAATCAGAAGGGCAAAAATAAGACATGAGGTTGCTTTAGCAGACAATGTGAAGGAAAATCCTTAATGTTTTTAAGAGCAAAAGGATAGTAAGGGACAATATATTGATCCCCTTAAAGATCAGAATGATGGCTATGTATGGAGTCAGAAGAGTTGGAAGAGATTTTAAACAGGTTTTTTTTAACATCAGTATTTACTCAGGAAACTGGCACCAAGTCAAGGGAAGTTAGGAAAATAGGCAGTGAGGTCATTAGAACGTGTACATTTTAAAGAGGAGGAGGTGCTTGCTGTCAAGCATATAAGGGTGGATAAATCCGCAGGGCCTGACAAGATATTCCCTTGGACCACCGCCCAACCGAAACATGGAAGAGAGCACCACAATCTGACTGATGGACGTCCCCTGCATGCACAAGCATGCAGGCGGCCTCTGGATAAACACCTCTAATGAACACAGTGACCTAGATACTGGATTTCATATTTGTTTAATTGGATGACATCCTTATCGCCACTCATGGTAACAGCAACGGGCCCAGATCTGTCAACTATGTCAGCTGCTAGCTGACCACAGGTTAGCGAGCAACCTGGCCAAATGCCAGTTTGGCCTCATCAATCGATCAGTTCCACCACCTTCCAAGGTCAAGGCCATCTGCAAATTTCCAAATCCCTCTACCATCAAGGGCCTGCAAGAGTTTGTTTGCATGATTAACTTTTACCATCTTTACATGCTAACTGCAGCCAAAGTTATGCAGCCGCTTTTCAAGCTCTTGTCTGGGCATCCCATGGAACTGAAATTGGATGATGAGGCCACGGCCGCATTCAAGAATGCCAAATGAGCACCAGCGAAAGTCACTAATCTCGTGTACCCCTGGGCTGATAAGCCAACAGCTCTGATGGTGGATGCGTCAGTCACTGCGATGGGTGGGTGGGCACCTGGATCAGCTCATCAACAGCGTCTGGAAACACCTGGCTTTCTTTCATCATCATATAAGAACTTCCAGAGCAGAAGTACAGTGCCTTTGATAGGGAGCTCCTTGCCCTCTACTTGGCCAGACAGCATTTTCGCTATTTCCTAGGGGGAAGAGAGTTCACAGTCTATGATAGCGGTTCTCAACCTATTTCTTTCCACTCACATACCACTTTAAGTATTCCCTATGCCATTGGTGCTCTCTGATTAGTAAGGGATTGCTTAAGGTGGTATGTGGGTGGAAAGAAAAAGTTTTAATCGTACCTAATTGACTCGTTAGGTGCACGGTTTCATAACTCCAAAGGAAATGGGCCAAAGACAATGTTTCTCAAGCAAAATATTTCAGTAACAATTGGGTTTAGAGCAGTGATTCTCGACCTTCCCACTCACATACCACCTGAGGCAATCCCTTACTATCACAGAGCACTGATGGCATAGGGATGTGAGTGGTGTGTGAGTGGAAAGAAAAAGTTTGAGAACCACTGGTCTACACATATCATAAGACATTAACTTTGACCTTTGCTAAGATGTCAGATCCATGGTTGGCATGACAACTCTCCTACATTTACAACTCCGATAAAGCACATGACAGGGAAGAGCAATCTAGTCACTGACACGCTATTCTGCATTGCCATCGCTTCTGTCCATTCGCCTGCTCCTGGTATAGACTACATGGCTTTGGCAGTAGTTCATCAGGAAGATGACAAAATGGCCATGTATCGCATTGCCATTGTGGGACTGAAATTGGAGGACTTACATTTTGATCCAGCAAATGTCTCCCTATATTTGATGTATCACTGGCCAACCGAGGCCTATTGTACCTGCTGCATGATGACGTCGGGTATTTGATGTCATACACAGTTTGGCTCCATCCTTCGATTAGGTGGCAACAAAGCTCCTGGCAGACAAATTCATATGGTATGGCCTGCGCAAGCAAGTCGGCGCTTGAGCATGGACATGCATCCAGTTTCAGACGTCGAAAGTTCAGTGCCACACCAAAGCCCCACTACAGGTTTTTGCACCCACGCAGTGCAGGTTTGATCACATCCACGTAGATATTGTGAGCCTGTTGCCCCTGTCCAAGGGCGCAACTCACCTCTTGATGTTAGTAAACAGAGGAGCTCAGTTTACGTCCTGGTTATGGTCCACAACCACACAGTTGTTGGGCACACAGCTGCAACAGTCGAAAGCCTATCATCCCTAGTCCAATGGTTCAGTGGAACGTTTTCACTATCATATGAAAATGGCTCACATGTCACATCTTAAGGGACCAGATTGGATAGATGCTGCCTTGGGTGCTTTTTGATATTTGTTCTGTGCCGAAGGAGGATCTGGCTATGTCCTCTGCAGAATTGGTGTATGGAGCCCCCCCCCCCAACAGTCCCAGATTTCATTCCAGCAGCACGTGGGCAGCAGGAATCTCCCAATTCAGTACTCACACACTTGACGGAGAAGGTGGGTACACTGACACCTATTCCAACCACCGGGCATGGCTCTACAACTTTATCAATTCCACCTGTACTCAAAGACTGCCTTTATGTACTCCTGCACAGGATGCTGTTGCAACAGCCATATGAAGATCCTTTCAAGGTGCCATGGAATTACGGCTCCACGTTTATTATAGACATTGGCAGCAGGCAAGAAATGGTTTCAGTAGATCATTTTAAGCCAGCATGAGGGCCTAGTCAGCTGGTACAGGTAGCATGCCCTCGGCATAGGGGGCACCCACCAGCCAATGCTACTCATGATCATAGGATTGAGGCATCAACTCCTCACCAGTTCTTGGGGTTGGGGGGTCATGTGGCGGACTGTGCCACTACTTACCTAACTGGAGCTTCAGAGTTGCAGGTCTCTGCGGGCCTGAGAGTTCTCCGGGGACCAATGATGCTAAGGCTTCTGGGAGCCACATCATTTCCGGGAGTCACATTACGTAGGGAGCGCGCAAATCTCGGATATTTTAAATGACTGTAAGACATCATTAAATTAGTTAGCTCATAGAGTCTCTTGTCATTTTTATTGCTTCACCACCCACTTCAGTGGTGACCCACCTCATTACAATAATTTTCTGTTCTCAAGTCTCCTTTATTTATCGTTCATACCATGCTTGTACTGTAAAAATGAGAGTGCTTTTCCAAGACCACGGAGCATATTTACATAAATATGTTAGACTAGAAGTAAAACATATAAAAATATTAAGATGTATATAGTAACCATATGCACAAATAGTCTAGGAATTCAGGAGTCTGATGGCTTGTGGGGGAGGGGGGGGGAACTGCTGCTCAATCTGGACACAAGGTCCTGAGTGCTGCATTACCTCCTACCAGATGGCCGAAGGGAGAACAGTTTTCCTGAGGGGTGTGTGGAGTCCTTCACAATGTTTATTGACTTTCACCTGTATCGAGTGTTGTAAATGTCCTTCGTGGTCGAAAGAGAGCCCCTAATGATTGTTTCCACTAACTTCACTAACCTCTGCAGGGTCTTGCGGTCCGAGGTGGTACAGCTTCCAAAACAGGTGGTGATGCAGTTGCACAGGATGCTCTCGATACATCCTCTGTAGAGTGTAGTGAGAATGGAGGGTGGGCAATGAACTTTCCTCAGCTTTCGCAGGAAGTAAAAGCACTACTGGGCTTTCTTGGCTATAGAGCTGGCATTTAGGGATCAGGTGAGATTCTCCACCAAGTGCACACCAAGGAACTTGATACTCTTGATGACCTCACCGGTCGAGCCGTCAACAGTCAGTGAAGCGTGGTTCCTCCAGACCCTCCTGAAGTTGACAACAATCTCTTTTGTTTTTTTAAATATTCAGATACAGTTTGTTGGATCTGCACCAAACCATTAGCGACTACACCTCTTCTCTGTACACTAACTCGTCATTCTCACTAATCAGGCCCACCGTGGTCATGTCATCAGCAAACTTGATGATGTGGTTCGAACTGTGTTTAGCTGCACAGTCATGGGGCAGCAGAGTGAACAGCAGTGGATTAAGCATGCAGCCCTGGGGGGGAGGGGTTGTGCTCAGTGCGATGCTCTTGGAAATGTTGTTAATTTTAATGAACACTTTCTATTAAATTGTTTATATGAAGACTTCATGACAAAATTCAATCCCAGCTGTCAGACTAATATGAACAGATGGGATGCTCTTGTCCAATTTAATAGAAAATCCCAAGGGCTTTCAAAAGATTAGTTAGCCCAAATCTTTAAAGTATTCAGTACATTAATATGTAAAATGGAGCATAAGCCTATTTGACAATGGAACAATTAAAATGGATATAAAGAATAAAACAGTAGTGAAGATGTAGGGAGCAATGTGTAGCAATTATACGACTCCCTCACACAAAAAAAATTAGAAGTTCATTCACTCAGAATATTCTGCTTACTTGAATTTGTATTAAAATTGTAAATCAAGCCTTCCGTGAAATAGCAAAATTGGGCAGCATGGACTCGTTACCATATGTCTAATTTTAAATTTTAAAATATAATTGTTTTCCATAATAAATTGACCCAAAATTCACAATTCAGCCAATTTCAGAATTAATGTTTTCAATGTTGCAAAGAACAGAGACAGAGGCAAGAAAATGCAAACTACAAATTTCAAATTTAGATCAAAATTTCAAAACATATACCCCAGATTAAAAGATACGGTTCTTGGAAAAGCAGAATACCATGGATGATGGGCAGAAAATGCTGGAAATAAGCAACAGGAAGCCAAAAGTGCTGGAAGCACTCAGCATCTGGGGAAAGAGAAACTTTTAACATTTCTCTTTCTTTGTATGCTGCCTGACCTACTAAGTGTTCTCAGAAATTTCCATTGTTATTTCAGGTATCCAGCAACTGCAGATTTATTTTGGTTTTCAATTGGATAAGCAGTATTTGTGAAGAAAGAAACATGGGCAACAGTCCATATGTGTGCAGAGATGCACTGAGAAATTTGTGAGGGGCAGCTGGGTTAGAGACTGGTAAACATACCCAGAATAACGTACAGTGGATTTATCAGTGACCTAAAGATTGGAGTTCATTTTCATTTTATTACACCTTACAATTTAATGCACAGCACCAAGGGGATAGGCAGAATGGTGCAGCATCTCTCTAGAATCAGTGAATTCTGGAGTACAAACAGGAGCACATATCACAGAATGAATTAGAAATGATGGCTAAATGCTGCACTTTGTTTCAAATGTGCCTCACTTCCGAATAATACTCGGGCCTCATCACAGGCTTCCTAACCCAAAATATTGACTGATCATTTCTCTCCAGAGGTATTGCTCGACTTGCTGAATCCCTTCAACTACAGTGCCCTCCATAATGTTTGGGCAAAGACACTTTTTTTTTCCCATTTATTTTCCCTTGTGCTCCATGGTTATACATTTGTAATCAAACAATTGTAATCAATGAAGTGTACATTCCAGGTTTAATTCAAGGTTTTTTTTGTATACATTTTGGTTTGACCATGTAGAAATTACAGCACTTATTATACATAGTCCCCTCATTTCAGGGCATCATAAAGTTTGGCTTCACAGGTGTTTGTGAGTACTCAGGTATTTTAATTGCTTCATTGGTGGAGATATAAGAGAGCTAGGCTTGCTTCTAAGCTTTGGATCATCTTTGGAGTCTGTAGTTGACATTTTGCAACATGAGGACCAGAGTCGTGCCAATAAAGGTCAAAGAAGCCATTATGATTAAAAATCAAGAATAAAGCAGTAAGAGACATCACCCAAACTGCTGTAAAGGGAAATTGTGTTGCATTGAAAGCATCTTAGAAATGCAGAGTCGCTTTGGAATTTGTAATTCAAATCCATCAGCCTGAGTCATGGCCAGAAAGCATTTGAAACATCTAATCTGTGAGAAGAGGATTTTGTTGACATGTTGTTAGAGCCATTTCTTGCAAATTAGTGATATAAATTACAGATGCCATGGTGGAGTTTTGCTTGTTGATAACAGTACAGTTTGCTTCTGTTTCTGTGCCGTGAACTCGGCATCAAAATGGATACGGGTTTCAAGTGCTTCATCACAACATACAAAGACTCAGGCCACTCTTCAAGCACAACAAGGTGTTCTTAATGAAAAATACTCCTCAGAGGACCAGCTAAGGAGGCAGCAAGTGGAAGAGGACGAGCTGCTAAGGAGGCAGAAAATGAAGCAGCAATTGAAGCTAAGGAGAAAAAGGTAACAATTGGATCTGAAATCAAAACTTGTTGCTAAGGCTGAAGTGAAGGTGCTGACAAGTTTCGAAGGAGCTGTTGTTCAAAGGAACCTATCTAAGAGGTCCGATGGTGAGAAGTCATCACATGAAGTGAGAGCATTTCATTCTAAGGCAGAACCTTTTGTGCCATGGCTACAAGGCATGAATATACATGGACAAATTATCTCTGAGCATGGTGCGGCCAGGATTCCAACACCAATTATCACCCCTTTGGACAGAGATACAAGCAGATTTCAATCTATCCAACCAGAATTCTATTCATTCCGTCAGGTAATAAAAATCAGGGTGAACAAGAGCATGTGACATTTTCACATACAGAACTGGCTTTCAACCACAGTAAACAAGGCAATATATTGTCAATCATGGTAAAACAAAATGAAATTACTGCTTTAGTGGTGCAGCAAAAAGGTCTCTAATCCTTACCCAAGAAGGAGATTCAAGTTTTTAAACAGAGATCCATTTCAGTATCAAGCATTCATTAAATCTATTGAACGTAGTATCAAAAGTAAGAATAAAGATGCCAGAGATTGTCTTTCTTACCTGGAAGAGTACACTGGAGAACAGCCAAAGAAAATTGTGAGAAGTTGCCTGCATATGGATTCAAAAAGGGGATTCACTAAGCCAAAGACATTACCACAAGATCATTTTGGCAATGAGCATAGAATTGCTTACATGGAGAAGGTTCTTTCATGGTTTTCAATAAAATCGGATACAAAGGCTTTACAAGCATATGCCCTCTTTTTAAGAGGATGTTGTAATGACATGGAAGATATCAACCACATGCTCAACTTACTTTCTAATAAGTTAATCATCATAAGTAAATTGACCGGGGGCGTGGCAAGATGGTGTAGAGTCTAGACGTGAGATCTCGACCTCTCTGGCCGGACTTTTAAGTACCCGTTTTTAACCCTTTGTTTTCAAGTTTAAACTTTTTAAATTTTAGCTTAAATTATTAAGGAACTGTTATGGCCATTAATGGTAAGAAGATTAAACCTCAAGTTCAGAAGAAGTTACATTTTCGAAGTGTTGAAGATTTGGGGCCTAAACAATTTGCGACAGCTTCAGATTTAACTTCCTTAGTATCTAAACCACAAAGACTGCCTGTGGGAGTTGAAAAAAAATGTCTACTACTCACCAAGTGAAGGATAGCACTGGATTTGCCCGTTCTCTGAAGGAAGGTGCGTGTTCCCAAGAAGTGGATCCCGATTCTGAAAGCCTGCCGACTTTAACGGAGGGAGCACGCAGTAAGATGACTCCATTGTCTGAAATGCTTCAGACAGCACTCCAACCTGAAGATATCAATCTCCTTTGTGATTTTGTGGAAAAACAATGAGCTGCGGGGGGAGACCAGCGTCGACCCCCTGAGGAAGTCGGGTGCCGTCGCTGGGAGTCCAGACCTGCAGTAAAACTGTTAAAATGCCTTTTGTTGAGTTGCAGCAGGAGCTGCAGTTATCTGGTTCTGCCACTACGTCAGAGAAAGCAGGGCTGAGCTTTCCTGAGTTACAATATAAGCAGTTAAATGCTGTCATTCAGCCTATAATGCAAGAGCAGGCTCAATTGAATGTTAGTATAAGGTCAGAATTCAATACAGTTAAAGCATGTGTGGAAGCATCTTGTGAAGATTTTTTAAAATTTCAGTCTGCTTTTTTGGAATGTAAGCAGCAAGTGGCTTCTAATACAGAAAAAGTGTTGAAGGTTGAAAAATCTGTTATAGAATTGCGAGAACGTGAGAAGGAGTTAGAGAGGAAAATAGACTATTTGGAGAATCAAAGAAGAAGGAATAATGTGAAAATTGTTGGTTTGGCAGAAGGTATGGAAGGACATCCTCTTCGTTTTTTTTTTAAAGACTGGATCCCACAAGTACGAGGGCAAGAATTTTTTTCTGGAGGCTTGGTACTGGAAAGAGCTCATAGGGCTTTAAAAAGAACATCTTTACCTGGTCAGCCACCGAGACCTTTAATAATTCGATGATTGAATTATTTGGACAGAGAAGCAATACTTCAACTAGCAGTGAAAAATGCGAGACAACGACAAACTCCGTAATTGATTCAGAATAGCAGAGTTTTTTTATCCTGATTTGAGTCAAGAGGTCATTCAACGTCGACATCGATTTAATCCAGTTAAAGAAGTTTTGTGGTATAAAGGTTATAAGTCTACTTTTCGCTATCCGGCAGTGCTGAAGGTGTTCCATGGAGACTATCAATCTCGTTTTTTTGAGAATGATCGTGAAGCAATGATTTTTGCTGATTCATTGCCAGATATAAGAGGACAAAGACGTAGTCCACCATTGTCTCCTAAAGAAAAATCTGGTTGTTCTGGAAATGGAAGAAATGACAGAAATGGGACAAACGGGAATGGAAAGAGTCCAACTTCTTTTGAAATGGGATCTCCGAATCTGAAATCTTTTGGATGAATAGAAGAATCTTTTTATTTTTATTTTACTTTTTATGTTATTAAGACATTTTGAGATTATTTTTTGTTCGGCTGGGGAGGGAGAGTTTTGCTCTAAGTTCTATTAGTCATCAACCACTGGTGGGTGATCCACACCCAAATTTTGTTTAGGGATTATTACCTTTTGGTAGCTTTTATGGTTTTTTTTAAATTATTTTTTTTATTTTTATTTTATCTAGATTTTAATTTGTGATTTTTTTTCTCCTATTGGAGGGCCTATATATGTTGATTTGAGTTTTCATATAAAGATATTATTGGTCTTTACTAATATTAATAGATATGTCAAAGTTGAGGTTTGTTACTTTTAATGTTTGAGTTTAAATAGTCTGATTAAGCGTAAATGAATTTTGGCGTATATTAAGAAAATGAAAATTGATGTTGCTTTTTTTACAAGAAACACATTTGAATGTCAAAGAAAGTATGAAATTGAAGAGGGATTGGGTAGGGCATGTATATTCTTCTTCATTTAATTACAGGGCTAAAGGTGTAGCAATTTTGAAACATAAGAATTTATCTTTTGAATTACAATCAATGGAGGAAAAGGCAGGATGTATTCTTAAATTGAACTGTAAGATTTTTAGTGAATTTTGGACTTTACTTAATATTTATGCCCCAAATGTAGATGATGAAATATTTATTTCAGATGCATTTTTACATCTGGGTCAGGCTAATGATAATGTTTTAGTTGGTGGGGATTTTAATTGTGTTTTGGAACCTTTATTAGATAAATCTTCGAAGAAAGTTAAGAAATCTAAAATGGCAGTTCAGGTTCAAGCGTTGATGAAAGATCTTAATTTAGTAGATATTTGGAGACATCTTAATCCGACAGAGAAAGATTTCTCCTTTTATTCAGCTAGACATGAATCGTTTTCAAGGATTGACTTTTTTTTTTAGTATCAGCACATTTACAAGGGAAAATACAACAAGCGGAATACAAAAGTAAGGTGATTTCAGATCATTCTTTGTTATACTTTACAGTGCAACCTTTGAGAAAATTCAAGTGGCCTATTGTTGGAGGTTTAATACAATGTTATTAAAAAATACTGAATTTATTGAATTTTTGAAAAAACAAATTAATTTTTTTTGAAAGAAAATTCTAATTCTGTTCAAAGTAAATTTGTATTATGGGATGTTATGAAAGCTTATTTGAGAGGACAAATAATTAGTTATACTTCTAAAATAAAAAAGAATTGATTAAATCAGAGTCTTGAATTAGAGAAACAGATTGATGAGTTAGAAAAGGAATTTCAGGAAGATGCTACAGAAGATCAGAAAATAGAATTATCTAGTTTGAAACTGGAATATAATACTTTGCAATCTTATCAATTTGAATGTATGATTAATAGGACTAAACAACGGTATTATGAATAGGGAGAGAAAGCACATAAGGTATTAAAGAAAGAACAGGTTTCTAGGACTATTAATGCTGTTAGACAGAATTCGCTTATCACTTATAAATCTCGTGAGATTAATGATGAATTTTATTCATTTTATAAAAAGTTATATACATCTGAAAGAAAACAAGAAAATGGATCGATTGATCTTTTTTTAAATCACAGTTGAATTTACCAACATTAGAGGATGCAGATATACAGGAGTTGGCAGCACCATTTACTGATTCAGAAATTAAAATGGCTATGATGAAAATGCCGAATGGTAAATCACCTGGTGACGATGAATTTTCGGTTGAATTTTATAAAATTTTTTCTGATTATTTTTCTATAGTGTTTGGGGATGTATTACATCAAGTTGGAGAATATTATGAATTACCTAAGTCTTTAACAAAAATAGAGATCCTTTGAAAATATCTTCATATAGACCAACTTCATTGTTAAATGTAGATTATAAAATAATAGCTAAAATTTTAGCGAATAGATTGGCTAAACTTTTACCTAAGTTGATTCATATGGATCAGACAGGTTTAATAAAGAATAGATATGCTCAGATAATATTCTGCATGTGATTAGTTTGATTAATAGATTTCAACAATCTTCAGATCACCCGATGGTGATATCTTTAGATGCAGAAAAAGCATTTGAAAGAGTTGAGTGGAATTTTTTGTTTAAAGTTCTGGAGAAATTTAAGTTTGGTCCTATTTTTATTGGTTGGATTAAGGCTTTATATAGTAAACCGGTAGCTAGAGTATTGACGAATGGTTTGATTTCGGAACTGTTTAAATTGACTTGATCAACTCATCAAGGTTGTCCTTTATCACCAGCTTTGTTTGCATTAGTGATCGAACCTTTGGCACAGCTGATAAGACAAAATACACAGATACAAGATATGAAAATTTTAGATGAGGAATATAAAATTAATTTATTTGCCGATGATGTATTGGTGTATTTAACAAATCCAGCTCAATCACTTTTACGCTTGAAGGAGTGTCTGGTACAATATGGATGTCTTTCTGGATATAAAGTTAATTGGGGAAAAAAGTGAAATATTACCGGTAAGCGAAGGAGATTATTCAACTTATAAGAATATTATTAATTTGAAATGGACTGATCGAATTAAGTATTTGGGTATAATTTTGAATGTTAATTATCAATCTTTATATAAATTAAATTATGTTCCGTTAATAAAAAAAATTAAAACTGATTTTATTAAATGGAAAGATTTACCTATTAACTTATTGGGTAGGATAAATACAATTAAGATGAATATTTTTCCGCATATGCAATATTTATTTCAATCTATTCCGTATTTACTTGATAATATTTTTTTTCGAGATTTGAATAAAATGGTTAGGGAGATTTTATGGGGAGGTAAATTTTCAAGAGTAGCATTGAATAAATTAACTTGGAAATATAAGTTAGGGGGATTACGCTTACCACATTTTCAAAATGATTATGAAGCAGCCCAACTTAATTTTTTTAGTTTATTGATGGATTTGGAACGGCCCCCTAGTTGGGCCAAAATTGAGATGGCAAATATTTCTGAATTTGAAATACATCAATTTTTGTTTAGATGGAATATAAATTTGTTACAGCAACATAATGTGCCTATATTAAAACATTTAATGAAGTTATGGACAAAGAAAAATAAAATTATAGGTTCTAGGGGTGAATTATTGGCTTTGACTCCATTGTATAATAATCAACATATTTCTTTTTCAATACACAATTGAAGTTTATTACATTGGAGACTTAAAGATGTGGAAAATTTGGGAGATTGATTTAAAGAAGGTAAATTTTTATCTTTTAATCAGATGAGGGATAGTTATGGTATTGATAAGAACTCTTTCTTTCTTTATTATCAAATTCGATCTTTGGTAAAACATGTTTGGTGGAGATATGATTTTACCTGAAATGACTAAATTTGAGACTTTTCTTATGAAGGTACCAGAGAAGGGTTATATTTCATCTATGTATCAAATATTACAGGATGGTATGGATAAAAAGGGTTGGGATAAATCTAAAGGTAAATAGGAAGTGGATATTGGTTTTATTTTTTCCGAGGATGATAATTTAGGTATTTGTTATGATAGTGTAACTAGACTGATAAATGCATGTTATGCAATGATTAATTATAATTTTTTCATCAATTATACTTAACACCTGAAAAACTAAAAAAGTTTTCATGAATCAGACTTGTGTTTTAGATGTGGGAATTCTGTTAGAACTTTTTTTCATGCTGTCTGGTCATGTATACACACACATATATGTATATACATATATATACACATATATGTATATACATATATATACACATATATGTATATACATATATATACACATATATGTATATACATATATATACACACACATATATATATACATATATATATATATATATACACACACACACACATATATATATATATACACACACATATATATATACACATATATATATATACACACACATATATATATACACATATATATATATATATATATATACACATATATACATACATACATGTACACACACACACACACACACACACACACACACACACACACACACACACACACACACACACACACACACACACACACACACACTCTGTATAAGATTAAAATACCCTTAGATCCGACAGTATTTTTATTGGGTAGTTTGCAACCTTTGAAAGGTTTGGGATTAGATAAATTTCAACTTCCTTTATCTGTAGCGAAAAAATGTATTGCTAGTACGTGGAAAGATACAAATATGATTGATATTAATAGATGGCATCATGAGATGAGATATTGTTTAATAATGGAAAAAATCACATATGTTTCGCGTGATAATTCTAGTTTTTTTCATTAGTAAGTGGTTGTTATATTCAGAATATTTATATTTTGATTTACGGTGATTAGATCACAATATGTATGTTTAATTTTTCCTTAATTTTTTTTCTTTCTTTATGGCTCTCCTTAGGAGAGTTGGCTGAAGGCAGGGGGGGGGGGGTGGTTCTTTTCTATTCTTTTTTTTCTATAAAATATAACGTTCATGTTCATGTTTATGTTATTTACTATTTGTATTTTGAACGAATAAATAAAGTTTTTTTTAAATCATAAAGCAAATTGCCTTTATAGGCTGAAGAATTTGTGGAGAACAAGTGTTTGTAAACTTCAGACAAAATATAGAAAGGATGCTACCTTTGGGAATATTGTGGAGATCCTTGAATGGCACGTACTGATCACAATTGTACCAGTATTTGGAAACATCAAGGACACCCCAACAGTGAGCCAAGATGTAAGGAGGTCCAACTCACAGCCTGGTCCAAAATTGAAAAGGAGCATCTTTGCCACTACTGTGTCAGTTGTAAATAAGGAAAAGGATAAATTAACTAAAGAAAAATAGAACTTGCCTGCTGAGAAGAGCTGTTTGTTCTGTGAAGGTGGACATGCTTTGGAAATGTGTTCACCAACTGGAAAAGAAGGAACATAATGAGGATATCACTTTCTTAAAGGAAAAAGGAGTATGTTTTGGGTGTATGTATGAAGGGGACATCACTAAAAATTGCAATAAGCACCTTAGTTGTTATATATGCCACCTGAAGCATCCCAAAATGCTGCATAGTCACCAAAGGAACAGGGAACTGGAAAATGAGTAAACAGAAACAAAAGAAGGAGCAGAAAACAGTGTTACAGTCTCTGTTCAGACAATCGGTCTTACTAGGGCCAGTAAGGATAACTGCAAACTGTGATTAGAGCCTGTACAAGTCAAGGCCAAGAATGGGAATGCAAACATATGTACGTATGCATTTCTCGACCCAGCTCGGACTGCATCTTTTTTCATGGTGGGACTAATAAACAAACTTAATCTTGAAGGAAAAAAGTCAAGGATTCTTTTGAAAACCATGGGACAAGTAAAGGTCATTGAAACTAACATCGTTTCAGGGTTAGAGGTTGCTGAAGTGTGTGGCAAAGATTTTTGTGATCTCCCAAGCTTATACACTCAAATATGCCTGTGCACAAAGAAAACATCTCACTACAGAGGATAGTGAAGTCAGCAGAAAAGACCATTGGGAACCTTTTCCTAGCATGAAGAACACCTTGGACACTTGATGCAGGTGGAAAGCAAGAAGAATTGTGAAAGACTCCACACATCCCGCATGTAAACTGTTCTCCCTTCTGCCATTTGGCAGGAGGTACTGTAGCCCTCCGGCCCTTACGTCCAGAGTGGAAAACAGTTTTTCCCCCCAAGCAATCAGGCTCCTGAACTCCCTGTACAGATGTGAATAGTGTGCCGTGGACTTTCAGTGTATACATCTTAATATTTTAATATTTTAATGTGTTAACCGCTTTCCTAACTATACATCTATGTAAATATACTCCGTGGTTCTGGTGCTATCTTGTCCTACAGTGCAAGCACGGTATGAATGATAAATAAAGTTGACTTGATGTCTCATTATAATAATTAGGAGCCAGTGTAAGTGTCAAAGGCTCATTCATTATCTGTGGTTCAGCTGCAGGCATCAGCAGTGTCCCAGTGTCTGTGGGCCTCTTTCCATGGCCGGGCATATGCGATTGGCTCAGCCCCAGCGGTGGTGGCTTCAGCCCTGGACTGGGTTGATACATGCGTGGTCAGCTCAGAGCCGGTAACAAGGGGTTGGAAGCCAGGGCCAGCTTGTTCTGCAATGAGCATGCACAGGGGTTTGCGTGCATTGAAAAATAGGTTCAATAGGAGTCACGTGATGAAGTAGTGGCCAGTCAGAGAATTCCAGCCCTCTCCCAAAAAGTTTTAAAAAAACGCACAAAACACAAAGGTACAAGACAAAAATTTAAAACAAAGTTAAAATAAAGGTGAGAAGAAAATGGCAGCGAAGAGAGAAAAGTCAAACACCATGGGAAGAAGAGAAGAAGAAAGAACGTCGGAAGAAGAAGGTGAAGGCCTTACCTGTCTGAGGAGGCCCGCCGCGGAGAGAGAAGCCCACTCCCTCAGGTCAGTGGAAGTCCAGGGCTCGGGACTACAAAAATGGCTCACAGAGCCGAGTAAAATTGCGCAACCGTGCTTGCGCGACTCCTCGCGCATGCGCGATGCGCATGAAAAAAAACACACTGACGGGAGGAGGGAACAGCTGCGGAGTCGATCTCCACAGACAACCCAGAGGAGGAAGAAGAAGAACAGAAAGAAATGGAAGAAGAAGAGAAAGGCAAGACAATGGATATATCTTTTTTTAAAGAATATATGGAATCAGTGAAAGAATGGCAATTACAAGAATTTAATGAGATAAAAAGAAGAATTAAGAATGCAGAAGAAAAAATGAATAAAATAGAGATGGTCATATCAGAGATAGGAAAAAGAGTGGAAAATGTGGAAGAACGAGAAATAATCGTAGAAATGGAAGTAGAGGACTTAAAAGAGAAATTAGAAGAATCTAATAAAAAAGTTAAAGAGGCACATGAGCTGTTAGCTCAGAAGATAGATATAATGGAAAAATAGGTTCATTAACCCACGTTGTCAGCTGGAAAATCAGAGGAGGGTGAGTGACGCGATGATAATTTCTGTCAAACGTTACATTACATGGACTGTTACAAAGGACATTACATGTTATGATTAATCAGTATTTCGCTAAAACGTTACTTTCTTCTACAGTAGTTTTTTGCTATTGATATTGAATGTTACTACAGATGTTAGCCCTTTTGTGTTTGTTAATAAAAACTGTTTAAGAAAATTCATTTGGGCTTCGTTATCAAATCATTCAAGAAACATGTTGCAGAAAAATGCCTCACTTAGCCTCCAAGCGACTATTTTATTGATTGAAGTCGCTACACAGGATTACCAAAATCAGCAGTTTGGAACGTCATCAAGAAGAAAGAGTGTGGCCCATTTAAATGGCAAACACAAGCAATCCGATACCTAGGTATTAGGTTAGATAATAATTTAAGTCACTTGTACAAATTAAATTATCAGCCACTAATAAAGAAATTACAGGAAGACCATATAACCATATAACCACTTACAGCACAGAACAGGCCAGTTCGGCCCTACTAGTTCATGCTGTAGCAAATCCCCACCCTCCTAGTCCCACTGACCAGCACCCGGTCCATACCCCTCCAGTCCACTCCTATCCATGTAATGATCCAGTCTTTCCTTAAATGTAACCAATGATCCCGCCTCAACCACGTCTGCCGGAAGCTCATTCCACATCCCCACCACCCTCTGCGTAAAGAAATTTCCCCTCATGTTCGCCTTATAATTTTCCCCCTTCAATCTTAAACCATGTCCTCTAGTTTGAATCTCTCCCTTTCTTAATTGAAAAAGCCTATCTACATTTACTCTGTCTGTCCCTTTTAAAATCTTAAAAACCTCTATCAAGTCCCCTCTCAATCTTCTACGCTCTAGAGAAAAAAGCCCCAGTCTGCACAACCTTTCCCTGTAACTCAGACCCTGAAATCCTGTCAACATTCTCGTGAACCTTCTCTGCACTCTCTCTATTTTGTTTATATCTTTCCTATAATTTGGTGACCAAAACTGTACACAGTACTCCAACTTTGGCCTTAACAATGCCTTGTACAATTTCATCATAACCTCCCTACTCTTGAATTCAATACTCCGATTTATGAAGGCCAACATTCCAAATGCCTTCTTCACCACACCATCTACCTGAGTATCAGCCTTGAGGGTACTATTTACCATAACTCCTAAATCCCTTTGTTGCTCTGCACTCCTCAATTGTCTACCATTCAATGTATATGACCTATTTAAATTTGCCTTTCCAAAATGTAGCACCTCATATTTATCTGTATTAAATTCCATCAGCCATTTCTCAGCCCACACCTCCAGCCTTCCTAAATCGCCTTTTAATCTACGACTTAGAACATTGGAAAGAATTACCGCTAACATTGATAGGGAGGGTAAATCGCATTAAAATGAATGTCTTCCCAAGGATACAATACTTATTTCAATCGTTACCATTTCCCTTAACAGAGAAATTCTTTAATGAACTAAAGAGAATAATAAGGAATGTTTTATGGAAAGGGGATAAACCGAGGATAGCGTTAGATAAATTAACAGAGAGGTACAACCAAGGTGGTTTGCAGTTACCAAACTTTAAAAATTATTATAGAGCAGCACAATGAAGGTATTTATCGGATTTTTATCAGTCAAGGGAAAAACCAGATTGGACTAAGATAGAGCTAGATAAAATAGGGGAGAAGGTACCGGAACATATACTTTATAAGTGGGATGAAAAGCTGGTACGATATAAAAGCTCACCAGTACTGCATCATTTACTCAATATATGGAAAAAGATTCACTTAGAAAGGAAAAAAACAAATTACCAACTACCAAAATTATTATTGATGCAAAATCAGATAATCCCTTTTACAATAGATTACCTTTCTTTTAGAGAATGGGAGAGAAAAGGAATTAAAAGAATAGAAAATTGTGTTTTGGGAAATAATTTATTAACATTTGAAGAAATGAAGTATAAATATGGATAACTCATGGTACAATGTTTGCATACCATCAACTGAAATCCTACTTAAAGGATAAATTGGGAAACAGACTGAGATTACCAGAAGGAAGCAGCTTTGAATATGTAATTACAGACACAATGATAATTAAAAGATTTATAACAAACATGTACATCAAGCTGCAAGAGAAAGAGAATGAGGAAATAAGCTGTAACCCAGACAAAAGTGGGACAAAGATTTAAACATAAAAATAAAAAAATGAAACATGGGAAAAGTTATGTTCTGGAACTATGAAGAATATAATAAACACAAGATTACACTTGATACAGTATAATTGGTTACACAGGTTATATATGACGCCCCAAAAGTTTAAAAAAATGGGATTCAACATTATCAGATAGATGTTTTTGCTGGAAGAAGGAAATAGGAACAACAGTACATGCCATTTGGGCATGTGAGAAAGTGAAAAAGTTTTGGGACGATCTAAATCAAGTATTAAATAAAATCACAAAAAACAACATACCAAAAAATCCAGAGATCTTCCTTCTAAGTAATAGAAGAAGGTAAGGAATTTGGCCTCAAACTGGATGAAGCGCAAAAAAGATTTATTATGATAGCCTTAGCAGTAGCAAAAAAAATGTATAATGTCAACTTGGAAATCAGAAGAGATCCTGAGAATACAGCAATGGTACATGG
Organism: Narcine bancroftii; assembly: GCF_036971445.1. Lineage (NCBI taxonomy): Eukaryota > Metazoa > Chordata > Chondrichthyes > Torpediniformes > Narcinidae > Narcine > Narcine bancroftii. Next base: position 425,637,585 of record NC_091469.1, read on the forward strand.
AAATGAATAAATGTATTCCATAGGAAAAAAATAACATATAATTTAAAAAATAATGTCACATTATTTGAACAAATTTGGGAACCATACATGGAACATAACAGAAAGGGCTTGCCTCGGACCTCCACCCCCTAAAATGATAAGAAGACAAAATGACTTGATCCAGTGTGTAAAATTAGATGACACATTTTTCTTGTTTATTTTCATTGTGTGATGACATTGTTTAATGGTTTTATTGTATTGTATATGTTGAACGTTTATTGGTTTTGGAGGGGGGTGGGAAGGGGGGAGGGAAGGTAGGGGGGAAAAGGGGAGAAAATGTCACTGTGTATATTTGAGAGGGAAATGTTTGTATTTTGGTTGATATGGTTCACAGTGTGAAAAATAAAAAAATATTTAAAAAAAAGAGTGTGCTGGTGAGGTCAGTAATTGCAAAGGTACTGGTATTCCAAGGAAGATCTCCACTGCTAATTTCAGAAGAATTCTCATCCTAATGAAGAAAAATTCCTAAAAGTATGTCTGACAGACCAGAAACACTCTTCATGAGGTAGGTGTGAATACGTCAATGACTACTGTCCGCATTAAACTTCATGAACAGAAATACAGAGGCCACACCGCAAGATGCAAACCATGTCAAAGGTGCCCACACTTTGCTCTTGGCATCACTCTGATATGGGTTAATCTTGATCTCATCTGTCCACAAGACATTTTTTCTGGAATTTTGAAATCTCTGTTAAATAATTCATGGCAAACTAATCTGGCCAACCTGTTTCTATGGCTAGCTATAGCTAGTGGTTTGCAATTTGTGTGTATAAATAGATAAATAGATAGATAAATAAATAAATGCATATACACATATATAAATTATAAAAAAATAAATTAAAAAAAACATATCAAGGATGGCTTGCTTCTGTTGCTTTTAGGGGTTATGAGTAAAACCACAGGTTATTTCACTGATGGGAAATAAATGATTGAGAAGTTGGTAACTTGGTCTTTGATGGGATGATGCATCCCTTCTCCAATTACACTGGCCTTCTTGTACATAGTATTGAGGTTCTCAGTATCCCCCTAAAAACTCCTTCTCTGTGCAATCATGGTCTAGGGTGCTGATGTTACATTTCCTCAAGCAGGGTTTCAGCATATACTTCAAGCCTTCCATCTATCCACCTAATAAGCTTTTCTGATGAATTCAGAATAAAATGTCAGTATATGACTAAAATGTTTCATCAAAATCCTATCAAAAAGTTTTTGTTTTTTTAAAAAAAAACACCCATTATTTTTTTAGAAACTGGAATAGAGATTCATGGAAGACCTATATTTTATGTGCTTCCATCCATATGAAATTTATTGTTCCAGAATGTATGTTTTAACTTTTGTTCTATATTAATTATCTTTGATCAGCTGACTCATTTTGCATAATGCTCAGTCCTTAATGCTTGAATTGTCACAATAATCAGTAACTGTTTCATGAATGTAGGAGGTTCATTGTATTTTCATTCAGGCACACTTTATCAATCTCCCATGTGAAGTAAGGGTTAGAGAGGATAATCAGGAGACATTCTTTTGGTGTCCTGTCAAGTAAAACTGGCAATTTAGAGTCACGCCAGCTGCCTGGAAAGGCAGGCATTCATTTGTAAAATCAATTTTTACTAACCATCCCTCTTTGAGCAAACAACTGTGTGAGCCTCGAGAGCCCATTCTAGTGCAAATAAACACATCTCACACCCATTTTATATTCTCCTTCCATGCCTTCACAGAAGAAATTGAAACACTTCTCCATAATATTAAATGAGCTGCAATCACAAAGGAAGAATCAGAACATTAACATGGAAAATTTTGCCTTTCACATACTCGAAAATTTTGCCTTTCACATACTCAATAAGCAAGTTTTTTTTTTAAACACATGCCACTATTCAAATGCTAGGTGTTTCAACTTAAGATGCACATTAATCAATTTAGTCTATTTTGTACGTAAGAATGGTATATAGTTCCTTCCCGAGAGAAAACTAGGGAAAGAATGCACGTATGGTAATGCAGGATCCTCATCCTTCAATAAAGTACCAGCTTCTTTGGTATCTGAAAAATGTAATCTTCTTTTCATCACATTTAATCATCGCTTACAGAATCAATTTTAATGAGCCTACGCTGATCTTGATTTGTCATTGCTACTTTCAAGTACTGTGTTGCCAAAGACTATTCAAATCAAAGTCTGATGAAATTGATCTTTATTGCATTTGCTTGTATCCCATGTTTAGCCATTACACACAAAACTTCACTCAGTACACGTGACAATAAACAAGTCAATTTAACCCACGCACAGAAGTTGGCAAAGGTCTGGGAAATAGCATATAATACTCTATGGGCAAACAAGAGAGACTCCAAATGCTGGAAAACTGCAGAAACACACAAAATGCTGGAGGAACTCAGCACTTCAACTGCATTTTGAGTGCTTCTATAATACTGTATGTACAAATATGAATTGGTCCATTTTGTCAGGATAACAAAAAAAAACACATTATCTCATTGACAAGAGAATGCAGAGCTCTGACACAGGCAGTGGATGATGTGTGAAAAGATAATATGCAGGCACAGCAAGTGATTGGGAAAGCTATTGCGAGGGGATCTCAGTACAAAAAGTGCAAGTTTATAATTCAATGGATGAAGTGCTCTGGAGCCCAGGAATGCAAAGGGAAATAGAAGCTAAAAGAGAATGAGGGAAAATCAGAATAGCACGATCAATGAAACAGCTCACAGTGAAAAAAGTTAAGTTCTGAATTTGATTTTGATCAATAGGCAGACACGAGTGTAGTGCCACTCACTGCAGTTCCAACAGGCGCTGGGTGGTTTGGTGGGGCGGGTCACATTTTTGTTTTGACTAACGGGGCTTGCAGACTTGACTGGACATAACCGCTTGAAGATGGGTGTGCCGCTTTCACCATTTTGCTGTCGTGTTACAGATTAATTAATTCTTCATCAAATGAAAAGTTCCAACAGGGTGAAGTAATGGAGAAGTAATGGGAGATATGCGCAAGGAAAGTGACAAGGCAGAAATTAAACAAATCTATACAACAACAAAAAAACACAGCAGGGTTGGCATAACGGTTAGCCAGCACAGGATCTGAACTTGGGTTTTTGTCTGTAAGGATTTTGTATGTTCTCCCTGTTTCTGTGTGGGTTTGCTCTGGTTGCCTCCCATCTTCCAAAAATGTATGGAGATTGTAGGTTAATGAGGTGGAATTGGGCAGCTTGGGCTCATGGGGTGGAAGGGCTTTTTACCATGTTGTATGAATAAATTTATATTAAAAACATCATTGAGACTAAGCAAAAGGAGGACACTATTGGCCATGAAGTTAAAACTTTAACATATGTATTAATATGATTAAAATTAAAGTAAAAGGAATAGTTTATAAGTTGTCTCTACAGAAATGCATATTGCGCCTGTAAAAGAAATCAGGAGAACTGGAAGAAAGAGTACCCCTGGCTATGACTCCCAACTTAAAGACACCCCTACATATGAATTAGCGCATATAATTACATTCAGAAGTCTGACATTGTAATGAATTAGTAAAGTGTTAACATATATTTCTTAGTAAAGTTAGTTTGTGGGTTTGGATACAGGGTCACATACAGACGCATATGTAATTCTTTGAGATGGCAGGTGACAAGCCATTTGTGGAGTCGAAGAGTCTGGAAAAACAGGGAATAAATATTAGAATTGAATGCTTCATTCAATTTCTGGAAGCTTGTTTGATTAAAAAGACTGGGTGACTGCTAATTCAGAGCTGTAAACAGTCAAAAGTTCTATGACGGTTCTTAATTAAGAACTCAAGAACAATGGGCATTTGCTTAAAAGCATTTGTGTACACCATTCTGCTGGCATCTGTACAAACAAGCAAGTTCTTTCTTGAGTGACCTAAGCTGAATATTCAAAGTCAGATCCACTCAAACTAGTGGGCAGAGATGTTTTTAGCATATAGATGTGAATTAACTTTGGAAGTAACTTCAAAACAGCATCTGCCATGATTCATGCTTTTGGACAAATGAAGCAGAAACAATGTCATGTGTCATGTGATGAGAGTTTTCAGAGAAACATATTACTGGAACGAGAGGCATTTTGAAACCAGAAGATACCTGGCCATCCTGTAGGGAACACAGGATTGAAGTAGTAAGGCTTGGCCATCCTGTAAACAAGACAGGATTGAAATACAGTAAGCAGAAAAGGTGTTGTCAAAGTAAAACAAAATAAGTGGCTCTTGAATGAAGAAGACCACTTCTGACGGTCTCTTTAAGATGAACAGGGCAGTTCAGCAGTGTCCTTTTTTAGTTGGGCACTTTGTTTAACCCTTGTCTGAGTTTATGAAATCACCATGGAAGAAAATAGCCATTTCGCTGTCTCTGGAACACAGATTCTAAAATCTCCATACAAGAGAGTGAAAATCATTTGTATGAAGAAACATTGCTCTGAAAACAATTCTGCAAAATAAATTTGAGTTTTCAAGAAATCTGATCACTTGATGTTTCAAAATATTTCATTATTATTGCTTTTGAGCAACAATTTAAAGAAATCTGATCCCTCACACCTATTCTATAATTGCTTCTGAATAGCAGTAAAACTTGAGTTTCAGTACAAAAGCTTTCGGAGACTGACTTTAAAATCATCTCACAAATCAAGCTTAAACTGTAATAGCTTTGCCTCTTTGCTAGGATGCCCAAAACAGAATGACCCCACAGTTGCCATGAGTGGGTGTTACTGGTTCTCAGGACGTGTGTGGGATGGCTCACGAGAGTTCCCTCTGGACCAAGGGCATTGTAAATTCTATAAATAGTTCTCTATTTGTAAATAAAAATGTTCATTCTTTGGATTTGGGAAACACTGGTATCTGTCATTTCTCTCTAGGTCCTAATAAGGTGGAAGCTTGTATTCCACATAACGCGTGCACAACACAAACATTCAGCACATTTACAATATTTTGACAATGAGGATGGAATGTCAGTCATGATGTCCTCAAGCAGCAGCAGAAAAACCTTGAAAAAATACAAGCAAGGCTAATTGACCAGCTGGCAGAGAAAACATCCAGCCATTGTAGAAGGGTGAGTCTGAAGTTGATTCAATTCGCCAGATGCTTTAATGAGCTCTATCACCGAGTTCTCATCTGACCCAGAATCAAGCACATTTAAAACGTGGTTTAAAGAGTATAAAGACTTATTTGCAGTCGACTTTTCCAAGTTCAATGAGGCATGGAAAATGAGGATTTCATTGCAGAAGTTAAGCACTCGAACACGAGCGTGACACAAACTTCATTCTGCCAAAACTTCCCCGAGAGCTCAGCTTCAAGGAAACACTTAATGTGTTGCCAGATTTGTTGGATGAGCAAACATCACTGTTCAACATTCAGTATCAATGCCTCAAAATGTCAAAGAAAGATACCGAAGATTTTATGACATATTTGGGTATGATGAATCGAGAGTGCAAGCGTTTTGAACTCACTACACTGACTGAAGACCAGTGTAAGTGTCAAGTCTTTGCAGCTGGAATGCAGTTGCACCAAGATGCCGACTTCAGAACGCATTTGCTAGCGAAGAATGAGCAGGAGTTAGTTTTGACTCTTCAAAGATTAACAACTGAATGCCAACGCTTAATTAATCTGTAACACGACAGCAAAATGGTGAAAGCTGCACACCTATCTTCAAACAGTTGTGTCCAGTCAAGTCAGTAAGCCCCGTTAGTCAAATCAAAAGTGTGACCCGTCCCACCAAACCACCCAGCGCCTGTTGGAACTGCAGAGAGTGGCACTACACTCGTGTCTGCCTGTACAGATGTCAATGCTACAGTAGATGCAAGCACCTGGGGCATAAAGCAGAATGCTGGAGATGGAAAACACCTCATAAGTTCACTTCGCCCTCAAAAGTTAAACATGTCACAGCAACTTTCAAGATGGTGAACACCAAATGCAGGAAATATGTGAAAGTGCACATTAACGATATCCCAGAGAGGCTTCAAATTGATACAGGGTCTGATCAAAGAAAATGTGGAAACTGATTGGTCAGCCAGAGGTGACTCCAACTGTAAACAAGGCATGCTTCCTGGAGGATCCTGGAGTTGTTAGGTTCGGTGACCGTCAGCTTAAATGGTACACAAAAATATGGAACGTGTATTTTTGGAAAGATGCCCTAACCTCAATCTCATGGGTCTCAATTGGATTGAAAGGTTGAACCTTCTGGACCAGCCACTCAACAATATTTGCCACAAGTTGAAAGTGGTACATACCCCACAAAGGTTGCTGGTGCAGCTAAAGCAATGCTATACAATGGTATTTTCTGAAGGCCTCGAATGATGCACTAAAACAAAGGCGAAACTCTGTCTTCTGCCAAATGTGAAACTGACATTCAAGCAAAAACAACCTGTCCCATGCTCAGCACTGCAAGAAGTGGAGCAAGAATTGGAATGGCTGCAACATGAAGGAGTAATTGAACAGGTCAACTCCTCATCATAGGTATGGGCTGGACCTATCGTGGTGGTGGGAAAAAAAAAATCAAATGGCTCCATGCATCTGTGTGCTGATTTCTCAACTGGACTGAATGCAGCATTGGACACCCATCAATACCCACTGCCATTGCCTGATGACCTCTTTGCTAAGCTGAATGGTGGTAAATGATTTGCGAAGATCGACTTAGCAGAAGTTTATCTACAGGTAGAGGTTGATGACAAATCCAAGGAATTGCAAACTATCAACATGCACCATGGACTGTTCAGATACACACATCTACCTTTCAGAGTGAAGACTGATCCAGCTATCTTTCAACAGATCATAGACGAAATGCTGAACAATGTTCTAGGAGTTGCAGTGTACCTAGAAGACATCCTGGTAATAGGAGCACACACTTGAAAATTGTTCGATCGTCTTGATTACATTTTGTCCCACATCAAAGACTACAGTTTTCAAGTGCATCCAGAAAAATGCACATTTTTCATGAAGTCAGTGAAATATCTTTGATTCATCATTGACAAATATGGTCGACGGCCAGATCCACAAAACACTAACACTATCAAGCACATGCCTATGTTCATTCCTGGGTCTTATCAGTCACTACAGTTCATTTCTGCCGGAGATGCATAAACTCCGTGATCCATTCAACAAGCTCCTTCCCATGGGTAGAAAATGGTCAAAATGTCAAGAGTCGTTCAATGAAGTTAAGTCAATGCTAAACTCAAACCTTTCTTTGACTCACTACGATCCAAACTTGGAGACTCTCATAACTTCAGATGCATCACAGTCTGGAATGGGTGCAGTCATTTCTCACATTTCCCAGATGGGAATCAAAAGTCTATAGCACACACAGTGCACTCTTTAACAGCAGCAGAGCGTAAATATGGTCAAATTGAAAAGGAAGCTATAGCAATCATTTTTGCTGTGAAGAAATTCCATAAAATGCTCTATGAATTCACTCTTCTGGCAGATCACAAGCCACTATTAGCAGTATTTGGTTCAAAGAAAGAAATTTCATTTTACATGGCAAACCATCTACAAAGATGGGCAACCATGCTGCTTGGTTATGACTTCAAAATTAAATACCTACCGACTACAAGTATTGGGCAAGCTGATGAATTGTCACAACTCGTTAGCAAACAGGAAACAGAGCCAGAAGATATTCTTTTTGCAGAACCATCTGTAGAGGCAGAGGTCAACCAGGTATTCAAAGATGTTATTAACTCACTGCCGGTCACAGCAGGAAGAGTCAGACAGGCAACGAGCGAAGACGACCTCCTACAAGAGATAATGTGTTATCATCATTGAGGGTGGCCAAAAACTTGTCCACGATTGGAAATCCTGCCGTTCTTCAAAAGAGGAGAATCATTGGCGATCACTAATGTCCGTCTTTTATTTGCAGAGGGGATTGTGATTCCCAAAGCTCTGCAATCTACAATCCTCAAATAGTTTCACAGTGGACATCCTGGAACGAATTGAGGGAAAGCACTTTCACAAAGCTATATTTATTATCCTCTGATGGATGACCAGATTGAACCACTGACATGGTCACGTATCCAATGTGCCTTGGCTGCGAACTTCCCTGTTAAAACAAATCTACATTCCTGGCCTCAACCAAACGGGCCATGGAATCATCTTCATATTGACTATGCAGGACAATTAATGGGAAGTACTACCTAATCGCAGTGGATACATACTCCAAATGGCCTGAGATCATCAAAGTAGCCCAACCAACTGCATAAACTACAATCATGGAACTCAAGTCCATATTCAATTGCTTTGGTTCTCCTATAACAAGAGTTTCAGGCAATAGGACACAGCCGGCTTCGATATTTTTTTGAAAGCAATACAGCATCATGCATATTTGCTCGCCTCCATATCACCTTCAGTCCAATGGTCAACCAGAACGTTTTGTGGATACATTCAAATGGCCTCTGAACAAGGCCAAGGGGGAGGGTCTAACAGAGGAGATCCTACAGACATTCTTGATAAATCACTGGATCACTCCAAACCCACGAATTCCAGGTGGCACTTCGCCTGCTGAAAACCTCTTTGGTAGGAAAATACAAGCACCATTTGATGTCATATTTCCACAAGGCCCAGAATCTGGATTGAGAGATTATAAAATGGAACAAAAGTACAATCGCTGGCATGGATCCAAAGAAAGCATGTTTCATGATGGTCACGTGTGCTGGCGTGTAAATAAGTCAGATGTATGGCAGCTGGAGAGAATCCTAAGAAAAAGTGGAGATGTTCTCTACCATGTACAAATTGGACCAGATAGATGGACCAGGTAAGGCAACCAGTTGCAACTAACAGAATGCAATCTCTCTGAAACAACACCTGCGCAACTCACCCTGAATGTCCTGTTGGACATGTTTTAACTTCAGAAACCATTGAACCACCAATCACACCCATCACATGGAAAGAAGCCTATAGCCTCTACATCACTGGAACCTGTAAGGAAGTCTCAAAGATTTTGGAGGCCAGTGAAGCCCTTCCAAGTGGATCCCAGACTCCACTCAGATGAGTAGCCAGCTCCAAGGGGAGATGCTAGCACACCCTAAACAGAGCGACCCCACCATTGCCAGTTGTGGGTGATCTCGGGATTTGAGCCATCATTCAACTAATCCAGTCTCACGAAAGTTCCCTCGGGACCAAGGGCATTGTAAATACTATAAATAATTCTCTAATTGAAAAAAAGGGTTCATTCTTTGGATTTGTGAAACACTAGTGTCTGTCATTTCTCTCGGAGTCTAACGAAGTAGAAGCCTGTATTCCACACAACACATGCACAGCACAAACATTCAGCACAACATTTTTAACACACCCACCCACCCATATATTTGCACATAATGGGGTTAAGTTTAGAGTTAATTAAGAAGTGTTAGGTCATTAATAATAATAATAAAAGCTATTGTTTAACCAAAACCATTCCCCTAGTTATTACCATTTCTGCTGATCTAATTCATAACAGACATACATCCATACATTAATTCCAATGAATATCAGAACTAGTTCCCTCTCTCTTTACTTTTAGTAATTGTTCTTTCTTATCAGCCGTGTTTGCTTTGAATGCCATTCATTACAATACTGTGGAGGTATGGTTACCATATTGAGTGACATCTGTATATTTTCTGACTTTTAGACAAAATCTACAGGATGTCTGAAAAAAATAGAACCCATTCATTGCTCAAAACTAGCCTTGAAGTATTTCTGAGAAATGACTGCAGCAAAATCAGGATAAAGATCTATAGGACCACAACATGTTAGCTTTTGGAACTTGGAGGAGATAACAATAAGAGTAATAAAATGGACACAGCCTTCGAAAGACAAATGTCGATAGAATAAAAAATAAAATGATCAGTCATATGTAGACTACTATCCACAGTGCAATGGGGGTGGAAGAAGAATTATAGAAAAAAATTAAGAAATTGGTTAAAAAGTCTTAAAATAAGACGTATTGATTTGTTCATTTTTCAAACTGTGGCAATTTTGGCAAGGCTGCACTAGTCACCTTGAAAAGATGTTAGTGACGCAATTTTTTTTAAAATCACTACAGTCCTTTTGAAGATAAGATGCAAAAACTCATTAGGTTTAGAATTTTGACTCAGCAATAGTGAAGGGATGGCATTATATGTCTCCAATGCATTCCCGTGTGCCTGCTGCTCTTGGACTTTTTGCTCAAAAAGATTCCATGTTTGGAAGATATTTTTGGATTAGCCAAGGTAAATAACCACAGTATATTTTAGATATGGTACACAATGCAATCAAATTGGTTGAGCGACTGTGTTAGATACTGGATAATGGGCTCCTTTTCCCTGAATGTTGTCAAGCTCCTCAAGGGTTGAATAATCATTAAATGTAACTTGTCTCTCATGAGTCTATGTTATTTAGGTTTTGCTGTGTAAAAATGTGAACTGTTTAACTTGCTAATGAATTGTGAATGGAAGTGAATGTCATGCAATCACTGGTGAACATTCCCACTTCTCACCTTAAGAGTCATACAAGCAGGCCCTTGGACCTAACTTGTCCAAAATGTCCCAGCCACACTAGTCCCACCTGCCTGCATCTGGTTCATTTCACTTCTAAACCTATCCTATCGCATGTATCCATCTAAATTGTTCTTAAATGTGGCAATAGCACCTGCTTGAACCACCTCCTTTGGCAACCAATTCCATACACTCACCACTTTCAGTGTAAAAAAAAGTCACCCCCTCTGGTTGCGATGAAATCTATGTCCTCTGGTTATCAGTTTCTTTACTCTGAACAAAATACTGTTCATTCTCCTAATCTATTCTTTTCATAATTCTGAATATGAAATCACCCTTCATCCTCCTGCGCTCCAAAGAATAAAGCCCTAGCCTGCTCAATTTCTCCATCTTGCTCAGCCACCCCCCCCCCACCCCCAATCCACAAGTCCTGAAAACATCCTCATAAATCTCTGTACCCTCTCCAGCTTGACATAATTTTCCTGAATCATGGTGATTAAAACTGAACAATCCTCTAAATGGGGCCTCACCACAATGTTCACAGACTTCTGAAAAAAGCATACACTTCTAAAAAGCAAGTGCAAACATGACAGAATGAAAAAAGCAAGGATTTTTTTTGGCAAAAAAGGTGGAATAAATTAAATACATAGAGAGAAGGAGAAATTGAACAGGAAATATACATATTAAAGATTCAGAGGAATAGCATTAAAACAATTGCAAAGGCAGTGGAGAACTAAGAAATAAATATTACTAAAAAACCATGAAATAAAAAGAGATAAAGATTCTATAGGTGCACAGAAAGAAAAGTCAGGCTGTGACTAAGTCACCAAATGTCAAAAAGGTGCAAGATGTCACAAGCAGAAATTACAGATTTTAAAATCAAAGAGATCATTGAAACATTTACTTGAAAAAAAATGGGCTCTAAAAGGCACCAGATTATTGGGCACTTGGAGTTTATGGACAAATGAAATTCATATCTTGGCGGCTGCAGGAAAAAAGGAATAATAAATAAGTACAGAAAGTGGCCAAAGATTGGCAATATGCCACTACAAAGATCAGTAATGGGACCGGTCTCATTCAAAATAAATATTAAATAGCAATTTAGTCAAAAAGAGTTTTAAAATCTGTATGTGATAGTATTTAGGGCAGGGATAGAGAGAAGAATGGGACAACAATAAATTGCAAGACAATTGTAAAATGGAATTATAATTGACAAATTATAAAGTCTACATTGCTTCAGTTAGTGCTGCATCACTTATAAAACAAAAATTCTACATGCAGTATGCTCTCAAAATAAGAGCTCATAGATGACAAGAAAAGGGAGCAAGTTATTGACAAACAAAAGTTTACTTCTACCTAAGTTTTTAAACCGGGAGTGTGGTAAAGTTAGAAGGGATAACAAAACTGAAAAAAAAATATATATTTTGGACAATATTTATAGTTTGAGTGAAAATCAGGCACAAGAAAGCAAAACTGTGAACTGAAATATTTCAAAAGTATACCGGGAATATCTATTCTAAGTGACTTGAAAAGCATAGAAGTTATATGCATCAAACTTTGGTATTATGTGCAATACAAGTCATCATACCATAAAAACAATACAAAAGTACTGACAAGGAGGAAATATATTTCAAGAAAGATACCAAAACTGAGACGCAAGATCAATCAGGAAAGGTTGAACAGAATATGTCGCATTTCCCCGAAAAAAAAACTATGGGTTGACTTAAGGATTCATCCAGAAAATCCTGAAAGTAATAATGGAAGGTTTTTTTTAAAAGCTTACAGTGTACAAAAGCTCTAGATGCTAACATTGCAAGATTACAAAAGAGCTTGCATGCAGATATTGAAATAAATTGGCTTCAAAGTGCAATATAAAATACTGTATTGTTCTTTCCAGAGAAAGAACAAAATTAAAGGAAATAAATACAAATTAGAACAGAAGATTTGAAGTCACAAAGAGGGGCCAGAATAAATAATCCAAAGATGGATCACAGGATTTTTTAATAAAAAAGTATTAAGAATAAAGAAAAGGCTTACATGGACATCAGGAAAAGCAAGAAACCTGATGCATTTTAGAATTCAGCAGGAGTAAAACAAGAAATTGATAAAGAAGGAAACCAGAATATAAACTTGGAAGTCACATAAAAGCACACTTTAAGAATTATAATACTTATGCAAAAAGGAAAAGAGCAGCAAAAGTATGCAGATTGTTTAAAGAAATTAAAGAATTTGTAATGGATAATAAAGAAATGCCATAGCTATTAAACCAGTATTTTATGTTACTCTTCATGGTAGTAAACAAATAGCCTCCCAGAATTTGGTGCAAATTAAGTATTCAAAGAAATTAGTATTCATAAAGAAATACCCCTTGAGAAATTAATGTATTTAAAAATTGATATTTTCCCCCAAAAAACTGATGGTTTACATTCCGGTGTTTTGGAAAAGAATGTGACAAAAATAATCAATGCTCCGATTATTATAACCACATAACCACTTACAGCACAGAACAGGCCAGTTCAGCCTTACTAGCCCATGCCGTAACAAATCCCCACCCTCCTAGTCCCACTGACCAGCACCCGGTCCATTCCCCTCCAGTCCTCTCCTCTCCATGTAACTATCCAGTCTTTCCTTAAATGTAACCAATGATCCCGCCTCAACCACATCAGCCGGAAGCTCATTCCACATCCCTACCACCCTTTGCGTAAAGAAATTTCCCCTCATGTTCCCCTTATAATTCTCCCCCTTCAACCTTAAACCATGCCCTCTAGTTTGAATCTCCCCCACTCATAATTGAAAAAGCCTATCCACATTTACTGTCTGTCCCTTTTAAAATCTTAAACGCCTCTATCAAATCCCCCCTCAATCTTCTACGCTCCAGAGAAAAAAGCCCTAGTCTGCACAACCTTTCCCTGTAACTCAAACCTTGAAATCCTGTCAACATTATCTTACAAAATTCCAGAGATTCTGGAATGCTTCCTGCGAACATGAAGTGCAAGAAATGTAATCTCATTATTTAGGAAAACGGACAGTGAAAAACCAACCTGTTAGCCTGACACCGATAGTTGGGAGAATGTTGGAACCTATAGACAGGAATGTGATACTTGGACTCTTCCAAAATAGCAAAAAAGGATTGAGTAGAATCAGCATGGGTTTATGACAAGGAAACTATGTTTGACGGATCATTTGGAGTTTCCCCGAAAATGTCTCCAGAAGAGGAGATGAGAGAAGAGAGTAAATCTGGCTTTCTTGGATTTTTCAGAAGACTTTCAAAATGGGCCAATGAAACAAGTTGATCAGAGTGGCAGCATACAGAATTAGTTAACATATCAATTACTGTAAATCATGAGCAAGAAAATAATTTTAAAAATGAATATTAGCATTATTTTGCTGGCATATTAAGACTACAGAATATGTAGAAATATTGTATCTCTCCTGGTTGAGACAAAATGCATGTCTCACGTTAACTGGCTGTGACTATGGATCAGAGTTTGGAATTGAACTATTCACAATCTACATTGCTGATTTGGTTGAAGAGAGCAAATACAACATTTTCAAGTTTGGTTATAATGTAAATCTAAACAATAATAGGAAAGGTAATGAAAATGCAAAGAAAAATGCAAAAAATGCATAGGGAAACAGAGTAGCTCTGTGAGGGAAGATCTACATGGCAGATGCACTACAATGTAAAAAATGTGAGGATATCCACTGCAAATATAAATCAGAGAGAATGCTTGAAAGTTCAATGGTGATAGGTCGGAACATGGTGATGTTCAAAAGTCGCTGGAAACTAATGGCAATTAGGAGGTCAGATAATAGAGTAAGAGAGTTAAAGGATGTGATATTGTTGGAAAGGGTGCAGAAGAGATTTACTAGGATAAGCGTTTGGCAGCTCTTGGGTTGTATCCATTGGAGTATAGGAGAATGAGAGGAGATCTCATCGAGGCATTTCGTATTTTGAAAAGTTTAGATAGGGTGGACGCGAGTAAGATGTTTCCCTTGGTGGGTGAATCGAGGACAAGAGGTCATAGTCTGAAAATTCGAGGTTATCCATATAAAACAGAGACTAGGAAGAACTTCTTTAGCCAGAGGGTCATGGATCTGTAGAACTCACTGTCACATACAGCAGTGGAACCCAAATCACTGGGAGTATTTAAACAAGAAATAGACAAGTATCTCATTAGTGAGGGCATCAAGGGATAATGGGGGAAAGGCCGGAAATTGGAACTAGTATAGAGTAGCTTAGTGTATATTTATGGAACAGATTCGATGGGCCTAGTGGCCTGCTTCTGTTCCTTTGTCTTGTGATCTTATGAGTACAGCGGTCTCACATCAATTATATGGGGCCATTGTGAGAACACACCTGTAGCATTATAGACTGCTTACCTGACTAAAGATGAAGTGAATGTTTACCAGATGACTCCTAGGAAAGCCAATCTGTCTTTGAACTTTGAGTAAGGCAGAATCTTTATTGCCTGGAGTTTAGAAGCATGAGACAAGTACAACTTGAACCATACAACATTTTTAGAAGGATCAATAAGATAGATGTGGAAAGATATTTCCTCCAACTGAGTCTAGAACTTGGGGTCACACCGTCCTTTAAAAAAAAGACATTTAGGATTAATACGTGGCGAAACTTGGAAATGAAATTTCTTCATTCAGAAGGCAATTATTCAAAAGGAGTGCAGAGACCAAAAGTGTAAAGATTGCTTTCCTAGAAATTGATGGATTTCTGGAATTTAAGTGATTCAAACGACAGGTTAATGTAGATGAGATAGATGATCAACCTACATCTTGATGAACAGCGGGGCAGATGAGTTGCCAAATGCTCTACTCCTGTTTTTTTTATGTCTGAAGAAATATAAATCCTGCCATGACCTACTTGCTCTTGGGCTAAAAACAAGACTTATTTTGTGCAATAATTAAAGAGGTAATTAGAGAAAAGAAAGTATATGTGCATTTTGTCTCATCCAGGAGGCAAAATATTCTACAGCTTTAATACTCCAGCAAAAAAATAATGCTTATATGTTTATTCATTGACTAGCTGCCATGAAACAAAATTTTGTAAATGATGTGCATCTCTCGTGTAACTAGGAACAAAATGTTTGCTACTTTTTGCTTAATTGTAGGACTGCCAATAAACTGGACAGTGTTTGAATCTTAAGTTACATACAAAATTTGTTTGGTTTCGAATACTAATGAAGGTAACTGAGCAACCACACTGCGTCAACATAATCTGATGTCTTTCTCCGAATAGCAGGCAGATTTATATTTTAACTACTGTTATTCCAAATGGTATCGTCAGTCTTCAATGTGCTCATTTTATTCAATGCAATAGTTAAAAAAGTCTTAATGAGAGTACTTTATTGTATGACTGTTAAACACTTTGAATTCTAAGACAAGAACATTGGAGTCTGAAGTAATAAGATTTATGCAATGGCTCACGCTAAAGAAAAATGGTGTAAAACTCCGATGGGAGACTTTCTCTTCCACTAAGTTCCAGAAAGTCATTTAAATGCTTCTTTTCAGCACAAATATGCATTACATATGCAAAAAATGTTGCTGTAGGAATGTTGATTGGAAAATGTGCTTTAAACCTTCAAATCTCTGTGGCAGCAAGTTATACCAAAAATTCCTAACATGATAATAAAAATATTTACATTGAATATTACATTTGGTAATGTCCATTTTCTACTTTTTGCTATTTTGTTGCTTAATTGATTTTTATAGTATCAATTATTTTTATCTGCATATCTCATGTTTGATACTTCAACCACTCAAAATGAAATACACATGAATTAATTGTTATCCACAAGTTCCATTAAACTCTAAATGAAAATGGTACTTAAAAGCACTAACACCCACATATAAATAGGAACACTCAAAACTGTCAATAACCATGTATAAGAAGATCCAAAGCTAAAGTGGCTAGTCACGAATATTACACATTGCCAAAAACAGTCGGTTTAATCAAAAATTATTGCAGTTCATCAAATTTACTGAGTTTATATTTTAAAATTACATAGCTGGAGAAAAGTAAAACTGAATTATTCATAACATTGAACATTTGGGATTTCAATTTAGTTTCAGTATTTTGAATAGGGTTCATGAGAATTCAGGTAACTTCACTACCAGCTGAATGGTCTACGAAAGGGTGGATAAGTGTCTCAGACCAGATGAAATGTATCCTCGGATTCTGAAAGAAGTAATGGTCGAGATTGTGGGGGGGTATTGATCATTCAAGAATTAATAGATTCTCGTTATGGACCCTTAAGTCTGGAAAATTGCAAACCTCACCCCATTATTAAAGTAGGGAGGGAGACAGCAGAAAGGAAATTAAAGATGGGTTAGTGCTTGATAAAATGTTGCAGTTGATAGTCAAGGATGATGTTATGGGGTACTTGGAGGCAGATGACAAAACAGGCCAAAGCCGACACGGGTTCCTCAAGGGGAAATCTTCCCTGACAAAACTATTGGAATTCTTCAAAGAAGTGACAAGCTGGATAGATAAAGGAGATGCAGTGAATATTGTGTATTTGAATTTTCAGAAAGCCTTTGACAAAGCACCGCACATGAGACTATTTAGCATGAGCCCATGGTATAGCAGGAAACATACTAGTGTGGGTAGGGAATTGGCTGATTGGCAAAGCAAAGTCAGAATACAGGGATCAGATTCTGGTTTTGCAGGGATTGGTTTTGGGGTCACTTTTTTTAATGTGGTATATTAATGATTTAGATTATAGAATGAATGTGGTCATGTTTGTAGATGATACGAAGGAAAGAGGAAGAGCAGTTAGTGTTGAGGAAACTGGAAGGCTGAAGAAAGACAGGCAGATTAGGAGAAAGGGCAGAGAAGTGGAAAATTAGATACAAGGTCAGAAATTGTATGGTCATGTTCTTTGGTGGAATAAATAAACGGGCAGTCCGTTCTAAATGGAGGTAAAATTGAAAATACCCAAATGCAAAGGATCCTGGAAGTCTTCATGAGGCATAACGTGCATGTTGAGTCGATGATGAGGAAGGCAAATTTAATGCTGGTATTCATTTCAACAGGAATAGAAGAGAAGGAATGTGATGCTGAGGGTTTATAAGCCACTGGTGAGACCTCACTTGGAATATTGTGAGCTGTTTTGGGCTCAATTAAGAAAAGATTTTTTAAAAATTGAGACATACAGGCCAATTTGGCCCAATATGCCACCCAATTTACAATCCATTAACCTACACCCCAGAACATTTTTGAAGGGTGGGAAGAATCCAAGGCCCCCAGAGAAAACCCTTCCAGACACAGGGAGAACGTACAAACTCCTTACAGACAGCACAGGATATGAACCCAGGTCCAGTTCTGATCATTGGAGCTGTAAAGGCATTTCACTAACCGCTATGCCAAATGTGCCACTGTACTGATGTTGGCAAAGGTTCGAAGGAGGTTCACAAGGATGAAACTAGGAATTAAAAGATTATCATATGAGGAGATTTGACAGCTCCTGGCCTGTACTCGTTGCAATTTAGCTGGATTTTTTCTGCCTTCGAGCTCTGTGTTTTACAAAAAAAACGAAGGCGGGTTGGGGGGGGTCCAAACTCACCAGTCTTCGAACTACCAAGAGAGGTACTACCAGTCATGGAGTGAAGCTCTCTGCGACCAATCTAAAATGATATACCTATCTTGCCGGGTCAAAACAGAAAAGACTGATGATGTCGTGATGATGTCTTCAGCCCATGAGGAAAGTGAGAGAAATTCAAATTCATTTGAATAAGTTTTACACCACAGTCGACGCCGACGTTGATGTGATAAATATCCCACGCCCTTTGCTTCAGAAAGCCAGCTTGCAGTGTGAATTGTCTCACGGAGCCAGCTTTTTTGCGCTCAGTGTGAACACGCAAGCCAGCTTCCCAAGACAAGTCACGTCGATGGAGATATTGCAGCTTTGCAGTCTTAGAAGGCCTATTGAAACCTTTTGAATGTTGAAAACTATGGACAGACTAGATGTAGAATGGATGTTTCTCATGATGGGAGAGTCTAGGACTGGGGTGGCCAAACCGCAGCTTGTGAGCCACATGTGGCTCTTTGACATATAAGCAGCTCGGAGAAATATGTTGGCTAAGACCATCCAAGATCCTGACACCCCATTTGCAGACTCTTTCCTAGGCCCCAGCTGCCCACCCTCTAGAGCTCCCAATGCCACAGCTGCCCACCCACCATGACATCCCAGCCACCCTTCCAACTGAGCTCCCGACACCCTGGCTGCCTGCCCACCAGAGCTCCTGAAACCTTGGCCACCTGCCCATCTAAGTTCCCGACACCCCGAATGTTGTTAGGAAATCTGTCCTTGAAATTGTCAGTTTCATATGTTTAAATGGGAAGACCCACCAACAGTTCAAACAGTTTATTGAAGAACTGGAGCTTAAATATTAAGCCAATGGTGTCTCTTTCTAATGCAGTGTGAGGAGGCTGTCAACCAGCAATATCTTGAGAGAATTTACGGAGCCTATTATAACTTGTGTTGAAGAAAAGATTCTGACCTCAACTGGAAACTGAGGAACGGATGCAAGATCTAAGGTTCCTTACTGATAAAATGAATCATCAACAAACTCTCAACTGGGCCCTCCAAGGGAAGGACAGAAATGTTTCTGATCTTACTCAGGCAATGTTCAGCTTTCAGAACAAGAGTTTTTCCAAAGAGACACTACAAGAAACTTCAGTCACTTTCCCAATCTCCAAAATAGAGTAAATAATATTCCCTGATATTGAAAGGAAAGACCACAAACTGGAAGAATACAAAGATAAATCAATTTCGTAGCCAGGTTTGAGGACTCGAAGCTGAAGCCCTGCTTTGCCTTTCTTGTAAATCCATTCATGGATGACATAATCAATAATGGTTATCCAATTCTCGGCGCTCTGGTTATAGATTCATCTGCTATGGAAATTGAACTAATGGAATTACAGGAAGTCCCGGGTGAAGGATAATCCATAAATCCCAACCTACAATTGATTTCTGGAAGCAAGTTCCAGAAATAAAATATCCTGAACTGAAGAAAACCAGCGTGCATCTCATCGCAATTTTCAGCAAACATACTACTGTGTGACCCCAACCAACCAATTTTCCCCTGCAACCGCTGCAATCGTGTCTGCCTGTCCCGCATCGGACTGGTCAGCCACAAACGAGCCTGCAGCTGACGTGGACTTTTTACCCCCTCCATAAATCTTCGTCCGCGAAGCCAAGCCAAAGAAGAGACTACTGTGAACACTGTACTCTAATGAAGTTTGTGAAATCAAAATATCATGAAATCCTTACAAATCAACATCTGACACAACTAATTCATGCAGCCTTGACAACATATCAGCTGGATTTTCAACAGCTCACAGCCAAGATGGAGACTCACAATAATCAGTCAGGATTTTGAAAATACTTGGTATGTATAGGGGTACTTTTTGATGTTTCTTTTAAATTTAAACTTTAAATTTTGATGAGCCCGTGAGTCCAATTACACCCAATTAACCTACAACCCGGGGAAGGTTCGAATGGTGGGAGGAAACCAGAGCCCTCCCCCCCGGAAAAATCCACAGACATGGGGAGAACATACCAACTCCCTACAGACAGTGCAGGATTCAAACCCAAGTGCTAATTGCTGGTGACATAACAGCGTTGCGCTAACCACTAAGCTAACCTAGCAGTTTAAAAACTGCATACATGAATACATTTTATTATCTACAATTATTTCTTAATATTTATATAAAATTTTGGTCACATCATGAAAAAAAATATTGCATGCACATTTTCACTCTTACCCTCAAACATCTTTTATTTATCATTTGTGGTTCCGACATTAAGTAGGTTTGGCCACCCATGATGTAGGACGAGAGGCACAGCTTCAGGATTGAAGGGTATCTGCTGAGAACAGAGATGTGGAAGAATTTATCTGGCCAGAGGGTGGTAAATCTAAGGAATTTATAGAAAGCTGGGCAGTAGGACTGAGGGGGAAAATGAATCAGCTCATGATTGAATGGTTTGGCAGACTCGATGGGCTGAATGGCCTATTTCTTCTCCTCTGTCTTATGGTCTTTTTGTGTACCATCTGTGTGTTTTTCTTATGACTTCCTCAAGGTGCTCCATTTTCCTTTCATGTCCCCAAGAATTGAGGTTAGTTCATTAATTGGCCAATGCAAATTGCCCTTAGACTGCAGAACCTGGGAGAAAGTTGATGGAATTTGTGAAACTTAAAATGAGATACGTGTAAATGGGTCCATGAAGGTTAATGCAGGATTAATGAGCTGAAGGGCATGTTTCAATGCTGTATAACTTTATGACTTTCCCAAATGAATATTATTTTAAGTTTTCCTTTGATTCAATTATATCTAAATTCCCTTAAAAATTATTTTTATTATCAGTGTAAAATAAATTCCAAATTACACTAAAACTCAACATGAAGAAAGTGATTAAAGATACTCATCTCACTCTTCATGCTAATTCATTGTAATTTTTTTCTTTCCTTGTTCATAATTTTTCAAATCCCTGCATCAGTTTCCATTGAAATGGTCTTAATATTTCATAATTCCCTTCAACTATATAAATTCTCATTTCTGCTATAATCCTGGTGAAGTTGTCCAGTCAATACTAACACTGAAAGCTGTGCACATAGCCAGGAAATGTAATTGACTGCAGAACTACAGAGAACACTAGCATGGCCAAAATTGAATTTGCATACAAAGTTTTAGTTGCCATATTGCAGGCAAAGATAGATAATAGTAGTTAAGGGATGGTAGAGGAGATTGAATGGAGAATATTAGTTTTTAAGATATGATTGATGTCTTTGGAAATGAAACAGCTGACTAGGTATTTATTTAAATGTACAAAGTAGGAGGACTAACTCGACCTAGTTTCCTTAGAAAATGTCAAAAACACAGGAGATAGATTTATGGTAATTGGTAGCAATTTCATCCAAACACAATCAGAAAGTAATTAAAGTCCCCACTATAACTTGTAAAGACCATAGCCTCAATCTATTCCTGCTAGGGCCACATAGCTTTAGTCCAAGGCATCAAATTCTGTGATTCCGGCCTCAAGCATGGACGTACCAGTATTTAAGCAATCTAATTTACTCTGAACTGCATCATTATACTTCCATAGACGTACAGTAATAATTGTTTTGGAGAGAACCATAAAGTGGGAGGGACAGGGAAACAAAATTGAATTGAAGTTGAGGATAATGTTCTCTTTAGGAACATTTAAATGTGTTAAAATATCACCCATGAGAACATTAAAATGAATTAATCTGCAAGCATGCCTAGAAAGAGAGTGAATCAATCTAACATTTAGAGCAGTAGTTCTCAACTTTTTTCTTTCCACTCACATACCTCTTTAAGTAATCCTTATGCCATAGGTGCTCTTTCATTAGTAAGGGATTGCTTAAGGTGTATGTGAGTAGGAGGGAAGGTTGAGAATCACTGCTCTAGACCCAATTGTTGCTGAATTATTTTGCTTGAGAAAAATTGGCCCATTTCCTTTGGAGTTATGAAATAATGCACATAACGAGTCAATTGGGTATGATTAAAACAGTGGTTTTCAATCTGTTTCTTTCCACCCACAAACCACCTTAAACAATCCCTTTCTAATCACAGAGCACCCATGGCATAGGGAATACTTAAAGTGGTATGTGAGTGGAAAGAAAAAGGTTGAAAACCACTGAGCTAGTCCCACTGACCTGCTCTCATTCCATAACCCTCCAGCCCTCTCCTATCCATGTACTTATCCAATTTTTTTTAAACTCAAGACTGAATCTGCATTCACCACATCATTCCACACTCTTACCACGCTCTTAGTGGAAACTTTCCCCTAATGTTCTCCTTACACCTCCCCCCTTTCAGCCTATAGCTATGACCTCACATATTTATCTCCCCCAATCTAAGTGGAAACATCCTACTCACAGCTACTCTGTCTATACCCCTCAATCTTATAAGCCTCCATCAAGTCTCCCCTCATCCTTCTTCATTCCAAGGAGTTTAGTCTTAACCTGTTTAATCTTTCCTGGTAACTCAACTCCTGAAGACCCAGCAACATCTTAATAAATCTTCTCTGCACTCTTTCAATCTTATTGATATCTTTCCTGCTGCTGGGTGACCAGAACTGTACATAATATTTTAAGTGTGGTATCACCAATGATTTGAGTAACTTCAACATAACATCCCAACTTCTATACTTTGATTTATAAAGGCTAAGATGCCAAATGTTTTCTTTACAACCCTGTCCACATCAACACCACCTTCAGGGAACAACGTATAGATATTCCCAGATCTTTGCTCCTCCACATTCCTCAATGGCCTACCATTTACTGTGCACGTCCTACCCTGATTCGCTCTTCCAAAGTGCAAAACCTCACTCTTATCTGCATTTACTAGCCCAATTTCCCAGCTGGTCCAGATCCCTCTGCAAGCTTTGAAAATCTTCCTCACTGTCCATGATGCCTCCTTTCTTTGTTACCAGGAAACTTGCTGATCCAATTCACCACATTATCATCTAGGTCATTTATATAGATAAAACAATAATGGTCCCTGAGACACTCAACTTGACACAGACCTCCAGTATGAGAAGCAATCATCCACCACCCTCTGTTTTCCTTCACCAAGCTGATTTCGAATCCAGATTGCAACCTCTCTATGTATACCTAGTGTCCTAACCTTCTGAATCAACCTCTCATGTGGAACCTTGTCAAAGGCCTTACAAAAGTCCATTTAGACAAAATCCATACCCTTTCCGTCATCAACTTTCTTGGTAACTTCCCCAAATAACTCTATAAGATTTGTTAAGCACAGCCTACCATGCACAAATCCAATGCTGACTGTCCTTAAATCAGCTGATGACGGTCTAAATAACTAAATACCCTCACTCTCAGAAATCCTTCAAATAATTTACATATCACTGGCATCAGGTTCACTGATCTATAATTGCCTAGATTACTCTTGGAGCCCTTCTTAAACAGCGGGACAACATGAGCCACCCTCCAATCCTCTGGTACTTCCACCATGACTAAGGACATTTTGAATATATCTGCCATAGGCCCTGCAATTTTACCACTCGTCTCCCTCAAGTGTTGGGGAATATTATATCCAGTCCAGGGGATTTGTCTACCTTTATTCATTGCAAGGCAGCAAATACCTCCTTCTCCTTAAACTCCATATGTTCCATGACACTTCTATTTGTTTCCCTTCTATCCTGATTCACTATGCCAGTTTCATGCACAAATACCAATGCAAAAAAATTGTTTAAGATCTCCCCATCTCATGAGGCTCCACAGAGTTGACTATTCTGATTTTCTAGGGGTCTAATTTTGACCTTTATTATCCTTTTAATTTTTATATTTTTGTAAAAACCCTTTGGATTTTCCCCTCACATTATCTGCCAAAGAAACTTCATGTTTTCTTTTTGCCTTCCTAATATCCATCTTAAGCATTCTCTTACATTTTCTATACTCTGCAAATAGCTCATTTCCTCCTTGTTGTCTATACTGCATATACATCCCCCTCCTTTTCTTAACCAACTCTTCAATATTACTTGAAAACCAAGGTTCCCTATGTTTGATAACTTTGCCCTTATTCCTGGTAGAATCCCTGCAATCTCAAAATTTCATCCTTGAAGGCCTTCCACCTGCTGGAGGTGTCCTTCCCAGAAAATAACTTATTCCAATTGACTCTTCTGAGATCCTTTCTCATTTCCTCAAAATTGGCCTTTCTCCAATTCAGAACCTCAGTTTGAGGCCACACCTATCCTTCTCCATAATTAACTTGAAACTATTGATATTATGGTCATTGGACCCAAAATGCTCACCTACACACACTGACCTGCCTGGGTCCCTCAAAGAAGATCAAGTATTGCATCTTCTTTTGTTGGTACCTCTACATATTGAGGTAGAAAACTTTCCTGTATACATTTGACAAATTCCAACCCAACCAGTCCTTTGTGCAAAAGTTAATATCTCC
Organism: Narcine bancroftii; assembly: GCF_036971445.1. NCBI lineage: Eukaryota > Metazoa > Chordata > Chondrichthyes > Torpediniformes > Narcinidae > Narcine > Narcine bancroftii. The sequence goes on from NC_091469.1 coordinate 425,662,031, forward strand.
TACTGTCACAACTTTCTGTTTCTTACACCAGTCTGCTATTTCACTACAGATTTGCTGCTCCAAATATATATTAAAATTAATATTATTAATAAATAGTAAAGTCACTCGGAGTTGTTTATGCAGTCATTCAGCATTCTCACTGCCTGATTAAGAAAAAATTGTTCCTCAGCCTGATGGTTGTTTTTTTTTGGGGGGGGTGGGGGGGGGGGGTGGGGGTGTGGAAAGCTCCAGTGATCCATTCTGATGCTTTTATGGTCCTGTGGATTAACTTCTGATCTGATGCTCTACACCAGTGGTTCTCAGCCTTTTTCATTCCACTCACATACCACTTTAAGTAATCCCTATGCCATCGGTGCTATGTGATTAGTAAAGGATTGCTTAAGATGGTATATGGGTGGAAATTAGAAGTTTGAAAACAACTGTTTTAATCGTACCTAAATGACTTGTTATGTGCATGGTTTCATAACTCCAAATGTAATGGGCCAATGACAATTTTTCTCAAGCAAAATATTTCAGTAGCAATTGGGTCTTGAGCAGTGATTCTCAACCTTCCCTTCACACTCACATACCACCTTAAACAATCCCTTACTAATCACAGAGCACTGATGGCATGGGGATTACTTAAAGTGGTATGTGAGTGGAAAAAAAAAAGTTGAGAACCACTGTTCTACACCAACCATACCACACTGTGGTGCAGCCGGTCAGGATGCTCTTGAAAGAGTTCCTGTAAAAAGTTGGCAGGATGGTGGTCAGTAGCCTTGCTCACTTCAGCCTTCAAAGGATATACATTCATTGTTGTGCCTTCCTGACAAGTGAGGAGATGTTACATGTTCAGGATAGGTCATTTCTGAAGTGGACTCCAAGGAACTACCAAGCTTTTAATTCTCCATGGCAGTGCTACTGCAGACCTGCAGGGAACAGGGAGCAGAGATACAATGCACCCGAGGGGTCCAACTGCCCAGTCACTGCTGTCAGCTCTGCACTGGTTTTGTATGGCCCATTAAAGAACCAGATGATAGTATTACTTAAAATCCCGCAACACAGGGTCCGCACCCAAGATGGCAACGCCTATGATTGGCAGCAGCACGAGAGGTTGCAGACTCCAGGGGACCAGAGGACTGCCGCAGTTCACCAGAAAACTGAAAAGGAAAAGCAGAGGAGATGATTCACAAAGCAGTGATCATGGTGGTGGACCAGTGAGGGGGTTCTATGGCTGACAGACCCACACATGCAGCGGGCTGCTGGCAACTCAAGGCAAAGACCCCACAGAGGCAGTGGACTGCTGAAGACTGTGGTCGGGGGGGGACTCGCACCAGGCTGTGGACTGCTGAAGACTGGCTCAAAACTGGCTGAAAGAGTACCAGATAACAGAACCGGGATGTGAAGAGTTGCCGAAGGGTTCCTAACTGTGTCATAGGTTTGGATCTGGAGCTCGAGTTTTCAGTGATTTGGACTGGACGCTGTGTGGGTGTGGAAGGGAATCTATGAACACTTGGAGACACTGCAGGGGTCTCTCTTTTACTTCTCTTTCTCTGACTGCAAGAGGTGCTTCAAGCAATTTCTGCCAATGGTGAATCTGTCTGCCTTAGAGCACGAAAGAGCAATTTCATATAATATGATACTATTTTATTACAATGATAATAAATTGGATCTTGAATCTTGAGGGAGTTCATCCCTGGTCCTTCTGAAGTCCACAATCATCATCTTTGTCTTGATAAAGTTGAGACTCTGGCTGTTATTTTTGCACCATTTCACAAGATTTTCCACCTCCTGATGATCGAGTGCAGCCAAACATTCAACTCATTGTTGTTGCTGATGAGGCCAACTACTGTCATGTCATCTGCAAACTTAATGGCTCTGTTGGAGCTGGACCTGGTGTTGTAGTCGTGCATCAGTAGTGTGAACGTGAGTGGACTAAGCACACATCCCGGAAGTGCGCCACTGCTTGGTGGGATGGTGCTCGAAGTTCTGCTGCCAACCCGGACAGACTAATTTTCTGTTAGGAAGTCCAGATTCAGTTACAGAGAAGGGTATGGAATCCCAGCAAAGACAGATTCTCCACCAGCCTCTGGGGAATGATCGTTTTAAACACTGAGCTGAAGTCAATGAACAGCAGCCTGGTACATGAAGTGTCATCCTGTAGGTGGGTCAGGACGGAATGGAAGGACAAGGCTATAGTATCATCAGTGGAATGATTCCATCAACAGATGAGTTGAAATGGATCACGTCCAAGTTCATTAATCCAGAAAAACTCTTACATTTACCATTTCAAGTTGTTTCAATCTTTTTCCATAAAGTTCAGCAAACTCTAAACTACTGTTAACCATTCACAATTCAGATTACCAGTAGACATTACAGAAAACACTTGTCAATTCCTCCCATATAAAGTAACTGCATAACATACAACAGATTAGACCCACTGGGAGGGCAAGTATTAATGTAATATACAGCAATATTCTTCTTACTAGGAAGCAATTGTATCATTTTCTTATAAATAAAACAAGCCATATCAATTACACAAAATATATTCATGAGGGTAAATGACTCAGGGAATACTTAAAATTAATATTGATCAAGTATATCGTTTGTAATGTGATATTTAAACAATAGGCACTTTCAGGTGGCCAATTGTCCCGCATGTAAAGCCACATGTTTAAGCTATATGCAGCTATTTTGAAGCCACCTGAATGTGCAGGAGGCACTCTTTTTTTTAGTTTTTTTTTTAATTTTTCACACTATGAACCATACTGACCAAAATACACACAAACATTTCCCTCTTGAATATACACAGTGGCACTCTTGAGGCGAGCTACGTAACCCTCCTCCAAGAGGAATAATCAGCTCAGCTCAGTGGCTCCCCCAGCCTCCTGAATGCAGGTGGCTGAAAGCGGATGTCAAAGGTTCAGGCTGCTGATCACAGCTGACACTGGGCAGGAGCCGGAGTGTTCTCAGAGCTGCAGCCTGTGCGACTGTGTCCTTCAGGTGGCCAGCGTTGCGCTTTAAATGCTGCCACCTGAACGGCAATTTAAAGGGGCGCTTCTGCTTCTTCAGGCTCATTCTTAGCGTAGAATGCACCTGAAAAAGCCTAATATAAGTATACACAAACATTGATCCACATATCCGCCAACAGACCTGTCTTCAGAAATTAGCCATTTGACATAGAGAACAGGCGCACATGATAAAAGGAATGAAAGTGCAAAGGCATTTGATCGGCTCTTGTGTTGCAGAATTGACTGGGAGGCCGTGGGGCTTATTCCTACTTCAATAGCTTATATTACTATAAAAAGAACAAGAGATTTTCTTACTAGTTCAAAGGTTCAGAACTTTTAAAAAAATTCATACAACGTTAGCTTAGGCCACGGTGAAACTATGAGATTACCCATTCTGGTCGAGAACAGTTTGCACTGCGTAGATAAATGATACTCATAACACTGGGTACACATGTATGGGTCCGCACTTCCAGGGAACAAACTTCTGCGCACGGGATTTGGAGCTGGAGTTCGTCACATTGCACCAACTGTATCGCTCGCTGCATAATGTCGGGATTCCTGTCTGCTTCGTGAACTGGACACGGCTCTTTTCAAACGGCGGCTGAGATTTTTGTGGAGATCTGTAATTACACCACTAGGTCACCAGGGAGTCATCCCGGTGACCTTGTATATAAAGCAGTCCAGAGCTACAGTCTAGCCTTCCAGGTACGTCTTGCAGAGAGACGAGACCTCTTAGTGTACATACTAGTTTATTAAAGCTGTCTTATACTCGCACGACAGGTGTAGTTATTGTCAGTACAATTTTCGTTCACTTCTAGATTCGCATGTATCAATGTGTGATGTATCTTTCCGTACTCTCAAACTGGAAACCATATTTCAAAAATAACCACCATCGTCTCAAGGATCCTAAACTAAGAGCCTCTCCCCCCCCCCACCCCCCCCCCCGCCATGATGTAGGCAAAATTACTTTGCGATCGGCTTTATCTTGTTAATTTAATTTACAGATAATGTGATTATACAAACTAATCGGGCAAAGCGCCTCTTGCGTTTTCCCTTTGGTGAGCGAGGTCCTCGGGGGGGGGGGGGGGAATTCAGTCAGAGGGGGTGTCCAGCGATTTCAGTGAGGAAACGATATGGGAGTCTACCGGTATTGGGTCCGTGCGTGAAGGGGAGGGGGAATGGGGTGGAGATGGCGAGAGGGGGGGGAGGGGATGGAGGAGAAGGGGGCTCAGGTGGAGGAGAGGTAGGGGAGAGGGAGGAGCGGTCAGCCGGGCAGAAGTTTGGAAGGAGAGGGACCACAGTGAAGTTGCCTGAAGTCGTTCAAATTGTATCTAAAGTTGAGTGAATCAATAATTCTGATTCTAAAAACAGAGTTTTCGTCGCTTTGACGAATCCGGAAGTGAGAATAATGGGGAAATCGCAACGTCGTTCAGATACCGATCACCCACCGGGTGTGGGATCGTTCTGTGCGATGGACGGATGAGCTGCCCCGGGAACCCGGCGCGCCCAGAGACACTCCCGGAGGTAGAGCCCGGTGTCTTCCCCCGGGACAAGGTGGGACTGTGCACACAAGGGTCCAACCTTCGCATCTGCTTCACACGGGGAGAAACATCTCGAGCATTAAAGTATCCACTCCGATCATCGTCGGAGAAACCAACTTTCCACACCACGGGTACAGTTTACAGAAAATGTTTCTCCCAGTCTGCACTGATCCCTGACTCGGAGAAAGCTTTGCATTACTCACGGCTAAGTCTCTTCCGTGTGAGTGAGCGCCTCGGCTGCTGGGCTTCGGCGGACCTGTGCGGCGGTGGCCAGCCCAAAGGGCGATCCCGCTGGCAGCCGATCTTCCAGGGGCTCCGACCGCGTAACACCCAATATTAAAACCCCTTCGCACCTCTGGCAGCCGTACTCTTCATGTGGCAAGTCATTTTCTTTATAGCTCAGAGCCCAGGTTGCGTGTGTTGGCAGGCGTTGCCGGCTCGCCTTCTGCACAATAAGAGCTTTAACAATACAAGTGGAATCTCTCTCTCTCGCTCTCGCTCTCTCTTTGCTCTCTCCCTGTCTGTTTCTCTCTCTCTCTCTGTGCTCTCTCCCTGTCTGTTTCTCTCTCTCTCTCCCTCTGTGCTCTCTCCCTGTCTTTTCTCTCTCTCTGTGCTCTCTCCCTCTCTCTGTTTCTCTTTCTCTCTCTCTCTTTCTCTGTCTGTTTCTCTTTCTCTCTCTCTCTGTGCTCTCTCCCTGTTTGTTTCTGTGTGTGTGTGTGTGCTCTCTCCCTGTCTGTTTCTCTCTCTCTCTCTGTGCTCTCTCCCTGTGTTTCTCTCTCTCTCTGTGCTCTCCCTGTCTGTTTCTCTCTCTCTCTGTGTGCTCTCTCCCTGTTTGTTTCTGTGTGTGTGTGTGTGCTCTCTCCCTGTCTGTTTCTCTCTCTCTCTTTGCTCTCTCCCTGTGTTTCTCTCTCTCTCTGTGCTCTCCCTGTCTGTTTCTCTCTCTCTCTCTCTGTGCTCTCTGCCTGTCTGTTTCTCTCTCTCTCTGTGTTCTCTCCCTCTCTCTGTTTCTCTTGCTCTCTCTCTCTCTGTGCTCTCTCCCTGTCTGTTTCTCTCTCTCTTTCTCTCTGCCTGTTTCTCTTTCTCTCTCTCTCTCTGTGCTCTCTGCCTGTCTGTTTCTCTCTCTCTCTCTCTCTCTGTGCTCTCTCCCTCTCTCTGTTTCTCTTGCTCTCTCTGTGCTCTCTCCCTGTCTGTTTCTCTCTCTCTTTCTCTCTGCCTGTTTCTCTTTCTCTCTCTCTCTCTGTGCTCTCTGCCTGTCTGTTTCTCTCTCTCTCTCTCTGTGCTCTCTCCCTCTCTCTGTTTCTCTTGCTCTCTCTCTCTCTGTGCTCTCTCCCTGTCTGTTTCTCTCTCTCTTTCTCTCTGCCTGTTTCTCTTTCTCTCTCTCTCTCTGTGCTCTCTGCCTGTCTGTTTCTCTCTCTCTCTCTCTGTGCTCTCCGTCTGTTTCTCTCTGTGCTCTCCGTCTGTTTCTCTCTCTCTGTGTCTGCTCTCTCCCCGTCTGTTTCTCTCTCTCTCTCTGTGCTCTCTCCCTGTCTGTTTCTCTTTCTCTCTGTGCTCTCTCCCTGTCTGTTTCTCTTTCTCTCTCTCTGTGCTCTCTCCCCACCCTCCCTCACTCCTTTAAACCATCACATCTGCAAGTGGGCTTGGCTTTCAGTGCAGGCATCTCTTCAGGGTGTAAGCAGAGAGAAGGGTAGCTCCATAATAGCTACCAACTGAACCCAGTCATTGACTGGTCCACTTCACACCTGACCACCAAATGAACTTAGTCACACAAAACCACCAAATAACCCAAGTCACACATGGCAACTGACTGGTCCTGTTCACACCTGGTTCACACCAACTAGACCCAGTCCCATTCGGCCAGAACTGGACAAGTTACAACTGGTCACCAAACAGCTGCCTCAGCCTGGCAAAAGGCAAGTGCACACCCTTAGTTTTCCTGTCTATTGGCTAGTAGCCTAGAAATGATTGGAGAAGGGGGGGGGGGGGTGGGGTGGTGGTGAGGGGTTGGAATAAGGTTAATGTGTTTTCTCATCCATGTGATGTGTAATTTGGGCAGATATTAATCACTGATTACATTTCCCAAAGTTGTTTGTGCATCCTCTATTGTTGACATGTCCCCCTCTTTAGTGAGATCAGGTTGTCAGGAGCTTTGCAGCTGACAGCTTTTATAAACATCACTGGCACTAATCATTGCTCGTCTCTGTTTACTGCTGATAAATTGCATCATGTCTATTGAAATGCAGTTGTGTTAGGGAGTGACACAGTTGGGTTCAGAGTAGCCTGATGATCGCAGCAGCCAAACATTCACATCTTCCTGAATACAAACAGATACAAGCTTTGCGGAAATACAAACAGATACAAGCTTTGCGGAAAGATATTTTGCAGAATATTTCTCAATTTATAAATCACAACATAATTAATTCTATTTCATTCACATTGAAACAATACATTGTTTGAAATAATATTGTGGCTTTGGTCATACTCGACTATCCAAGAGGAAGCTGCAGATGTGGAAAAGTATAACCACTGAACCAACATGCTCTATGGGACAAATGCAATGTGGAATTGTGCAGTACAGTACCATTCAGAGGTCATTTTTCAGGTGGGAAAATTGGAAACGTTAATTTCCCTCAGATCCTCCTAAATTTAACAGCAGAGCACCATTGGCATTTACAATGTAGAGGCTGGAAGGCTTGCGGGGAAGGGAACATCAGATGGGGAGAGGGTGGGCAGAGAGACTAGAGGAGGAAGGGAAAAGATCATGGAAGAGGTCAGAGAAGAAGACAGGAAAAGTGATGAGTGATGTACAATATGATGATGGTGAGGGAGTTTGGGCTGTAGAGGATATTGTGAAGATGCTGGATTATAATGAATGTGGGAAAATAGATCAGATCATGATTAAATGGTGGGGCAAACTTGATAGGCTGATTAGACTATTTCTACCCCAGTTTCTTAATGTTGAACTACCAGAAGTACTTGAAAGTATACCTCTTTCCACTCCTTTTTTCATGATCAAAATCAAAAAGGACAAATTCAGGTCCAAGTTCTGTGGACAGAGGGATTAAAAAAATCTCAGTATTAATGAAATTCAGTGGTGACATTATATTTGTCTCATATCAATGAGTTTGGAAAAAATTCATACATTCTCTCTGTCTGAGCCAAAGCTCTGTTCAGTTTGTTACTTACATTATTCATAAAGTGCTTTCTATTAGGCATTTCATAGAGGTATTTTCATTTAAAATGTTTTCCTCATATGCTTTATTAAGAAATACAATTACAAATGTATTGATACATATTGAGGTGCAATGAGAAAGTAGTTCAGCTCCTCAAATCATACATGATATAGCAGTTCAAAACACAGTACAGGATCCAAAGTTATAAAGTTACAGAGTGAGATCAGTTAGTATCGGCACAAAGGCAACATTATTCATGAGTGTGAGGTTCATTCAAGAGTCTTCTAGCAGCAGGAAAGAAACTGGCCTTGAAACTAATGATGCGAGATCTCACAATCATGATTCTTGTTCCTGTTGGGATGGATATTTCAATTAATTGGTTGATTTTCCAAGGCTATGGAGGTTTAAATGGAGTTGATGGATGAGTATCTGTGTGTCTGATAGCCTCAGTTGAGTTCGCAACTCTCTGCAGTTTATTGTAGTCTTGTATAGACCATCTGCTTCCCTCAAGATTAAATTTTTGACCTTTAACTTTGAAATAAATTGTTCCAATTTTGTAAGATGTGTTTCCTTTAAGAAAACTATGTCTACCTTTAACTTTTTTCAAGTGTGCCAAGACTCATTTCCTTTTTATGGGTCCATTTATACCATTAACTTTAGAACTAATACATTTAAATGTTTTACTCTTTCATATTTATACATATCCAGCTCTTCCATATGTCCCTTATTCATACAGTATAATGATTTTTTTCCATTTTGAAAAAAAATCATGTGCAATTCCCCTACACTGACGGTGATGTAAACAAGAAACCCCAAAAGCCCACAATAAAAGCCCATGGTACTATCTAAAAGAAAACCCCTTCCCCTTAACTTCAGTGCTATTTTGTAAAAACTCCTCTACTTTGACGCCATTAACCCCCTTAGATCGGGGTACTCACCTTACCGCTAATTTATCAATTATTCACTTTCTTCCAAGCTCTCCTTGTGTATTTCAATATTATTTTAATTCACCAATAAAAGACAATTCAAAATGTAACCCTCTTTTTACTTTTACCCAGATTTATAAGTTCACTTTTCATTTTGTCCTTTTCTTACCTTACTTCCTGAAATCCATACAGAGGTCCCCTTTATAATCCTTGTAACTGTCTCTCCATCTCCTTTGGACATTTACAGAATTTTTGAGGTCCCTCTGACACATCAATCCTCAATGTCACTGGGTATAACTACGAAGTTTATGTTCCATGTTCGCAGTTGTCGCTTGACATCATCAAATGTCTTTCTTTGCTTAACCAAGTTCGTGCTGAAGTCTTGAAAAAACAGCACTTTTCCACCTTGCAACTTGACTAGTCCATTATTTTCCCTAGTATATTCGACTACTGTTTTTAGTGTTGCCTCCTGATCCCAATAACGCAAGAATTGTACCAGGACTGGTCATGGTCTTTGATCATCTTGTCTTCTCCGGCTGAGGGTCTGGTGGGCTCTCTCAATAAGCAAGTTTTCTTTGAATCTTCCTGTTCCTAACACTTGTGGAATCTATTCCTCAAAGAACCCCACCAGGTCATTCCCGATTTTCTCCAGCAGCATTTATTTATCCAGTCTCCATGCTGTTGCATTTTCTTCCATGGCCGTCAGTTTTTTCCTGAGCCATTGTCAGTTGATTTTTGACCTGGTCCACTTAAGTAATCAGGTTTTCAAGCACCATCACCATCACTGACATTTTGTCTGCCATCTCTTTCAGTACATTTTCTACTTTTGAAAATCGTCCACTCAATGTCTCCACTGTTTCCAGCACCTTTTGCAGATTGAGGGTCAACCCTCCCCCATCTATTTGAGTCTGCTCTGACATCATAGCAGCATTCTTCACCACTCCCTTGTGGACTTTCTGTCGATGATCTCAGCAACTTTTTAACTTCTTCCGTCTTAGTTTTTTGGGTCTTATGTTTCTTACCCATCATTTTCTGTTTATTAGCACATAAAATCTTTAACCTGATAACTTTGAATTGTCTTCTTAATCAATCATTATGGAGAGCTCTTCTAACCCACGTCTGGCTAGATCCTTTGCATGGCCACGCCCTGATTGAATTTATCGTTGAGGAGTCTGATGGTGGAGGGGTAACACTTGTTCCTGAACCTGGTGGTACAAGTCTGATGGTAGCAGTGAGAACAGAGCATGTGCTGAGTGGTGTGGATCCTTGATGATTGCTGCTCCTCTCTGTCAACACCGATCCCTGTAGATGTTCTCGATGGTGGGAAAGATTTGGCCTGTGATGTCCTGGGCTGCATCCACTACCTTTAGCAGGGCTTTCACAGTGGTATAGGTGTCTCCGTACCAGACCATGACTCAGTCAGTCAACACACTTTCCACTACACATCTGTAGAAATTTGTTAGGGTTTCTGATGTCAGACCAAAAACCTAAACCGGTGAGGGTGAAATGGTTAGAGGAGGTGACTGAAGATGGGAGGGAGTAAGGGTGCTCATGCAGCAATAACTGCAGAGGGTCTAAGCCTGGAGATTTTAGAAGAGGGATGCAAGGCTCTGAAGCCATGAAACTCATACCAGATTCTCTTGTCTAGATCGGATTGAATAAGAAACCTATCATTTACCAGTTTAATTTTCTGCAAAGATTCAATTGAAACAATATTGGCAGTTTCACACCACTTAACTAATGTGATTTTAGATGCTTTTTAATTCCATTTGTAACAATATTTTGTTATGACTTAGTTCAGACCTTCTATGAGCATCTTATTGTTTAAGAATCTGAAACGTTATTGTTTACGAGCCAACTAACTAATGAGATCATTTTTTAAGTTAAGCAGACCATGACAGAACAGAGTTAATACCATCTTGAGGAGAGTCAAATCTGCAGTCAGGGCCATACCTCTAATTAATGAGACAAATCCAACAAGATTAGGAAAATAATATTACATTGAATCTAAGTAAAAATTTGTACAGCAGAAATTTTAGATTATTCATGGTGTGCCATAACTTTTTGCAAATAATTATTATATACAATTTTCTTCTATTAACGTGATATGAGTGGTGAATTTTAGGTCCAGGACTTTATTTACAGCTCACTCTGCCAAATTGGGAATAAAATGTTATCCTCATGTACTCAGTTAATTCACAGTTGAAAACTCCTTCTTAGCTTGTTCCTGGACATCAAAGATGACTTGTTTCCACTTTATTTTTATGGATTTTGAGATGAGCAATGTGGGACCTAAGGATTCTTCCATAGACGGAACATGATGTAGCTATTGCGACAGGCAAGTGGGAAGTTTGGGAGACAGTTCCACTGTTTATGCTGGGTGTCAGTATGCTCCTGACAAATTAATATGAAAGGAAAATGTACATCAGGTCAGTTATGGTCAAAGCAGGTGATGTTTAGAAGATGAATTTGAGAAATTTCTACAGAGGTGTGGTGGAAAATATGGTGACAAGATGCATCATGGTCTAGTACGTAGACACCAGTATCCTTGAGTGAAAGCCCTGCAAAATATAATGGACACAGCCCAGGACATCACAGAGAATGCAGCAATCATCAAGGATCCAGAACACACTCTGTTCTCGCAGCTACCATCAGAAAAGAGGTAAAGATGCCACAAGACTTGCACCACCAGGTTCGGGAATAGCTGCTACCCCTCCACCATCAGACTCCTCAACAACAAAGTCTATCAGAAACTCATTTAAGGACTCTTATTTTTTTTACTCTTTATTGATTTTTTTCTTTTTCTCTCTGTATTACAATTTGTTTACATTTCTTTATTTGTTAACATGTATGCATATCTTCTCAAGTTAATTTTTTTTTTGCACTAACCAGTAAGTGATAATTCTGCCTCACCTGCAGGAGAAAGAATCTCAGGGTTGTATATGATGTCATGTATGAACTCTAGCAATAAATCATAAATCTAGAACTGGCCAAAGATAGAATAAATAAAAAGGAAGATGTTCAAATGACAGTATTTAGAGAAGCCCAGATACTGCAGGCTGGAGGTGAGAGAAAAAGGAGCAAAGGAGGCCATTCTTATCCAGTTTGAGCAGTAATTTTCCAGGGATTCTCACAAAGTGTATGGTTGCTACACTTTTTTTGAGAACATCCTTACACCATTTCCACTGTTCAATGTTTTACCTTGATATAACTAATAAAACTAGTATAGGACATGCAAACACCATGACCTGCCCAATAAAGCTATCTGAGCAAGTCTGGCCTGAAGAAGATGTCAACACTGTTTTACTATCCTGCCACTGGGCTTGGTATATTTTGCAGAGATAGTGCTCGTGCTTTCTTGACAATGCATTGGTCCGTGCTGTAAGTAATTAAGATTTTGGAAGCATATAGAAGTGCAGGGATCTCTTCTATCCAATAGACTCTGAGATTTTAGTAAGATTGTGGTCTTGATTTCCAAATAAAATAGAAAATTACTGTGGCCATGCTTGCCTGTGAGCCTTTCTGTCCTGGTCATTCAAAGAAGGTTAGGGTCTCTATTTCCTTACCAGGTTTTATTTAGTGGGATATCATAACCTCTGCTTTACTCGTAGAGTTTCCTCAGAGATTTTAAGATATCAGTGAATGTTGATTTGTATGTAAAAACACAAAGCTGGAGAAACTCAGTGTTCTTTATGTAGCAAAGGTAAAATATAAATAGTTGGCATTTCAGGCTTGAGGCCTTCATCAAGGCACCCAAACAAAAGAGTGGGAGAGGGAATGGTTGCAAAGGTGATAGGTGCAGAAGGGAAGAAGGGGACAGCAGTGATCAAGGGGAGGAGGAATGGCTAGGGGAAGGGAGGGAGGAGAACTGGAAAGGGGAAGGGAAGGGGGGAGGGGGAAGAGAAGAGCAGGTTATCAGAAATTGGAAAAGTTGACATTAATGCCATCTGGCTTGAGAGTGCCAAGAGAGAAAATCAGGTGTTGTTCCTCCAATTTGCGAGTGGTCTTGGTGGAACAGTGCATAAGGCCATGGACAGACGTGTGAGTATGGGAGTGTGACATAGAACTGAAATGGTTAGCTACTGGGAGGTCTCTGTCACTGATGCAGACAGAGCAAAGGTGCTCAGCAAATCAATCTCCCAATCTGCGCCCAGTCTCTCTGATGTAGAGAAGCTGACAAAGGGAGCACAAGATGCAGTAAATCAGTCCTGCAGATACACAAGGGAAATGTTGCTTCTCTTGAAAGGACTTTTTGGGACTATGGTGAGGGAGGAGGTGTGGGCAGCCATGGGGGAAGGTGCTGGGGGGAGTGACTGGTGGGGAGGGATGAGTGGAGAAGAGAGTCACAGAGGGAGTGGTCTCTACAGAAGACAGAGAGGGGAGGAGAGGGTAAGATGTGTCTGTTAGTGGGATCCTGTTGTAAGAGCCGGATATTCTGGAGGATAATGTGTTGGTTGAGGAGACTGGTGGGGTGGTAGGAGAGGATAAGGGGGATTCCATGTTTGTTGCATCTGGGGGGCATGCCGATGAGGAGATGCAGGTGAGGGCTGAGGTGAAGCCTCATTTGTGGAAGAAGGCTGATAGTTTGGAAGATCTGAACTGGAAGACTTAATCTTGGTACAGATGCGGCAGAGACAAAGAAATTGAGAGAAGGGGATGGAATCCTTTCAGGGAACAGGGTGTGAGGAAGTGTAGGCAAGGTAGTTGTGAGAGTTAGTGGGTTTGTAATATATGTTGGTGGAAAGCTTGTCTCCCAAGATGGAGACAGAGAGATCCAGGAAGAGGAGAGTCAGAAATGGACCAGGTGAGTTTGAGACCAGGTAAATTGGCCAAGAAGTGGATGAAGTTGACAAGCTCATCAAGGGTGCACGAGGCAGCCCTGATGTGGTCATCGATATACCGGAGGAAGAGTTGAGGGGTCTTGTCTATACTAGATTAGAGGAAATGAAGTCAGTTAATGTAGGAGTGGATGAGAATGCAATAATAATTTACTCTTCCTCATCCCTTTCCATGTTCCACAGGGACCATCTCCTGTGTCCCCCTTGTTTGTTTATCCCTCCTTACCCACCTCTCTGTCATCCTGACACTTTCCCCTCCAGTCACAGGAGAGGCAACATTTGCTCTTATACCTCACCATCAAACAGGTGTCTAAATAGTTCTAACCTTTTCAAAGGTTGTACTGCAAAACATTAGATTAGTGCAACAGAAAATGATAGTTCGACACATTGATTCTCTCCCCTTTGCTTTCTGACACTGAATCAGCTTTGGTTCTCATGGGAGTTTTTTGATCAGTTTGCCATGTTGGGCTTACCGCACTGCTAAATGTGCGCCCCTGTTTGAATATCCTCATTGCATTCAAAACATTCAATTATTCATCAGGCTTGATTTGTTCTTAAAATCCATACAGACTATTCCCTCAGAATTGCTTCTAATAAACTTCCTATGACTGATAATGTGTTATCTTGTCTGTACTCAATTGATTTACTTCTTTCTTTCAAACTCACAGAGAAGATAAGGATGAATAGCTAATGTTTGTATGCTGTTTATCTTCTGTAAGAAGCATAAATATCGTTTGGTGCTGAAGTAATCCTTTGCGGTAAAATAGTTGCCAATCTGCAACAGAAGGAGAATCAGATGGCAACTGTGGTGGAAAAAGAGAGTTGGTTCTTGTACTTTTATGTACTCATGGATGTGGATGTTACTGGCACATCAAGGAGGCAATGTCATTCCTAATATCTTTAGAATGGTTATAGGGAGCTGCCTTCTTGCAGCACAGCACAACAGAAAGTATTCCCACAGTGCTAAATAGGATGGTACTTTCTTTATTTTTTGTTTAATCCTGCAATGGTAGTCATAGAATTATACAGGGCAGAAATAGGCTCGTTGGCCCTACTTGTCCATGTCTTCCAAAATGTCTATCTCAGCGAGTTTTAAAATTTAGACACACAGCACGGTAACAGGCCATTTCGGCCCATGATTCCATACCACCAATTTATACCCCATTAACCTACACCCCTGATATGCTTTGAATGGTGGGAGGAAACCGGAACCCCCTGGAGAAGACCCACATAGACATGGGGAGAACGTACAAACAGCGTGGGATTTGAACCCCAATCTAGTTCTGATTACTGGCGTTTAAAGGCTTTGCGCTAACCACTATGCCAACCATGCTGACCAAGCTTTATCTATCCCCTTTGTTGTCTTTTCTATACGTGTACCTTTCTAAAGGTCTTTTAAACATAATAAATGTTCCCATCTCAAACGTTTCCAGTCAAGGCTTCAGATACCCACCAACCTGTGAGTGGAAAAAAAATTTCTTCAGGTCCCTTTTAAAGCTTTTTTCTCATCTTCAAGTATTATACTCCCCTACCCTTAAATAAAAACAGTGACTATTTATCTTATTTGTGCTCTTTATGATATCTATCTAAACCCTACCCCTCACTCTCCTTCCCTCCCAGAAGAAAAAGTTCAACTTATCCTTATAATTCAAGTCCTTCTGGTATATTGCTTGTAAATCTTTGAAAAACATGGAAATCTACAGCACAATACAGACTCTTCAGCTCCCAATGTTATCCTGACCTCCTCTAATATTGGGATAAAATGTTGCTGTTGCATAACCTTCAATTTTTCTCAGTTCCATGTACCTCTCTAGTAGTCTTCTGAAAGATCCTATTGTAGCTGCCTCCACCACTGTTGCTGGCAATGCATTCATTCTATGCACCCACCACTCTGTGTGGAAAAACTTACCTCTCATATTCTTCCTGTACTCACTCCCATGCACCTTAAAACTATGCCCCCTTGTGTTAGCCATTTCAGTCCTAGGGGGAAAAAATCTCTGGCCATTCAATGCCTCCCATCATCTTCTATACCTCATTCAGGTCACTCCCTCATCCTCAATCAATCTAAGGAGCAAAGACCAAATTCACTCATCCTATCCACATCAGGCATGCTCTCCAATCCAGGTAGCATGCTTGTCAATCTCCTCTGCACTCTCTCTCTAACATCCGCAGCCTTCCTGCAGTGAGGTAACCAGATGACAATAATCCAAGTGGGGTCTAACTAAAGTGTTAACTAGCAGCAATATTACCTCATGGCTCTTGAACTTAATCGCACAGTTAATGAAGGCCAACACAACATAAACCTTCTCAACAAAACTATCAAATTGAACGCCAAGATCTCTCAGTTTGTTCACTCTGTTCCAAGTCCTCCCATTAACATTGTATTCTGCCTTCAAATATGCTCTACTGAAATGAACCACTTCACACTTCTCTGGGTTAAATTCCATCTGCTACATCCCAACCCAGCTCTCCGTCCTATCCATGTCCCTCTGAATCCTTTGGCAACCATCCAGACCATCTATAACACCACAAACCTTCTTGTCATCACCATCCTTCAACTTCCTCATCCAGGTCATTTGTAAAAATCATGGAGAGGAGGGGTCCCAGAACAGATCACTGCAAAATTCCACTGGTTACTATTCTCCATGCAGAATATGAACCATCTATAACCACCCTCTGCCTTCTCTGGCAAGCCAATTCTGCAACCACAAGTCAAGGCCTCCTTGGATTTCTGCATCTTTCCATCTTAATGACATTCTTCTGATAACTGGGTAAACAGAACTCTACACAACACTCCATGTGTGATCTCACCAATGTCTTGTACAGTTTCAACATAGCATACTCAATGCCCTAACCAATAACCATGTCAAATGCTTTCACCATTATGTCTATTTGTGTCACCACTTTCAGGGAACTAGGTATCTCTACCTCTAGTTCTCTATTATTCAATACTCTCCAGGGCCCTACCAATTACTGAGCCGATTCATATTCTGAAGGAAAGTAATTATTTGCAAACGTCTTGTTGCTGGCAGTGCAATATGATCAGTCTGTTCCCAATAGCATGGCTTGAACAGGACTCCTCCTTTGACCTCTTCCTTCCAGAGCTGGATTAACCATTGGGCATGACCTGAGGGCACCAAGGGAAGAGGGGAACACAATATTTTCCAGTGCTGGATTTACCAAGGTGCAGCTGAAATAGGGCCCCACAAAAAGGAGGCCCCCAAAATAAATGAAAACAAAACATTATATACGCACACAGGTTGTATTTAATATAGTTGTGGGGTCTGGCATGGAAGAAAAATGATTTTTTAATCTATTATTTCACATTCAGCATTTACCGAGCCTTAATATCTTGTCAGCTAGACAATGGAAGAAAGGTCAAGGAGGGACCATTGTTGGGCTGTGCTTAGGGCATTAGTTGGCCTTAATCCGACCCTGCTTCCCTCCATCCACTTCCAATTTTAGTATGACGGATCCGCAGCCACCAGAAAGGATTGAGATGCATTAGCAGTAGGTAATTAGGATGCAACAGATCATGACATCAGAACACTCACTCTCCTCGGGATTGAAGGTCCACCCGAATAGTCAGTAGAAATGCTGCCCAATGATATCAAATGTTTGCTGAATGATGTAATGGGCAGTGACAGTCTGTGAAGAGGCCAGTTTTAATTAGGTATCCTTGCCCCCAAATAGATGGTGGCATTTATGAGGGAATCATAACTGTATGACCGTCCCCTCTCCTCCAATGGCCATTATTACCTCATGGTGGCAGATGAATCATAAAATTTGCTCCTCTAACTTCTACTGGGAGAATTGCTCTTTGGAGACTCTGTGCTCTCGGGTAATTATGAATCCTGCCCTCTCTTGCATTCTAACACATCAAAATCTGTACCCCATGTATTTCCTCTTTCCTATCATGCTTAAAGGTACATTCACCAAAAAAAAATGCATAGATGGAGTTGGTATAAGTTCAGGAAAAAGTACTTCCCAAAACCAACTTCACCTATTCATGACTTCCAAAGCCCTAAAGGTCTCAACAACAAAATAACAATAATAATTAAAATCTGGAGAATATGCACACTCAACTTTCAAAACTACACATCAGGGGATCCTTGCCAATAGCACTGTGGGCATGCAGCCTCAGGTTGGCATAATATTTTCTGCATTGTTGCCGTCACTTTTCCAGAGCTGGCACCAGAATAACATTGCTCAAGAACTAGCATCAAATTCTACACACCCGAACGTAACATTGGGTAAAAATGCAAACTGAAGAAATGGCACGCACACTTTTTTTTCCTGCAAAGCTGAAAGAACCAAGGCTATGTAACTATTTCTTAGCCACTGGGTGTAAAACAAATTATTTGGATACTGCAATTACCAAACAAATGCAAATTACTTGAATTTTATATTTACTACAGCCAATAACAAGCATTTTTATAATTCATGGGATGATCAGGACATCATAGGCAAAACCCTCCCCATGGCAATTCGTAAGAGGTAGTGCCTTTATACAATCAACCACCAATAGATGCTACATGTTCGTAGGTGGGTTAATAAATAATTTCATTGTTTTAAAATAACCAATGCATGAAAACATGAAACATGCAGACTGATCATTTAATTGGGTATATGGTGGTAAAATAAATTGTGCTCTAACTCACGGTAAATGCCTTGATCAATTTAAATTGGTATTTTATATAGCTATGGAACCTTAGAAGCCTTAATATAAATGAAGGTACATGAAACAGATTGACATTCCAATGCAAAAAGAATTGGCAGCAAGATCAACTCTCAGGAGAACTAAACAGACCGTAGCAGAACAGCTGGAAGTTTTACTTTCCTTAAAAAATAATTCCATGTGGAGGTCATGGTAATCAGGTTAGATCTCACCCCCAATGGATGTTGAGTTGTGCTGGGCGTACTGGTGCAGCCAATAAGACTTTAATTTATTTAATTTATTTTTTTCATTTAGACATACAGCACAGTAACAGGCCATTTCAGCCCATAAGCCTGTGCCGCCCAATTAACCTACAAACCCTGGTACGTTTCAAATGGTGGGAGGAAACCAGAGCCCCAGGGAAAATGCATGCCGACATGGGGAGAACATACCAACACCTTACAGACAATGTGGAATTCCAAACCCAGTGCCGATCACTGGTGCTACTAACCACTACACGAACTGTGCACCCCCCACCCCACCCAGGAGCAGGGCACAATAGAAAAATAGGGTACTCAATATTTCTTTAAACATTAAAATGCATGAAATTTAACTGTTGTTCTTTTAACATTGTGGACTTTCAATTTAGCAGCGGCTAGACTTGAAGCAAGAGCAGGAGTCCTTAAAAGCACCGGTAAAGACAGGTGCTTTGCGTGATATTGGCTAATTAACTGTAGCCAAAAAAAAGGGAAGCTCAAGTAGTGTGGCCATTGTAGGAGAGGCCAGTGTATGAGGGAAATTTAAAGGGACTGGCTCCAGAGGTTTCAGAGAGCAGCACATCATTTATGTTGGGGACATACTGTGAACAATTTCCCACTTTCTAGATCTGCTTTATTTCATCAACAAAATGCATGGAAATGAAGATAAAAGAAATAGACTGTATTAATTAGAAATTCTACATGGGTTTACAGAAACAGTTTGTTGTGAAAGAAAAAGGATTGTTATTTGTTTGAGTAATTTCCAAAGGGTCACATTTATTCAGATTTCAGATTTATTGTCATACATGACATCACATACAATCCTGAGATTCATTTTTTCCTGTGGGTGTGGCAGAATTACCACTAATTGGTAGTGAAAAAAAAACTATACACCGCCAAAACATGTAAACAACGAACTGTAAACAGATAATGAATGTAAACAAAGTGCAATTTAGAGAGAACAAAAGGAAAATCAATAAAGTGCACACGTATGAATCCTTCATTGAGTCCCTGACTGAGTTGGTGGTTGAGGAGTCTGATGGTGGAGGGGTAGCAGCTGTTCCTGAACCTGGTGATGCGAGTCTTGTGGCACCTGTATCTCTTTCCTGATGGCAGCAGCAAGAACAGAGCGTGTGCTGGGTGGTGTGGGTCTCTGAGGATTGCTGCTGCTCTCCTATGGCAGCGTTCCCTGTTTTTAATCATGGGGAGGGTTTTGCCTGTGATGTCCTGATCATCCTATGAATTATAAAAATGCTTGTTATTGGCCGTAGTAAATATAAAATTCAAGTAATTTGCATTTGTTTGGTAATTGCAGTATCCATTAGTCATGTTAAATATTTATCACATTAATATATTGCAGGAATATAGTTGGAAAAACAGGACTAAACTATTGCCACAGCCATTCACCTTTACAATTCTAACTTCCCATTTCAACTTCACAGTGGATTACTTTCTATATGTTAAAATTTAATTGTTAGAAGTTTGCCTAATTTAATTGCACGACACGGTTGTACCAGTCTTTCTCAAAAAGCAGTGAGACCAGATTCAGTTTTATCTAATGGGTTTACCCATCTGTGTTCCACATGACTATAGCACCCTCCAGTGGAATGTATGTTGAGTAGTTAATTAAGTGACAATAAATGCAATTTACCGGATATTATTTTTAGCATATTTTAGATATTTTATATTCTGTTGACAGCCATGGAGCTAAATTGATTAGCACATTGAAATATGTGCCAATATTGTGTTTTATGATGAATGCAGCCAAAGCTCGACCTGGTACAGAAACTCACACGATGTGTGTTCTGTGACATTATCGTGGTATCTGTAGATTTGCTGTCCTTCACTTTCAGTGCTGTTAGACAACTAATTCTAATTTTCTGAAGCCTAGATTTTGTTGTTGATAATTATGGAAGTTATTCCAAAGGGATTAGCAGTTTTCCAAGAAAACGCGTCAGTGAGCAGATAATAGCAGTTACTCAGATTTTCCATTGTGGTCCTAGAAATTTTGACAGTAGGTGGAGTGGATGGGTATAATTCTTCTAAGTACAAGGGGCAGGGAATGTTCCAGGTATACTCTGCCAGTGGGAAAGACAGCAATTGAGTTTCAATACCTAAAATCACATCAAAGACATGATGCTACAACAATGTTGATTACCTCTAACTAATTCCAGTTCAATAAAGGCATTGCTAGATCCCATCTCCCATGCACAATGCACTGCATGCAACATAGAACAGTAGTGTACAAGCCCTTTGGCCCACAATATTAAGCTGACCTATGTAAACCCACTCCATATCAATCTAATATGTGCCTACCTTCCATTATTTTTGTATTTTTGTGCTTATTTAGGAGTCCTTTAAATATCCCAATTGTACCAGCCTCCACCACCACTCCTGGCAATGGATTACAGGAACACACCACTGTAAAAAAACCTATCTCTGATGTCTCCCCTAAACTTCCCTACACTCACCTTAAACAGGTGGTTGTAGCGGTTAGTACAACACCTTTACAGCGCAAGGATTGGGTCTGGGGTTCGAATCCCACCCTGTCTGTAAGGAGTTTGTACGCTCTCCCCTTGTCTGCGTGGGTTTTCCCTGAGGGCTCCAGTTTCCTCCCACTGTTCAAAACGTACTGGGGGTATAGCTTAATTGGGTGTAAATTGGGCGGTCCAGACTTGTGGGCTGAAATGGCATGTAACCATGTTGTAGGTCTAAATTTAAATTTTAAAAAATTTAAAATTTATGTCCTCTGATATTGGCAATTGCCAACCTGGAAAAGATGCTAGTTGTCCATACTCTCAATGCCTCTCATAATCTTATACACCTCTATTTAAGTAGTCCCTCATCCTTGGTTGCAAGTCAATAGAAAGGGCTTGAAATTTAGTCATTGTAGAGGCCTCAGTGGTAGCAGGGAGGGAGTTCCACCCCTTCTCTGGAGGTCTATTTATTTTATTTTAAATTTTAAATTTAGACATATACCATGGTAACAGGTCGTTTCAGCCCACGAGTCTGTGATGCCCAATTTACACCCAATTAACCTATACCCCCAGTACATTTTGAATGGTGGGAGTTCCCTGGGAAAACCCGCACAGACACAGGGAGAATGTACCAACTCCTAATAGACAATGCAGGATTCAAACGGACAGCAGGGGATTTGAACCAACTTCTTGATCTTGCAGATATTGCCAGAAAGATTGTTGTCCTGTTATGAAGCCACAAGTCGGTTTCTCTCTCTCTCTCTCTCTCTCCTTCTAATAATTAATCTAAATATATAGCATTCTTTAAATTGCAAATTTAATTCTGCTGAATCCATTTAAGACTTTTGAATACTCACCTTCATTTGTGTACATGATTCAGGAAAGTAAACTGTCCACAATGCTTTATTTTTGAAAGGATGAAGAGTTAAAAGAAAAAGAACAATCATGATTTCAGTGAAAGGGAAGCTGTAGCTATCTGTAAGGACAATAACAGAACATTTGGCTAAATATGATCTGGTCAGAGAGAGGCAACAAATTTATAAAAGATCACTTTGAAGAGGTGACAAATGTAAATAAGGGAATGCCCCTGCACTTCCGAAAGGCATTGAACAAGGTTTTACATTAAAGACTCATACATCACATCGATCCAGAGGTAATCAGCACAATGCTGGAGAAACTCAGCAGGCCAAACAGTGTACTTTGTAAAGCAAAGATAAATAACCAACGTTTTAGGCTTGACATCTTCATCAAGGTACAAGCACATGCTCTATTCTCGCTGGTGCCATCAGGAAAGAGGTCTAGGTGCTACAGACTTGAACTACCAGGTTAAGGAACAGCTGATACCCCTCCATCATCGCCATCAGTTTCCTCAACAACAAACTCAAACAGGGAATCGTTTAAGGACTCGTACTTGTGCACTATTGATTTTTTTTTGTTCTCTGTATTGCACAGTTTGTTTACATTTGTTATCTGTTTACAGTTTTATTTGTTTACATGTATATGCTGTGTACAATTTTTTTTCCACTACCAATAAGTGGAAATTCTACTTCTTCCACAGAAAAAAGAATCTCAGGGTTGTATGTGATATCATGTATATGCTCTGACAATAAATCTGAAACCTAATGCCATCTGGTTGAAGAGTACCCAAAGGGAATATTCGGTGTTGCTCCTCCAATTTACGGGTGGCCTTAGTTTTGCAGTGCATGAGGCATTTTACTCATACTTTCGTGATGGGCTCAGGCCCAAAACATTGGTCACGTATCTTTATCTTTTCTCTGCTGTGCAGCTAAACACAGCTCGAACCATATCATCAGTTTGCTGACAATACGACCATGATGGGCCTGATCAGTAATAATAACGAATCAGCATACAGAGATGAGGTGTAGTTGCTAACAGACTGGTGCAGAGCCAACAACTTGTATCTGAATGTTAAAAAAACAAGAGATGTTGTCGATTTCAGGAGGGACCAAGAAAGCCGAGCAGCACCTTTACTTCCTGCAAAGGCTGAGGAAAGTTTATCTCCCACCCTCCTCCCATCTTCACTATATTCTACAGAGGATGAATCGAGAGCATCCTATGCAACTGCATCACTGCCTAGTTTAGAAACTGTACCTCCTTGGACCACAATTTTCTGAAGAGGATAGTGAAGTCAGCAGAAAAGATCACTGGTGGCTCTCTTCCCACCATGAAAGACATCTACAACACTCAATGCAGGTGAAAGGCAATAAACATTGTGAAAGACTCCACACACCCCTCATGTACACTGTTCTCCCTTCTGCCATCTGGTAGGAGGTACTGGAGCACTCAGGCCCTTACAACCAGATTGGGCAACAGTTTTTCTCCCCCAAGCCTTCAGGCTCCTGAACTCGCAGAACATTTGTGGATATGGTACCATGGGCTGTTACTGTATATGTCTTAATATTTTAACATTGAACTTCTATTCTAACCTATATTTATGGAAATATGTTCCGTGATCCTGGAGACACAATAGCTCATCTTTACTGTGCGAGTATGGTATGAACAATAAATAAAGGTGACGACATAAAGTATACTGTTTGATCTGCTGAGTTTCTTCAGCATTATGTTTTTAATTCAATCGTGGCATCTGCAGAGTTTTATGTTTTACTCCAGAGGGAATCAACAAGGTTGGATGAGAAATTAAATATAGGTTGCAATGCAAGATATGTTCATTTTGTCAAATGTGATAAATGACATCCCAAAGGCCACCCAAGCCTTAAGTGATCATTCTTAACCTTGGAGTAAGGGGAAAAGGCTACATACATATCAGAGTGGAGGGAAGAGCAGAAGGGCAGTAAGAGTGGGGGGGGGGGGGGAATAGCTATTGTGCCTAGTTTTGGTCAGAATGCAGTCAAAGACCAGTAAAAACTACAGAAGAGAAACTGAGAGAAGGGGGCTCACAGAAGTCCCAAAGAAAGGAAGAAAACATTTTGAAAATTGGCAGGCCTTGAAGAGACTTCATGGGGAAGTCACAAAATAGAGACAGGAGACTAGCAAACAATAGAACTCATAGCAGGAAAAAAAAACTGCTGGTGGAACTCAGCAGGTTGAGCGGCATCTATGGTGGGAGGACACTCTTACCATTTGGATGACCCTACCACAGATGCCACTTAACCTGCTGTGTTCTTCTGGTTGTTTGGATTTTTTTTAAATTTTACCTCATTTGCAGCATTTGAAAAACTGTGGAAGGTAGGAAAAAAGAACTACGAGTCATCCAATTTGGAATGGAGAAGCTAGATAGAGCGTTTTTTTCCCCCAAAGAGATACAGCATGGTAAAAAGTCCTTCCAGTCCATGAACCCATGCAGCCTAAATCCACCAATTAAATCACAAACCCAATTTGTTTTTGGATGGTGGGAAGAAACCAGAAAAACTGAAGGAAACTCGCATGGTTCTCACTGAAAAACTGGAAATAGATCCATGAACTTTCTTGTTTAGTCAAAGAGAGTGTCCTGTCTCCTGTAAGGATTCCATTCCTCTCAACCCCTCCGTCTCTGTCACATCTACTCCCAGGATGAAATCTTCCATGCCAGATCATGCGAGGTGTTCTCCTTCTTCAAAAACTGTAGCTTTCTTTCTACCACATCAACTCACCTTCACCTGCATATCCTCCATTACCAATACATCTGCCCTGGGCTCCACTGCCCCAATGTGCAACAAGGACAGGATTCCCCTTGTCCTCACCAACCATCCTACCAACCTTTGCTTCCAACATATTATACACTGCTATTTCCGCCACCTATTATGTGATCCCACCATCACCCTTCTCCTTCCTTCTCCACCTTCTGCAGGGACCTTTCCCTCTTTATTTTCCACCAATTGCCTCCTTGGAACCTACACATGACTGCAGGAGATGCACCATGTGCATTCACCATTCTCCCTCACATCTCTCACCACCATTCGTGGCCCCAAACTTATTTCCAAGTAAAGCAAAGCCGTACGGGTTATCGACTGTATCCAGTGCTCCCATTGTGGTTTCCTGTACATCAGACAGACTGGGCGCAGTCTGGGAGATTGCTTTGATGAGCACATTGTCTCTGTTTACCTCCATAGCATGGATCTCCTAGTGGCCATTCATTTTGATTCCCTGCCCCATTCCCTTGCTGACATGTCTGTCCTTGGGCTCATGTACTGCCAGACTGAGACCACCCACAAATTGGAGGAACCACACCTTATATTCTGTCTGGGCACCCTCCAACCAGATGGCATTGACTTCTGTGGTTTCCATTAGCCATCTCCCACCCCCCCCCCACCCACCCCATTATGATCATGTCTCCTTTCCTCTAGCTCGGTGTCTTATTTTCTGTCTCCTTTTCCCCCTGC
The DNA here is from genome assembly GCF_036971445.1 of Narcine bancroftii. NCBI lineage: Eukaryota > Metazoa > Chordata > Chondrichthyes > Torpediniformes > Narcinidae > Narcine > Narcine bancroftii. The sequence goes on from NC_091469.1 coordinate 425,687,227, forward strand.
TCTGGTTTCAGAACCAAAACAACCAACCCTCCCCCAATCAATTCTAACCTTTCTTCTCTCCCGTCTTTTTATACATATCCAATTAACATCTTCTGTTTAATTGTCTGAGCTTTTCCCCCTGCCCATTCTACCCTTCTCCCCCAACCTTTTAATTCAGATGCCTGACTGGTTTTCACTCACACCTTAAAGAAGGGCTCAGGCCCAAAATGTCAGTTTTACATCTTTTACCTCCTGTGGATGCTGCGAGACCTGCTGAGTTCCTCCAGAATTTGTGTTTCACTACTACACAATGTCCGCAGACTTTTGTGTTTCTCTCATTCTTGAGAAACCTGCTTCTTGCCACAGATGTTTACTGAAGTAGTCTTTCTTATGGATTAGGAGCTAAGTGTCTTTATGACACTTCACTTCGAGGCAATGTACACTCTGTCCACATAAAATTCAAATATGCAAGGTACTTTTTCAAATCGTACCCTGCCCTTAGTTCCCATATTCTCTCAGCCTTTATAATTGCAGAATCAAAGGCTATCCCAACATCCAATACATCTCCCAAGCACAGCTAGCAAGACACAAGCCTCAAGAAACAAGGGGTGTCATTGAGCTTGAAGCACACAAGGGTGTCACTGTCAGCAGAGCAGGTAGCTCTACATGAGCCAAGTTCAAACCCAGAGTTTGTACATTCTCCCCATGTAGGCATGGGCTCTTCCGAAGTGATCCTGTTTCCTCCTATCTTCCAAAGACATATGGCGTTAGTAGGGTAATTGTTCACCTGTGTGCATTTGGATTAAGCAGGCTCATGGGCTGGAAGGGCTGTTACTGTGTTGGATATCTAAATTAAAAAAATAACCAGGCATTGTTGGAGATACTACTATCACAAGGATTGAACAGCTAAAATAAAGGCTTGGATTTAACACAGGAGGGCAATTGCCATAAGCAGACTACAGAGGCCTTGAGGAAAAGATACAAGCTCAATGAAGAAAATAAGAGAAGACAAAAAGCCACTGGAATTCAAAGGTCAAAAATTTTTTTTCTATCCAGATATAAGTTTTGAACTCCTGAAGAAGAGGAAGGAGTTTAATACAGCAAAAGCGATCCTATGGAAAAAAGGATATAAATTTATGCTAAAGTACCCAGCGGTACTTAAAATAGTTATTCCAGGGCAGCAAAACAGACTATTCTCGGATCCGGAGGAAGCACGAAAATTTGCAGAACAACTACAAAACAGACAGAGAGATGAAGACCAAATCAAAAGGAAGAAACTGTTAAATTTATTGAAAAAAGATAAAATTGATATAGCATTCATACAAGAGACACACTTAACCGAAGTGGAACACAAGAAATTAAAGAGAGATTGGATAGGACATGTAACAGCAGCATCATATAATTCAAAAGCTAGAGGAGTAGCTATATTAATCAGTAAAAATGTACCAATCAAAATAAAAGAGGAAATAATAGATCCAGCAGGGAGATATGTTATGAAAAAATGTCAGATATATTCGGAGTTTTGGAATTTACTTAATGTATATTCACCTAATGAAGAAGATCAAAAATTTATGCAAGATATCTTTTTGAAGATAGCAGATATGCAAGGGGACATACTAATAGGAGGGAATTTCAATCTTAATTTGGATTCAAACATGGATAAAACTGGAAAAAAAATTAATAGAAAGAACAAAGTAACCAAATTTATAATTAAATCGATGCAAGAAATGCATCTTTTGGATATATGGAGGAAACAACACCCAAAGGAAAAGGAATATTCATATTATTCGGGCAGACATAAAACATACTCAAGAATAGACCTATTCCTGTTATCAGCTCACATGCAAGAGAGAGTTAGGAAAATGGAATATAAAGCTAGACTAGTATCAGACCACTCACCCCTGTTATTGACAATAGAGTTAGAGGACATCCCACCAAGAATGTATAGATGGAGATTAAACTCCATGCTACTTAAAAGGCAGGATTTTAGAGAATTAATTGAATGACAAATTAAAAGGTACTTTGAAATAAATACGGAATCAGCGAAAGATAAGTTTATACTATGGAAAGCGTTCATCAGAGGGCAAATAATAAGATATGTAACCAAGATGAAGAAGGATTACAACTAGGAAACAGAACAGTTGGAAAGGGAAATAGCAAATATAGAAAAAGAATTAGCAATGAAGGATGACACAACTAAAAGAAGAGAATTGGCAGATAAAAAAATAAAATATGAAACACTGCAAACATATAAGGTGGAAAAGAACATAATGAAGACAAAACAGAAATATTATGAACTAGGAGAAAAAACGCACAGAATTCTAGCGTGGCAGCTTAAGACAGAACAAACTAAGAGAATGGTATTGGCATGAAGGAAAAAAGACAAGCAAATCACATATAATCCAACGGAGATTAATGAAAACTTTAGAGAATTCTACGAACAACTATATCAAACTGAAAACGAAGGGAAAGAAGATAAAATAGATGAAATTACAAACAGAGGAACAAAATAAATTAACAAAACCATTTGAAATAGAAGAAATACAGGAGATAATAAAAAAAACTACCGAACAATAAAACACCAGGAGAGGATGGATTCCCAATAGAATTCTATAAAACATTTAAAGATTTATTAATTCCTCCCCTTCTGGAAGTAATCAACCAGATTGATAAAACACAAAGCTTACCAGAGTCATGTAAAACAGCAATAATTACAGTAATACCAAAGACAGGGAAAGATCCACTTATACCAGCGTCATATAGACCAATATCTTTACTTAACACAGATTACAAGATAATAGCTAAACTATTAGCAAACAGATTAGCCGACTATGTACCAAAAATAGTAAATCTAGACCAAACAGGATTTATTAAAAAAAGATGAACAACAGACAATATCTGTAAATTTATTAACTTAATTCATGCAGTAGAAGGAAATAAAAATCCAACAGTAGCGGTTGCTTTAGACGCAGAGAAGGCCTTTGACAGAGTAGAATGGAATTATTTATTCAAAGTACTACAAAAATTCAGACTACCAGAGAAATATATTAATTGGATTAAAGCATTATATAAGGGGCCATTGGCGAAAGTGACAGTAAACGGATATATATCAAAACAATTTAACTTAAGTAGATCAACAAGGCAGGGATGCCCACTATCTCCTTTATTGTTCGCATTAGCCATAGAACCACTAGCAGAACTGATAAGAACAGAAAATAAAATAAAAGGGATAAAAATAAAAGACAAGGAATATAAAATCAGTCTATTTGCAGATGACGTTATAATATACTTAGTAGAACCAGAAATATCAATAAAAGAATTACATAGGAAATTGAAGGAATATGGAGAAGTGTCGGGGTAACGCAAATAAAAGCGAAGCAATGCTAATGAATAATGCGGATTTCTCAAAATTTGAGAAAGAATCACCATTCAGATGGCAAACGCAAGCAATGCGATATCTAGGTATACAAATAAATAAAAACCTCAGCCATCTATATAAACTCAATTATTATCCACTAATGAAAAAATTACAAGATGACTTAGAGCATTGGAAAGATTTACCACTAACACTGATAGGAAGGATAAACTGTATTAAAATGAACATTTTCCCAAGGATACAATATTTATTTCAGACATTACCAATACGATTAACAGAGAAATTTTTCAAGGATTTAAAGTAAATAATAAGGAAATTTTTATGGAAAGGGGGAAACCGAGGATAGCACTAGATAAATTAACAGAATGGTATAAACAAAGAGGCTTACAACTACCAAACTTTAAATTATTATAGAGCCGCACAATTAAGATACTTATCAGATTTTTATCAAACAAGGGAAAAGCCAGATTGGACTAGATTAGAACTAGATAAAATAGGGGAGAAGATACCTGAACATATATTATATAAATGGGATGAAAAATTGGTACTACGCAGAAATTCTCCAGTATTGCATCATCTGCTCAACATTTGGAAGAAGATTCATGTAGAAAGGAATAAAACAAATTACCAACTACCAAAACTAATACTGACGCAAAATCAGCTAATCCCTTTTACAATAGATAACCTTTCCTTTAGAGCACACATGTCAAACTCTGGCCCGCTGGCATATTTGGCCCGCAAGATCATATCAAAAATGTATTAGAGGTGGCCCGCTGGCCGCCGCGCCAGTATAGCGCATGCATAGTAACCGCTGTGTCCCAGGGTGAGAGAGAGAGAGAGAAAAATCCTGGTCCTTGAAAAGTAGTGGTGGGTGGTTTTATAAACACGCTGTTGTGTCCCCCCACCAACCACCCCCCCCCACCGCAGCACGGCCTGGCCGGTGTCAGGGGAAGCCAAGGCCGCTTCCCAGCGCCCAGAACCCCAGTGGCACAGCGTTTCTTGGAGCTGCAGATGGAGTCGGGACGCCGGAGGGAAGATTGGGGCTCCCCGCCGGGCGATGGGGGCGCCGGCCGCCGGCTACCCTGCGCCTTCCCACAGGACCAGCAGCGGGTGCCCGGAGTACATGTGGAGAGCGAGGCTGGTCGGGAAGGTAGGGTGGAATCCCCCGCCAATCTCGGGAGTGGTGTGGGCTGGATCGGGATTAGCCGCGCTCACCTGCTCCTCCACCGCTGACCGGGATCCCAGCGCGGTCCTGAGCACGGAGACTGCCCTGGAAAGGTCCTGGGACACTGGCACGGAAAGAAGAGCAGGGTCCGTAGAACATTACAGATCAGAAACAGGCCCTTCGGCCCTTTGACTCTACCTCGTGAAAACCCAACACTGGAGAAACTCAGCGGGTTAAATCGTATCCTTTATCCAGCAGAGAGGTACCTGACAATGTTTGGCCCTTGATCCTCCTCATCAATGTATGAGCAAAAGTCTGTGGTTCTCGTAAAAACACCAGAAGGGAGAAACTCAGCAGGTCAAAGGGGGTCCGGGAGAAACTCAGCAGGTCAAAGGGGGATCCGGGAGAAACTCAGCAGGTCAAAGGGGGGTCCGAGAGAAACTCAGCAGGTCAAGGGGGAGGGGTCTGGGAGAAACTCAGAAGTTCAAGGGGAGGGGGTCCGGGAGAAACTCAGCAGGTCAAGGGGGGGTCTGGGAGAAACTCAGCAGGTCAAGGGGGGTCCGGGAGAAACTCAGCAGGTCAAGGGGGGTCCAGCAGAAACTCAGCAGGTCAAGGGGGGGGTCCGGCAGAAACTCAGGGGGGGCCTGACCACGCCAGGACCATTGCCCACTCCCCCTCCCTGCCGCAGGCCGACCCGTGACTCACGGTGACGGGGCCGCTGATCCACCGAGATGCCGCCCTGCAGCGAGAGCCGATGCCCCCGCACTGTTGTTATCCAACCCAATCGCCCGCAAACCCCGCCCTCCCGCACACAGGCCTGAGTAAGTATTATGAACTTTAATCTCAGGATAAAACGATCTTCCAATAGTTTCATGTCACAGTGATAAATATATTCCTGGTTAAAAATAGTCCTGCACCTGGATACAAGCTCATTAGGCATAAAACTTGAAAAGTGTGTAAATCAAAGGATATCTGTACCAATGGAAAAAGGGCATGGCAAATAACCCTGCTAGAGTTCATGCCCACAATCAGTCACCCATTTGATTGTTTCAGGAATCATGTTATTCTCCCACATTCTCAATAGCCCTCAGATTTTACTATTCGACAGCACACTAGCAACATTTGACAAATCCTCTATAGAGAAATATTATTTATTGAATATTTTATTTCTCATTTGTTAATGCTTCTGGAAAGAGTTTATCCAAAACTATTATTAAACATTTATTTTAATAAGAAAAAGTTTAACATTACATATGTTGAAAGAAGAGAAAACATGCAGATGTTGTTGAAAATTTTCAATAAATATTTAGTTCGGCCCTCGACTTAGTCCAAGTTTTTAATTTTGGCCCTCCGTGAATTTGAGTTTGACACCCCTGCTTTAGAGAATGGGAGAAAAAAGGGATCAAAAGAATAGAGAATTGTTTTTCGGGAAATAAACTATTATCCTTTGAACAACTGAATGATAAATATAACTGACGATACAAGGTTGGTATACTACCAACTGAAATCCTACTTGAAGGACAAATTGGGAAACAGTCTGAGGTTACCAGAAGGAAGTAATTTTGAATATGTGATTACAGATACAATGATAATCAAAAAATTTATAACAAACATATATATTAAACTACAAGAAAAGGAGAATGAGGAAACAAATGGTAAAACTAAACAAAAATGGGAACAAGATCTAAGCATAAAGATAAAGAATGAAACATGGGAGAAACTATGCTCCGGAACCATGAGAAATACAATAAACGCAAGGTTACGTATGATACAATATAATTGGATACACAGGTTATACATTACACCTCAAAAGTTAAATAAATGGGACCCAACAGTATCAGACAGATGTTTTCGCTGTAAAAAGGAAACGGGAACAACAGTTCATCCAATCTGGACATGTGAGAAAGTGAAAAAATTTTGGGAAGATCTAAACCAGATACTAAATAAAATCACAAAAAGCAATATACCAAAAAACCCAGAGATCTTCCTCCTAAGTAATATAAAAAACAAAGAATTTGGACTTGATTTGGATGAAGCACAAAAAAAGATTTGTTATGATAGCCCTAGCTGTAGCAAAAAAAATATATTATGTCAACCTGGAAATTAGAAGATAATTTGAGAATACAATAATGGTATATAGAAATGAATAAATGTATTCCATTAGAAAAATAACATACAATTTAAGAAATAACATTACAATATTTGAACAAATATGGGAGCCATACATGAAACACAATAGAGAAAACCTACCGTGGACATCTACCACCTAAAATGACAGAAGAAAAAGATAATGAAAAGAACTGACTAGGTGGAATTTCTTGTTTATTTTTATTGAGTGACAACATTGTTTAACGGGTTTAATGTATCTTAGATTCTGAACTTTAAATAAGTGGGAGGGGAGGTGAGGGAGGGAGGGAGGGGAGGAGGGTAGGGGGGAGAAAACAACACTATATATTTGAAAAGGAAAATGTATGTATCTTGATCAATATGGTTTATAGTGTGAAAAATAAAAAAATTTAAAAAAAAGATACAAGCTCTTCAGTGCACGAAGCAAAAAGGTACAAGCTCTTCAGGGCATGAGATCCTGCTGTGAAAGACAGATGAGGATGATGAGTGATCATGAACAGAAAGTCTGTTGCAGAAGCAAACGTGCAGAAGTCCCTCATGTCTGCACCACCACTCATTAAGGGTACGACTGGTCTTTTATCCCTGCTCCAGTTTGCAGCACTGAGCCCTGTATCCAGACACCCTTAAAAATTAAGCTATCTTGAATAAACTGAAGAGACTGAGCCTACAGTCCATTTTGGTGGAGAATTCCAGAGAATCACCAGCTTCCCACTGAAAGAATAGCTTCTCAATTACCAAATATACTCATAATCATTGATACTGTGTAATAGTCGACCCCCCCACCCCCTCCATTTTTTTTGGCACAAAAATCATGTTTTCATATGATCCATGTAAAAGTTGACACCCACATTTTTGGACCCCACCACCAGCCCATCCAAGCTCCTGACACCCCGACTGCAGATCCTCACCTCTACCACATGCCCACCAGAGCTCCCGATCATGGACCCTGGCCTGGCCACTTGCCTACTAGAGCTCCTGACGCCCTGACCCTGGCCATCTGGGCTTTCAGCACCTTGAATAATGTAGTTACTGCAGTCAAAAATTTGAACCGTGTAAAAGTCTACTCCCTAAATTTGACCCGCAAAATTGGTCCAAAAAAATTTGATGAAGGCATTAGTGTATCTGATAATTCCTGAATTGCTGATCCTTTTGAAACTGACCAAGTTCAAGAATCCCTCGAGTCTTTTCTCCCTTCCCCACATCAGTGAAATTATCTGCTGTTTAAATTAAAACTATCACCCTGGTACCAGCATCTAAAGGGATTGTTAGATGCTGGATGTGCATTTTTCCCGTTGCTTGAGACTTGCTCTTACAAGGCCTAACTAATACACCTGCATTAAGAATAAACAGTTTAAAAGACAAAATACTATACTTGCACTGAACAAACTTCACTTGCCTGAATTTATAATCCTTAATGTATTTTACTTTATTTTCAGTCTCATTCTTTGAAAATGTTTAACTGTCACTGCATCTGCATGTTCATCCCCCTTCATGGAGCCACTCGAAAGACTAACATTATAGATAATTAACCCCCTCCCCCAAGTTTACAGGTTAAACACTCTGACTGGAGTGACTCTGACTAAGCATTGATAAGGAGACACCCCAACAGCGAGCAGTATCAACCAGCTCTTCATCCTGGGCGATGCCATTGCTATTTCACACCAGTTTATTCAAACAGCTGCTACAAGCAAAGCACGAGCAAAGCACTCTGCTATCTGAATATTTCGTCCCATCTTCATGATTTATGTGTTACTTCAGAGAACATTTACAATTTTAAAGGTATTTTTTTTAAACCTATTTTTTTTTCCTCAACTTTTTTACCAGCTCAAATTCCAGATACACAATTTCTTGTAAGTGGAAACACAAGTTGATAGGGTCATGAAAAGAGCCTTTGGCACATTGGCCTTCATAAACCTTAAGTATAGGAATTGGGTAGTTATGGTTACACAACAGCAACTGTCCTTCTTTAGAAGACTAAGGCAGGCAAGGCTACCATTCTGTCAATTTTCTGCAGGAGCTCTATTGATAGTCCAGGCTAACTACATCGCAATGTGGTAGGGTTGCTGTACAGCATCAGATTGGAGGTCATTTCGAAGGACCATAAAAGCAGCAGAGGGGATCACTGGTGACTTCACCAACCCACCCCCTTCCTCCCCCCACCCACAATCACCCAGTAATGTGATTTACCAGGATCATTGTTTAAAGAAGGCTTCCAAAATCAGGGAAGACCCTATCCCAATTTGGGAGAAATATACACAAGTATGAGAGCCAGAAGCATCAGGTTGGTAAACAGCTTTATTCCCCCAGAGGCAGTGAGACTGCTGTATGACTGCTAAAACAACTCTCCATGAATCTACTTTTATTTGTATTTATTATAATATATGTACTGTGTAAATTCATTATTTGTATGTGTGGTATGTCTGTGTGGATGTTTTACACTGTAGATCGGAGAACACTTTTGTTGGGTTGTACTCATACAATCGGATGACAAATAAACTTGAACTACAAGACAATGGAGAGGCCAAATTTGCTGCAGTGGCACAACTTTCATCACCCACCTACAGGAAAGTTACCAATAAGATTCAAAGAAGATTCACTTGAGGAACTGAAATACAGGGAAGGGTCAAACAGGTTAGGACTTCATTCCCTGTAGTGTAGGAGAATGGGAGATTTGATAGTCATATAAAATGTAAGCAGGCTTTTTTCCACTGAGGTGAGACAAAAACTGAAGGACATGAGTTAAGGGTGAAAGGAGAGATGTTTGGGGGAACATATTCATGGTGAGTGTGTGGAGCGATCTGCCAGCTGAAATGGTGAATGCAGGCTCAATTTTGAAATATTGCAGCAGCCCGCGCATGGAGACATGGACCAGCCCACAAAATAGCCAACGAACATGGCAACTGCGCAGACCTAGGGTGACACCAGCCATCATCCCAGGTGATCTCCCACACGGTGGGTAGATGGGGAACTCTGGCTGGAATGCTGGCCAATCCCAGGCTGGCACTCTGATGACGTGGGGCCCTGACATCAGTGCAAGGGCAATGGTCAGAGCAATAAACCAGTCTCGATTCCAAGGTTTTTGTGTGTGTGTCGTTGTTCTCCACAGTCGCATAGTGACTCCAACAGATCCAACTGGCAGTTGGTCTTGAAGATAATGGATCAAGCAGAGCCAGTGACTATCCACACTGTCAGGCTCCCAATGTTTTGGGTGTTGCAGCCACACTTCTGGTTCGAGCAGGCTAAGGCTCAGTTCCAGCTTTGACACTTCGCTAGCGCCAACACCTGCTATTTCTACATTGTGAGCATTCTCAATCAAGACACACTGGCAAGAGTCATAGACTTCCTACGACAGCCTCTGGAGCAAGGCAAATACGTGGCCCTCAAAGAGCTGTTAACCCTCACTTTCAGGCTCTCCTGGCACAAGCGCACCACCCGATTACTGCATAAGAACGGATTGGGAGACAGGGCCTCTTACACTAATGAATGAGATGCTCATTTGATTGAGGGCCACAAACCACGTCTGCACTTTAAGCAAATCTTTCTGGAGCAGCTGCCTGAGGATATCAGACTCTTGCTCATGGACCCTTGGAAGGTCGCTGCCTGGGAAGACATGCCCTGGATGGTAAAGGAGTACACCTGCACCATCGGAAACCACATCAGCACTTGCAAGACCAGTGGAAAGGCAAGTTAATCAACAGTGATGGGGTGCCGAGGACTGTCAATGCCACACACCCTGGCAAACCGTCATTGATGGCTGTCTGGGACTCACTGTCGGGCAGGAGTTTCCTGCTCGACGCTGGTGCCAATATAAGTGTCCTACCCCCTGCAGGCCTCAACACCCATAATGGCAAGTAGGGCCCAGCACTGAGGGCTGCCAACAGCACCTCAATTCTGAATTTTGGTACCTGCACCATTCTCCTTCAGTTCGCCAATAGCCGCTTTGCATGGACCTTCACCCTTGCAGCAGTGATGCAACCACTCCTGGGGGCCGACTTCCTTTGGGCCCACTGCTTGCCTGTTGACCTCAAGGGACAATGCTTGGTGCATGCCAGAACTTTTCAGACTGTCTCTGGAAGAAGCCAAGCTACCCATCCCCCCCCCACCGGACTCCATAACGGACAATGAATTCACATGCATCCTGGCAGAGTTCCCCTCAATAGTGGCACCACAGTTTTCCACAGCCAAGCCAAAGTACAGGGTAAGGCACCACATTTTGACCGAGGGTCCCCTGCTCCATTGCAGGGCATGCCAACTCCCTCCTGAGAATCTCAGCCTACCAAAGGAGTTTAAGAAAATGGAGGAGCTGGGAATTGTACGGCGCACCGATGGTCCCTGGGACTCCCCCCTTCACATGGTGCCAAAATCAGCAGGGCGTTAGAGACCATGTGGCAGCTACTGCCACCTCAACAAGACCACCATGCCGTGTCCAAGACTTTGCCACCAACCTGCAAGGGTGTTTTCAAAACTGGACCTCATCTGGGGATACCACCAAATCCCAGTTCACCCCCAGGACGACCACAATTATAACCCTCTTTGGCTTGTCTGAATTTCTCTATATGCCCTTAAGTTTTAAGAACGTGGTATAAACTTTCCAATGGCTGATGGACATAGTGGGCTGAGACCTCCTATTTGCATTCATCTATTTGGACAATATCCTCATTACCCACAGCCTCAAAGACCACGCCGCTCACCTGACAACTGCACACCTAGTTGAGTGAGTTCAAGCTGATGATCAATTTGGCATGGATATTATTGACTTTCTGGGGCACATGATAAACAGACAGGGCTACACCCCTCCCTGAGAAGCTTGATGGAGTCTGGGAACCTCGCCAAGCCATGCACAGTAAAAGGGCATGATAAACTTTTACCACAGGTCCATACTGGCAGCGGAATGCATCATGCGTCCCCTCTTCGTGGAAGGCACGGTGGTTAAGAAGGCATTTGGTATGCTAGCCTTCATAAATCATAGCATAGAGTATAGGAGCTGGGAAGTGATGCTGTGATTGCTTAAGGCACTGGTGAGACCAGGTTTGGAGTATTCTGTTCAGTTCTGGTCTCCAAATTATAGGAAGGATATAGATAAGGTGGAGGGTGGAGAGAAGATTTACAAGGATGTTGCCTGGCTTAAAATACCTAGAGTACAAAGAAAGATTGAAGAGGTGAGGACTTTATTCATTGGAATGTAGATGGTTGAGAGGGTATTTGATAGAGGTGTTTTAAAATTATGAAGGGAATAGATAGACTAGATGCAAGTAGACTCTTCCCCCTGAGAGCAGGGGAGGTTGAAACAAGAGGACATAAGTTGAGGGTAATGGGCCAAAATTTTAGGAGAAACATTGGAGAATGCTTCTTCACTTAGAGTAGTGGCTGAATGGAATAATCTTCCAGATGAAATAGTTGAGGCAGAGTCAATTCTTTCATTTAAGAGGAGGCTGGATATATACATGGATAGGAGGGGGTTGCAGGGTTATGGGTAGAGAATAGGCGGGGGGAGCTAGCGGAGTTGTGTGAATGAACTGGCGTGGACTTGAAGGGCCGAGATGGCCTGTTTCCATGCCATAAACTGTTATATGGTTATGTGAAAAAACATTTCCTGGGACGATGGGTCTTCAAGGGGGTTCCAAATTGTCAAACACATGCTGGCCAATGCCACCCTCCTGGTACACACCAGTCCAGAGACACATACTGCTCTGATAGTCGACGCCTCCAGCACAGCAGTAGGTGGTGTGCTGGAACAGGTAATTGAAGGCCAGTGGCAACATCTCCACACCCCCCCCCCCCTCCAGAGCTCAAATACAATGCTTTTGACCAAGAGCTATTGGTGCTGTACCTGGCAGTAAGACATTTCTGTTATTTTTTGGGAAGGTCAGCAATTTAAGGCACTGACCTTCACCTTCCATAAGGTATTGGTCCTGTGGTTGGCCTGACCACAGAGACACTTATCCTATGTGTCTGAATTTACCATGGACACACAGCACATTGTGGGGAAAGCAACATGGTAACCAATATGTCACACCCTGCAATCAAGTCAGTACATGTCCTTTCCTGGGGGTCAACTATGTGGCTCCCACCAAAGTGCAGCAGCAGGATGGAGGCTAACAGGTTTGTCTGGCACGACCTCTGTAAGCAGGTCAGCCAGTGGGCCAAAACCTGCAAGAACAACCAGTCCTCCAAAGTACAGGTTCAAATGAGAGTGCTCACACAGACCCTCGAACCAATGCAGCGCAGGTTCGGCCATGTACATATTAACATAATGGGGTCATAACCAGTTTCCCGTGGGATGAGATACCTCTTGACCATGGTTGATTGCTCCACGAGGTGGCCCTGCTGGCTGATACCACCACAGATACCTGCACCAGGGCACTCATCGACAGATGAGAGGGTCCTAGCTCCACCACATCAGTGCATCACCCCAGGCCAAAGGATTGGTGCAGCAGTTTCACAGGCTCAAGGCAGCCTTGATGCCCAGTTCAAGGGTCCCAACTGGGTGGACAAAATGCCTTGGGTCCTACTGGCAGTTGTAATCATCTTGAAGGAAAGGCAAAACTTAGGTTCCGGTCTGGTTTCAGTTTAGAATTAGTTCGAAAGCTAATCATGAATAATTCTAAAATATACAATTCAAATCAGAAAAAAAATGGAGGAACAACTGTAACTCAGATCATACTCTTTTATACAAAAATGTATTTACAATCAAATACAATTGTTTCAGTAAGTTTATTAAAAATAATCAAAGAATAGAAAACTATACATAAAAAATATGTTGAATTTTCACTTGCCGTAACAAGTTGCCCCAGTAGAGTCCTAAACACGATTCTTTTTTTTTTGTACGTAAAAACGTACAGCCCCACAGTGGTAATCAGGCCAATTCATTGTTCACCATGACAGAACTTGAACATGATAGGGATGGTTATCTAGCACCACAAAGTACACAGCACTTTCAGATATTACTTGCCTAAATCAACTATCTATAAAGTAGTGTGTTTCTGCCATTGCTGAAGCTCATATAGCTAGATGTAATGACCAATAGAAAATCATTTCAGCATAATTTCACCTTCATTATTGGAGCTTTGGTTTGAGCTGTTCGGTGGGATCACCAGTATGATTACACGGATACCTTGCACAGTAATTTCATTAAAATAATTTGTACTCGATTTTTATAATTGGCAGTATTTTGTTACTATAGAACCCATTTCTAACAAATTTATCCCTCACAACTTGGAATTATGAAACAATTGTAGAGAACTAAATTTTCTGACAAATGATAAACCGTTTTAATAAAACATCTTAACCTACAGTCTAAAAATAAAATGACAACTTAGGATTTTAGTGTTATACAAGATGCTGTGTTGTTAGTGAAAGTTGCATCATTACCAATAGGGAACACAAATTTAAAGTTTAAGAGTTTCAACTTACCGGGTCAATTTTACTTTTCAACAATTTACCTACTTACTACGGCTGAAGTTTAGTGAGAGATGGACATCAGATAAAAATATAATCAAACAGCCCTGAGGGCTATGCCAAAGATATGCAAGGAATTCAAATTATAGCTTCAAGATTTTTATGGGAACTTTGTTGAAAAATCAAATTCTAACAACATGTTTTTATGGAAGGTGCATTACCTTGATTATTAGATCAGAAAACTTTGCAAATATCCATTCACCATGACCAAATAAGAAACCAAACATTTTTCATTGCAGAGCAAAGATGACCCAGCTTTTTCTAACACAGGTACAGAGAAGCCCCAATGCAAAATGGCCTGCATAAATAAAAATGCAGTTTTAAAATAGTGCCATGAAGAGATTTCTCTCACTGTTTGGAATGACATTTAACAGAGTATATACTGAAAATAATGCCCCAAAATGCTTTGGAATGTCTACCCATACAACTTTTATTTTAAATTATTCCTAAAATTCTACAGAGCAAGACTGAATGCAAATTGATGCACATCATATGTTGGGACAAAAATAATTCTCTGGCACTGCACTAGGTTACAATGTCTGTGCACATTTGTAACGCCATAGGTTCATTATTACGTTAATTACACTGGAGACATGAAAATGTGTATTTGAAGGGTTCCACTACTTTCAGGAGTATATTTTGGTTAATTTATAAGCAAAATGCTGGAAATACTCAGTTGATCAAGCAGAATCTCATGAAAAAGAAAAAAAGTAAACATTTCAGGTAGAAGATATGGGAGCACAAAGCTCTCACTTTCCTCAAATGCTCTTTGGCCTATTGACTATTTTTAGGGTTTTGCTTTCATTTCAGCTAACTGGTATCTGCAGTTTTGCTTTGATCTTCAATTAGCAAATTTAAATGCAAATTTGACCCTTCTGTAAAACATTTTACAGATTATTTTCATGAAATTACCGTATATGAAGACAAAGTGAGGACTTTACTGGAATGTTCTATAATTTCCTCTGCATACCAGCTAAACAAGACAACAGCATGCAACAGAAAACCATGGCAGTGAGCTCTCAAGATCACACAATGATAAAGAAATAACATTATGAAATGTCTTTGTATATTTTTGCTGAGTAAAATGTAAACAAAAAAAATTAGAAGTGTTTTCCTTCAAATTCCTGAATGTCATGGCAACACTATCTCCAAACAAAACCACCTCCAGCTCTTAGTGTTTAGTTGGGTCGGCACCTCTTCATGAGATTTTGTAGCGATTATATTTCAACTAATTCAGGCAATACAGAGGGCATGTCAAATCCCTCAGGGCAACTGTGGTACATTCTTTAAAACATAGGGCTAGGCAGGCTGTAGTTTTTCTCTTCCAAAAGGTAACAAAACAGTGGTTGTCATGAAAAAAATCTTGCATAGTCTAACTGTATGCATGAGTAATATTCATTCAGTGCCAGCATTACAGACCAGTTAAAATCTTTGATGTCCATTGCAATACTGCATCAAAATACTTCCTACAAATGCATACAGTAGAAGTACTTTTTCTTTTTTGCTCCTAATAGAACATATGCATACCGGTATATAGATTCTTCAATAGAATCAACTGAATTCCTTCCACCACATTCTGTTAGCTGGGAACATCATTCATAAATGCCATTTGGACCCCAACGTTAACAGGTTATGTTTTTATGACTAGCATGAGCTTAAACACTGAACAAAGTTCTCCTAGTTCAGATCAAATTTGAGTATGCTTCTTCGGTGTTGTTAAGACTTGCGTTTCTGGCTCTTATTCAAATCAGAAGTTATAGATTCGAGGTGACTATAAACAGACCCTGAGAAAACGCAGCCTAAAAAACAAATAATGACAAAGCAGAAGAAAAAAAATGATTCCAGTTGCGCTAACTTCCCTTAAAACTTGTTAGTACTGAGCATTATATAATGAATTAAGGAGCCAGAACTACTCAACAAAATTCCTTACAGTGTTAGCACACTCAGCTTAAATATCAAACCTGCCAAACTAAAGAATCCTCTATTAAATTTAGATAATGCAACCTGGGAAAGGATTTGTAAACTTCAAAAATGTTTCCCTCCTCCACTTAAATATAACTTAAACATGTGATAATAACATCATATGAAAATTAAATAAAAACTTCTGAAAACAGTTATTGCACGAATGATACAATTTGTTCAATATGTACAGAGTAAAAAGTTCTGATATATGTATGAAACGATGACTAAGAAGCGGCAAAACTAATTGCCATGAAAACGTCCATCTAGATCAGCCACTAGAATGACCCTCAGGTTAAAGTATTCCTTAACTTTGCCTCTGCTGTGAAGAATTGCAGGAGGTGCTCATCAACTGCAGAGTTTTGTGGTGAAAGCTTCAAGCTCTTGCATGTCTATCACCGGAGCCGTTCCAGCAGCGACTTGCAAACTATGGAAAGCAAAATCTCCATATCCAATAAGGCTTCACAAATACTTAGCACAAGATGATATGTTCTGTAAGATGGAGTTCAACCATCATAATCGGACACATGCAAACAGCCAGTTGCAGATATTAACCAATACCCACTAACTGCAAATAAATGCTGGTCTTTATTTCCAGTCTGATGTCAAGATCAGTTTTAATGTGAAGACTCAGGATGATTTCCAATAACACACCCCTATCGATTTAAACTAACAGTTATGGTCTCCCTCGTTTGTCTTCTCCTTTTTGAGATGTTGCGATTATATTGGTTATGTCCTCTGTGAATGACTGGTTGCTTCATGCCTCCCACTGAATTATGATTGGAGCCTTGATTATGGAGTCCTTTCACTGTATATTTTGGCCCATTGTGCTGCTAAGATGGTTATAAAAGACAAAAAGAAAAATAAAGTCATAAAACTAGAATTCTGATATCCAACAGACCAATTAAAACCATTAACATCACAGAGAAACAATTAAGCATTCATTTTAAATACAGTACTCATCTTCAGAGATTTCAACATAAAAAGGATATTGCAGATCATGAGAACCTCAGCCTTCACCTATGTCTGGTGCAGTGATCAGTCAATGAAAAGAACTGACATTGAGAGCAGAGAAACAAAGATGCCGGGAAGTAAAATAATCAAAGTTACAATAAATTCTGGTGATACGCACAGTATTTTAAAAGGAGCAGGCCTGATATTCCTAATGCAAGAAACCGATATTAATAGCAAATGGAAACCTGTATCATAACAAGATTCATTCCAGTGCAACATTTTAATCATCCAATGATTATCATTCAAGTGAGTGGTAAGGGTTAGGTAACTCGCATCCATTAAAGTCATCTTTTAATCTAACAGTGAAAACTCCCAAACATTAGCATACAAGAATCAGGAATAGGGACAGAAAAGTTTTCTTCTATTCCTCTGTGCCATTATAATGATTCAATGTTCGATCTTGAACACTCCAGTTTAGACACTGGACTCAAACCACATTGAAACGGTTTAAGAATTTAGAACATTCATTCAAAATCCCTCTTTGCATTAACCCAAGGGAAAATTTGATCAAATGCTAATCCAATTGGTTAAATTTTGGGAAACTGAGTTTTTAAACCTATTGAACACTGGTGAACTTTAATTCACATTTAATCCTCTGAAGAATTTTTGAAAGAAATCAAAATTTAACTCTTATTCATTTTGGAAATTTACAACACAGGATACCACTATTCTGCCCATTATATTCTTGACAATGAAAAATGGCAGAGGTTAATTCCACTTCCCAGCACCTGGTCCATTGCGTTTATTAAGCTAATTTTAAAATTGGTGGGGTTTCTGCCTCTGCTTTTCTCTCTACTACCACCACCCATCCTCAATCCACTGAAGTAAAAAAAAATGCTAATTCTGTTCCTGTAACAAATTGAAGTCAATACTGACTTCTTTGATATTCAGTTATATGGCAATGAAACAGGTCCTTTGACCAAATTGCATTTGTGCCAACTGTAAACCCTACAAATATAAACCCCATTTGCCTGCATTATGCAGTTTCCATCTTCCCTATCCAAGTACCTGGGCAAATACTTTTTAAACATTTTAATTTTATTTGCCTCTACCCCTCCCTCTGGCAGTTAATTTTATGCAATCCCATTGTATGTGGATAAATTTGCCCCTCAGAATTCCAAGTTGCTCCCTCGCACCTTAACCTATGCCTTCAAGTTTTAGATTTTAATCACCTTGGAGAAAAATATCTATACTATCTGTAGCCCTCAATTTTATACACCAAAAGTCATGCCTCAGCCTTCACCATTCCAGTGAGAATAAAACCAGCCAATCCAATCTCTTTCAAATAAAATCCTCCATTCCAATCAAATCTCTTTTGCATTCTTTCAAATGTTACAACATCCTTCATGTAAAGTGGCCACCGTGTAGAGAGTTATGAATTCATACCCAAAGTTCCCTCAAAATATTAATACTCCTGAAACCTGTCATTTACTGTATAGCTGGGACCAAGCAAATTCCTCAAGATAAACAAGATGAAAATCAAGAGAGCAAAAATAAAACAAAAGATAGCTCTGGCAGATGAGGCAAATCACATGATTTTACAGATAGATCAAGTGTAACAAGGATCAACATGGTCATCCATATGTGGAGCCACAGAAGATGGGAAAAGTCTTGAATGAATTTATTTATTGTGGAGAAGGTCATGGAAGCCAAGGAATTGTAGCAAATGAATAATGACACTTTCTGACACAACCAAACAACAAGAGATCTGCAAACAGTATTAAAAGGGGTAAATCCTCAGGCCTTGACCAAGCATATATTTGGTCATTCTAGGAAGTCAGAGAAGAAATTACAAGACCTGGCAGAGAAATTTACATCATTGTATGCAGAGGAAAAGTACCAGTAAATAATGTACCTTTGTTTAAGAAGGGTTGTAAAGACAAGCCAGGGTGCACTGACATCCATGGAGGGCAAGCTATTTTGGAAAGAATTCTGAAGGATAATATCTAACAGCATTTTCATAGAAAATGACAAATTAAGTATGAATTTGTGCTTGAGAAATTTTGTCTCAAATTTGATTTTTTTTAAATGAAGAGGTCATCAAGTGGAATGGTGAGTGCAGGGGAGTGGATGTTGTCAGTAAGGACTTTAACGAGTTAAGTTAGTCTGGAAGGCTAGAGCACATGGGATCCAGGGTGAGCAAAACAATTGGATTCTGGCTTAAGGCTTTGAGAAGTGTAGTGTTTAGTTAAGACGACCAATACATTATGTTGCACTTTCATAAATCAAACCCCCAAAGCAGGACTTGCACAGTAATTGGAAGATGCCCAAAGAGTGGCATGGACCAGAGACCTTGAAATAGAAGTACTTGGATCCATAAAAGCAGCAACACAGACAGGGTGGTGAAGACAGCATTTGGCATGTCTATCTTCATCAGTAAAGATTTTGAGTTCAGGAATTGGAATGCCACTTTACAAATGTACAAGTCATTGGTGAGACCATATTTGGAGCATTTTGTGAACTGAGTTGCTCATTTACCATAAGGATGTCCTAAAGCTGGCAAAGGGTGTAGAAAAAATTCAGAATGTTGTCAGTATTAGAAGGCTTGAGTTACAAGGAGGCTTGGACATTTTACCCCTAAAATGCAGAGGGAGAACCTTATAGAGACAATATAAAATCATGAAAGGCAAAGATAAGATAAATAGCCTTTATCCCACAGGAGAGGACTCCAAACTAGAAGGCATAGATTTAAGATTTAAAAGGGTTACAAGGGACATCTTTATCCACAGATGGTGGTAGGTAAATGGATAAACTGCCAGAGGGAGTGTTCAAGGTAGGTTCAATTGCAATGCAGGTACAATGGCAGGATGGATTTAGAGAAACATGGCCTAAATTTAAGCAAGTGGTATTAGTCGAGGTAGACGTGATGAACATGGGTCAGTTGGGATTTATGGAGTGCTGTAAAATTCCATGACACTGTCTATCCTGTTAGTTTGGACATCACAGAATATATTCTTTCTGAACTCTATATATTTAACTCTATTTATCATTGCTCTGCCCAGCTTTCTAACAGATCCTTTGTATCCCTTGATAATGATTTCTGTTATCTGCTTTTACACCTATATAATAAGGGAGCAGCGTCCTTGCTGCTTATTGTCTCAACCTTAATTTTATACCTGTCCCATTAATCTCCATTCATTTCAAAGAAAATTCCATCAATTTAAACAATCTCTCCTCAGTGAAAATTTCCCACGAATTTGCCATGACCACTAAAATCCTTTCCTACTTCTCTGGTATGAATCACATCCTTTCGATGATGTGACGACAAGAACAGATCATAATTTCTAGAATGAACACAGCTCCCAAACTCTAACTCATGAAGTCTAGATTTTTTATTGTTATTTACCTTTTGTTCACTTGGCCTTTCAAAACAATGTTTTTTTTTCCCCATCTCTGGAGAGAACTGTTTTCATTAGTTACCTTATTTCCCTGAAAATCTTACATCCAAATACAATAGTACGGTTAGCAAATTATATGACTTTTTAATTGGAATAATCTGAGTCAGTCAGAGTTGCCAGAAATATCTCAAGTTCCATCAGACTGAGTGCTGGTGCTCACCAGGGCTGTGCTTTCAACCTGCTGTTGACTCACAACTGCTCAACGATTCAGTTTGAGCTGGATTTGGTTGCCTGCTGAGGAGACAATAATGGGTGGTCTCATCGGCAATGCAAAGCAACTCAAATGGGGAGATCAATGTGGACAAGACAGGGAGAAAGAGGACCGTGGGCTTCAAGAGCGTGCAGATCAAACGGTCTCCATTGCACATCAACTACTCTGCCATGGAGAGTGAAGAGTGTAACGTTCTTTGGTCTAACCTGGACACACAATACCTCAGTCAGGAATGCACAGCAATGATTACATTTTCTGAGGAGATTGAGGGATGCAAAGTTTCCTGCCCCCATCTAGACAATTTTCTATAGGAGCAGAATTATGAGCGTCCTGTCTGACTGCATCATTGCGTGGCAAAGAACTTGCAACGCATCAGACTGTAAGACTTTACAGAGCTGAGATCATTGGGGTCTCCCTCTCCCCTATTTCTAACATTTATCAAGAGCATCATTCAGAGGATCCCAACTATCTATCTGACAAACTCTTTGTCCCACTTCCATTGGGAAGAAGGTACAGGAGCATCAGGACTAGGACAGCCAGAATAAGCTTTCTCCTCCTCAGGCTGTGAGACTAATCATGTAGGTCTCTTTGGAATATATTATATATTAACTTTGAATTATATCCTATTAACTTCAAATTATATTTTATGAACATATTTGTGTTAATATTTTGTTTTATGTGATGTGTGAGATAATGTATATTGTGAATACACTGTGGTCCGGAGGTTTGATTATATACAGTACATGTATAGTCAGATGACAAACTAGAATTTGAAAATTAGTAAACAAATTGCAATATTTAATATGGTCCAATATGGTACTTACAAATGCATCCCAAAAATTATTTTAATCACCTCCTATCCAGTCCCCACTTGACAAAGTGTACTTTCCTGTTTCACGGTTTCCTGTTTCAGGCATCAATCTTCAGCTATGGGGGAAATGAGATCCAACCTCCACATACAAAGAATTGACAAATACTAAATGGCTCAGAAAAGTCTATTAAATCTGAAAGAAAATGATTCGCTAATTATGCTGCCAAAAAAAAATACTACCCCATGCTAAAATTATTTTTAAGTTATTTAGGACATTTGCAAATCATGCACTCCTTTAAAAAAAGTATCAAGTTCAGTCTGACACCAATAATGCAATGTTCAATGTTTATTGTCATTTCATTGATTCCTACCTTGTGATGTATATATAGACTTGACAGAAGGCTAGGGGATGCAGTAGGGGGGATAGGGAATACAGCAGTGACAGGATTCAATGGCGCTCCTTCAATACAAACCTGCCTGGAAGGAAGTGCAGGGTGTGTGGAAACACCAATAGTGGCTGGTGAGACACCAATCCTAGCCTGCATAAAGTAGAAAAATCAACAGAATTAATAATGCTGGTTATTTTAAAGTTATAGATAAATTTTTATTCTAATGAATCTTAAATCTAATGCAATAATTCTTCATTTTACACATTTTAAGATCTTAAAGGAAACAAAAATTAAATTCTAAAACATTAAAGACGAGCATCACAAGCTATCAAGTGGAGGTGGAGGGGTTGTGGTGAAATATTTAAATTTTCTAGCGAATCAAATCAAATGGGAACCCTACTCCACATTTAATGCATACACCAATTTAAGTGAATATAGATATACAAAAGGAAATAAAATGGGAAGACAGACATTATGCTGAAAGTTAGACAAAGGATGATGTGAAGAGTCTAAACATGCAAATATTGCTGCAGACTAGTTAAGCCAAATGGCTTCTTCTGTGTTGTATATTCCATTTCATTTTAAAAGTTGTATGGAATTAAGTTTACAAGAGTATGGAACAAAGGCCCTTATCAAATGATGTCAAAAATGACATTGCTGGAATAGAAGTGAGTAGTTAATTCTGTAATCACAGTGCAATCTTTCAGATCACAATAGGAAGCTATTGTTGGACATTTCTCTAAATGTGGAATTACATATTAATAGGCTCAAACTTTGGACTGTATTTTTCCACAGCTTTTCCAATGTTGTTTTAATGATTAAGAGATTATAAATTATTGGAGAAAATTGTGAAAGTGGAGATCAAGAGTTGAAGCACCTGATCCAGACAATATTTTGGACAAGTATTACAGTTTCACTTGGCTCACCTGATCTATCACTAAATAAACCATTTGGCCATTATGGTAATAGTCATACATGCCAGGGAAGTTCGGTTCAATCATTTTTTTTTTGTTCAAAATGAATATTCTTAGACAGAATGATGACTAACAAGTTATAATTGCCTCATCAATCTTGGCCTTAGAGAGAACCCGAGATCATATAATTACTTTTTTTTTTAAAAAAGAAGCATACTGCTCCTAGCCTTAAAGAATCACATGACACTAGCCCAAAGATGTGTGATAGCTGTTGACTTCCCAGTTTGTGGGCCAAGCACAATTTATAGACTGCATCAAAAGTGGCTCAATCATCAGATATTGAATTATAAAGTTGCTAATCCTGTTTTATAAATTGGAGCAAGCTATCTGCGATTCCAGTCAAGAGTTAGCACAAAGCACAGAATCATCTACTTATGCTTTTTTCTTCTTCTTTGGCTTGGCTTCGCGGACGAAGATTTATGGAGGGGGTAAAAAGTCCACGTCAGCTGCAGGTTCGTTTGTGGCTGACAAGTCCGATGCAGGACAGGCAGACACGGTTGCAGCGGTTGCAGGGGAAAATTGGTTGGTTGGGGTTGGGTGTTGGGTTTTTCCTCCTTTGCCTTTTGTAAGTTTTAAATTACATGAATATGTTTTAGAACTTTAATATACCTTTATTTTCATATTTCTTTTTAACCACAGTATTTGGTTTGACACAAAATAACGTCAATAATTAATCTGATGAACAGGATTACAGAAATATTTCAGTAAATGTCCATATTTGATGAATTTCCAACATACAACTAATATATGCCAGAAGTACATTTCCACAAATTCCCATCTAGCTTCTACCCAATCACCACCCCCTAAATAAATTTGGTTGTAATCTAGTTTGGTTCTTTTCCTCACAACTCTCATACCTCCTCTACTATTGGATGAGTGCATTCAGTCAGAATAGGCTGCTTCCAAACCATGCTGCTACAGCAATCACACCAAGAGAGATATTCAGTGAGTAAGACATGGGACTAATTGTGACCAAGACATCTATAAAACAGTTGAATCTTGAACTAAGTGGAAAGTCTAGATGCAAAAGGATCCAAATAATTTGGAGCTTGAAACCATTTAGTGAGGAAATGAATGGGCACATTATAAAACTACTTGCTTTTAGGTGTTTTGGTTGGAAGGTGGGAGATTTAAACTGAGTGTTTATTCAGAAATTTAAGTGAAAACAGTTGGTAGAAATGCAAAATTTGAGACAAAGTATTTTTCTTTGTTAAATTTCCATTGAGAAATATCGAATTGGCCCTTTCTTGAAATTAATAAATAAATTACAAAATTCAAGATATAGGTTACAATTATTAGATTGGATCCTCTTGGATCGAAAGGAACTCCAACACCACTGGCAAATCCCAATGTGCAAGGGAATAAATCTTTCATTGGCTTGCACACCAAAAGAATGGCCACCTTGGTTTACATGTTTGCACATGTCATAGCAAGACCTTCTGACTTTGAAAATTGAAAAGGGAGATTGAAGCACTCAAAGGACAACATCTTTCTCACCTGAGTATTTGAAGTCACTATCAATGCACCTGTAATATTTGGCTGTGGTTTCCCACTTGGGATGGGCAGTGTAGGTGCTAAAGTTGCCATCAAAGGAGCTAATGCAGGGATGCCAAAGTTGTGAAGGTTTGGAGTTGTGCATGGTGTAGAATCAGAATCCTGTCAAAAGCACCATTAAAAACACTTTCACAGTGCTAATGTAACTGATGTCAAAATATTAGAATTTATTAAAAACTGACTTCACAAGATAAACTTCAAAAGCTTGAGAAATTAATGACCTATTATTCAAAATAATTAATACAATAAGCAATCTAGATTTTAGTTGCTATTTTGTGTGAATAATGATACTTACTATATCACTTCCAGACAGCGAAGTAGCTGATGAAGAAGAAGCAGATGAGAGCTGTTGTGGGCTGGACAAAGACATAGGTGATGCTTGGCTGTAGGGAGATTCAGTATCTCTGCTTTGTTGGTGTTCTCTGTTGACATTACCATTACTCTTATCCACTGGTTCCATTTTAACACCGTTATCTGATTAAGAACAAAAAGGTAAATATATCGAAATACACCTTTAAAAATGCAGATTTTTTTTTTAAAGTGAATCAAATTTTCCTTCACGTGGGTTTTAATTCAAACTAATATGTCAAAAAGGAAATGGAAACCTGGCAAAACATTTATCAACCAGAAACCATCTCCTCTCCACTGATCATTTCGAACATTTTCCGTTTTATCTCGGATTTCTAGTATTAGTACTGTCTGGTTCCCAACATTCTGATACAAACTTTATAGCTTTCAAAACTATACATAAAGCAGCTATCCACAATACAAATTTTGCACCCCACCCATACATACAACCAAATTTAAAAAAAAATCTTTATTAAAACGACTGTACAAGTACATATTGTATTAAAAATAGTGTATACAGTGGTCCCTGCTCCTGGCGGCAGCCCAAAGTCCCCGTTCCCTGCAGCAGCCCTAGGTCCCTGACTTATGACCAAACCCATGTTACAACCAATCCATCCATCCCCATTACAATCGTAAGTCAGGGACTGCCTGTACCCTAAATAACAGGATATAGGTTTGAAACTTCCACTGTAATTTCTTTTTTTTAAACCATCCTCTGCTGTGGAGAACATGAAGTTACTGGCAGAATGTTAAATAATAAAAATTTTCCCAAGGAAAAAAAATCCCTTTGGTTTCAAATATTGTTTGCAAATGAACATAAAAGGAGTATTTATCTTTTTCAGGCATCCAATGGCAATATGTTGCTCAGCTTCATACAATATTGGAAACCTATTTGCACAGTCGATTGCTCTGCCATGAAGACTGATTCAAAACATTGAGAGGTAAATAATGATGAAATTAAAGCATCAGGCACTGCACCGGAATATTACAAAAAATAAAATCAATGCTTTTCTCAGGGCAGCAAATGATTGAAGGTTTGGGCAAAGGGCCAAGCTTTAAAGAACATTTTAAAAAGAAAAAAAAATTGTGGAATCTGCAAATTCCAAAAATTAGGATCTTGTGAGATGAAACCATTTGTGGAAGAATAATTAAGGGATGATTTGGTGGCCAGCTAGAAAGTTGGACAGAAGCAAAGGCTCAGATTTTAACAGTAATTCAGACAAGCAAGATAATGTACTTGACCATAAATAGAAAGGAAATTTGGAATATTGGTGTAGAAAATGTCAGTCCACTTTAAGAAGGGCAAGAGGCAAACAGTAGATAATAGGCCAATTATCTAACCTCCTTTAACCTTGATTCTGGAATCCAGTATTAAGTTTGGGGTACTTGAAAGACAAAAAATAGGCTTAGTTTCCTTCAGGGGAGATCATGCCTGACAAATCTGTTGGAATTCTTTGAAGAAGTAACATGAAGGATCGACAAAGCAGAGCTAATGGATGTTGCTTACTTGAGTTTTCATAAGGGCCTTTGACATGGTGCCATACATGAGGTTGCTAAACTAGAGGGGAGCTCATGGAATTTCAGTAAAGAAAAGAGCATGGATTGACTGACTAGCAGAAGGCAAAGAGTAGGAATAAAGAGGGCTTTTCTGGCTGGCTCTGTAAAGGTCTGTGACTTTCACATTTGTAAATGATTTTGGTGATGGGATTGATGGCTTTATAGCTAATGATACAAGTTAGGCAGAGGGGCAGGTAGTGCTGAAACAGGGTCTACAAAGGGACTTGGACAGGTTGGGAGAATGGGCAAATAAATGGCAGTTGGAATATAGCCTATGATCACACACTTTTGGAGAAGGAATCAAGTAGACTATTGTCTAAATGGAGAGAGAATTCATAAAGCAGAAGTCCAAAGGAACTTTGGAATCCTAGTATAGGATTTTCTAAATGTTAACTTGCAGGTAAAGGCAAGTACAATGTTAGCATTACTTTTGAAAAGGATTAAAATATAAGACAAAATGTAACATTAAGCTATTTAAGGCATTGGTCAGACAACATTTGGAGTACTGAAAGGAGGTTTAGGTTGCACATTTACAAAGGATTTGCTGGCATTGGAGAGAGTCCAAAGGTTTGAGAAATATCCCAGGGATGAAAGGGGTAACATGAGCATTTGATGGCTCTAGGCCTGTACATGCTGGAATTTAGAAGGATGAATGAAATTTCACTGAAACCTACTGAATATTGAAAGTGGATATTGAGAAGATGTAGGAGTAGGAGAGTCAAGGATCAGAGGGCAGTGTTAGAATAAAAAAGATGTCCCTTGAGAACAGAGATGGGGAAAAGTTTCTTCAGCCAGAGGATAGTGAATCTGCGGAATTTGTTGCCAGAGATGGCTGTCGAGACAGTCATTGAGTGTACTTAAAGCAGAGGTTGATAGGGTCTTGATTACTAAGGGTGTCAAAGATTATGGGGAGATGGCAGGAAAATGGGACAGAGAGGAAAAGTGCATCAGCTGTAGCGAAGTATTCTATACTGAACTACTATAGACAGTGCACATGTTGTAGAATTAGTGAACACGTCAAGTTGATGTATATGCGAGAAAGTCGATATACACGCTGTGGAGTCTAGTGTAAGACTGACACCTCCAGGTTTGCTTGCTGGGCTTATATACATTACTACTTGTCACATGGTCAGGAAGTGATGTCATCAGCCCAGATTAAAAACCTGTGTTGGATGCAGGTTCCTGCATTTTCCACAGCAGGTCAGCATTTTGGGAGGCAGTTTGCTTGCTGGTAAGTGGGTTGCCACACAGCCATGATTTGAGGCAGAGAAATCTTGATATGCCACATGGACTACTTCTGCTCCTTCAAGCATTCATGGTCTGTAAGGAGTATCCCAAAATAATTTCTCATTTAACTAATTATTTTTAGGGTGGAACATGATACAATTTACCCACTCTCAGCAATTATCCAGTGTAAAATCTTTCACCTGGTGCAAGACAAAATAGCTCTGCCAGTCTCCAATTATTTAGATCACACAAGCAAAAGGTTTTCTGGAGCACCTTGATATCTTTCCAAAGGTGTTATAACCAAAATTGGATACAGTGTGTCGGATCGCACCATTTAGTTCTTAAACCGTCATTCAAAGGTTCGGCCTCTCACAGAAGCGAGATGGGTTGGGAGCAGCGGACTGGCAGCGCAAGGCTGGGCGGTTGCTTTTCCTCTCTCTGAGTTGGCAGGTCAGCTCGTGTTTTTAACCATGGATAACAACATCTGAACTGAACTATTGAATTATTAAACTTGATGTTTGAACTGAATTGTTAAACAATTAAATCCAGTGTTTGTGCAAACGACTACAGTCGTGACCCCGACGATCCAAAACAGCTTCTTTTGGATTGCTGGAAGGAGTCAATTCAGGTCTACAGAACACAGTTTCACTCAAACTGCCCACCTTCTGAACACCATAACTGCAAGTATGGGTTGAACAAGCCAAAGCCCAATTCCGCATACACCAGGTAAATGCCGATGCCACAATGTACCACTAAACGGTCAGTGCGCTGGACCAGAAAACCGTCGGGTACATGATCAATTACCTTCACCAACCACAAGCCGACAACAAGTACGAAGGGATCAAAACACTCTTCAAGCATACTTTCAGTCTCTCCCGTCACAACAGGGTGACAAAACTGTTGCACATGGATGGCCAAGGCGACGCAAACCTTCCACGCTCATGATCAAAATGCTCACCCTGATGGATGGACACAGGATGACAATTTCACTGACCCCCAATGGCTGGCAGCCTGTGGGGACGTACTACAGCAAGCCAAACAGTAGGGGGAAGCAACCATCAACTAGGTGGCAGCTGTGCCCTGCCAGGTGACAGCCCCAGCTTCCACAGAAAGGATATTAGAGACGTTAGCCTTGAACAGTGCCAGTAAGGACAAGTGGTGCAACTACCACCAAAGATGGAGCTCCTCAGCCCGCTGATGACAACCACTCTGCATGCACCAGGAAACGCCTCAGCCTACCAAAAAGATCGACTCCTCTACATCTGATTTGGGGCAGCATTTTCTCATTGTCATGGGAGTGGAGGTCAGTGTTTTCCACCCCCCCCCAGAGCATTGACACTCATTCTGGAAAGAAGGGACCTCCCCTGACCACCGCCAAACAGCAACATCAAAACATACAGAGTCTGCATGATCCGGCTCAACTTCAACCCCTGCCATTTCAAGTGGACATTTACCATCGCCGACGACTGTAGAAATAAGCTGTTGGGTGCTGATTTCCTCTGGGTACACTCCCTGCTGGTTGATTTGAAAGGACAATGTCTCATCAATTCCAAGTCGTTCAAATCAATCACCTTGCACCATGCCAAACTGACTGCACCCCAGCTTGGCTTGGTGAACTTCTCGACAACGAGAATGCCAGGATCCTAGCTGATTTCCTGGACATTATAACTTCACAGTTCACAATGGTCAGCCCCAAGCATAGGGTGCAGCACCATATCCCAACCTCCGGGTCACCTCTTCCTGCACCTAGGCTTCCCCCAAGCTCCAACTGGCCAAAGATGTTCCTCAGGTTGGAGAAAATAGGCATAGTTCGCCACTCAGTGCGCTGGACCAGAAAACCGTCGGGTACATGATCAATTACCTTCACCAACCACAAGCCGACAACAAGTACGAAGGGATCAAAACACCCTTCAAGCATACTTTCAGTCTCTCCCGTCACAACAGGGTGACAAAACTGTTGCACATGGATGGCCAAGGCGACGCAAACCTTCCACGCTCATGATCAAAATGCTCACCCTGATGGATGGACACAGGATGACAATTTCACTGACCCCCAATGGCTGGCAGCCTGTGGGGACGTACGCATCCCCTCTTCAGATGGTCCCTAAAATGCCTGTGGGCTGGAGACCCTGTGGGGACTAATGCCATCTTAACAAGGTCAAAAGAGCTAAGTGGTAACCTAGCTTTCAAATCCAGAACTTCATTGCAAACCTGGACGGTGTCACAGTATTTTCCAAGATCGACCTAGAACACAGCTAACATCAGATTCCGGTCCACCCAGACAACATCCTCAAGACAGCTTTCATTACCCCATTCAGGCTCTGCGATCCTGCTCATGCCTTTTGGCCTCACTACCACATCGACCAGAATGGAGCTGTCCCACTCCCGCCCACCATTCGCAAGTTTCCCAAGCCCTCTACTGTGAAGGGACTCGAGAGTTTGTCAGCATGGTCAACTTCTTAACAGCCAAGATAATGCAACCGGTTTTCAAAGTCCTGGCCAACAAGATGAAAGAGCTCATTTCGGATGGCGAGGCCACAACTGTGTTTGACGCTGAGGAAGTGCTGGCAAAGGCAACAATGCTGGTACATCCATGGGGCAATGCACGGATTATGTGGCTGCCCAGTGAGAGAAAGCAGAGATGCTTGCCTACCACACTGCCGTGCCAAACCTAAAGTTAGAGGATGTGAGATTTGGGCCCGCTGATACCACACTCCTCTGCAATGTGTCTATGGGACAGCCAAGACCCATCATCCCTGCTGCCTGGCAACACTGAATTTTCAACATGATTCACGGCCTAGCTCACCCTTCCATATGGGCAACAATTGTTGCAGCCAAGTTCATGTGGGATAGGGTGCGCAAACAGGTTGGCAACTGGGCCAGATTGTGCATCCCTGTCAAACCTCCAAGATTCAGTAACACATCAAGGTGCTTCTGAAGAACTTCACTCCGACACACCAACATTTTGATCACATCCACGTTGACATCATGGGACCACTGCCCCCATACAGAGCTGTCACCCACCTTTTCACCATTGTGGACAGATTCACAAGATGGCCAGAGGCTCTCCCACTCTCGGACACTTCCACTGTGACCTGTGCACGTGCGCTCACTGCACACTGGATAACCCATTTTGGTTTGCTGGCAGACATCTCCTCTGAAACAGGTGCGCAGTTCACCTCTGAACTGTGGTCAGCAATGCTTTGTTGCTTGGCACTAAGTTGTACCACACAATGGCCTACTACCCACAAGCAAACAGGATAATGGAATATTTTCACCAGCAATGAAGGCATCCCTCAAGTCATGACTCACGGGCCCAAACCAGATGGAAAAATTGTCATGGATCATGCTACACATACGCACTGCCCCAAAGGAGGCCCTGGCAACTTCCTCAGCTGAGCTGGTGTATGGCACCCTGCTTATAGTACCAGGGGACTTCATCCCAGCAGCAAATCTGTAAACTTGGGGGAGGGGGTGTTAAATATCCAAAAATGTTATTATTAGTTTTTCAGACAGCTCTGTGGAGGGAGAGGAATCTGCAGATGTAGTGACAGTTAAATGTTTTCAGACTGAAAAGAAAGCAAAATGCTTCAAGGTTTATATATTCATGCAAGTGATTTTTTTTCAGTTTAAGTACAGTATAGTATTTTTGTCTTTGAAACTGTTTATTCTTAATGCAGGCATATTAGTTAGGCATTTAAGATTAAGTTTCAAGCAACTGGAAACTACACATACGGCATATACCATTCTCCATAGTTACCAGATACCAACAGTTTTACTAAACATGCAAAAAGTGTTAGCACTTGGATTCAATTTATTAGTTAAAAAAAATAACAGAAACTAACACTAACCTACAATATTATGATGTGAGCTTGCACATAGAAAATATTAGGTGAATGGGGTTCAGTGAAAATAAGTGTCCCCAATTTAAAGTCAAAATGCAAAACATTTGCTCTGAGGAATACCAAGAGCTTCAACAAAGTACATCCAAATAAAGAGAAAAGTTTCTTGTTGGCATGATCCAAAGCACAACAACTCTGAGGTTATCAAATATTTAAATTTACATTTTAATCTGCTTTGATTCAGCATAGGAAATTACCACATCACTAACCAGAATCAGATGATCCTAGGATCTTCACTGCACCCCATTTCTTCTTGATCCATTCCCTGTAATCTATTACCTCTTGAGTCACCTTAATAATTCTTCCAAGAGTGCTGAAAAATATACACAAAATATAAGACAATGAAAATCACTCATTATCCAATTCAGTGATGCAAAATCTTACCTCTCAGAATCCTTGTTTGGATAAGATCTTGCCAGTGGTGACACTGCATGACTTAGGACAATGTACGCATAATCGAAGACTTGTTTGACTTGCATGGCTCCATATGAACTCCTTCCTACATCATTTCCTACCAGGAGACAGTAAAATTCAGACTGTTTGTCAATGCGAGTTCTTAATACAAAGTTCAAAAATTTTTGAACAAAAAACAAGACAGCAGAGTTGAGCTCAAAATCAGTCTTTTCAATTCTGGACATTGCTAAAGTTTTCGAAAAGATAATTTAACTCTGACTAGTATAAAGCTTTGCACTTTGATTAGTCAAATTAGGACAGGACTTACAAAGTATATGGTAGAGTCCTGGAGAGTGTTGCAGAAGAGAAAGACCTAGGAGTGCAGATGTATAATTCTCTGAAAGAAGTCACTCAGGTGGACAGGCTGGTGAAGAAGGCATTTGGCATGGTTGCCTTCACTGGGCAGGGTGCAAAGTACAAAAGTCGGGTAAACACGACACAGCTGTATCCTGTTGGTGAGACCACACAATTACTCTGTGCAGTTCTGGTCACTAACCTAGAGGAAGGATGTCATTAAGTTGGAAAGGGTACACAAAAGATTCAGCAGGAATTCACAGGACATTAGGTTTTGAGCTAGAGGGCAGATTAGAAAGGCTGGCTCTTTATTCCCTAGAATGTAAAAGGCCAAGGAGTGACTTTTGGAGATAAATATGAGGGGCATGGATAAAGTTAATGCTCTGTCTTTTTCCTCAAGGTAGACCAATATAGGAGTAGAATACTCAAATTTAAGACAAGAGAGATTCAACAGAGGCCTAAAGGGGAATAATTTTCCCCTCAGAGGGTAGCCCACAGCAGGATCGAGCTGCCAGAGGAAGCTGTAGAACAGCAATTACAAAGTTCAATAGACATTTGGACAATTATAGATAAGAAGCATTTAGAAGGATAAGAACCTAATAAAAACAAATGGGACAGGATGCCAAGTTGGTCAGCATGGACAAGTTGGGCTGAAGAGCAGTTTCATTCTCTATGATGATGAATCAACAACTACCCAAATTCCATATTTTGCAACTTGTATCCCCATTAAAAATGGGTTAATCAAATTATTGTTGCATGCTCCATAACCAAAAGTCAAGATTTTATTGTATTGCGTCAAATTAACTCAGAGAAAAGAGCGCCATAGTCTAAAACTACATACTGTAAGGTAAGACTGATATGCAAAGTTGATAAAAATATCATTAGTTATTCTAAGTAAACTACCTTCATCAAAATGCACAATTTTCATTGTGACATGAAAAAGAATTCCTATGCACAAGATCACCCAATGGGAACAAAATTAAAGTGGGCTGAGCAATGGCAGCAAGGATAAACACCACTCTGAAAATTCCCCTTTCCACAGAAACTCCATGTGGAATATTAATGAAAGGGAATTGGGAATAAACAGACACACGTTGCACCCATTTAACCTGGGAATTAATACACACCTAAGTAAAGATCTTGAACCACTACAATTCACCCATAATCACAATCACTTCACGGCAGATGCAACATCACTAGCTCTCCACTCAGCCTTGGATCACCTCGAAAACAGCAATTCATACATATGACAGTTCTTCATCGACTATTGCTTGGCCATTAACACCATTATTCCCTCAGTGCTGGTTAAGAAGCTACAACTCTTGGCCTCTGTATCCCTCTCTGCAAATGGACCCTTGACTTTCTCATTGCAAGACCACAGTCAGTATGAATTAGAACTGTCTCCTCCTCGCTGATCATGAACACAGGCACACCCCAAGGGTGTGTGCTAAGCCCACTGCTCTACTCATTATATATCCACGACTCTGTGGCCAGGCACAATTCCAATACCATCTACTTCGCCAAAGACATCACAGTTGTCGGCAGAATCACAAACGGCAATGAGGAAGCGCACAGGAGGGAAATAGATCAGCTCGTTGAATGGTGTAATGACAGCAACCTTGCACTCAATGTCAGCAAAACCAAGATTATTGTGGACTTTAGGAGGAAGTCAGAGGAACATGTCCCAGTCCTCTTCGAGGGCTCAGTAGTGGAGAGAGTCAAGACTTCAAATTCCTGTGTGTCAACATCTCCGAGAATCTGTCCTGGAGTCTCCACGTTGATGCGATCACAAAGGCGGCTCGTCAGTAGCTATACTTTGTGAGGTGTCTGAGGAGGTTTGGAATGTCACCAAAGTCTCTCATAAACTTCTACAGGTGTACCGACCGGGGAGAGCATTCTGGCTGGTTGCATCACTATCTGGTATGGAGGCACCAACTCCAGAAGGTTGTTAACGGCCTGCACCATCACAGGCAGCAGACTTCACTCCATCAAGGACATCTACATGAGGCAATGTCTTAAAAAAAAAAGCAGCCCCTATCCTCAAAGACCCCCACCACCCAGGCCATGCCTTCTTCACTCTGCTACCATCAAGGAAAAGGTACAGGAGCCTAAAGACGAGCACGCAGCAGCACAAGGACGGCTTCTTCCCCGCTGCCATTGGATTCCTGAACAATCAATGAACCAAAGTCGATGCCTTTTGTGCACCATTATTATTTTTTTCATTTCATTTTATTTTTTTTAGTAATGTCATAAGATGGCTAGAATATGTGTGTATGCTCGATGATGCTGCCACAAAACACTGAATTTCATGATTTGTTCATAACAATAAATCCTGATTCTGAATTAATTATTCCAATTCATTAGGCACCATTTAAAACTAATCAGGGCACTTTGGCAGCTTTAGTGTCACAATCTGAAATTGAGCTAATTACATAGAGCATGTACATTGCAAAATTCTGCAAAGAAAATTGATTTTAAAATGTTAATAGGGTGGGGAAGGATCTGTAGTTTCTTTTTCTTTAAGGTCTGCTGGTTAGTCTACATCTCTCACACAATGCTCAAGCAATAACTAGCTGGTTCTGGGGCACATTAACTCAGATATTTCTACAGAACTCTGAGGAGCAAATTCAAGCAAGTCAACTATCCTCCAGCTTACCAATAATATGAAGAGTCATTATACTTTGGATCGAGTTAATTTTGTTGCAGGTAATCAATTCCATTAACTATTACAATGGATTACAATGAAAGGAAGATTAATCAGCACAAAGGAGGGGCAGAGTGATGGCCCGGTTATAGGGTTCATTCCACAGCCAGGTGGCTGCAGAGAAGAAAATGTCTTTCTGACAGCTAATGGAGGTTTCACACTCTTAGGCCTTTGCCTTGATGCAAGAGATGAGCAGTGTGTGTCCAGGACATGATGAGTATTTCAGTACATTGGCTGCCTTCCAAGATAGAGTCCATGGAGAAGCAAGTTTATATTATGTTCTAAGCTGCAGCTACCTCTGCAGCTTCTTCCAATCTTAAGCAGAGCAACTCCCATACCACACTGAAATGCACCAAGCAAGAATGCTTTTGATAGTGCACTTGTACAAGATATTGAAGGAGAATATACCTCTATTTCCAAGAAGGTAGAGGCATGATGCACTCTTCACCACAGCATCAACATGCTTGCCCCAAATTAAGTCATTGGAGATGATCATTTCTGATGGTGACTTTGAATTTCAGCACCATTTGTGTGGCCAGGGGTATGGACTCTGCCCTCTCTTCTGAAGTTAATGATCATCTCCACCTTCTTATAAATATTGAGAGGTTGTTATCTTCGCACTGTGCCACCAGACTTTCAGTCTTTTGACTGAGCGTTGCCTCATTGTTATTTGAGGCCTGGCATGTCATCAACAAATTTGAAGATGAATTTGTAATGATATTTATCTTCACTGTCGAGTGTAGTGGACGACTAAGTGCACATCCTTAGAGGTGCTGAAGTTGAGTGCAATCATGCAGGAAATGTTATCCATCTTCACTGATTGCAACTGTCACAAAGTTGAGGGAAATTTGTAGAGAGGAACACTGAGGCAAGATTCTGAATCTTAGAAATGAGTTTGTTGGGAACTATGGTATTGAAGGCAAAGATGAGTCTATCAACGGCAATCAAACTGCGTCAAAGCATTACAGGGTCGAGTGTAAAGCTAACCAGATGGCTTCTGCTATGGATCCGTTCAACCAGTGCAGTGGGAAATTACAAGTTAAATGAAGCAAAATTATTTTATGGTTAGTGGAAGGAAAACGATTATGTATGGCTATTTTAAGAAAGTTGAAATTCTTGAAACAGTCACCTAATGCATTGGAATATTTCATGGACTCTTCTGACCATTGCTTTTACATCCAAAATAAATGACTACATCGAAGTACTCAAGCTGGCAGAGTCCGCAAGCATCGAATCCATGCTGCTGAAGACCCAACTGCGCTGGGTGGGTCACGTCTCCAGAATGGAGGACCATCGCCTTCCCAAGATTGTGTTCTATGGCCACCGAGACAGAGGTGCACCAAAGAAGAGGTACAAGGTCTGCTTAAAGAAATCTCTTGGTGCCTGCCCCATTAACCACCGCCAGTGGGCTGATATCGCCTCCAACCGTGCATCTTGGCGCTTCACAGTTCGGCGGGCTGCAACCTCCTTTGAAGAAGACAGCAGAGCCCACCTCACTGACAAAAGACAAAGGAGGAAAAAACCAAAACCCAACCCCAACCAACCAATTTTCCCTTGCAACCGTGCCTGCCTGTCCCGCATCAGACTTGTCAGTCACCAACGAGCCTGCAGCAGACGTAGACATACCCCTCCATAAATCTTCGTCCACGAAGCCAAGCCAAAGAAGAAGAAATGACTATGATTTAAACAATTTTTTGGAAAAATGCCTTTGAGGTATTGAGTATTTGGAGGTAAAAGGCCAAAAATATGAACAACAACAACAACAAAATTAAAACACTGCGTATGGTAGGTTGTGTTTAAGCAATCTTTGTTTTTCGAGAGGACTATCAGGAAAGTTGTTGACATCAGTAGCAGGTAAATTATTGGAAGGTGTTTAAAGAGATCAGATATACAAATATTTGGATAGCCAGGGACTGATCAAGGATAGTCAACATGGCTTTGTGCCTGGTCAACTGTGATTAATCAAGAGTTTTTTGAGGAGGTTACCAGGAAAGTTGACGAAGGAAAGGCTCCGGATGTTATCTACATGGATTTTAGTAAGGCCTTTGACAAGGTCACACATGGGAAGTGAATCAAGAAGGTTCTGATGCTGTACTTGGAAAGATAATGTGGAGATTAACATAACATGCTGGGATAATGAATTGAGAACGTATTATGATGGAAAAAATTACATGTAATTTACATGATAATTATTCATTTTTTTGTTAAAAAGTGATCTCCTTATTTGGAGTATATGAATTTGGAAATACTTTGAAATATTCTTTATATTAACTGTATTGTTTTTATATTTGGCTCCCCTTAAGGGAGCTGGCTGAAGGGGTGGGAGGGTGGGTTTTATTTATATATAAAAATTTGTTCTTCACTTTTCTTTGTTATGTTGCATTTTGATTAAAGTCTTTAAATAAAATTTTCAAAAAAAAAAGGTTCTGATGCTTGGTATTCATGGTAAAGTTGTAAACTGGATTCTACATTAGCTCTATAGGAGAAGCCAGAGAGTGGTAATGGATGATTGCTTTGCAGATTGGAGGCCTGTGACTAGTGATGCACCTTAGGGATCAGTTGTTTGTCATCTCTATAAATAATTTGGATGAAAATGTAGTAAATTGGATCAGTCATTGTGGACAGTGAAGAAGGCTTTCAAAGCTTGTAGAGGGATCTGGCCCAGCTGGAAAAATAGACTGAAAGATGGCAGATGGAATTTAATGTGAGGTGTTGCATTTAGGAAGGAGAAACCAAGGTAGGACATACACGGTAAATGGTAGGGCACTGAGGAGTGCAGGCTAAAAGGGGAATCTGGGAATACAGATACATAATTCCATGAAAGTGGCAGCACAGGTAGATAGGGTTGTGAAGAGTGCTTTTGGCATACTGGCCTTCATAAATCAAAGTATTGAGTATAAGAGTTGGGATGTTATGGTAACAAGACTTGATGAGGCCTAACTACAGGAAGGTTATCAATAAGATTGAAAGAATGCAGAGGTGATTTATTAGAATGTTGCTGGAACTTCAGGAACTAAGATATAGGGTAAGGTTAAATAGGTTAGGAATTTATTCCCTGGAAGATAGAAGAATGAAGGGTGATTTGATAGAGGTATACAAAATTAGGAGGGGTATAGATTGAGTAAATGCAAGTAGGTTTTTCCACGGTGGTTAGGTGAGATAAATCTTCGTCCACGAAGCCAAGCCAAAGAAGAGGTGAGATACAAACCAGAGGATATGGGTTAAGGATTAAAGAGGATAAGTTTAAGAGGTACATTAGGTGAAAATTATGCAGAGCACTGTGGGAGTATGGAATGAGCTGCTAGCTCAAGTGGTGAATGAGGGCTCAATTTTCACATTTAAAGGTAAATATGGACAGGTGGATGGATGTGAGGTGCATGAGGGTCGATATTGAATATTAGTTTGGCACACATTAGAAGGGCCAAATGGCCTGTTTTCTGTGCTGTAAAGTTCTATGGTTCAAGGTCTCCCATCAAAAAAAAATTCTCTCAGAATAAAACAACAAATAGGAACAGAAGATTATTTGGCCCATTGAGCCTGCTCCACTGTTTAAAAAGTCATGGCTGATCTGGCCATGAACTCAACAACTCAACTCCAGCAGCTTGCCTTTTCCTCATAAACCTTAATTCCCTACTGTGCAAAAATTCGTCTGCATTTTAAATTCTTATGGTGTGAAATTCAGTCTTCTAATCTGCTGGGACCTGCCTAGAGTTCAGATAATTTTGGTTATTATTGCCAATGCCTCCACTACTGCCATTTCTTTCAGTATCCCGGGATGCATTTCATTGGAACCAGGGGTCTTATCCACCTTCAGGCCCACAAGTTTGCTCAGCACTACCTCTCTAGTGATAGAATGGTATAGAGGCTCTCACCTCTCATCTCATCCACAACACCTGTCTTTGACATGTTAAAAGTGTTCTTCACTGTGAAGATAGATATAATATGGTCATTCCATTTTTAAAAAAAATTTTGACAAATAGCTGATGTATTTTTCTCCTCAACTCCATTCTCCCATAACCCTTGGAACCCAATCAAAAACCTATCAACTTCTGCTTAAAATATACTCAATGACTTGGTATCCAAAGCCATCTGTGGCAATGTTTTCCACAGATTCACCAGCCTCTGGCTGAAGAAATGTCTCATCTCTGTTCTAAAGGATAGTGCTTTTATTCTGAGGTTACATGTTCTGGTCCTTATTCTCTAGTTCTCCACATCCTCTCTATCCAATCCTTTCAGTAGTCAGTAGGTTTCAATGTGATTTCCACCCCCCACCCCCACCCCACCTCATCTTTCTAAATTCCATTAATTTTAATGGCCCAGAGCCATCAAACACTCCACACATGTTAACTCTCTCACCCCCTGGGATCATTCTCATAAGCCTCCTTTGGACCCACTCCAATGTCATCTAATCCTTTCTTGGATATGGGGAGTGTAGAGGTAACCGACAAGAACAGTCATGTCAAAGAAAGAGGAAGAATATGCAAAAGCAGCATGGAGACTAGTTACAAGGGGACAGGAGACATAGTAGCCAATGAAAGGAAGTTCAAGTGGTGCTCAACAGTCATTCTAAGAGTGGTCCAGTAAAAGACTGGGGCACAGGCTTCAGAGAGAATCAGGAAATGCTCTTAATCCTTCTTCAAACTATTCAGACTGATTAATTGCATATAGGCGTGTATTCCAGACTAACGAGTTTATTGGCAATACAGTGATTAAATAAAGGTCACCAAATTTCAACTAATTAAATAAAACAGGGATTCAGAATCAGGCTGATATGCTATCGGTCCATGATGTGGGAGGTGGTAGACATCATTTTGGTTCCAGGTGACCAAATCTGCAGTGTGATAGTTGAAGGGCTCAGACTCAAAGTTGATGATATGAAAACTGAGCTTCAAACGCTGCGACACATCAAGAAGGGGAAGAGTTACTTGGACAATGCATTTCAGGACACAATCATACCCATTGGATTAACCTCTTCAAATTTAGTCCGTGGTCACTGGGTTGATTGCTAGCATGGCAGGTATGGGGAAGCAAGAGGTAGCGTTGGTCAACAAGGTCCAAACCATGGGTCTCGGAACCCCCATTCTGCACTGGATCCCGACACTTCCTCATCAGAAGATCACAGTCTCTACAAATTGGAAACAAAGCCTCCTGCTCACTGATAATCAATACAGGCACACCTCAAGGTTGCATGCTTAGCCAACTGGTCTACCCACTCTACACCCATGGCACAATTCAAATGCTATCTGCAAATTTGCTTATGACTCCACGGTTGTCGGCAGAATCACAGACGGCAATGAGGAAGCATACAAGAGGGAGATAGATCAGCTAGTTGAGTGGTGCCACAACAACCTTGCACTCAACATGAGCAAAACCGAAACAATTGTGACTTCTGGAGAAAATCAGAACAAGGCATCAGCAATGGAGAGGGTCAAGAACCTTAAATTCCTGTGTTAACATTTGAAAATCTGTCCTGGAGCCTCCATGTTTATGTGAACAAGAAAGCTCGTCAGCAGCTTTACTTTGTTGGGAGTTTGAGATTTTGTACGTCATCAAACATTCGCAAAAACTTCTACAGGTGTACAATGGATAGGATTCTGCCTGGTTGCATCATTGTCTGGTATGGAAGTGCCAATGCTCAGGTCAGGAAAAAGCTCCAGACAGTTGTTAACTTGGTCTGCGACATCACGAGCACCAGTCTTCACTCCATCAAAGACATCTACAAGAGGCGGTGTTGTAAGAAAGCAGCATCCATCTTCAAGGACCCCCACCACCTCGGCCATGCTCTTTACAGTCTACTATTATAAGGAAAAAGGTACACGAGGCTGAAGATGAGCACTCAGCAGCACAGGGACAGCTTCTTCCCCTCTGCCATCAGATTTATGAATGAACAATGAACTGCAGACACTACCTCACTTTGTCTTTTTCTTGCACTATTTTATTTATTTTGAAATGTGGTTTATAGAATGTTTGCACTGTGATGCTGTTGCAAAACAAAGAATTTTGTGACTAGTTCATGACTATAAATTCTGATTCTGTATTGGAGGAACTCAGCCCTTGATCTCATCACACAAGTCGGTCAAAAACTCTTGATACCTGTTCAGGAGCGTGTGAGGTCCGTAGAAGGAATGGGCAGCCTAATACCATGGTTCAGGGAAGTATTCGAGAGAGAAAATAAATGTTTTAATTAGGGAGAGTATAATTGGGAGGAGAGACAATTTGTAGCAAGGATCGAGAATTGCAAATTCTGTGTGCATATCTGGTGCCCAGCAACAGTACGTCTCATCTGACCTGCAGAGAAATTTAGAGTGAGAGGGTAGAAAGATCTTGTTCTTGTGGTCCATGTAGGTACAAATGGTGTAGATGGAACAAGAAAAAGGGTTCTGCTGAGGGAATTTGAGTGACGAGGGGCAAAATTATAAAGCAGAACTCAAAAAATAAAAACAATCTCTAGATTGCTACTGAACCACATGCAAATTGGCACAGGCTCAACATGATTAAGGAGTTAAATGTGTGGCTGAAAGACTGGTGTGGGAGAAGTGGATTTAAATTGTGGGACACTGGCAACCTCCATTTGTATGAGAAATTTAATCATACTACGATCTCTCTCAGAGGATCCCAAACCACAAGATGATTAGTTTTCCTGATCACTAAACAAATAACTGATTTGGATATATTCTTGCACTCTATTAAAAATGGAACAGCAGTTGTCATGGGAGAACTTGAGAATTCACATAGGTCAAGGCAGCTGAGGTCTTTCTTGGGGAAGGAAAGAGCTGTTCCGATAGGATGGGCTCCACCTGAATCATACTGGGATCAGGGTACTGGTGAATTGCATAACCAAGACTATGGATCAGTAGGGGAAATGGGATTCAACAAATTAAAAAACTATGGATAAAGCTGAGAAAACACAGTATGGTTGGCATAGCGGTTAGCAGAACGCCACTACAGCACTAACTATCTGATCCGGGATTCCAATCCCACGCTGTAAAAAGTATGCATGTTCTCCCCATGTCTGCGTAGGTTTTCCCAAGGCGTTCTGGTTTCCTCCCACCTTTCGAAACATACCAGGGGTTGTAGGTTAATTGTATGTAATTGGGCAGCATTGGTTCATGGGTTGAAATGGCCTGTTACGGTGTTATAGGTCTAACATTTAACAAATAATAAAACAATTTAAAATGCAGGAATGGTTATTAGTCTTCAAAAAAAAAAGTAGGACAAAGTGGAAAATAGAACTAAAACTGTTGCATTTAAATGCATGCAGTGTACAAAATAAGGAAGTTAAACTTCAAGCACAATTAGAAATAGGCAAGAACAATGTTGTGAGCATTACAGAGGTTGTGGCTGAAGGAAGATCACAGGTGAGAGTTAAATATCCATGGATATACATCCTATCACAAAGACAGGCAGGTAGGCAGAGGGAATGAGGTGCCTAGATGGTTGTAGTCTTTTATAGTTTATAGTTTTAGTCCGCAAGTACCTGTTCGGCAGCAGCAGCAAGAATTTTCATGCATATGTACATATTACAACGTATAGACCAATAGACTTATCATTAAGTTTTTCAAAATTATTGCACCTAGATGTCCATCATGCCTCTGGATGGCAGAATTAACCTTATAATTCTGGTGACATGTCTTCAGTTGGGATGAAGTAGTTCAGGAGATCTTTGTCACTTGTAGTTTCCACAGTAAAGCTTTTTCCCTTCTCAGTCACAATTACAACATCTCTGTGATCACAGTGTATCCTCTTCCCATTTGCAGTTAATGGATGCCGAATCCATGCTCCATTGAACGAGTAATGCTGCTAACATGCCCAACATTTAAACCAGATACTTCATTTGGAGTTTGTCCTGCTCAAAAATGCAACAGCCCTGAGACTATGTGGCC
Organism: Narcine bancroftii; assembly: GCF_036971445.1. NCBI lineage: Eukaryota > Metazoa > Chordata > Chondrichthyes > Torpediniformes > Narcinidae > Narcine > Narcine bancroftii. The sequence continues at coordinate 425,730,010 of NC_091469.1, forward strand.
TATGACTTTTCATTGGAGAGGAGTATTTCAAATGGTGTGGAGAACCTCAAGTCCACATACCAAACAGAAGCCGTGTAAATAACAATAGGAGTCCATCACCTTGCAAACTACCCACTCCCTGCTCCATTATGTACCTTATTCCCCATCGAAAGAACCTTCTGTATTTCCATAATGACCTTAGTCAGTCACATCAGAACCCATAACCCATCAAAATAACTCATTTGAGTTGGATAACTCTTTTTCACTATTTTGAGGGTCTGGCCTCAGAAAAGTACAATGATTTACTTTTTAAAAAGTGCTGAAAACATTGAGCAGGTCAGGAGGTATTTGTGTAAAAAGAAACAGAATTAACATTTCAAATTTAAGACTCCTTGTCAATTTGAAGATTTAGGACCTGTGACATCAGCCGCTTCCCTTGCCACAGATGTTGTCTGACCTATTCAAGATTTCCAAGATTTTTTTATTAGTTATAATCAAAAATATTCTGAAATCTGCCTCTTAGAAAGGAATGCAAAGCATTTTTAATGAATTACCTGGAACCAGAGGATCTTCAATACACAACATAGATGGTCTATACCCATTCGTCATGTTCTTCATGATTTCATCTTTGGCAACATATGCACCTCCACTTCTTATTCTAATACCAGTTTTCAAGTAATTAAAATGTCTTCCATACAGTTCAAAGAACTCCACCAGAAGAACTCCAAGATTTACACTCGGCCTTCTGGCATCAATCCTTGGATGCAACTGTAATATTCAAAAGATATGGTGTTTAGCTTGAAAATATCCACCTTTGCAAAGAAGCATATCCACTAGTTTACATTAACTCAATATTATTGACACAAGAGTCTGCAGGACCAAATCTTGCCAGCCCCGTACATCCAGTTCAAAATGGCAATTTCAGGTTTATCCAGTTCTAGGTTTCACGAACCAAATTCCCAAAACATCCCAAATGCCAATGAAACAGTTTGGTTGGAAGTAAGGCCTCCAGAAGCCTGGTGAGGAGGTCCTTCCCTTCGATTATGCTTGAAACACACTTCAAACTTTTCATAACTGTTAATATCCTACTCCCAGCTTTTCTGCAAAGTTGCCAAAGCTTCAAGCTAATAGTCTTAAAACTGAGGTAATTAAAAAAAAAACTTTAATCAAATCCATTTGTAGATAGTACAAAACACACCATCTCTACTGCACTCAGTGTGATGTTAAATGCTGAACTAGTGCAAACCTGATTTTTTCAATACATTGAAAACTTGCCCTTTTGACTACATGAGCACAAATTTCAAATATCCTGGCATTTAAACCCTTCTGATTCCATTTTGAACAAACAGCATTAGCTGCAAAATTTGACATTTTTTTTTACCTGTAGGAAACTAATTGCCATCAAAATGAGGCTGTAAGAACTAATTCCTCCAGTAAAGACTTCATTCAAATCCCTCTGAAGAAGAAATTGTTTTAAGACCAGTATTAAGTAAGGTAACACTGGGTAACCCTGTGAAGAAAAATAAATACATAAATACATTTGTGTCAACTCTCAATTAGACAAAAGCCAAAATATTTAAAAGAACCCAGAATCAGAAAATAGACAAATTGATTATGGTGCCATAACACTTTATTCAGGATAATGGCATCTGATCAGTTCAAAACAGTGCAAACTGTGCAAACACCCAATAAATAAGTGGGTCAAGTATGTAAATAGACAAAGGGGAAATGACAAATCAACAAAACAGCTGTATGGAGTAACTGTAAACTTCAGGGCCAAATGGTCAACTAAGTTTCAGCACCAATGAACAAATGCCACAGTACTACAGAAAAAAAAAGGCAAAAATGGTATATGGTAGAAAGCAGTTTCAAGATAGAACTTGGTATATACCAAAAAATCCAGACATCTTTCTTTTAAGTAACATAAGTAAAGAATTAGACCTCAAATTGGATAAAGTGCAAAAAAGATTCATTATGATAGCCTTAGCAGTAGCAAAAAATGTATAATGTCAACTTGGAAAATGGAAGAGAGCCTGAGAATACAGCAATGGTACACGGAAATGAATAAATATATTTAAACATACAATTTAAAAAATAAAGTCACATTATTTGAACAAATTTGGGAACCATACATGGAACATAACAGTTTTTGCCTTGGACCTCCACCCACTAAAATGATAAATAGACAAAACGACTTGATTCAGTGTGTAAAAGTAGATACATTTTTCATGTTTATTCTTCATGATGTGAAGACATTGTTTCATGGTTTTATTGTATATGTTGAATATTTATTGGTTTTGGAGGGGGGTGGGAAGGGGGGAGGGAGGGTAGGGGGGAAAAAAGGGAGAAAATGCCATTGTGTATATTTAATGACAAATGTTTGTATATATTTTGGTTGATGTGGTTCACAATGTGAACTTGGTGATTGATGAAAATGCTTCCATATTCTAAACCTATATTTTTTAACATTTCAAATTTATTTCCATCAGCAATTTAATAAAATTTGTCTTTTACTGTGAAATAGTTATAACTAACAAATAAAACTGGAAATTGAGTTTAGAAAGCAGGAAGAAAAATTCATATCAACAGAGATGTGAAATGCCAGTCTTGGAGCTGCAGGCAATTTCTCTGGGTCTTGGACTTCATTCAACAATCTTAAAAGAAGCAGCGAATAAAATAGGTGATAGATCCACTAAATTCAGAAATATGAGCTATCAGCTCAATTCAGAAACAAAATTCCATGATAAGGAAATCAAGTAAATGCAGTTCCATTATTCCACCAAGTGAGAAAGAAAGCAGACTGCAACAGGCCAGTTACCGTAAATACTCATGTAATCATCAAATTTTTTGAATGACTTTTTCAGGCAGAAAAAAGGGAGAGAGGGTCAACTTTTACACGCATTAAACTTTTGACCTCGTTAAGTACCTGCGTTGTTCAAGGCATGGGAAGCTTGGGTGGCTGGGACCAAATGGCAAGTCTGCAGTTGGGGCATCAGGAGCTCAGATGAGCAGGTTGCCGGGGTGAGGATCTGTGGTTGGGAGCTCGTGCATCGAGAGTTCAGATGCATGGGTGGCTGGGGGAGAGGATCCGCGGTCAGGAGTTCAGATGAGTGGGCAGCAGGGGTGTCGAGAGTTCAGATCCGTGGTTGGGAGCTCAGATGGGCAAGCAGCTGGGGTGTCAGGAATTCAGATCCGCGGGCAGATGGGGCCATTGTTCACTCTAAGCTGTGCACACACACGCATATTTTGCAACCAGCACACAAAGGAAATTAATGTGGAAACGAAAGGTTAATTACTTAAAATAATGTAATTAATAATTATACTTATTGAAAATAATCGCTTAGCTTCGAACTTAGAATGCAATCATACTTTTATTAAAACATGCCAATACAGTTTTATTAAACTGGCTGTGTCAAAATTATATTGAAACAATTTCAAGTTTACATTTGCAGTGCTTCCACACTTTTAACACAGGAAAAAATTTGCACAACCTAAGATTTTTGTGCACACTAACTACTAAAAACTAAAGGGAACATTGGTCGGAGCCGATAATGGAGGGGGATTGACTTTTACATGAATCATAAAAACAGCTGATTTTTCGGTCAACTATTACACAGTATCAACAATTACACAAGTGTATATGGTAGCTTAATGTCTGTTAGACATTATAACATTTTTGGCATTTTTAAAGTAAAAATTATATAGCAAGGCACTTCAGAATACAAAGAGGAGCTCCATATGCCACCTAGTTCTACCACATCAAGCTTAGCTTATTCTTCAACACCTGTTTCATTCCCTCATTCCACTTTTACCAGTTTAATGGATAGTTTCAATGATAACAAAGATAAATTAAAATGCGAACTGGCCGATCCTTGTCATTAACTCCATTCATAATAAATGCAAATCATTATTGTAATGTACAGGGCACAAACATAAACTATGAAAGTTGAAGCTATAGTAAACAATCCATGCAAATTAAAAGTTTACTCATTATTCTCACCTTTTCAGGAAAAATTAGGTCTCTCAAAAACAATGTGCATTTTCAAAAGGTAATAGGGAGGGTGAATTATGGACCAGTGAGTCTTACATCAGTGGTGTGGATTTATGAGTTTTTGGAGAAGTACCATTTTCTCATGGATAGCCAGAGCCTAATTGAGTTCATTTTTTGTTTTGAGGAGGTAACAAGAGAAATTGATGAAGATGAGGCAGTAGATGTGATGTACATAGATTTTAGTAAGGCATTTGACAAGATCCCCCATAAAAGACTCATTCATAAAGTCATGAGTCATGGGATCCATGGAAGCTTGGCTGTGTGAATGTTTTTTTAAAGTCAACTTGCCAGTGGAAAACAGTATTAAGTATGGAAAGTATTCTGCCTGGAAGTCAGCAACTAGTAGAATTCTGTTCTGGGACCCCTGCTCTTTGTATTTTTTTATAGATGAAGAGTGGAAGGATGGGTCATTAAGTTTACTGATGATATGAAGATTGTATGAGTTGTGGATGGAGCTGAAGGTTGTTGTAGGTTTCAAAAGGATATTGATAGTAAAGGAAAAGTGGTAAATGGAGTACATTCCGGTTAAGTATGAGGTGATGCATTTTGGAAGGTCAAACCTAAAAGGCTGAGCACAGAGTTCATGGTCAGATACTTAACAGAGGGATCTCATGGTCTAAATCCATACATCTCTCAAGGTTGCCGTGCAGGTTGATAGGATAGTGAAGAAAGCCAATGGGATTTTGGGCATTATTAGTAGAGGGATTGGGTTCAGGAGGTGAGAGGTCATGTTATAAGTCTTCAAATTTATGGAGTATTGTTTTCAATTCTGGTCACTTCATTATAGGAAGCATGTGGAAGCTCTGGAAAGGGTGCAGAGGAGGTTTACCAGGATGCTGCCAGGATTGGAAAATAAGTCTTATGAGGCAAGGTTAGCAGAGATGGGACTTTTCTCTTTGGAGCAAAGTAGGATGAGAGGTGACTTAATAGATGTCTACAAGATTCTGAGAGGCATACGTCAGGTCGACAGCTAGTGCCTTTTCCCCAGGACGCAAGTAGCACACATCAGAGAAAATGTAAGAATGTACTTAAGAAGGAAATTAGGAAGGCAAAAAGAAGGCACGAGGTTGTTTTGGCAGATAATGTGAAAGTAAACCCGAAGGGCTTCAACAAGTATGAAGAAAAAGGATAGTAAGAGAGAACAAAATTGGTCCCTTAGATGATCAGAGTGGTCACCTATATGTGGAGCTTCGTGAGATGGGGAAGATCTTAAACTGTTTTTTGCAACAGTATTTAATTTGGCATAGTGTACAAGGAAAGAAGGGAAATAAGCAGTCATGACATGGAACATAAAAGATTAAAGTGGAGTTCAAGTTTGCTGTCTTACAGCAAATAAAAGTAGATAAATTCTACAGGCTTATGATATTCCCTCAGACCTTGAGGGAGAGTAGAGATAATGCAGAGGCCCTGGCAGAAATATTTATAACATCCTTATCCATAGGTGAGGTGCCAGAGGATTGGAAGGTAGCTCATGTTTCATTGTTTAAAAGGCTCCAAAAGCAAATCATGAAATTACAGGGCAGTAAGCCTGACATCAGTCGTAGGCAAATTATTGGAGGGTATTCTGAGAGATAGGGTATACAAGTATTTGGCTGTAATTTGTGGAAGTTACCAAGAAAGTGATGAAGGAAAGGCTGTGGAAGTCATCTCCATTGACTTTAGTAAGGCATTTGACAAGGTCCCATATGGGAGGCTAGTTGAGAAGGTTCAGACACTAGGTATCCATGGAAAGGTCGTAAACTGGATTCTAAAAATTGGTTGAATGGGAGAAGACAGAGTGGTAGTGAAAAATTGCTTCTCAGACTGGAGGCCTATGATTAGTGCTGTGTCTCAGGGATCAGTGCTGGACCATTGTTGTTTTTTGACACAATGACCACCGCCAGTGGGCTGATATCGCCTCAAACCGTGCATCTTGGCGCCTCACAGTTTGGCGGGCAGCAACCTCCTTTGAAGAAGACCGCAAAGCCCTCCTCACTGACAAAAGGCAAAGGAGGAAAAACCCAACACCCAACCCCAACCAACCAATTTTCCCCTGTAGCCGCTGCAACCGTGTCTGCCTGTCCCGCATTGGACTTGTCAGCCACAAACGAGCCTGCAGCTGACGTGGACTTTTACCCCCTCCATAAATCTTCGTCCGCGAAGCCAAGCCAAAGAATGATCTGGATGATAATGTAGAAAATTGAATCAGCAAGTTTGCTGATGACACCAAGATTGGAGGGGTTGTGGATAGCGAGGAAGATTTTCTAAACTTACAGAGGGATATGGACCAATTTGAAAAATGGGCAAGAAGGTAGCATTTGGAATTTAATATAGAAAAGCAAGAGGAGTTGCATTTTGGAAGGATAAACTAAGGCAGGACGTACAAGGTAAATGACAGGGCACTGAGGAGTGCGGAGAAACAAAGAGATCTGGAAATTCAGATACATAATTCCCTGAAGATGCCATCACAGATAGACAGGGTTGTGAAGAAAGCTTTTGACATCTTGACCTTCAGAAATCAAAGTTTTGAGTAAAGTAATTGGGATGTTATGGTGAGGATGTGCATGACATTGGTGAGGTCACATTTGGAGTAACGAGTGCCTTGCTGGTCACCAAATTACAGGAAGGGTATCAGTAAGATTGAAAGAGTACAGAGAAGATTTACTAGGATGTTGTTGCTTCTTCAGGAATTGGAAAGATTAAACTGGATAGGACTATTCCTTGGAGCATCGAAGAATGAGGGGAAATTTGATAAGAGGTTTACAAAATTATGAGAGGTACAGGCAGAGTAAATGCAAGTAGGCTCTTTCCACTTAGGAGAGATAAATACGAGAGGATTTTGACTTGGGGTAAAAGAAAAAAGATTTAGGGGAAACATTATGAGGAACTTTTTCACTCAAAGTGGTGGGAGTTTGCATTGAGTTTCAATCCGACTTGGTAAATATGGACTCGTTCTTAAGTTTTAAAAATAAACTGTATAGATACATGGACAGGAGAGGTCTGGAGAGTAATGAAATGGGTTCAGGTCAGTGAGTCCAGTGGTATGATGTTTTCAGCACTATGGACATTTGTACAAAGTGAAGGGAGGAAAGTTTAGGGATGCCTTGCCAGGGATAGTGGTGGAGGCCAAAACATTAGGGGCATTTAAGAGACACTTTGACAAGCACATGAATGAAGGCAAAATAGAGGGCTTTGAGGCAGGAAGTGTTTAGTTTATTTTTTTGTGAGGAATACATAAGTAGGCTCAACATTGAGGGCTGAAGGCTCTGTACAATGCTGTTAATGTTCTATGTTCTCAATGCTAGATTCAAAGAATTCTAAAGTGAACTTCATGTTGGACAAGCAAGTCTCTTAGCACAGTGGAAGAATTCAAGGTCAACTACATTAAAAGAAAACATCTGGAATATTTGGTGAAATCTGAACCAGCGGTTGTTTCTTGATCTCTGGAATCTGTGCCAGAAAGGTAAATTGCAATTTGGTCATAAAGGGCCACAAAAATTGATGCCTCCTGAAAATGTTAAACTGTATGAATAAGAAAACAATTAACATGACTAATTGAAAGTCAAATACGATGAGTTTTCTCTTTTTAGAACCAAGATGGACAGAAAGCCCATTCTCAGATGAATAACTATGGGGGGAAAAAAGTCATAAGGTTTCAAATATTCCCATGAGGCATATTAGCTTAATAGAATCAAAACCATGCTTTCCTCTCCATAATACCTACTGGTAATTTGCATGACCAAATCTGATTTTTTTAAAAAATAATCAAATTTGAAGTTGACAAGCTTGTATATAAAATATTGTAAACATTGTAAATATTTTTAAAAAGTACATTGGTCTTAATTCCTTTACCTTTTGAAAGCAAATGTTTATTTCATCTTTTTTTATAAAAAGTATTTTAATCTAAAAATTTGGAAGAGTAAAACATTCCAATTTTCTGCCATAATACAAAAATTAAAACCACAGTAACAAAACCTTTACTCAACAAACTTACAAAGCTATGTCACTCAGTTACATTATTTGGAGTCAGCTTATTGAGGTTGAGAATGACATACTTTCACTTTGATTTCTATGGCTTCTTATTAGGTGAACGTGGAATCCAGATTCTTCCATAGATAGAACAGGAGGTGCCTGGCTGGGTGAGCAGTTTGGGAGGTGGTGCTTTCCATTCATGCATGCAGTACACTGATTCAAGGATCTCAGTCTTATTCTAAATTGTTCCTTCTTCACTTGGAGTCAGATATGCCTGAGAGTCAGTGAGGACACTTTTCCACAGAGGCTTTTAAAATTATTCTCTGCCTGCTTGGTAATGCCTTCCCTTAACAGACCTTGACCAAGCAGTGTCTATTTTGGGAGTCTGGTCACTGGCAGAGAAAATGATTTCCCCTCCCCATTGGAACCAATTTATGTAACAAGAGCCTCAGTGCTGGAAATATTGGCCTAGAAGAGGATACCAACACTTTCACTAAAAATAGTATTTTCCAAAGACACCTTAGATGCTGTCAGTAGTCAAGAGGCACATGTGAGGGCAGGGTTTACTGCTGCCCAGTAGACCAAGAACATACATTATATCAATTTTTTTTTTAAAAATTGAAATAAAAATTTTAAATTTAGAAATACAGCATGGTAACAGGTCATTTCGGCCCATGAGTCCATGTCTAATTAACATCAAACTCCTTTTCCTCAAACTGACTCAAAGCGATGCTGCAACATTAAAACAATGGTGGATTTTATTATCCTTAATCTCTGCTTTCACCAAGAGATACTTCTGAAATTTGGAAATAGTCTGTTCCTGCCTGCCTTGTAGCAGGTATATACCATATTTTTGTCTAACTTCTCTACTTCAGTGAAAGCATTAAGGTTTAGCCCCCAATTGCATGCAAATGTAAGCATCATCCATTTACTGTAGCTTTTGATTTGGGTGACATCAATTCTGGAACAAACTGAATTGTTTCCCATCAGTTCCAAGGTCAATTCCATTTTGCAGCTCATTTGTTGTAAGCAAGGTGATGCATTGCATTGAAAGATTGCAATAAAATGTGGGGGCAATGATGCAGCCTTGATTGGTACCATCCTTCAATTCGTTTTTCTGTTGTTGACCTGTTGGTTTTATTCATGGTATTACGAAACAGATGTAGGAGGGAAGCTCATTTTTGTGGAGAGTTTCAGTGGAGAATTGCACTCACATTGGCATCCAGTTGATGCTGTCAAAGGCTTCAGTGTATTCAAAAAAATTCAAGTGCAGCACTCGGTTCTATTTCCTGACTTTCTCTTTGCATGAAGAAGATAACATCTGAACTGATGCTGCAATTTCGGAAATAGCTCTTCAATCACTGGAGGAAGCCATTCAGAATGAGCCTGGCAATTTCTTTCCTTATAACAGACAGCAGGGGGACCTCTCGGTTCTTCCCAATGCTGGACTCATCTCTTTTTTGACACAATCATATGAAGTCTCCCAGAGCATCTTCCACTTCCATGATGTGAACAATTAGAGCATGAAGATCCTTGATCACAAATCCAGAGGATTAGAACTTCAATGGAGATAACAACTGTCCTGAAGATTTATTATTTTTTAATTGATACACAGCTTTTTTCACATTTTCTAAGTTAGGAGTGGTGGCAAGGCTGCTCCAGGTTGTTGTAAAGTGGACTCTTAATTTGGTGTGGCTTTGGATGTCTAGTCCCTAGCCCAGATAGTTTTTGACAGCACTGATGAATATGTGGATGCCTTGGCTATTAGCCAGTTGCTGAGTTTCCTGTGCTCTTTACAACCACAAAATGTGCTAAGTCATGTTTCAATTGGTCTTTTGGTGTTTTTTTTTTCCTTTGATGAATGGAAGAACTTCCAATCCAAGAACAATCTATTTGCAGTTAATTAATTCCTCCATTTCATAATTATTTTTTGTCAACTTCAGAACCCAGACATCTTGGGTATCTTGCAGTTCCCATAGGTTGTAAAGGTACATCCAAGCACAACGGTCTTTGCAAAGTCATTCAGAGGTTCAATGTGGATTGAACTGTGGCAATGTTTCAGTTGATACCAGTGTTCAGTGGTCAAACAAATGGAGATAATAGATCAGATTAGGCAACAGAAAATTCAGCAGTTATTGGGACTTGTCAAAGTGGATGTTTTTGTGATTCTTCTCTTAGGCAATGATATAAACTACCTAAAGTCACTACCCAGATATGAAATGAGTGAAACAGGAAGTATAGTAAATACACAAACTTGCTGGAAAAACTCAGCATGCCCCGAAGCGTTCATTGGAGGCAAAGATATCGAGTCCTTTGTCCTGGTATGAAGTCCCCTGTTGCATCTTCCTCTTCCAAGATGTGGACAATGAGAGCATGAAGAGCTTTACAAAGGGCTCAGGCCCAAAACGCTGGTTATATATCTTCACCTCTGATGGACACTGTGGGACATGCGGAGTTTCTCCAGCTATTTTATGTATTTACCCAATTTGAATTGCATGAGACCTCGTGCTTTTGCAAGTACTTTATCAAAAGAACTCATTTGAAGTAAGCCTCACCAATTCTTTCTTGCTGATTATTTCTCAAAAGGGTTGCAACCTTTAATACCTCCAGGTAGAGTGTCTGATCTGAGGGCATAACTTGACCTCTTCTTCAGAAACACAACAGGGCAAATAACTGGGAAACCACTTTGGGATCAGTGACCATGCTCTACAATTTAAAAATAACAGTGAAAGAAAAAGGTCCACAATTAAACTACTAAAGTGGGGAGTGGTTAATTTTGATGGGATTTACAGGAAGTTGCAAAGATTGATCGGAAGATGTTATTTGCAGGTAAATGGATGTCTGGCAAGTGAGAGGCTTATAAAAAGGCACAAGGAGAGTTCAGGACAAAACTGTCAATATACTGGAATCCCAAATGACCAGAGATAATAAAGCTTTGGTCAGTTAATTGATAGGTATGATCGATTGAATCCTTTGAGTAGAAGATGCAGGAGTCCACTCAAAAGGGAAATTATGAGGACAAAGAGGGAGTTTAAGATGGCTTTGGCAGATAAGGTGAGGGCTAATCTAATCAAGGCCAAAAGAGCAAAGAGAATGAGAAGAGTCCCTTAAAGATCGATGAGGTTGCCTAAATGTGGAACCACAAGAGATGGACCAGGTCCTAAACATGTATTTCTCATCTGTGTTCACCAAGCAGAAAGACAGAGACGAGAAAACTCAATAAAGCAGTCATGTCTTAAAGAGAGTCCACATTAAGAGGTGTTGTAGATACACAAAGATAAATAAATCTTCTGGGACTGATAAAGTCTATCCCAGAACATTGTGGAAAGCTAGAGAAAATATTGCAAGAGCCTTGTGTGTCTTAACAATGATGTGAATATCTCTTTGTTAGACACACAAGGTGCTTGAATTCTGGAAGGTGGCTAATGTTGTCCCTTTCTTTAAAAATAGGCAGCAAGGATAAGTAAGAGAAATACAGGATGGTGAGCTAAATGTCAGTCATGGATAACTTATTGGAGGGGATTCTGAGGACAGATTGACATGCATTTGGATTGATGTTGTCAACATGAACTTTAGCAAGATATTTGAAAAGATCCCACATGGTAGACTAGCCTAGAAAGTCAAATTTCATCAGATCCAGGGTGAGTTGGCCAATGGATGCAAAATTGGTTTGATGGTAGGAGACAATAAATGGTGATGGAAAGTTGTTCTTTAGATTGAAGGCTTACGACCAGTGAGATGCCACAGGGATTAGTGCCAAGTCCATTATTGTTCATTACTTATATTAATAACTTAGATGACAGTGTAGTATCATGGTTAAATCATTTAAAGATGACACCAAAATTATGGACAGTCAAGGCAGTCATCAGAGGTTACAACAGGATATACAAGAACTGGGAAAGTGAGCCAAGAAATGGCATTCAGAATTTAACTCTCACAATGCAAGGTGTTGTAGGTTGGTAGGTTTAACCAGGGCAGGACATACACTTACCCCTGGAGAGTGTGGTAGAAAAGAGGCATGGGCATACAGGTACATAATACCATGAACATTACAACTGTACAAGAGGTTGATGAGACTACATTTAAAATTTAGTGTGCACTCCTGGTCACCCAGCAAAAGGAAAGATATTAACAAGGAAAGTGTGTCAAGGTTGGTAAGTTAAATAGTCATAACCTTTTCCTGAGAGTGATGGAATTTAAAACTGGAAGACAAATTCAAGGTGAGGAGAAAGACTTAAAAGGGACAAAAAGGGGACCTTTTTCACCCAACGATAGTGGTTCTATGAAACAAGCATCCAGAAAAAGTGGCAGAAGCAGGTACAATTTCAACCTTTAAAAAACATTTAGACTGGTACATGGATTGGGAATGTTTAGAGGGTCATTATCCAAATGCAGGCAAATGGAGCAAGCTTGAGTGGACAACTTGGTCAGTGTGGACAAGTTGGATTGACGAGCCGGTTTCCATGCTGCAAAATTCGATAACTACAGTCAAAGTTGACCAGTGGAGTCAGTTCATCTTCCTCTAGAAGACAGACCAGAATAGTTTCATGATTAGATGTTCTTTGGCCTTATTATAACAAGTTTTCAGGTTGGGACATAAAGCACTGATGATTGCAGTACATTGATCCATGTTCTGGTGAGGCAATGAGTCTCAAGGTGTTAATTACTTCCATGGTGAGTCACTGGAGCTTCCAGGTGGCTCATTCTCAGAAGCAAAGTTCCTGCAAAGATAGTTTTTCTCATAGTTTTCTCCTGTGGAAAGTAACAATCTCCTGCTTGTTGCACTGATAAGATTTGCAAAAAGTCTCACTCAGGGCAGCAATGTCAAACTTCAGAATTACTCAGCTATCGCTAACAGAATGCTGTTGGTCTATTTTACTGCTGGGACTATGCACAAGCATCTGGAAACTGCCAGTGGACAATTTATTTTAACTTAAGAGTAGCAACAACATTTATGTGAAAGAGCAAGGTCTTGGAGTGGTTAGATCAAAACAATTGGACACTGGATATCACCCAACAGGTTCTTGTGCCATTATTCTCAATCATGTGAGCACATACATCACGTATAACAATTGCCATATTTACCTTTATAAAGTCTTTGATAAATTGAGCTGCCTTTACACCAGTTTCTACATTGAAACTGATATCTACTTTGACTTCAGTCTCCTGGTCAGTCAGTTTTATAATTGGCACCTGTGAAGTTGAGAATATTTTTTTCAAATCAATAATCACATTTAAGCAATTACCTTTAAAGGAAAAAAAATGTTATTCCAAGTAACCTACTGTAGCTTTGTCAAGTACTTTAATAGAATATGGTTCAGCAATATTCCGTCTTCGTAGTGCTTGTTCTAGAAGTTGTAGAGGTGGATTCTTCCATTTTCCAAAAACTACCAGGTCTATGTCACTATAAAGTAAGCATTTTTTAAAAGTTAATTCTCGTTAAGAATGAAGTTCATAAACTGCATCGCTATGCCTTCTGAATTCTATTATTCAGTTTTATGAATATGAACTGAACTGAACAAATTTACATGCCATTGCCTTGCTGTGCTCTTCAAAGATCAAATAATTATCTATCAGATCAAAGTGAGATTAAAAAGATAACAGTCTTAAATAATGCAAACTTTAAATTTGGACAGACAGCATGGTCCACGAGCACGTACTGCCCAAATAACCAACAAACCCCTGTACATTTTGAAAGGTGGAAGGAAACCTGAGCGCCCAGCAGAATCCCACACAAACGTGTACAGGATGGACAAACTCCTTACAAACAGCATGGGATTAGATCCCGTGTCGCAGGCACTGTAATAGAACTGCGGTAACTGGCAATAATGATATAATAATAAATAAATTCATTACATCCAGAGCAGGAATCCCATCATATGTAAAATTTATTTAGTATTTCTAGTATTATAAAATGGTTTTTTTTTATTTGATTTTCCTATAGTACTAATAAATACCTTTAGCTGTTATTTGTCCTTGGATTGAAAACTCATTTCCTTTCAGAATCTTTTCCTACCAAAGTCAAACTTGTGGGGGATAAGATGTTTGTTCTGAAATTAATAGGCAAATTTCTCAGCTTGATAGCTCGACCAAAAATGTCCACATCGCTTTCTGCAGCTTTACAGCATGGATACAATCTGCACACAAATGTAATTCTACACAACAAAATGATTGCAAAATGCATATACAAATTACGAGCCAAACTTCATCCACCATGTAGTAAGAGCATGACTGATTTGATTGCAATCACAAATTCCCATCTGCACTCATTATATTTTTCAATCCCTTCCATCTATCCATCTTAAAAATGATCACAACTCGAAACTTACAATACAAACCTCAGGAAAATGAAAGCCTTAGCTGTGTCTTAAATGAGGATTCCTCACACCCTCCACATCCAATCTTCAATGCCTTTCAGGATCTTGTATCTGTTAACGAAATCCACTCTCATTCTTTCAAACTACAGTGACTGCAATCCCGCCTGCAACATTTCTCATAAGCTAACCCACCAATTTTCAGTATCAGTTCTGTAAATCTTTTCCAAACTACTTTCAAAGCATTCACACATTTCCATAAACAAGACAAACAAGATTTACATAGCACTCTAGAATTAGTGCCAGCAATGTGTTCAATTTTATTTACAATAAATAATATTGCTAGAGTGAGGCCTTCAGTAAATTCTTTGCATTATTTACCACTCAGTCTCATTTTACCTTGATCTTTCCTCAACCATTTTTCTTCTATAAGCAGCAATAGGATTAATCCTAGACTCCAATATCATTCATGAAGATCATACAAGAATACAAACTTTTCTGAGATCAGTTTTGCTTTGCTGCCCAAGAACATAAACATGATCAGCTAAATTTTTAATTAACTTCTTTCCACCTTATCCTTGCTGAACACCCAACAAATCAACATTTCAACATATTAATTATACAAAGGAAACATAGTGCAAACAAATGACTGCAAATTCTGGAATCTTGAGTCGAAAATAACTTGTTGGAAGAAACTCAGTAGTTTGAGCAGCATCAGTAAGAGAAAAAGAATGGTTAATATTTCAGGTTTGGAACCCTTCATCAAAACTTGGTGAAAGGTTTCAAACCTGAAACGTTAACCATTCTTTTCTTCCCAATGATACTGCACAACCTGCTGAGTTCCTCCGACAGATTTTTTTTGCTATGGAAGCATGCATTTTTAGGAGGGACTAAATTTGCAAGCAAAAAAAAAAAAAGACCTAGAGACATAATGGCCTGAACTATATTTTAATATGACAATACAATTTAATTTTTTATCTACATGCATAATGTAGAATCACATCTTTAAAGGAAATTTTATGTAAAGTCATTACCTCAGAGTGAAAATGGTGGAAATTACAAGATCAAATCATACATTAATGTCCATAATAACTCACATAAAATAGTGGCTGTTGTTTAACAAAACCCTTAGACTTTATTCAAATCCAGAAATAGTGGTACTCTATCTTGACTGACACTTGGTGAACTGTATTGCCAGAGATCTTGCTTTTCAGAACTTTTAAAATGAAACTCATCCTACCTTAAGTGCGCACAAAGTACCAAAAAAAATTAGTGGATGCAACAGTTCTCTCTTGTGGCCTTACCAGTAATATTTAAATTTATTAACATCAATCATGTTATTTATTCATGAACTTGTCATCTGAATGACACTGCTGTATCCAAAATGGCTGTATTATAACTATGCTTCAAAAACACAAGAACTTTGTTGGTTTCAAAACATTTTGGGATAGCCTGAGATTGTTTAAGAAAATGGCAGCGCTGCCATTGGTGCGGACCCGCAGGGAGCGAGGAACAGGGATAGAGTGCTCCCGCAGGGTCCAACCGCCAAGTCAACTGCCATCAGCTCAACAGATTTTGAACGGCCCGTTAAAGAAGCTGACGGTAGTTTATTTAAAATCTCACGACTGTGGGATCTGCACCCAAGATGGTGGCACCTCAGAATGGCAGCAGCCAAGAGGAGTTGCAGACTCCAGGGGGCTAGAGGACTGGTGCAGGTCATCAGAAAACATGGAGAGCACCCTCTGTCTGAGAAGAAGCAGAGGAGATAACCGATGGAATGGTGACTACGGCGATTATGTGGCTGAAAGACTAATGCATGCAGCGGGCTGCTGGTGACTGCTGTTGGGAGACTTGTGCCAGGTTGCAGGCTGTCTCAAATCTGGCCGAAGGGGTTCCAGGTATTGGAACCAGGATTCCAAAGGGTTCCTGACCGCGTCAGAGGTTCGGATCTGAAGCACGGGTTGCCAATAGTTTGGACAAAACTCCGTTTGGCTGTGGAGGCTCCAGAAGCGATGAAGGTGAATCTGCAGATACTTAGTGACTCTGTGTGGGGGGGGGGGGGGGGGGGTGGTGGAACCTCTCTTTTGCTTCTCTTTGACTGTAAGAGGCGCTTCAGGCAATTTCTGCCGATGGCGAATCTGTCTACCTTACAACAGGCAAAAACAATTTCATGTAATATGACACTATTATTACAACCATAATAAATTGAATCTTCTATAGATTCAAAGTTCTTTCCTTAATCTTGGTATTAAATGAGCCACTTATTTTCAAACAATTCAAAAGAAAATACATTCTCAAATAAGTTCCTTCATTGGTATCATTGTAGATGATTTTCACCTACCTTGTTGGGAGATAGAGACCTGTACTGAAACTTCCAAAAATTTGAACCTGTAGATAAAATGTACAACATTAGATTTAAAATTTTTAATTCCCTGAATTACACTTCTAAAAAGTTCATTTTTCCTTAAACCATTACCAAAAATATTAATAGATTAAAATTAAGTTCAAATAACTTGTTTACATTGATCAGAAACAATTAAGGTATATTTTGGTGGATAAGGCAATCTTCAGATGAGACGAGACCCAAATTTCAGCCTGAATTTCATATCTTTGGTTTAAGACAATCCCCAAACATACCAGTGCCATACATATGTTGACTGAGCTGGTGGGCATGGCTAATAGGTGGGTGAAGCACCCTCACAAAGCAATTCACAGTTCAGTCTGTTGCTAGCTTCTATCCTCATCAGTTTAATTTTTATTAAAAAAATTGTTATCATGGAGCCACCAGCAAAATGAAGAAAGTGTGAAGCAAGTTGCAAGTCATTGAAGTGACCGAGGGATCTAACATCTCTGCTTTTACAGGGATATTTGACATAACTGAGAAGATGGTAAGGGAGTGGAGAAAGAATGAAGCTGTTTTAAGAAAAATGCCGTGGAAAGATACAAATATGATTGATATTAATAAATGGCATAATGAGAAACTGAGAAGATGGTAAGGGAGTGGAGAAAGAATGAAGCTGTTTTAAGAAAAATGCCGTGGAAAGATACAAATATGATTGATATTAATAAATGGCATAATGAGATGAGATATTGTTTAATAATGGAAAAAATTACATATGTTTTGCATGATAATTATAATTTTTTAATTAATAAGTGGTTGTTATATTCAGAATATTTACATTTCAATTTACATTGATTAGATCTTAATATATATATTTAATTTTTCTTTCATGTTTTTTCTTTCTTTATGGCTCTACTTAGGAGAGTTGGCTGAAGGGGGGGGGTTCTTTTCTTTTTTTCTATATATAAAAAATAACATTCATGTTTATGGTTAATTATTGTATATGTCATATATTATTTGATTTTTGAACAAATAAATAAAGTTTTAAAAAGAAAAATGCCAAAGAAACAATGTTCGATGAGAAGAGGAATCACTTGTTGGCCAGAGTTGGAACATCACATTGGTAATGGATTTTACAGCAAAATAAAAATTGTGCACACTACAGCAGCTTTTAAAAAAATATATATACTGATAGTTTAAAAATTTGTTATAGGGTGGAGTCTGGGTAGATTATGGAACCAATCAAGTGGAATTTTGAGTATAATTTTAAGGTCACTGTTTTTGTATCTGGCCTATAGGAAGAGCCATTTTTTGTTGTTTTTTGGGTGCTTCAAGTGTCGTCTTATCCAAAATAAACAGTAACTTCAATTTAATTTCTTAAATTTCTTAATTTCTTTAATTTCTTAATTATAGCTCTCTTGATGAGTAGAATTCTCAGTAAGAGACCCTATCCTGCACAGCAAAGACTATAATAAAGCATGAGGTCACTTGTGTCCCATGCATGCCCCAATGAAAGAATGCTTAAATCCACCAAATTAGCAGGCTGCTAAGGAAAAATGCCAGCACTTAAGGACCAATTGTATATTATAATGTACTTTTCAACAAGTATTAAAGATTTAATCTGCATGGGGGGGGGGGGGTTAGAAAAACAAAACAAATTTTTTAATTCGTTGCAATTTTAATTGCAAAATTAAATAGTAAAATAAAAATTCACAACTTTAACAATCTTGAAATAATTAAAAACGGTTTAAATAATTCAGAGGTATTTAAACCATTGTGCTTTTGACACATTTGCCTACAGTTTAAGCCAGGCCTGTGCAAGTTGATTTCCAGCACATTTGCAGATGGGGCTTGTTTTATGACAGTTCTAAAGCTTTGAAAAAGGCATAAACAGCAATAATTCAGTAGTGAACAGCTAAAAAGTCTGGATTTTTTTGTAAAATGTTCAGTTCATGCATTTAGAAAAATTGTCAGTATTTGGTGCTAACCTCATATCTGCTATGTCCTTGTGTTCAAAAAAATGACAGCCTAAACATTGAAACACGATTTTTAAAAAATATTTGTGATAGATTAAGGGGATTTATCTCCCAGTTTTTGGGAGATAAACTGGGAAAGGTTCGTTAGAGTAGGTCACATACAGCACTTTAAAACACATCTTATTTGAAATACTGGAGCTCTGCTAATGTTAGACATATCGGCCCCACAGCCTTTGCAAGAGCTTTGGAGAGTGCCCTAGAGACTTCACTAATGGAAGGCAACAGATTTGCAACCAGTAACAGCAGGAGAAGCTGGCAAGCCTGTGGAAAACCCCATTCAGAAGATGAGTTCTTATTTCAGTCTGGTCAAAGCCCTTGTGGTTCATGCAAGAGTAGAGGACTGGCTGTCTAATGTTTCACACGGAATAAGGGAAACAAAAAGGAACTTGCTGGTAACCTGAAAGAAAGGATATCATCTGGAGAACAATGAGGGGAGCAAGTTTTGTCAGCAAGACACTGGAGTGGCTGATTAAAAAGGAATCAGATGTGGATGTCCGAACAACAAATATCTCTCTGAAAACCAACAAGAACCTTCCTGAGCAGTAACCATTTACCATTCAAGCATCAAAGCCTGGTGAACTTTATAAATGTTAAATTCTGTGCACATATAAGAATTACTTGCAACCAATGAACTTGGAGGAATGAGAAGTGAGATTGGACTGTGAACCAAAGAACTTTTCTGAACTAACACACACATGCGCTTAGAATTAGAAGTGGGTTAAGTTAGGTTGGTTAAGTTAAAGTGTGATTCTGTTTTCATGTTTAAAGATAAGTAAAAGCAGCATTTGTTTAAGTAACCATTTGTCTTGTTGAATATCTATTGCTGTTGGGTCCTCTGGCCTTGTAACATATTCTATCTTGTAATTTTTAAAAGACCTGGAAAATTATTTAGTTTGAAGATATAACAATCTTAGAAAACTAACGACAATTGTTACCAGTTTGTGCTTTGATACATTCAGCTATGTATTAAGAAATCACTCCAAAGTGTTTCCCCTTATGTAATGTTTTAGCAATCTTTCAATACAAGAATCTGGAACAGCAATTCATTTGGATGCCCTAAATGTACACGCAAATCAGATTCTAAATATTAATTTCTACAAGGTATCCAAGTGAACACAGGAAATGTTTTGCAATTCCAATGCAGACATTTTTTATTCATTCAAATCCAGATTACTACTTTGTAATAATGAAACCAATTAAAATAAATGAATCTGAAATTCTGAACTCTTCCATGTAAATAAGAAAAAAAAGTGGCTAATTCATTCCACATGCAGTACTTACATCTGCTGTAGGCCAAAGCTCCTTGATCACAGACTCTATTCTTTTTACTACTTCCTTACGCATGGTTTCCTCTTCGGGGCGTGGTGACATGAAATTGTAGAACTCCAAGACTTCTTCATGAAGTCTAAAAATGCAGTAAATTTAAATTGGTAAACTGAAATAAAATTTTGTTACAAACCTGTAAAATATCAAACCAGTCTTTGAATTTAAAATTTTTAATTGCATTACGTTTTCTCCACACACCAACCAATGTTTCAATACTAAAGAGCTTTCAAAACGTATTGCTTATTTACATAAACCAGGTTAAAAAAAAAGTTCTACCTACAATGGAATCCCAATTTAATAGGCCCCGATTTAATGTGAATTTGGATAGAACACAATGAGTCATTGGACCCCAATAGAGTTCTGTTCTTTAAAATAGGACGATAAACAAGCCCATTTTAAAAGATGCAGTACCAGGGATGGCTACCCTGTGGCACAGCGGATATTTAGAAGTGGTGTGTCTAAGTGATTAAGTACAGTAATATTTATCTTGGTGGGGATCTCCTCACATAGACCGGGGTGGGGGCTGTGTGTGCTGTGATCGATGAGTATGTATATTGTACACACTAAAACCCCGATTTACTACAATCCTTTTTTTAAGCAATGCAATTTTTTGGACCCCAACTATCATATGATAATGGGGTTCCACTGTATTTACAAAACTTTCATTAAAAAATTAATTTTAATTATTAGAATGGGCCCACCGGTCTCTCACTGCCACCCTCGCCCAGGGCCAAACCAACGGTCATGTTCTATCCTGGTCAGGCACCTTCAATACTAGGATAGAGAGAGGATTTTACAGGCACCAGCGGTAGGTCTGGTGGAATATTGGGGGGGAGGGGGGGAGGTGCTATTGAAATAAAGGAGGGAATTTGACCTGATTAAAAAGAGGCTTAAACAGAAAGGAATTGAGTTGATCCTCCTTTACTTGGCAATGCTGAAGATAGTAAAGTTAGCTTGGGGAAAAAAGATCGAAGAGAGGCAATGGACTTTGTAAGAACCCTGCCACCACTTCGGGATTAAATGTATAGAAGGTGGAAAGAGGGAATCGGGGAAAAGATGGACTGTAAATATTGTAATTGTGAGGAATACAAGGAGGGGATATGTGTTTTTTTTAATATTGTTAATGTTTAAAGATGAATGTATATTAGAAGAATGAAAATGGGTAGCTCAAGGAAAGGGTGGGAGATTCAAGGGATGGGTGTATTTGGCTTGTCTCAAAATAGCTGGGGGATTGGCACCAATAGGTTGGTTATCAGTGAAGATAAACAGGGAGGGGGAATATATGGGTTGTTTTTGTTTTGCTGTGGAGGTAATTTAATTGATGGTACATTCAGTTGTACAAGGGTGGGGGGGGGAGAAGATAAATACAGACTATGTTACATGAATATTAAAAAAGATAACATTAGACAAGTCTGTGAAAATTTTAAAATACTCAAAAAAATTTTATTAATGAAATTGTGGATCTGCATTCACACTCTGCCTCTATTACTTGAACAGTTAATTTCTTGCACAAATTACTTACCCAACACAGCAACACTGCAGCACGCAGTTTAGCATTTCCTAAACTAGGATTGAAAAAAAATCAAACCCTGTTCTCTGTTATGCATAAACTTCAAAGAATAATGTTTTAACTTGAATTTGAGCACATTGGAAAAGCTTTGATAATTCTGACAATTTACCTGTCCAATTTTATCATCACCACATTTTTTTTTAGTTCACAAATATTTGCTTGTTTATATCAAGCACTCCTCTTGACTATGTGCTTGCTGGTTGGCCATTTTTGATTGCATTTGTTGCAATATGCTTCCTTCTGGCAGATAGTTCAAGGTTCCCTATTTGTTGCACAAATAAGTGCAATTCAAGTGCAGCCCTGAGATGTTACATGGACTGATACTTCAATATTATATGCTGAGAATTCTTAGATTCTTTACGCATCTCCAAGGCAGGACCTGATCGTTAAGTCTCTACAGCTCCTCATCCAACTTCACAGATCACTTGCTTGCCTTATTGTGAGTGGCAGGTGATACCAGGCAAGGAAATAGAGTTCATTATCAAAATAAAGAAAGCAGGTGAAAAGTAACATACTGAATTTATCAGCATTCAAATTTATTTTGGTACAGTATTTAACAACTTTATAGTCACTTTTTTATTTTTTTTTAAATTAGCGTCAACCATTTAGAGCAAAAACATAATTGTGAGCAGAATGGTAAGGAAAACCAAGGTTGTGCTCAATTATTGATGCAGTATGAGAATTTTATACTTGACATGATATGAACTGAATGCTCTCCTCCTCCCCCCCCCCCACAAAGTTCAAGTCCATTTTCCATGGGAAGAAATTCCTCAAAAATTCTACTTGAACTGTAATTCTTATTTACTTGAACAAATATAGACATTCTGATCACCTCTCAAAAGTCTTCCCCTCACGCATTCAGCAACCCTGCATCCATGCTGTTCCCAGTTAAAATCCAGTGCATTTGTATTTGCAATTGATATATGGCAAACAAGGTACATCACATTCTTGGAACACTTCTCAAAGTATTTAGAGGATGAATTATCACCCAAAAACATTGTGTTTTTGCTCTCCACAAGTGCTTCTTGACCTGAGTATTTGTTACTTTTTTTCTTCATGAGTGATAAGAGATAAATAAAAGATTATTCTTTGAAAGATACCAATTGCTATTTGTTCTTTGTCCAGAGAAAGTTCTCAAATTTGAAGAAATGGTGAAAAATACTTTTCACCAAATATTATCAACATTCACACCTCATTTTAAATCTTATCATGCATATTGAATAATCACATATGCTCCTCAAAATAACTCTGTTTCCTGTACTCAAAGCCAAGACAACTGAGAAAGACATGCCAAATGTCAACTTTCGAGATTTTAAATATCCTGGCAAGAGGGTTTTCCCTCTGTGTCCAAAAAGCCACTGTACTTCCCATGCTGTCCCTATTTTAATTGGACCATAGACAGTTGGAAACACTTCAGGATTACAAGTTGCCAACCCCATGATCAATTCCAAAGCATACATTCAGCATTAGAGGATTGGCAGTGGTTCATAGTCTTCCCCTCGCGCATTCAGCTATTTCTTGATTTTGTGCCCAGTAAACTAAACTGGCCTCTGGATCTTCCTCCCAGTGCTTCTGAATTAAGATGGCTGCAAACTCACCAGTTCTTTGGCAGTATCTGCTCGACCTTATGATGAGAATATGTTGAGGAGTATGTATCCACATGCCAGGTATATGAGGTAGAATATTCTACACCTCTACCTAATAGGTCATCACTATTCAAGACTCAATGAGGTAATATAGGAAAAGCTTTGATTGAATGCATTATTTTGTGGAATGATGTATCTGTCTTCAGAAAACTGCTGCACATTCTTGTCATAAATTTATCAATAAAATCTAATTTTTTGGGTCACCCACAGCTGCTCAAACCTCCCCCCCACTCATCTAACCAGGATTCATTCTTTTGGTTGATATTAATATTAACGAGCAAGGAAGAAAATAACCATGCATTAATAAATTGCAGGTGCTTTGTTCCTTTATCCCTTTGCCTAACACATCAATTTAATTAATTCTGTGACATTTTAGAAAGTCAAATTTATATACTAGGGTAGTCACAATTTTTTAATCTCTCCATTTTTACTATTCCAATGGATGCTCTGCTTTTTAATTTCTCATCTCAACCCATGCATTTTCTTTAATTTTACTTGTGGCTACATTATTTATTTCAATGTCACCAAAATGTTTAAACATATTACCCTTTTCTATTCCTATCTCACCTTTTCTTAAGCCTTTCAAATGTTTAATTCTCTCTCCCAATTTTTCTCTGGCTTGGTCTTTGCCATATTTATTCTTTTGAAATATGCTCTCTCAGCCCAATAACAAATATTCCATGCAATCCAATCTCAATGGTTCACTTCATTTTTAAAAGTAATTCCTTTCTATTTTTAAATAATTTGATTGCTGCACCTCATGTGAAATTGAACTTCCAAGACCAAATATGAACCAAAATAAAGACAAATATGAACCAAAATAAAGTTCCCCATCCTTTACTGTTCTGTTTCAGTCCATGGGTAACAGTTTCCATTTTTTTTACAAATGTCCTTGAGTTGATTTAGTCCATAACTCAGAAAATACACACAAAAAAATCATTCAATATGGTTCCACAAGAACATATTCTGATAAAGAATGGCATCACAGGCTCATATAATGATACAGAGTGATTAAAAGTGGAAACTGCAAAAGGAACAAAAGTACATATGCCAAGCATTTGGATTTAATGATATGAAAGCTCAATCACACTCACGAGTGTACACAAATCACGCATTTGTTCACCAGGGATAGTCTGGACATAAAAAGTGAACTGCCTACATTTAAAATATTGTTGACATACCTGGGTACTAGTTTGGCAAAATCCCATTTTACTGTTGGTTTGATTTTGTTTGCAAACATCTAATATTTCAGTTTTGATGACACAAATGCTTCATACAATTGCAGCAAGACATCCTTGCTGAATAACTCTTGTAATGAAGGCCAACATATGATACATCTTCTTAAAAGTCACAAAACGTGTTTGCATATGGTGACTAGTCTACAATATCATCGAGATTCCTGTGGATCAGCATTGAATTATCCCAAGAAAACCCTTCCCAATTATCACCACCAGCGTTGTCTCCGCTCCATCCTCAACATCCATTGGAGCGCTTTCATCCCTAACGTCGAAGTACTCGAGATGGCAGAGGTCGACAGCATCGAGTCCACGCTGCTGAAGATCCAGCTGCGCTGGATGGGTCACGTCTCCAGAATGGAGGACCATCGCCTTCCCAAGATCGTGTTATATGGCAAGCTCTCCACTGGCCACCGTGACAGAGGTGCACCAAAGAAAAGGTACAAGGACTGCCTAAAGAAATCTCTTGGTGCCTGCCACATTGACCACTGCCAGTGGGCTGATATCGCCTCAAACCGTGCATCTTGGCGCCTCACAGTTTGGCGGGCAGCAACCTCCTTTGAAGAAGACCGCAGAGCCCACCTCACTGACAAAAGGCAAAGGAGGAACCAACCCCAACCAACCAATTTTCCCCTGCAGCCGCTGCAACCGTGTCTGCCTGTCCCGCATCGGACTTGTCAGCCACAAACGAGCCTGCAGCTGACGTGGACTTTTACCCCCTCCATAAATCTTCGTCCGCAAAGCCAAGCCAAAGAAGAACCTGTTGTATCAGAGGTCCCAGCACACATGCTACACTAATTTTTTTTTCTCTGGTTTGCACAGTTTGCTTACATTTATTTCTTTGTTTACATTTACATTTATATTTTAGTATACATATCTTTTCCTTGAGTACAGCTTAGTTAAGAAGAAAAGAGAAAAAAAAAGTATCAGATATCCTGTATGTAATGTGACAATAAATTTGAATTGTCTGCCTTCGTTTTTCCTTCACATTTATCCACATTATTCCTCGTGCTTAAAGAAACATCCACCACCTTAGATCTTTATCTAAACAAATTTAATAATTGCTTATAAGAACTAGTTTATGATTTTTTTCCCATCTTAAAAAAAATATGCATTCTCCAATTACACCTGGAAATCCAATAACACTAGTTACTTCATATCACAGAGGTTAAGGGAGGAACAAGGTCATTTGCCGATAACTGTGAGATCTTTCCAACTTATTTAGCAGTCCCCTGGCTATATCACTGAATATTTACATACATAACATTAATCTTTTAAATAATTGAGGCAGAGAATGTCTGTAGATTGTATGAATACAAGGATTTTAATACAGCATTTGAAGTATCATATCACAATACTCAGGGGAGTAATTAAATTTCTCTGAGATGAAAATAAGGGCACAAAAAAAAAGTTATGTGCAAAAGGTCGTAGGAATTTTGAAAAAAATATTGGCTTATGAAGCATAGCCATAAGGAACAATAGCTTCCTGTTTTACAAGCCATGGTACATAACCACCTGAATTGTTCAAATTTTGATCATTCATTGCAAAACATTTTAAGATCCTGGGAGGATATAGAGGAAATTTATTGAAATGTGATGAGAGCCCTCAGTTTTCAAAAAGTGGAAAAGCTGAGGTCACTCACTTTTATAAACATGAATACTGAAAAGTTGATGGGGGAATTCAAAATTATGTGGGATTTTGAAAGAATAACACAAAAGTTAAGGACAGATGGCTGCGATGACCTGCAATGCATTGAATAAAAAGACAAAAACAATTATCAAGAGCGATTGGGTAAATACTTGAAGATAAAATCACAAGATTAAATTTGTGCACACCCAGTTACCCCTTGCTCTCTAATCCAGTAAGAATACTTTGACACTCCATTTGTTGGACAAGACATCAGCTAAGATTAAAGTGCGAGCCAAGATATTGCAGTTAAAACAAATGATAAATTGAAGTTACACAGCAGAACTGAAAAGCCTTGATTGTTTGGATAACTTGCTCAAAATGGAATGAGAGCGATATTTGGGTTACTATGTCAGCATTTTAATTGTGGGGGAACACTGTGTGGAGTCTTCTGCTGCCAAAAATTGAAAGTTAAAATTAAAATAAAGCCAAGTACAACTGAAATTGAGCAGACGCTTAATACTTTTTGAAAATTAACTTTTCCAAATACCACCAAATAGCTAGCAATGAGGTCCAAAGCTTTGTGTGCATCTTCATGTCAGTGGCAGATTTAACTGTTTACTTCCATTTTACTGAACTGGAGAACAGTACAGCACAAGAACAGACCTTTTGGCCTATTTTTGTGCCAACCACTACATCAAACTAATCCTATCTGCCTGCACAATTGGTCTCCTTCCATTTCCTGTCTGTTCATATGTCTAAGTGCCTATTAACTGCCACTATCATATCCATACTCCCATTTCCCTTGGTAGCACTTTCCATATTCTGTGTTAAAAAAATTGTCTCACACATTTTTTTAAACTTTTCCCCAAGCCCAGTATTCTAGTATTTAACAATTCCACCCTGGTAAAAATACCAACTCAGTTTTATATATATTTATCAGGTTTCTGACACTCTGGCAAAAACAATCCAAATTCATTCAAATGCTCCTTTTGCTAATGCTCTCCAGTCCACAACATTGAGGCAAGCCTCTTGTTCCAAAACATGCAAAACCAGTCTCTGCAGAAAAAAACTCTTCAAATAAAGACTATTTGGATCTGAACAGCTAACTTTTTCTGATTCAATAACCAAATAATATCTGGAATAAATCAAGTACAAGAACAGGCTATTCAGCCCACTATAACCTCAACTCTGCATACACTGCAATCTTCTCCTGTAACTTTTCACCAGTTGCTTAATAAGCATCTGCCTTTGCTTTAAAAATAGTCAAAGTTCCTGTTTCCATCAACCTGAGGAAGAGAGCTCTAAAGAGTCACTATCCTCAGAAATTAAAAAAATCATGTCCAATGGGCAATCCCTTATTTTTTAAAAATTGATAACCTTAGTTTGAGATTCCCCCCCAAATTAAACATCTGTTCCAAACCATACTTCCAAGATCTCTCAGAATAATCAAGTACCTCTTCAATCTTCTAAACTCAAAGTTCAAATTTATTGTCAGGAAACACAGATGACATCATATACAACCCTGAGATTCCATTTCCTGTCAGCCAGGCAGAATGTCTTCTCATCCACAGTACAAAAAACTGTCCTCCAGAGAAGATACATATTCAAAAAGGAGAAATGCGCAATATAAAGAAGAAAAAAATAAATATTCAGTGATAAATAATGTTCAAAGCAAGAGTCCTCAAATGAGTCTCAAGGCCCTTTTATAGCAAAAAAAAAGGCAAATTTAAAGACAGATTCTCTGTCTTTACATCGCTGCAGTTACCTCCATAGAAAGGCTGAAGGCGGATGGACTGCTGGAATACGCTCCAACTTCCATCCACCTAGAGGGGCACAGTTAAAGGTAGAGCATCATCTCTCCACCTCCTCCATAAAATAAATCCCACTGAAAGTGGCTGTAAAGGGGAGGGCTGATGATGTCATGATTATGACATCGGCCCATGACTCAGGAGCACAAATTTAAAAAAACCCATATAGTTAAGAGGCTATTACGTTGCGCAGTAGGTCTGCCCGGGTCCCAAGACTGGTTGCACAGATCTCCACCAGCGCTCTTACCTGCTCTTTGATCACCATTGTCAAGTATAAGCGCTTTCCCTTCTCAGTGCACAAGTTTGACATCACAGTGGTGGGAAGCACTACTGCACCACTCGCCCTGCCTCCCTCAGCTCTGGAAGTCAGCTCCTGACTCAGCTTTGTATAAAAGACACTGTGGGATCAGCTTTTTAGATTGTCAGCGTAAAAGGTTAAAAAAAAGTTGAGACAATAATATGGGTTTTCACCATAAAAGGCCCTCTGACTTTTCTTGTTTAAAAGCCTAATGGTGAGGGGTAGCAACTGTTTCTGAACC